>NC_137770.1:37171543-37771543 GCF_963455305.1 Plecotus auritus
AGGGATTGGCAAACCTTTTCCATAAAGGGCCAGATAGTAAGTATTTTAAGCTTTGAGGACCATATATCATCTGTCACATATTTCCTTTCTCTCTTTCTCTTCCATCTTCCCTTTTCCCTCTTCTTCCTTTGTCTCCTTCAACTTTTTAGAAATAGAAAAACCATTCCTGGCTCTGGGGCTGTAGAAAAACAGGCCTTGTTTTAGATTTAGCCTATGGGCCAACCCCTGGAGATCAGTGAGCTTCAGAAGCACCTTCCTCTCCTGTCCTTTCTCCACATCCTTCCTCCTGTAGATGCCAGTGCCTGCGTCCCAGCCCTTTCCAAACCTGTTGGCTCCTAGACAGTTGACGCTCTCTTTCCCAAACACAGTTCCTCCAGAGAGACTGGCTAGCTGCCTCACACCAGGCCCGGGCCAACCAGGGAGAGAGGCCCCCAACCCCCAGCTGGTTCCAGTGACCTCCAGGACTTCCATTTCCCCTAGCTCCAAGTGGAGCTAACAGCAGACCCTAACCCAGGGAGCGAGCATGAGGAATACCAGCCAAACAGAGCTGTGCTTCTCGTTACTATTTTTCTATGAGTGAGTATCATCATTATTAAAACTTAAGTGCTTCAGTTATAGAGATGAGAGAAACATAAAAATGATTCTTGTTATTTTTCTTGTTGTCACAATTATGTTTTTAAAACCCAAGTATTTATGAATTGAATTTTAAAGTCTATAGAATTATGGTCTACGGCTTCCAAAAATCTGATTGTTTTTCCAGGGAGTTATACACACGCATGAATGTGTATATGTTGGCAGCTCGGAATGAACAGAGTATTTTTTTAAGTTCTAAATTCCTCTCGAATGGGAACGAAGTGTTCTCCTGACCCTTCGTACACTCCATATTACTGTCGACATCTGCAACTAATTGATGATCTATAAGTCAAAACTGTGACCAATGCAAAAAACCTTGAGCAAAGCTTGCCTGGGTTTGACGGACCCTTCTTAATGTATTTCAGATTAAGACTAAAACAAGCCACCTTTTAACTGTGCAACTGAGTACCAAATAGTAGCAGTGAATATTTATCAGACATCAAATAATAACCTGATCAGATAATGTGTCATTACCAGTGAAAATCGAATTTAGAGCATTTTAACATTTTCATTCGGATTTTTTTAAAACCCAAATATTTTTTAAAGGTATAGAGGAACATATTGTCAGCATGCAACTTGATTGATTAAAGCAACCCTTTACGTCAACAAGTCAAATGATGACCATCTGAATATCTCGGCAGTAAAGGAATGACACTAAGAAACCACAGGAAGAGGCAACGTAGTATTTCAGGAAAGAATGCGGGCCCTGGAATGGACAGACCGGGTTTGTGTCCTGGCTTTGCCGTTTACTCTCGGGACGATGCCGGGCAATTCATCAACCTCCCTAAGCCTCCGTCCTTATCTTTGAACTGGGGATCAGAGACGCTTCCTTGTAAGGGAATTCTTGTGAGGATTAAATATGATACACTAGAAGGAAAATGTTTGGCACACCGCAGCCTCTACGTTTCCAACATGAGGAACCAAAAGGCTACACAACGTATAGTCTAGACAAGTAACAGTATCATTTTTAAATTAAATCATATACAGGCAATGGCTCGGGGCCTGTTTGTGTGTTTACTGCCTGGCCTCCCTTGTGCTCTTCAGGAGAACGGTTAGATAAATCTCTGCTCTACCCACAGGGGAGCCAACTACATGGAGTGGCCCATCTGAGGAGCAGCTTGTTGCAAATCAACAACCGCATTCCAGCGTAGGGCTCAGGCGCAGCCGTTCGCTTTGCTGGCCCAGCATCGTGGTTCTGGCGCCAGTCCTCCCGGCTGCCAGGCACGGCGACCTGTCACCAAATTTCAGTTTCATTCCCTCTGAAGAAGGATGGCTCATCTCTTGGAGATTCCCCCAGGGCAGCGCCTCCAGGTCTGTCAGACCACCCTACCGTGCTCTCCAAACTTGGTAAAGTCTACCTAGCTATTTTCACAAAAGGTGGGAAAGTCAAACAAAAAACAGAAACTTCATTCCTAACATACAATTTTGTTCATTTATGATCCAGTTCCCCAAATGGATTTGATGTGATAGAAGGGTGTGTATTCTTAAAGCATGAGTGGCCTTGAGAATGATGACTAGACTTCAGTTCGTCCACTGACATCTCCTGCATGTCTCAAGCTCCGGGTCAGGCATCTGCAGAACTGACACTTCCATCCACACGGAGAAGAGCTGTCCTCCCTTCTCTCCAGCCCATGCGTGCTCTGCAGCGGAGGAGACAAAGGTGGCCACTGACTCAGTGCGTTTCAGGTGCCTAGACCAGGTGCTCGGTGATTTGTGAACACTGTCTCATTTTATCCACAACCACCTTTGGAACAAGTCATTTTTCCGCCCGTGTCACAGCTGAGGAAGGTGAAGGTCAGGGCGGTTAAAGTGCTTGCCTGAGGTCCTACAGATCAGAAGTGGCAGAGTCCAACCCCATCTGCCCAATGTGCTCAGAATCAGACCGCCGCTGCGGGCCAGGAGAATGGGTGCCCAAACTGTGCCCCAGCGGCCACCGTGTCAGGGTCACCGTGACTGGGTCTTTGTTCTGGTGCTGGATGCGCACGTGCACACACGCACACTGCAGGGTGCCGGAGGAGTCTGGCTGCTTTGTTCTGCTCTGAGCCAGACACAGAGCCCGGGGTCCTCCGCTCGGCGTGCGCTCATTGTGAGCCGAGAGCTGGCCGGGCCTCAGCAGCCCAGGGCCGTCCATCACTCACGTCTCAGGTTCGCTCCTCGGAGAGCCCGAGCTGACCACAACTGCCTTGGCCCAGTTCCACCGTGAGGGAGTCACAGAACTGGCATTTAAGTCCGGAGCGGAAAAAACACCCCGAGCTTGTTCGTTTTTCTGACAGGTGCTGGAGCCCATGAAAGGTCAGATTCCAGCGCGCAGTCACATCCTGGCTTAGCCGGCTCCGGGCACACAAAGGCCTGTCTGTCTCGGCCCGGCGCAGGGAGCAGGGACCCCGGCCAAGGGCTTACGATGGCCGCCCGGTGGCCCGCGCCTGCTGATCCGTCCCTTCACGGGCCTTGGCCTCAATGAAGCATCGGGCGGCCCAGCTGCCAGGCTGTGTGAAACAGGCGGGGTGGAGAAGAATGCGGGCTTTCTGCTGATTGGGAATTGCGGGAGATACTCACCCCCGGCAGCTCATGAATCCAGGCCCTGACGGCCAGCCTGCTGCGGCTCATTTGTAAAAGCCCTAGGACGCTTCTGTTTCATGTTGGAAGCTGACTGGGCCAGAGACTGAGCGAGAGCTGTCCCTCCAAGCCCAGCGCGGCTGCCGGGGAAGGAAGGCGTGTGTTCTCCTCCTGCTGATGGGTCAGGGGTCGCTTAGAGGCACCGTGGGCTCAGAGTTGCGGCGTTATTAGAACAGAGGGTGTGTGTTTAAATGCCCGTAGCCACAGGCGTTCAGCTGGGCACGTTTGCTTTTGCAGCCTTTGTGAAAACATCCCCCAACTCAAAATGGCTCCGAGGACCCGCAGGCCTGTGTTTTAAGTTCCCCATCAGCAGCTGCAGGCTGAGGTTTCTGAACATCTCTCACTGCTTTCAAAGACTGTCACTACCAGCTCTGTAGCCTTCTCTCCTCATGGGATGTTTTCCCTTCTCCCCCAGCCCCCTTCCTTCCCCATAATTCCACACTGTGGTGCTGACAGGAAGCTAAAAGGCATGGTGGCACTGGCCTGTGTGGCTCAGTGGTTGAGCATCAACCTATGAACCAGGAGGCTACAGTTCGATTCCCCATCAGGGCACGGGCTCGATCCCCAGGAGGCAGCCGACCAATGATTCTCTCTCATCATTGATGTTTCTCTCTCCCTCTCTGAAATCAATAACAAAATATATTTCTTAAAAAGGTATGGTGGCTGCTGCGCGTCACCCTGTAAGCCAACATGGGAGAGCTTGATCTTACAAGTTCATTTAAATGCTTCCGTTAAATAGCAAGCTCAGAGTACCAATAAATTTAATTTTTTTAAAAAGGGGGGGATAATAAACTTGCTTATGGGATTAAAAAAACCAACATTTGTTTAGAAATAATTCTCCCCACCAGTCGAGACCTCACCCTGACAAGATTTCAGTAAAAGGAAGCCCAGCCTGGAAACCAAGGTTCTGGCCTCTGGTCCTGGCTGTGCCGCCGAGTTCTTCTGGATCCACATGTGCTCAGACCCCGGCCACAGGGGCCCCCGTGGCGCCGTGAGCACCAGCCAGAGACGGACCACAAAGCTCTTCCTTTGACCACCCGTGTCCTAGGTGTGTCCCCAGCCCCTAGAAGCCCTGTCTCTGCCACATTCGGTTGTGAAGGCTCCATCCCATAAGCTCTACCAATGGGGTGACTCAGTGAACGTTTGCCAGCAGCCTCTGTGCAAAGGACAAGGTGTCCTTGGGGCCTGTCCCACAGCCACTCTGTCATTGGGTCTCCATCTCTCCTTGAGGAACACAAACTGAATCCTAATAAGCATACTAGGTCACAACTACCATGTGCACACATGCGCCAAGCTCTTCCTTAGCATGGTCAAAGCCTTCCCTACCACTCAGTGAAGTAGATATGATTTATTCCGTTTTATAGAAAAGGAGCCTGAGGTTCAGAGAGCCCCCTCCCCTGCCCCCCATGTGGGGGAACCAGCACACAAACCCACGTAAATCTGACAGCAAAGCTCATGCTCTAAGCCACCACTGGGCAGTGCTTCTCATCCTAACTATTGGAAAGAAATAATCCCCAATAAACTAAAACACTTTGGTCAAAACAACTATCATTTCGTTGGGCTCTCTGCACATGCCAAGCACTGCTAGGAGCTTTGCATGATTCTTATAACATTCCTGCAGAGTAGGTGTTGTGTCCCCATCTTATATGTCAGTAGTATGATACACATGAGAAGGCAAAGAAACACCTGAGCTTGAGCCTAGAGTTAGAGCACCTTGTCAGTGCAGCTGGGCTCCATACACCATAAAGTCGGCGGCGTTCAAACACGCCATTGCCCCATCGCTGTTATTTGTTATTATCAGTAATAGTAACTGAGCATGGAATGCCACCTGCTTTAGGGTTTCTTTCCTGCAAGTTTTGTGGTCCTGATCTGGGGATGTCAGCTTTCAAAACATGTGATTCCCATGATTTCCCAGACTTCCCGGGGCTCCGTATGTGTGTGTGCGCACGTGTGCATGTGTTTGCACATACCCGCTATGTGTGTGTGTCACACTGCAGGGAGCTTTTCCTCATTTAAACAGCCAATTAAAACCCACTTTGGCACTTAATGCATGTCACTGCTTCTCGGCCCTCGGCTGCCTTCCCAGCAGGCCTTTAATTTGATAAAGAGCTTCTATTAACGACTAACAGAGCCCCAGTAAGTTAATTAAACCTTGTCCTTTATTTTGCTTCCAAGGTGTGCCCTCCTTATAAAAGGCCCAAGGTTTGAGCTTGCAAATGACTTTAGACAATGTTCCATGCTTCAATGAGAAAAGTATGTCTGTCATGTCCTGGCAGGTTACACGTAAAGTCTCAATTTCAGCATCATGTCAGGCTTTAACGGAGGCCAGAAGCAGATGGAAAAAACCTCTGCACCCAACTGTATGGAAGCCAGAGTTAGCAATGGAAGATGAGTTTCCTCTGCGACTATAATGCTGAAAGACGACCTGGCTGTCATAGCAAACTCCATTTATCCCATTTCTTTAAAGTAATCTGAGAGTCCAGATGGGTTGTATAAACAGAAGAGGAGGTTCCTGGGAGTTCACTGGCTTAATGAAGCCCGTATGTTTAACTCATGTAATAAGTATTTAATCATGCTGATGAAATTCATTTAAACCTCAGCCACACACGCTGTTGCCGAAGCCCTGATAATGCCTCACATCACTCGAGCTAGCAATGCCGGCAAGACAGAAAGCTGGTGACATTTCACATGGTAAATGGCTTTGGAGGGCGGTGCAGGGGGCGGGATAAGGAGCCATGAGAAACTGACTTGTAGCCCACGGCATCTGAGGCCTGGAAGTTCTGTTCTGCATCCACCGGAGGTGGGGAGCCACAGACTGGGTGATGACTCCTGTGTCCTCTCTTCTTGATTTCTGAGTGACCAAATGCAGAGAAGATATATCAGTTGGGAAGCTCTCTGCTGCTAGTAATGAAACACATAACTCAACCAGATTACACAATCTGGAATTTTTCCGAATGCCTGTAACCGGAGTCCTGACACACAGGCCTGTCAGACCTGGTTAATTCAGCCACTGGATTGCATCACCAATGACCCAAGCCCTTTCCTTGCCTCTGTTCTGCAATCCACGGTGTGCTCCAGGGCCGGCTGCCCTCATGACCACAAGACAGCGGCCAGCACCGCATCGCAGTACAGCATGAGTTACTGCAGTCCTGCCACGCCCGGGGGAAAAGGAGAAGCCACGCATTCCTTCACCGGTAAAGAGAACTTTTCTTAAAGTCCCTAATCCCATCCCAGAATGTTTTTTGGTCACAAGCCCATTACTGACAGAGGGATGGGATCACCATGATTGACTTAGGCTACTGATCCCAAAGCATTGATAGGGTAATGTCAGACTGGAGCCAGTGCACAGCAGCCTGCAAGCCCAGATAGTGTACATTGCTTCCCAGCCCTCCATTTAGTGACCTGGTAGTGGTAGCCTGAAATTGGCCACAATGAGCATATTTACACCACAGGAATTGGCAAATACTACACATAGGCTACCCCCCCCCCCGCCCCGCCCCGTGAAGAGCCAGTTGGTAAACATTTATCAGTGCATCTCTGCAGCAGAGTCACCTTCCTTAAGGCTGGACACCAAAACAAAACTGGGATTTTTTCAGCTGGAAACAAATATATAGGAAATGAGCAATGGACAGTACTGTGTGAGAGGGCTCAGTTGCCCACTCATACTCTAGAAAACACAGCACTTTGGAGGCTGAGCAAGAGCGAAGCACCATATAAAAATGGGGGGAGAACCCAAAGTGGCTTATATCCCACAAGAACCAGCTCAGGTAAGAAGCACTTGTTTTGTTGGTTGGCCTCATTTTTCTGCCCAAATTGAAAAGCTTCTCTAAGAAAAGTCTTCGTTTCCTCTTGGCTAAAATGGTTCTCCACTCTTAGTGTTTCACAATCAACTGGAAAAATCTGCTAAAACGTCCCATTCCTGGACAGTTTCCCCAGGAATCTGATTCAGTGGGTCCGGTGTGGGGACCAGGAAGCTACACTTTTAACAGCCATTTTCCTCCACTCCTCGGTGATTCTAATGCAAGTTGCCTGGAAGGCATTTCCATGAAAGCAAAAAAAAAAAAAAAAAAGTCTTCTGCTTGGTGGTCTAACTCAGAGGTTGGCAAACAGAAAGGTTTTTATATTTTATATTTTTAAATAGTTAAAAAATATCAAAAGAAGAATACTGTTTTGTGAAGTTAAAATAATGTCAAATTCAAATTTTAGTGTCCATAATAAAGTTTTATTGGAACACAGTCACACGTTTGTTTATGTGTTGTCTGTGGCTGCCTTCACACTATAAGGCAGAGTTGAGGAGTTACGATGGAGATGCTATGACCCGCAAAGCCTAAAATATTTACTATCTGGCCCTTTACAGAAAAATGTTTGCCAACTCCTGGCCGAAGGCAATCCATTCAGTGGGAGAACCAATGGAAGGGGAAAGACTTTGTCTGTCAATCCCCCAGAAGAAGGCTCCCCAACTGGTCTAAGCACAAGCCACCAGCCACATCAGTCAGCCTGGGAGCCAGCCTGCAGCTCCACTTCCTTTGGCTCAAGGACCACTATCAATGGCCAGGTGCCTTTCCCTCTGACTGGTAGAGAGCCCTAGGTGGTGTGGAGAGCAGGCAGTCATGTCTTTCTTAGTAATATGCTCTACCGCATACAAAATCTGTAACCCTCATGCCCATGGGGCCTCTACTCTCCACACCATTTGTTTGCCCATGGTCGGGTCAGTGGGGAGTGGATACCAACACATATGGCGCATGGCTTCTGATGAGGAAATACAGAGAACCTCCAGGCAGGGCAAACACCACAGGGGTTTCATTTCAGGGGCTTTCCTCAAGCAAAGTCAGAAGTGTACTTCCCCGTTAGCCATCCCAGGTCAGGGCTCAAAGAAGCCCGTGTCCTCCCTGAGAGAGGGACCACAAAGGAGAGCCACCAGGGCCACAGGCCTGTGACGAGGGCGTCTAGACAGTTTCATTCAACGAGTACTTGCTGGCAGAATGTCCCCATGAGGAGGACACAGATATGAACCCAAGAAAGAAGGGAATTTAGAAGAGGGGGCTGAACAGGGACCACGGAGGAACTCACAGAGAAAAATGATATTTGAGAAGGTCTTAAAGGGGAGGGCATAGCATCTGACAAAAGACATAAAAGCAAGAAAGTGTTGGTAGGTGAAAAGAACTGTGACTCTCTTGGTGCGGTTGGACTAGAGTGGTTAGGTGGAGGAGGCAGGTCATAGTGCAGACAGCCCTGAATGCCAGTCAGAAATTGGCATTTTAGTTCCATCGAAAAGGGGAACAGTATTTTTAATGTAAATTTTACACTGAAGTACAGCATATACAAAATCAAGCTGATTAAGACAGGACCTTGGGCAAGTCACAAATCACAAGTGAATTTTCATAAAGTGAACATATGCAGGTAACTGTTCTATCCCCTGCAATACCCGGGTCTGTAGGAAGTCTCCCCATCCTGGTAGATAATTAATAGTAACAATGATCAATATGACTTACCTTTATAGAGAATGTTATGATTTGTAAATCGTGTGTACATGCATTAGTTAAGTCTCCAAAATTAGGTGATAGACATTATTGCTATTGTCCTTGTGTCACAAAGGCATAAAGCAATAAGGTCATGCAGTAGAATTCAGACGCTACCCTTTGTACCCTCATTTCATTAATGGTGCAGTCATTAAAATGATGTTGTAGATATAAGTTTATTCACATAGAAACATGGTCAAAATATATTATGGAGTTTAAAAAATAGGCTACAGGACAGTCATATAGTACATATCATGTATGAAAATATCACAAGGCATTAGAATACACTAGAGTCAGATCATCTGTGTTCAAAACCTGGCTCTGACATTTACTGGCCATGTGACTGCTATGGACCGAATAGTCATGTCCCCTCAGAATTCATACATTGAAGCTGTAATCCCCAATGCAACAGTATTTGGAAGTGGGTTCTTGGGCAGGTAATTAGGATTAGATGAGGTCATGAGGGTGGCGTCTTCATGATGAGATTAATGTCCTTATAAAAAGAGAAAGAAATATGAGATATCTCTTCCCTCCCTCCTCCTGTGTGAGGATATAGTAAGAAGGCAGCCGTCTGCAAACTAAGAAGTGGGTTCTCACCAGATCTACCACCATCTTGTTCTTGGACTCCCAGCCTCCAGAATGTGAAAAATAAACATTTGTTGTTTAAGCCACCTGGTCTCTGGTATTTTGTTATAGCAGCTCAAGCTGATTAAGACAGGACCTTGGGCAAGTCGTGCAAATTCTGAAAGCTTCACTTTTCCATCTTCAAAATGAGTATAATAGAATATATACTTCGCATGGCCTTCATGAGGACTAAATGGGAAATCCATGTGTGATTTAGTGCCCCAAAATGTTCATGTCCTTGAGACCTTGCTTTCAAGGCCTCATCCCAGCCACATTAAGTCCAGGGGGGACCGAGAGGTGTGTTCTGAGCTCCACACAACTCTATGGAGCAGAGGAACCATCACAGCTACTGGCTGCCTTGGAATCACCCTGGGAGTCAGAGGGGTAGGTCACGGATTTGCTTTGTCCCAGCCAGAATTCCGGGGAGTGAACTGCTTTATCTGAACAGCCTCAATTTGACTATTATTTGTAATTTTGACTCATTTTTACCTAGTGCTCTTTAAATATCTGAATTCCCAATAACCCTCTTGGAAGAAGGCAGTATAATTTACTTATTAAGCACTTGAGCATTGGGGTCTTGGCTATCCCAATTACTGGTCATGTGATCGTCGATAATTATCAAGCTTCTCATGAAATTCAGTTTCCTCATCTGCAAAAGTTGGAAAACAATTCATTCCTGACAGGTTGTTGAGAGGACTCAGTGAGATGATGTCAAGGACTTAGCACTGTGCCTGACAGAGGAAGTGCTCCAAGTAGTAGCATACATTACTAATCACCCACAAAATGCCATCACTGGAGAGCAGGACACCTGGAACGCCCCACACCCCACAAGGCTGCACAGCATCTCAGGGTCTCCAGCCCCTTGTGCTTAGCTCTGCTGATGGAGGAGGCTCAGGCAGGCTGGTGGAGGCCACAGAAGCCACCAGGGAGTAGAGGGATGGAAGCCACATGCAGCAGTCTGGCAACGTCAGAGAACCAGCCCTGGCCTCCCTGAGCCCTGACATGTCCCGTAGCTGGCTGCCACATTTGGAGCTGAAACCCAATCGGCCTGGTTTATGTCCGTTCTCCTGAGCAGAGTGCAGAGGGGCTGCTGTGGGGTGAGAATGGGGATCTTGATGCTGGCTTGTCTAACCTTCCCCCCCTCCCTACCCCAAACCTCCCTCCGGGCATAGCAGAGGGGAAGGAGTCTGACCCCATTGGGTGGTTGCTCTTGGCTTTTTGCTTGTGATTTTCCATAGATGCCCGCAACCTGGTAAATTCCCAAGCGCCCCCTGTGGGTTTGAGTGAGTGAAGATTCTTTGCCAAGGAACTTGGCTTCCAAAGCTGATGAAGCTGAGGGGGTTGTGGGGGGGGGAGGGGGGCACTTCCCAACCTCTCTTCTGCTCTCTCTTGAGTGTGCCTCTGTCGTGTCCCAGAACCCAAGGACACCACTGCCCTGATGGGCCACAGAGTAATTTGGGGCATCTGAGGACAAGAGAGAGAGGTGGATGCCATTTCTTGTTCTCTCTTTGACCTCCTGGAGCAAAGGGGTGATTTTGGGAAAAGCTCAAGGTCAGTTCATGGCCCAGAACAAACATAGTAGATCCAGGGCATCAGCTGCTTGGTGGCAGCACAGAGAGGCAGCTTTCGTGGCTGCTCTACCTTATGGAGGGAAACCCCACCCCTCGGTTTTCATTCCAAGAAAGCAAGCTGAGATTTATGGGGTCTTATAGAAGGAAGAAAGGAGGTAAAGACAGAGAGAGAAACAGACCTGCTATATATAGTCTTGAAACAGACCTGCTATATATAGCTGGGCAGAAGATCCTGGCAACCAACCAAGCCATAGCAAGGGCATGATGGCTGGTGCAAGCACTAAACAAAGAGCCAAGAATGCCAGCAAATGGATGTGGCCACTGACCAATAGCCATCATTCCCCCAGAGCAGGTGCAGAGGGGAGATGGGCAAATGGAGCCTCTTTGTCTTTGTCATCACACCCATCATGCCCACAGTGCTGTGAACCCCATTCGTCCTGGTGCCAGGGAACAGAAAAAGGAACTGGAAAAAGATGACTCTCACTCTGGATCCATAAATCACTGGAAGAAAGAGACCTTGCCCTGTGAAGTTGGCGATTCTACCTGGCACACCCTGATGGTGAACCCAGGTATCATAAATCACCAGGGCTCTGCCAACAACAGCCCCGCCCCCTGGCCTGGCACAAAGGTGGCGGTTGTTTTGCTGGCACTGGAGCAGGTGTCTGCTTGCCCATGGACACAAGCCCATTCTGTGTTTCCCTTGGGTGGCATGGGGAGGGGAGCAGCGTGGGTAGCTGTCCTGGGAACTTGGCCCGGTGGCCTGGCAGAGATGGAATGTCCTTGGCCACCTCTTTGTGAGCAGTCAGAGATGGTCAGGAGATGAGTCTTATGATCAGATGACTTAGGCTTACTGGAGTATTTTCCCCACGTTTCAGAATCATCTGAGGTCACTTGAGTGTCCTTGCTGTCTTTGTTGGATCCCTCAGTTAGCTCTCTGAGTTTTAATTGTTCAGCTTGTACTGAATTTGTTTAGCTTGGATGTGCTTGGCCAAGAGGTAGATGTGTCAAAGTAGACTTAATAGATTACCTCCTTAACCCATCCATCAAGGAGGGGCTTACACAAAAAGGGGCAGACAGATTACCAATAGTGGTTGTGCCCTCTTCCTACCACTCCAGGTGGGCTACCTGTAGCCCTGCCCCCAGCCTTCACCACCATCAGAATCACATGCATGCTCATACACCTGCAATGGCCCTTCCATCTGGCAAACACTAACACTACCAGGCTTAACTCAACTGCCCTATCTTCTAGGAAGCCTTCCATGACATCTCTCCAACCTCGCACCACCAAATACTGGAGAACCAATAAGAGCCCTTCTTTCCTTTATTTGCTTAATACATGGTTATTAAGTCCCTACTACGTGCCAAGTGTTGTCAATACAGGAGAAAGCACTATGGTTGCAATCTCTGCCTTTATGAAAGTTACTGTTATAGATTAGAGAGACAGTAAATATAAATGAATAAGATGGTCACACTTGACAGGTGCTTTAAAGGCAATAACCAAGAAGCTGAGAGCAAATAATGAGGATTAATTATTTGGAGAGGTTACCACGCAGGGGGCGATGGAAGAAGGCCTCTTTGAGGAAACGATGTGCAGTGGAAGCTGGATGATGAAATGGAGCTGGCGGTACATAACCAGAGGAAGAGCGCTCCAGCAGAGGCTCGTGCAATGGGAGAGCAGGCAGGCTCAGATCCCAGGGGCCCAGGGTCACGGGAAGGAGTCGGGTGCAGTCCATGCTTGGGGTACTTTGACCGTTTGGCATTGCACCCTATTTGGCAGGTGTTCTGCTGCATTGGTCCTATTGGGTCGCTTCCCTACTTCCAAGCGGAGTATGAGTGCTTCGGGGCAGAGTTGTATTTGTTCGTGATTTTGTCTTTGTCACCATTTAGTGCATCGTGGATGGCCACCCGGGGAGATGTCATACCTGTCTGCCCCTTCCCCTTTTCCTCCCCTTTCAAAGGTGACAAAGAAGCCCTGGTTGGCTCCTCCTGTTGGAGGAAGGGGATGCAGAGCCCAGTGGCTGGAGTAACTGACCTGACCTTTGTCCTGAGATGACCCTGGCACCTGAGACACAAAATCCCTGGCCTGGAACTGCTGCAGGTTCTGGGTGCTTTTCCAGCTGTGGGTGAAGCCAGGGTTCTCAGTAAGACTGAGCACCTTTTATGGACTCATCCATGTCTTGAATGCATGCCCAAAACTCATGGTCTGTTCCTACTCCCCCGGCTTGGTTTGGGAATTGTTATTATACACAATACCTGGTAAAAACATATCAAGTAATATATGCTCATCAACACATGATTCAATATGTGGCAACAAGCCCTGAACATATGACATATGTACACTTTCCTATTTCAATCCAACATGTGTTTCCATGTCAGGTACAGACATGCTAAGAACAATATAGCCCTTGCCTTCAGAGAGCTTACAGTCTGGTGAGGAAAAAAAAAAAAAAAGGACCTGCAAGCAACTCAATGCTAGAAAATACGTTAATAGCGATGATGTAGGAAGATTCTGGAAGTAGGAAGGAGTTGGATCGCTAGAACTGAATGCTGCTATGGTGATGGGGAAGGCCTTCCCCTCTCAGAGGTGGATGATGGCACCTTTCCTGGAGGCAGAATAAAGGGGGTGGGGCGTAGATTTGCTGGGAAAGTCATCGTGTTTCAAACAGGCTGAGTTTGACATACTCAGGTCAAGACTTAGACTTGGGTACCTGGGTTCCTGCCCTGGGCACCACACTTTGGGAACCCATCCTCGCCCTTCCTGAGGGACACCACTTCCCACAAGACAATGAGAAGCCTGCAGGACCAAGGGAATATGCCCACTTAGACCCAGTGAGGGCTCCTTATAATGTAAATATCTGAGTTTTCCGATGGTCTTAGGCGACCTTGCTAGCGGTTCTCAACCTGTGTGTCGTGACCCACAGGTTGAGAACCGCTGCTGTAGAGCCTAAGACCATCAGAAAACACAGATATTTACATTATGATTCATAACAGCAGCAAAATTACAGTTATGAAGTAGCAACGAAAATAATTTTATGGTTGGGGGTCACCACAACCTGAGGAACTGTATTAAAGGGTGGCGGCGTTAGAAAGGTTGAGAACCACTGTTCTAGACCTTGCTCCAGATAACTAGAACCTGGAATTCCCTGCCCAAATAGTCCCAGCCTGGGACCTCTGCCCAGGTCCGTCCTCCCAAGGTGGCCAATGTGCACACTGCTGCTCCTTTGGTGGGGTACAGAGATGTAGCTTGGATATGGGTTGTCCATACATGTAAGCACATGTGTGTGGGACAAGGGAGTGGTTTGGAAGAAAAACAATCTCCATTTATCTCTCACCAATATTAAAGACAGACATGCAGGTAACCTACGGGTTATTTTTTAGTGTTCTGAAGTCTTCTCTTTTCTAGACTAGTTGCAACATCTTTTCTAGACTAGTTCCAATATCTGTAATACCTCCCCACCCAAGTTGCTCTGACTCAGTTAACAGACCCGCCCCCACCCGCCCCAATCATCTTGGTTACCCTTTTTTGAATTAACTCTACATTTTACATAACTAGGAATTCAGATAACTGTTGCATAAGCTCCATAATTGGGGACAATTGGGGAATATGGATTCAGTTACCTATCCTAAATCCCCCCAACCATTGATGGATGTAGACAGAGGTGACTCAGGGATTATGTCAGTGGGTGGGCAGGGGGTGCTACCTGGGGTGGGTTTGGAGCTGCCAACCTATAACTCAGAGGAGCAGATGATGAGCAAAGAACAGAGAGGAAGGGAAGCTGAGTGCAAGCATCTCATCTGACTCCAGAAAAGACAAAGACACACCTAAATGTCCTACAAGTACCATTGAAGACAAGGGCAGGGTCCACATCTCTTTCAAGCTTGTACCCTCACCCAGCCTCCTCACAGTCTTCCTTTTGTCCCCTTCATGCAAACCCATAGGCCTCCCCCCTCCTTCCTCTGCTCCAATTACAATGCAGTGTCTCCCAGGGAGCAACAGCCATCTGGATTATCTTCTCTGTGTCTGGCCAGCTCATCATCTCATCATCTTTTTAATAATCTCATCTGAAAACATATGCCTCCTAATTTCTCCCTCCTCCAGCATGTTCTTCTTCTCTCTCTCTCTCACTTTCTCTCTCGAAACCTTATTATTATTACCTTACAAAACACTGGGGGATAGATAGCCTAAGAAACGTGCACTGTAAAGTAAATGCATATGGTGTGTCTGAGTTATTCAGATCTAGTCCAGCTGTGCAACTGCACAAGCCCAGCTGTTTACTTGTGCACAGCCCAACAGCTTCGTGATGTGGGGACAGGCTTAAAAGCTACACTGGCACTGCTCAGAAGCTTCCTGAGCACGGTTAACCTCAGATCACCGTGATGAATCGAGCGCAGCCCTGGTAGATCACCCCAACCCAGGCCCCTGGCGAGCCACGCGGGAGCACTGCGCCAGTCAAGGCGGGAGCAGATGTTAATTCCCGGCCATCAGGAGCAGCCTGACATCGGTGTCCCCATGGTGTTTCATAAGCCTTGACAGCTCCTCACCATTGTTTCAGGGGAAGCGGAGTTCCTCTCGCTTCCCCACCCCATTGCTTCCCTGGAATTGAACACTCTCTCCCCATTTCGAATAGCGTCCCAGAGGAAGGAGAGGAAATGACTGCACGTATCAAAGAAGGTCAAGTATGGCCTGAAAGAAAAGGGTGCTCAGACTGCGTTCCCAGGGGCCTTTGCAGTTCCCCGGAATTGGCTTGTTTTGTGCTCCTCTCAGGTGGGCGAGCCCAGGATCACTCTGTCAACAGCTCTATCTATAGCGGAACCCGGAGGACCCAGCCTGCACCCAGCCTCTGTGCCTGCAGGGCGCTCGCTGACCCTGAGGCTCAGCTGTGAGAATCAATCATCTCCTTCCAGAACTCATCCTTCAGCAGCTGCGGGGCCTCAGTTATTTTTATCGCCCCAGGAAGCTGGTGGCCAAGGACGTGCTGGGCTACCTTTACGGGAGGTGTTGCTGTAGAAATGAGCTGCGGGTTGTCAGGGCAGCTGAGCCTCTGCCTCAAGGTTAAAGCCCGAGTGCCTGACCTGGAACAGGAGCACGTGACCTTCCTCTGCTCTGCAGCAGCCAAAGCCCCCAGATGTCCCAAGGAGGGGCAGGGGCCAGGGACACCGTGGAAGGACTTGGGGTGGGAGGGAGCGAAAAATCGGGTGCACAGGGGTGTGCATGTGCCTGGGCTTCTCCTGTGCAAACAGGGATATCAGAAATTGTAACACACCGAGCAGCTGGCCTCCATCACCTGCACATCCCAGCCAAGGAATGCCCATCTCACTGCGTGCCCATCAACAACCAACACTTGTGGGCACCTTCTATGTGCCCGGCCCTGGACTGGGCCTGGGGGTGCAGGGTCTGCCCTGGGGTTATCCAGAGTCTAGAGAGGCCAAAGGAAACCGAGCATCGAAAAAACCCACGAGGGCCCCTTGCTTCCCAGCCCGCCTGTCACCCCAGGTCCTTCGCCTGGCCTGAGTTTACAACCATCTTCCTGTTTGGTTCCCGGGGAGCAACCTGTGTGGTGTAAGAGCAGGTGACGCAAAGCATTTATATTTATAAAGGTCCATCGGATACCCTACACAAGTTCCTTCAGCACAAATCCCTGAGGTAAGTCAGTATTTTTAGTCTGTTTAAAAATAGTCTGGACGGCCCATCTCGGCGGCATGTGCAGATGCGTGCTTTGCTCACCGAGCACAGGGTGGGGGAGTCTTGGGTTCCGTGGCTCTCTCACCTCCCGGAAGGAGAGAAGGAGGTCTGGAGAGGAAAGAGGCACTCTAAGATTGCGTGCATGTCCTCCTGTGGTTTTAGGGAGAGGGAGAGCAGACCCATGAAATCACCTACTGGAGGGACGAGAAGGTGTGGTGGCTGAGGCCTGTGATCCCATCCAAGCTCCAATGAGGGAGAAAGCAATGCGTTCCCTACTGAGCTGGAGAGGAGGCTGGTGTGCCCAGGGCCACCGGTCTGTTGCGGAATGGCTGGGAGGAGTGGCTGAGGGCGGTGTATCCAAGGTGGAGGGAATGCGGCAGCTCCAGAGCAGGAGGTGGGGGTGAGGACCCACTTGGATTCCAGGGGTCAGTGGGCATCCTTGCCTGGGCAGGGCAGCAGGGCCAGAGGTCCTGAGAGGTTTGTTGACTGAGCGACCCCAAGGCCCTGGCATCCAGCCAGGCCAAGAACTCGTTCAGTGCCCCGGGCTCTCTGTGGCTGTAACTGACCAGACACTCCACTGCCCTGAAGGAGTCTCTCCCGCAGCCAACACCACATTAGCAAATCATTTAAAGAATAAAGTCACTTGACACTCTCACTTACAGCTTGGAGAGTGTAAATTGACATAACCTCTCTGAAGGACATTTTGGCAATTAGTATTGGACCTTAAAAATATTCACACCCCTTGAACTAATCATTTCTGCTTTATATATTTCCCCAAAGCAAAGAATGCCCCAACAATAGTGGAATAGTGAAATAAATAACAGTGTGTCTACTTAATGAAACACTGCGTCGTTACATATTTAATGATATGGGAAAGTGCTAAAAATGTAATGTTCAATTAAGAAGGGCAGAATATAATAAAGACTTTGTAGAGTATAATCCCGAGATTTTTATTATTGTAACAGAAGAAAAGCCCCTGTTTAAAAAAAGTCCTTCAAAATAAAAGTCCTTCATCAGCCACTTGTCTTAGAAGGAAGACCTTAAATGTCAGGTGTTGACAGGTGCAAAGCAAGAGGAGAAGCTTTGACACTACGGTGGTGAGGGTGGGAAGGAGGGGGTACAGAACCACAAGAGGGCCAAAGAGCCAGGAGTTGTGAGTCTGAGACCTGCCAGAGCGAGGCAGTCAGAGAAATTCTACATTGTGGGGGGTGGGGAGGGGAGGGGAGTCTACAGGCATTGAGGTGTCTGGGGTTCCATTTGAAGATGCTACTGTGGCCACAAGTTAAAGCCCAACTCAGTCCCCACCTGAAATTCTCAGGAAAGTCCACTTCATCAATACGTGTCTTGTGTGAGTTGTCATTTGGGGTGGAAACCCAGAGGAAGACTTATCCACCTACATTCATGAAATGCAGAACAGCTCAATTAAAGTGGTGGTAGACCCAGATGCTCGGAGGCAGAGGTGATCCTGAGGACATAAGACGCCCCCGAGTTTCCAGCAACACTGGGGAGGACTTTGGGTTTCTGGAGAGTATGCAGTGCGGTCGAGCCTTCCCAGGTGTGCCAGGGGCTGGGACGTCCTGGCTGATGTCTGACTTGCATGTAAATATCTGTATACACATGTGCACATAGGACTGAAGGATCAGTTCAACAGTGGTGTTACATTAAGATTTTTTCTTTTTATATGCTATAGAATGTTCCAATTCTTTTATAATAATATATTTAAAATTTTAAACAACAAATATAAGTATAAATCGTTGCCATTCCTTGTGGCATGTAGAGCACTTGAATGTCTGCAGGTACTCTGCCTCTGAGCTGATGAGGTCTGGTGGGTCCAGGTTTCACCATGGACACTGATTCTGTGTGTAACCCGGGCAGCCCTGGGGGCCAGGGGCCCTGCCCACTCACTAACACACCAGTGACCACAGGGAACCCCCAAGCTGGTGCTCTGGGACTTGCCGGACATGTTCCGTTCTCGTCTGCAGCCTAGGACCTTCTGCAGCTCACGTATCGGATCTGTGAAAGGGAACCTATTTCCCTGCAAATTGAGGCACAGCTACAGTTGTTGGAAGGATATACTCGACCACTGTCTCCTGATTTCTTTGCCTTCCTTGCCAACACTGCTGAACTAGTTCTCTTTTTCTTTTCTTTTATTGAAGGGAAATTCTGCACATACTAGCAGTAAAAAGAGATGAAGAGACAACCAAGCCATGTACTCACTGCCCCTTTGGGTGTAAAAGGCAAATATTTCTGAAAATAATATACATTTATATGTCATATTTAGAATATTTCTACCATCGCCTATGGGGGGCCCTGAAAATGCTTTACTGCCCTGCCATGCATTCTCAAACCATTTTGACGAAAAGGAGAGGAAGCTGGGGAAAATTATTTGTGGCGTTCTTTCTCTGGGTGGTGCCTTCAAGTTTTTTCTGTGGCCAGTTTAGGCTTGGCAGGAGTCCCCACAGCTCATGTCCCTCAGCCTGCTCCCTCTTTCCAGGACAAAAATAAAGCAAAACAAAACTCAGGTAGTAAGTGGCAGAGGCAGGCCTGGCATTCAGCTCCGATTCCGGAGGCCGGACTCATTCTTCTGCAGGTGCATCAAGCACCCTTCTTGGATATCCTTGGGGGTGTGAAAGGGAGGACAGCAGACAGACGCCGAGGGGCTGGAGGAAGCACTGGGGTTGGGAAGGTCATGAGCCACCGCAACGGAGTGTGTTCAACCAGCAAGCGAATGGCAGGCGCCCTCTGTGGCCCTGTCCCCATTCCAAATGCTGGGGAGGGCACCAAGGAACCAGAGGAGGTGGACCCTCAGCCACATTAGGGAGGGCAGGTGAGGTCAGAGGGCAGATAAAGGGGCGGCCACTGTGGGGTTGAGTAGAGGAATCTTAGGACTCAGCTTTGTGGGGGTGCAGCCTGATGAGGAAAGGCCTGGTTGGGGTTAACTCTGGGCACTCTGTGGTCAATACACTTCATAGAAAACATGTTGCTGTTCCCCTTAACAAACAGTGTGGGCAGTGCGTGGCCCTTGCGTCCAGGCTGGGCACAGAGTTCTCTTGAGTGAAAAATATGGCCAATAGATGGACTTCCAAGGCTGGTTTTATTTGTTCTACGAAAGTATAAATATCAGAACGTTTTTCAGACAGCAAATTACAATAAACAGTGAGCCTCCGATGCAACTCAGCGCACAAGGTCATGAAGCTTCTAATGCAAGCTCTGCTGCGTCCCAGGCATTCAGCCCCAAAACAGCTCTCCCAGGATACGCGTGGGCCCCCACCCCTTGCACATGTCTGGGGTCCTCCTGCTGCCCACTCCATGGCCCTGTCCAACACCCTCCCGACGCCCACCCTGGCTCCTCAGGCGTGCCCTGGCGTTGCCCAAGTTGGGTATCATTCAGGCTTTTGGTGTCTTCCCTTGTAGCTAAATATCTATCTCTGTGAAATTCAATGATTTGGTGGATGCTCTCCCCACTTTTTGCATTCTACTAGGAGTGGGCATCGTCCTTGTGCTCTGGAAACCTCTGTGAACTTGGTCTAGACCTGCCCGCAGGCAACTGGAAAGGCCCAGATGGAGCGAAAGCCGAAGGAAAGGGTTTGGCCAAGTCCCAAAGAAAATAAAACGATTCGACCCCAAGGAGGCGGACAGTCCCGATTCCGGGCACACGAGGTGAACGCCGAGTGGAAATCCAACTGCTGCAGAGAGTGATTACTCAGATGGAGCAAATGTGCTGTGAAATCAGCCCTTGGAAAATCATCTGGAGTTCATCTCAGTAAAGTCCAAAAACAATAACGGGCTCCCCGGCAGCTCCGGGGGGAGCCTCAGGAGCTCCCCTCGTCAGAAGCCCGGAAAGCCGCGGCAGGAGCGAGGCCTGGGTCTTGACTCTGCTCTTGTTTATTTACAAGCCTGCTTTTCTTTCCCACCTCCGTTCATCCTCGCTCCCCGGGGAGCTCAGGGCATCCATCTGGCCTCTCACAGGGCGCCACAGAGACACAGATGAAAAAGCTGTGCCTGCCTCTCCTTCCCGGAGCCTGGCAGAGTCCCCGCTTCTGGTGAGAGGTGGGCACCCCTGAGACTTCCCTCTGGGCCTTTGCCACAGATGTCAAAGGAGCGGAGCCTCAGAGGGAGAGGCTGAGATTTCCTAGAAAAATAGGACAAGGTTGGGCTTGGCCTGTCACGGTGCACATTCTTAAATGTCATAGAAGCCCTCGGGTCCCTGGTCCCTGATCTTGCAAGTGGCCTGAGCTCATCTCCATTCCTGAGGCCCCGGGAGCAGCCCAGGGAAGGTGGCACCCCTACCAGCCGGGAGAGCCAGACAGCCTGTTGGTGGGCGTGGTGTGCACGTACGCACCACGATGGCTCCCATAGACGAAGTTGGAGCTCTGAGGAACTTAGGGCTTAGTGGCCTTGCCATGGGCAGGGTTCTGATATCACAAAAAATAGCATGAAATGGGGGACTTTCCTGAGACTGATGGCCCCCATCCCCAAACCTCTCACCTCCCAGACATCCTCTCCCTCTGGGCCTGTGATGTCACTTGAAAAATTCAGGGTCCGGCTGAAGCAAAGAAGCAGGGGGAGCCCAGGAGGGAATGGGAGGATGTTTGTAAGCTGCTCAGCAGATGAAAGTGACGACATGTCAGGTTTTCCAAGCTGGTTTCCAAAGCATCCTCTTAATGGGTCTTCCAGAAAGCCCATCTCTTAACCGCCTGAAAGAGGTTTGTTTCCCGACTGTTTTCTGCCACAACATACAAGATGATGACATTTATATGGGCAATGCACCCAGGGGCCAGCCCACACTTATGCCCAATTCCCAGCATACGAGCTGTCCTCCGCCCTTCCTCTCCCACCCAGGGAAGCAAATTGCGATAAAAGTGAGTGTGGGGCTTCATTATGGGCTAATCTAGAAGCCACTCTGGTTTTTTTAAAAATTAGTGAACAAGCCATTCGCACACTCTGACACTTTACTGGAAGGGGCAGACGATGGCTGTCCCCGGGCAGTCTCATTGGGACCATGATGTGGGGGAGAGCTGAGTGGCAGCAAGCCTCCTAAGGGTTTGTGTCTGGCCCCTGGGCAGCAGGCCTGGCTGCCCCCGTTTCAGGGTCTGGTGTGGGGGACTGGCCATCGTTCCAGGCCATGACCCCAGCCTCTCAGAAGCCGTAGCCCAGGGCTGGTGCCATCCCTCCAGGAGCACTTTAGCTGTCTGCACCCCCACTGTTGTAGACTGAGAACGTCCATCTCTGGCAGGGGTTAGGGTAATTAAAATATAATTACATGGTCAAGATGATCAAGCTTATGAGCCATGACCCCCCAGAAGGCATGAGACCCGGGCCCTGGGCCATTTGAGAAGATAGACGAGGCTGAGGAAGGCGGGCTGGCAATGGGGGCCTCCAGACTTTGAGGGGAACCAGAGAGGAAAATGTGGGGAAATGATCCAGTGAGCAGCATTCCCAGGAACTGGGCAGAAGGGCTCCCTCGGCTTCTAGAATCTGCTGTCTTTGTTCTACATCTTGGCCTCCAGCCAGCTGGTACCTTCTTTCCCTGTCCTGCGTGCCTCTAACAGAGAAAGTAGCCAGAAGTGTGTATTTCAGGGCAGTGACTCAAACAAGCAGCAGCCACGCCACACACCACGGAGCCGTTTCTCACACCGTAGCCAGAGGTTTTAGATGAATGACCTCTTGGATGCAGCTGCCCACACCCCATCGAAGGCCGCTGTGGGCCTACGGGCAGGCCCAGAGTTCTTTCGAGCTAATTGGGCATTTAGACGTGATTGAATCCAAAGTGGACATTCCACAGAAAGTCTAAATATGCGTCCCTCTCTTTTAAACACCCCTCCAGTCCTCTGGGCACAAGTCATGGCGTATGTATACCCAATACAAAACTGGAGCTGTAGGCATTTGTAATAACTTGGAAACTGCTTACTCCTTTTTTGTGGTGCAAGTCCCTTGTCCCTTCAGCAATCCAATGGCTTAGCTTGCTTAATTTGCAGCACTGGGGTCCTGTCCTGGTCACTCACTGACCTTGGGTAGGGGGCCTCAGTGTTTTAATCTTAGTTTCATTCTCATTCATTCGGCAAACGGGTGTCGTGAACACATACAGTCCTGCTCTCCTGGAGCTGCTTTTCTCTGGGGGAGACAGATGCGAAACACACCCAGAAACATCAAATGGCAGCTCCAAGACAGGGAGGAATGTTTTCCATTTTGTCTCCCCCGACCCCCGAGGAGCACTCGGCACATAGTAGGTGCTCAACAAATGAATATATTACTAACCATAGAAAAGTGTCAGAGTCGCATGTGTGATGGCAAGAATGACGGTGTGGCGAGCTAGAGAGGGTCCCAGGGAATCACCGGCAAAGCGCAGCTGCTGTGAGAATGAATCTGATCACTCACTGCTCACCGTTCATGACTGACTAGCACATGGCCCTTACGTGGTGAGAGCTAGAACTGCAGCAGCAAAGTACTGTAGACTGGGAGGCGAGAAGTCCAAAGTCAGGGTGTCGGCAGGGTTGCTTCCTTCTAAGGCTCTAAGGGAAATTTTTTCCAGGCCTCTCTCCTTGGCTCGTAGATGGCCATCTTCTCCCTGTGTCTGTGCACGCTGTCTTCCCTCTATCCGTGTCTTGGTGTCCAGATTTCTCCTTATTAAGGTCACCAGGTATACTAGACGAGGGCCCACCCAAAAGATTTCATTTTAGCTTGATTACTTTGATAAAGATCCTGTCTCCACATAAGGCCACACCCTGAGATACTGGAGTTAGGACTTCATCATGTGTATTTTGGGGTGGATGCAATTCAACCCATAGTGTTCCATAAATATTATCAATGACGTTATTAACGATGGCAGTAAGACCAATAACAAGGAAAAGGTAGAAACACAAGACAAAACAAAGTCACTGATAATAAAGTCGAAACGTTGGCCTCATTAGCTCAAAATCTGTCCATAGCTCCATGTAGCCCAAGAGGCGAAGAGCAGGTTCCGGGGCCAGACAGTCGGAACAGCCATGGAGTCTTCCTCTTGTTTTCCAGCTTTCCCTCTCGTCTAGGCAAAGTCTCCCAACCTTCACTCGGTCTCTCTGGCACCTCTGCTAGGCTGGGCTCCCCCAGGAAGCCCTTTTGTCTCTTCTCTGTTTTCCCAACTTCAATGCCCCCTCAGAAGCCCAGCTCCAGGCTCGCTCCTTCAGAGGGTATTTTCCAAGCTGGTTTACCAGCAAGCAACCGGCACACTCAAGGGGACCCATGAACGAAGGGACTATTCCTGCTGTGGCTGGCAGCGGGGACCAGCCAGAGCAGGAAGCCACACCGCTGCGCCTCTACAGGAGCCGTGGCTTTAGAGGATCCAGCCAAACCAGAATCGCAACAAGACGAGGAGGAAGCAGTGAGGGAATGCAGCCGGCCTCACTCTCCTCCTGCCCTCCCATCTCCAGCCTGTGGCTCCATTGGCAAGCCCAGCTGGAGCTGGGGGCAGGGACCAGTGGATGTGGTCTAAAGCAGTCTGTCCCAGGGCACCCAGCAGGAAAGAGAGGGGCTCGGGGGTGCATAGCAGGCAAGCAGATCATCGGTGCATGAGCTGCCCGTCTGTTATGCCTTCCTCTGAGCCCACACTGCATTATCTAACTCCACTTATGTGACCTGGAGCCAAACAGAGCCACCCTGGCTGGTGACCTCACTTTTCAAGTGTGTGGCTGTCATTATGGCTTATCAACAGCAGAGAGCGTGTCAGATGCGTCCTCTGTGCCCTCCCTACTCCCCACCTTCCTCCCGTCCTGCCCCCACCCCATCCCTGGCCCCACCCACCTCCATCCTAGCCCTGAGTACAGAGCTGGGCTTATAGTACATGCTTAGTAAATCAGTGTTGAACACGAGCTGGGGTTTGAGAGATGGAGCGTGGGTGGGATCGTCCAAATGCATCCTGCAAAATCACCGGCTCTGGAAGAACAATTGTCAGGCCCATTTCCTGCTGCAGATGGAGCCAGGAGACGCTCAGGGCTTGGCAACCTGACAGCTGAGGAGCAGCCAGGGAATTTAGCAGGAGACAGAGAAAATGAGGCCTGCGGGTCTGGCCCAGCCCCATCAAAAGCAGACTCAAGGCAGAGTCTCTTCCCAGAGTGGGGCCGAAGTGGGGTGGGGGCTGGCTCTGTTTGCTCAGGTCCGCTGTGAGCCAGAGTGTGGGGAGTCAGGAGGAGGCGGCAGTCGGGGAGGAGGCAGCTTCGTATTTTTGGAAGCTGGTGGCTCAGCCTGAGATCTGACACAGCTTAAGGGCGTAGAAATTGTCTCCTGAAGGGAGACCACTGATGGACCAGTTCATGCCCCAGGCCCTCCTGTGATTGAAACTGTCTGCCCTTGACCTAGGCTGGTTTGGGGCCAGGCGTAGCCCCTGAATGGACCAGCAGGGGGCACCTGCCCCGATGCCAACCTGTCCATAGGCTAGTCATGGACACGTGATGGCCATTGTGGTTCTCACCTTGACACCCTTTCCACCCTAGAGGACCTCCCTGGTCCTTTCATTTCCCTTTCCAAAAAATGAGCATGGCACTCAATTCTCGCCAATGACATTGATAAAGAAGTCTGTTGAGGGACTTTTAGGAACAGAGAAGAGACGAAGCCATCTCTCCTATTTCTCTAGACACTGTGTCAGTGGGATGCTAAGCCCACTGCTGCCATCTTGCCACCAGCAGCAGCACCACTGAGGCCACTGGAACACGGGGGTGAAAAGGATTCAACCTTTGATGAGCCCCTAACACAACCAGTCTTCTTACTTCGCCATTCTAATATCCCAGTGTGTGAGGCCATGCTGACTGTCCTTAGGACTAAGTCAGCTCCAGGGGAGTTTCTGCTCCATGGAGCCGCGCATGCTCTCTGTTATCACTTGAGAGGGGTCGGCTAAGGGGTCTGCTCCTCCAGGAGAGGTCGCCCACCAGGAGCACAGGAGACGGAGTTAGCTGTTACACAAGCATTGAACAGCTAATGCTGGTTTTAGCATCAACAGACTTAAACACGGTAAGCAGACGATCAGCCCACACAGTGTTTCTTCTTAAAATAAATTCGTGTGTGTAAAAATGTGAGTTATTTTAAAGGAGAACATTGGGTAAGTACTGGTACACGTGGCGCACAGTGAAATATGGTGTATGGCATGTGACTCTGAAACGTGGGCGAATTGGATTAAAGGCTACCGAGGAATGGGCCAGTCAGGAGAGAGGGGAGAAGGGAGCAGAGTCACCAACAGTGAGAGACCTTCAACTCAGCAGCCACGAATAACGTGCCTCTACGGGCCAAGCCTGGGCCAAGTGCAAGGGATGCAGCAAAGAACAGAGCACTTATTTGCCCTGCTGTCCTGTGCTCCCCAGCTAGCGGGGAGGTGGCTGGCAACCGGATAACTTTACAACACATGATGTCATCGCAGTGCTGGTAAACTCTGCCAGGAAGACAAATCCTACATGCCAGAAAGACCCGCCTTCATCGCGAGGAAATGGAAAGGCCACGAAAGACTGAGAAGGAAAGACCCCGGAGCTGCCGTCCACACTGACCCAGCGCAGCTCCGGGCCACGAGCACCCTGGGAATAAACTTGCTCTGGGAGGCTGTTACAGGCTAAATTGTGCCCCTTAACACCTTTGTACGTTGAAGTCCTAACCCCCAGGACCTCAGAATACCTCAGTGACTGTACGTGGAGTTAGGATCTTTAAGGGATAACTAACTAAAAATGAGGTCATTAGGGCGGGGCCCAGTCCAGTTTGGCTGGTGGGGCAATGGGGGCTGGGGGCATGCATGCATGATGGGAAGACGAAGGGAGAAGAGGGACATCTACAAGCCAAGGAGAGAGGCTGGAACAGATCCTCCCTGCACGGCCCTCAGGAGGAAGCAAGCCTGCTGAGACAGTGGTTTGGGACTTCCAGACTCCAAAGCTGAGACCATCCGTTTCTGTTGCTTATGCCCCCACTCTGGTAACTTCGTTACGGCAGCTCTAGTGAACTAATACAGAGGCCTGGGTGAGTTTTTGTCTTCTATAGTTAAAGAGCCCAACTGACCCTGGGAGACCTGAGTCTGGGGAGGATCCTGGCTGGGTCGGGGGACTTCACAGGGCAGCCCCTTGTGTCCCAGAGGCCTCATAGCTCCCCTCCATCCCCCAGCCCCCCAAGTGGGAAATCTGCAGTGGACACCCGTCTTTCCTCCTGGGGAGCAAGCGGATGAGGAGAACGCCCACTCGTACCAGGTAGAACGCTCCCTGATGTCCTACCCTTGGATCAGTCATAACAGTCCTGCAGGGACCACTGGGTTTACTGCCAGGAACAGAAACCCCAGGAAGCAGCCTTCCTGCTCTGGGGGCAGTGGGGTGGGGTGAGATTCTGCAGCCATGACTCATGCTTCATGGGGAAGGAAGTGAAGAGAGTCGTAATGACCATACTGAAAAGCAGTTAGGCCATTTTCATGGCTACATCACACAGAATTAAAAACTGCAGATTGGATCCTATTTGTGACCGCAGCTGCCATGAGCTAATGCACAAGCAGCCGGGCAGGGTGAGCTCAGTGCCTAGTCAGGCTGGGCACAAGTGGGTGCATGGGCCTGCAGCCAGGGCAGGGATACTTGGAGCCTCTGCAGAAAAGGCTCGCACCCATCTGTTCCTTCCCAGGCCTCGGACCCCTTGAAAACTCATGGGTGTCTGCCCCTTGGGTGGGGACATCATCAGGTCTGGCCTGGGCCAGTAGAAGGACAGGGGCCTTGCTTGGCCAGACTTCAGAGAGTCCGAGAATGAAACTCCCTGTTGTCCTGGTAAGAAGAAACCCCCAAGGCTGTTGAGAAAGTGAAGAATTTTTAGCCAGGCCTAGAGCTGCTAGATTTTTCCATTCCCAGTGCTTCTGAACCTGAGCAACACCCCCTGGCAGCAGGAAGACTTGGACAGACAGCACTGAGGAAATCCCAGAGAAGTGGGGGGCCCAGCAGGGAGAAAAACAAGCTCTTTCACAGAGGACAGGAGATTGACAGGTGCTAAGTTTGGGGTGTGAGGCTCAGCCAGGGCTGTGCCACCCACCAAGACGTAGAAGCTGGGAGAACCCTCCTCCAGCAGCCAGCGCTCCGCAGGCCAGACGGTCAGTACTTTCAGGCCAGCTGGTTGGCGGCGGTGCTTCTGTCTGTCTGTCTGCTAGCATTTATTGAGTGCCGAGTGTTTACCAAGTGCATACTAATAGCAGAGAACTTGACAAATAGGAGGTTATTCTATGATGTTCCTGTCTTTGAACTTGGTCTAGACGAGCAGAGGCATCCTACATCCTCCTGCTCCTTCTTTCAATGGAAGAAAGAAGTAGGAATGGTCACAGAATAAAGAGCTATTTGTCCAACTGCTTTAGCTGTCCCCGACCTCATCCAAGCCCTATTTGCTTTACGCCGACCTGGCTTCCGAAGTCCATGAACATTTGCTGTGTGTGCCACTGAGGGATGTACAAAGCAGTCCCGGTTGGAGCACACGCCTACAAGGAGAAATGTGCTCGTGAGCTACCACTCACAGCACCGGCATTGTGGGTGAGGACCCCTATGCTCAACCACTTCCTCAAGGCACCCTCAAACGACCCCTCCCTGATGCCAAAAGGAGAAAACCTTTTCAGAAGGGAGCACCCCTATCCCTACCCCTGTCCCAAATGCCAAAGGATCACAAAGGAGCTAGCTGGCTTTCCCACCCTAAAAATTCTTGGTAACAATAACCAGAACTCTTTGCTGAGGGTATGAGTCAGGCACTGTGCAGTTCCTCTTTCCAATCTTCACAATAATTCTGTAATATAAGCGGTATCTCCCTGTCTTATAGATGTGAAAACACAATGACAAGATTAAATCCTTGCCGAGGGCACAGAGCTGGAGGCCGGGTTTAATGCAGGAGAGTCTGATGACAAAGGTTTCCTCCCAGCCTGCCTCAAAATTGTTCACTGTTTCCACAGTGATCACAACTAATTCGATGTCAAGAATAATAAATTTGGAGTGCGTCTGAGAGGGAGTCAACCAGCTATAAATAAATACTCATGTGTGTTTCTCTTGAGCAAGATCCAGTAAATTGTACGGAGCCACAGTTCTACCTGGAATCCATTCTTCACTCAGGACACAAGCCAGCAGCGGCCGCTCCTTCTCTCGACACAATGCAAGGAGAGTGAGGCTGCCAGCGCTGTCCCTGTGAGCCCTGCCCTGCAGTGGCAGTTTAGTCCGGGAACCGCACTGCAGAGCACGACCAAAAATAGAAATGCGGGTTTTGCAAATTTCATTCCCACTTTGACCCTGGCCATCGTGGGCCAGGATGGCTGCTGTGATTAATCAAACTTTATTGACACTTGGTGTGTCCCAAGTCGGCTTGAAGTGCCAGGTGCCTCAAAGGTGACAGTTCCCTTCAGAAAAGCGCTTACATCAAAGTTTGATATTGTAAGCACACTGGCCTCACGTGAAGCAAACTCTTTAAACTTCCATAGGTTCTGAGAAGGAATGTGCTCGTCAAGGCTTGGGCCATGGTCAAGCATGGGTTTGACTTCATGTTTTGAAACAGCGAGGATGACTAACTAAGGAGATTTGATATGGCCTAACTAACAACACGTCCATGTAGGTTCATTCCTGACCCCGACGGTTTGGACAGTTGATCCTAGCAACCAAGGCTCCGTTCCCATAACAGTTGTGAGCTGGAGGCCGAGAGAGTGAGCTACTGAGGCATGTTCGCCGAGAGCCAAGGGGGAAGACAAGGCAGACGGCAAGGAAACCCAGTATTTTCTGGTCGGTTCCCTCTCGGCCCTGCGGGTACTGACTTCCCACCATTCGGTATTGATTCATCTCTCCTAGTTAACACAGGACTTCCCAAAAGACCATCACCGGTCAGCAGCAAGATGAAGGCAGATCTCATAAGCCGAATATATTCCATGTAAAAGACTATCCTTTGTGCTAAAAGTCTACCCTTTTCATCATTTCTTGTTAAAATATGCTTTTAGAAAGTATTGGTGACATTAGGCGGGAAGTTGTGTTTTTTTAATGTTGTCACATAGCAAGATTAAAAGTCAGCATTTTGTCAGGGTTTGCCAAATTTTGAGTATTTTACTGATCTAGGAACCTCTGCATTCGAACATTCTCAGAAAGCTGCCTTCAGAGGGCTGACAGTGGCTGGTAAGCCCAGGCCGGTCCCTTCTTCTCTGACAGGGGGGCCCGAGTTCAGTGAGCACAGGGAGCCTGGATGGGGAAGACTTCATACTGGGAGGGTGTCAGGCAAAGGCACGTGGTGTTTACTTTATAATTTTGCCAAAGCTCTTCCTAACTGCCTCTTCCCCAGAGAGGGGGCGAGGGGAGATGCAAATAAATCCCCCAAGGAAAGAAAAGGAAAACAGGGCAGATTACGGTCTGGAAAGGAGGTTATATTATGGATGATTTACCTCCCATCAAAAAAGACAGGTTATTGTCGGGGCATCCCTTATCAGTGCTCTCTATCTCCCAAAGTCCTGAACAAGAGGAAATTGCCTCAAAATGAAACAAGAACAGGTCTAGTTAAGACTTGCTCTTCCCCCACCTTCTCCATCTTCAAGGCCCAAATGAAACTTCTTCCTGATCCGGCCCCAGCCCTTCCCAGGCAGCCCACACCCTCCTCTCTGGGCCCCCATGGTACTTTATTCGTACTTCTAGTACAGCCCCTCTCATTAGGTGTTTTTAAATAGGCCGCTTCCTTCTGATTATGAAAACATAAAAGTTAAAATGTTGAACCTTTGAAATAATAACAAACTTCTGCAAAGCTCGCTAGGAGCCTGGCCCTCTTGTAAGCAGTTTCCAGATGTCAACCACGTTAATCCTCTCAATAACCCAAAGGCTCAGCACGCCCGGGGGGCACCCTCCTTTTAGAGCCAGAACCAGGTCCCGTTGCTCTTTCTTTGACACAGTGCTGGCCAAAGCCAAAGCCTAATAACAGGCCTTTGCATTTACAAGAAAGAGAACAGTTTGATTTGGACGGTTCAGGTGTTGCCAAATTGAGGACTACAAGGCTGGTCTATGATGTTTGGAAGTTTCCTCCAGCCGTTTAATTGTGGAAACCCGTAATTAACTTGCACATCTACAGTCTCATTGAGAATATACGTGTATCAATACACTTGTCACTTGCCAATTTATTGATGACTGACTGGCAGCTCTGGGTGGGTGTGTAATTCTATCTCCACCTTGGATGTTCTGAAGTTATGAGTGTGTGTCCCAAAGGATTAGCAAATTAGTACATTATGCCTGTGTCAACACTTCTATTTTTAAACTACACTATTTACTTACTTAACTAACTTTTGGCTTTCCTAACAGCTGTTAGTACAGCAAACTGGTATTTAATGAAGCAGGAAAAATAATAAACCATATTGACATTATTCCCCCAAATCACTGCTTTTTAAAAACATCTCTTTGCTGGGAAGGCAAAATGGAGCTGGATGAGATCCAGAGAAATGCAATAATATGGTCAAGAAAATGGAATTACACAGCCAAAAAAAAGAATCTCTTTTTCCTGGAAAGATGAGAGAAAATGTAATAAAAAGCTATAAACTTGTGAAAGGTACAAAGAAGGTAAACATGGAGAGTTGGTTCCAAATTCCAAAATAACAGAATTACTTCTCCACCTTGGAGATCAAGGTAAACTGAGGAATGTAAAAGAAAATACTAGTGGGGCATGGGAGGGTTAAGATGGTGGCGGATGTTTCTTGAACCTCCCCCAAAACCAAACTGGAATTAAAACTAAATGCCCTCTACCAGTCATGCCTCAAACCAAACACGCCGAGTGCACCATGGATCAATGCATGCATTTCCTATCGTGCTTGTGTATCAGATGACGCATTTGATCTTCGCTAGCGTGTATGTTATCTTCCTTCGGCCAGTTTCAGAGCATCGCTACTCTGTAAAAACAACTGTCTTCTAATAACAGGTCTTTTTTTAGTGACGAAGTATAGTCCTTCCCAACAGCAGTACCAGCAGGCCACTGTAATGCAAGGCTGTTTCGCTGCTCTCCTGAACATTCGTCCAAGTTCTGCCTTTGGCCATGAGACTTCTCTATCCCTCATCCTAGTGCAGTGGTTGGCAAACTGCGGCTCGCGAGCCACATGCAAGCCGCGGTTTGCCGCTCTGTTGACTAATGAGTTTGCTGACCACTGTCCTAGTGAATCCAAACCACTAAATTACCATGTGTTCCTGATGCAACAGTCATGTCAATCAACGCTCCCTCTGCTCGTAAACTTGCCTTTGACTCAGGACACTGAGTCCTGGCACCCCTGCCATTGAGATGCCCACGGGGACATGTTCTAACACGTAACAGGGGATGATGAAAAAGGGTTGGGAACCCTTCGTGGGTTTTGGTTCGGCATGAAGTTGCCATTCTCCTGGCTTCTCCTGGTACAGACTTCACGTAGCCGATAATCACAGCTCACCCTGCAGCACATGTGATTTGTATTAATGTTGCAGCGTTGCTTAGCAGGGCGGCCCGCTTTCCCATGGCGGCTGGACGAGTGTGGTGTGTGTCCACAGATCAGGGGCAGCGCCAGCATCTTCTGCTCCAAGTAAAATCTTGGAGACCTTTTCTTTAAATGGTAATTATTCTGGCAAAGGTCCTTTATACCTTGCTCTAAATGTTATCCTTCCAAAAGCAGAAAATGACTTTGTGGAAAGTCTTTCTTGTTTAAAAAAAAAAAAAAAAAGTATTAGTAAAGGCATAGCAACTCCAGAAATGGAATATGTGTACTTTCATGGGCCATTATGAAACGAACTTGCAGTCACTAGTAATTATTTCACACACCCATTCGCCTCCTTCAGCAACCTTCCAGGATTCAAGATCCCAGCCCTCTCTCAGGCTAATAAGAAATTCCCAGGAACCCCTTTTTCCACGAGGCAGCACCGTGGCCACGCCCAGGAAGAGGCACTTGGAAAACTGTGTTTCCCAATATCAGGGTGCATTATGGATATGAAATCTTCGTCCAGATCCTCTTGGCCATATAAAACGTCATGTAATTATATATTTGGTCAGGGAGGAGTGTTACAAAATAAATATTTCCCCATTAGAGCACACTGGGAAATGTTTGCTGACACCTACACTCAACCCCAGCAGGTTCCCTTGGAAGAGTTTGGCAAAGAACAGGCCCCTCCTTAATGAGGTGCCGGAGTTGGTTGAAAATTAAATATTAATTTACCAAAAAAAATTGTTTCATCTTAAAAATCAAAATTGAGGCCTGCATGTGGGCGTCTGCGCCTCCTGCGTGCCTCCGGCTCTGCGTCTGTGAAATGTCCTGGGTCAACCAAGGATCACCGTCTTTTATTGAATTGTGTAATCCTTTCTTTCTAAAGCAGGCTGGGGAAGACATCAAGAAGTTTTGTTACTTTTTTTTTTCTTTCTCAGAATTTTGTTCTCTCTCTGTTTCCCCTACTGGAAAATTCTTTCAGAAACTACTGTTTTGTTTTGTTTTATTTGATTCCAAGAAATTCATAGTTGCAAGAGCCATAGGATAGAAATCAATGGATGTAATGAGTGCCGGTTCTCTTGGAGAACTTTCTCCTCCAACACACCCCCTAGCTGGGCCTACCCCATTCACACCAGTGGCTCTGAAGAGTCTTGTCTGCTCGGCTCCAGCTTTCCTCTAGGGGCCAGATTCAAGCGTGATGACGTGAGGTGGAGTGGGCTTCCCTCCCACTGCCCTCTCCACCAGGTGGCTCAGAGTCTTCATGCTCCACTACTCAGGTGCTCTCAGTTCAGATCCAGTGATTTCCCCTCAGCTTCCATGTTCTTTTTATTATTATTTTATTTTGATTGATTTCAGAGTGGGAGGAAGAGGGAGAGAGGGAGAGAGAAATATCAAGGATAAGAGAGAATCATTGATCAGCTGCCTCCTGCACAGCCCCTACTGGGCATCGAGCCCACAACCCGGGCATGTGCCTGGACTGGGAATCGAACCGTGATCTCCTGGTTCATAGGTTGATGCTTAACCACTGAGCCGCACTGGCTGGGCTCTAGCTTCCATGTTCTTACAAAATTCCTCGTGCTTATTTACCCACACATTCACACGGTCACTCATTCGATTATGCAAGACTTTGTCTAGTTCCGTGGCACGCATTTTTAGTGGCGTGATGTTTGGGAAGTATTATTACACTGGTCCTTCGGAGGCAAACCGCATACATTTTTGACCCCCAAAGTTCTGGAGAGATTTCTCCCACCTCTAAGGCAGGCTTTACAGGGCAGCTGGGCAAACAGTGAAGACTTCGAGGGTTCTTCCCATCACAATACCTGCTCTGCTGCTGTGTTCTGATCTTGGGGATGGGAGGTTTGAAACTACCTGAGACCCAAATTCGTTTATATATTTTAACACCATTTTAATCAGGAAATATTTTTTGAGCGTTTGGAAGATGAAGAGCTTGACAAAAAGTGATTCTAAAGTGTATTTAAGAGAATAAATACATGAGACTAGCCAAGAAAAATTCTGAAATGAATAATAAGGAGGGTATACATGCTTGATTTGATATGAAAACATGACTTCCACTCCTGCCTAATATGCAGAAAACTGAAAATAGTGCCTCTCCCATCCTAACAACAACAGAGAGAAGTCAGGTAAACTACAAAACCATGCATTTGCTTAAATGTGTCCGAAAGCCAAGGTCATGCAGAATCAAAAAGCCTGAAATCTCAGGAAATACAGCGCCTCCAAGGAGAAAGGGGACATTAGCAAGGACTTACTTGTGCTGAATATAGGAAGAAGAAACACAGGGTACCATGCAAGAAAGAATAAAGAGCATTCATCTAAAATTTTTACACTGCTGACGGCCAAAAGCCAGCGCGCATGAGAATATATCACCCCTCCCCACATGTGCAAATACAAGAGGAATTCACACCCACTTGCAGGCTCTCATCCATGGGCCTCCACCCAGGGCTTGAGAAAGGACTGAAAGCAGGGCAGGCCAGCAAAGAACCTTCCCTCCCTGGTGCAGGCCAGATGACAATAGGACAACACCCCAAAATGGAGCCACTTAAGCTAAGGTCCGCATCACCAAAACAAGCCTTAACTTAGTTTCTCCTAGAAATGGGTGCTGCCCACCTCATGAACTGTTGAATAAAGCCAGTAAGAGCTTTAAAATTTACTCAGTTGAATTTCATTTTTTAACCTATATAAGAACCTTACCACTGTATATTGCCAATTGCTCTCTCGCAACATTTGAACAATGTCATACATGTGACATATATATTTCATGCACATATAATGCATTGCTACTATGTTTTTACTCGAGAGTCGTTTATCTTTTAGATTTAACAGGGGTCCTCAAACTACGGCCCGCAGGCCACATGCGGCCCGCCGAGGACATTTATCCGGCCCGCCGGGTGCCGCTGCCTGTCCTGCTTAGCAGCCGACTCGTCCCGGGCCCGCAGTGCGCATAGGAATTTGTTCATAGTTTGTTTTTTTTTTAACTATAGTCCGGCCCTCCAACGGTCTGAGGGGCAGTGAACTGGCCCCGTTTAAAAAGTTTGAGGACCCCTGTTTTAGAACAATAAAAATTTTAAAAATGTCTTGTACTTTACCTTCATTTGCACTCCCAGCGCTACGCAGGGATTCTTGCTCAGGACTTCAGGCAGTCTTTGCTGCAAGTGCCTGGTGCTTTCTGTGGAGAAAGCCTGCAGGAAGATGCAAACGCCCTCTGTGTATGTGGAACCCCGAGATTCCGCACTCCCTCCCCAGCCCACACTCATTCTCCCCGAATGCTCCCCTATCCCAGGTGAATTCCATTGGCTGCATCTGAACCCAGTTAAGCAGGGCTCATGTCCATGCTCCTCCACCGGCCGCGTGCATCCTCAGATTTCAGGCTTGTTGATTGTCTGTGACTTCAGCTTTCTGATAGATCCAAAAAAAGTAGTAAACTTGCTCTTTGTCTGGAGTTTGTATGTTTTAATGAGAGCGAAGGTGAATCTCTACATCTTGAGCTTTTTACCCCCTTGTCACCTGGCTAACCCACAAGACCATTTCATTCCTCAATATGCTTTCACACCCACAAGAATGCCTGAGTCACAGCCACAGCTGATGATAACTGGAGATAGCAGTACACTCGCCAGGAGGTGCTCCCATCCCCCAGAGGCAGCCTTCTTCCAGGAGCAGCTCTTCCTGGAGGGAGTCAGAGGCCGAGAGAAGGGAAGCGTGGCTCTCCCGCCGACCCTGGGAGGGGCCAGTAGAGAGTACAGTTGCAGAGAGAACAACAAGGATTCAAGAAGCCGCCTGAGCCCCTTCCCTTTCCAGGCCCCGTCTCCGTCTCCAGCACCTGTCAGTCCCTCACAATGACAACCGGGGAGGCTGGGCCTGCCCCATCCTAGCACCATCCCTGTGTCATGTCAGGATGTCCTTCTTCGCAGCGTGGGGTGGGGGCGGTAACGATCGTTTCAGCGTTTGCAGGTGGAGATGACATGGTTGAGAAGCTTCGTTTATTGGCAATAGAAAACGGGACCCAGAACACAGTCTGTTCCTCTCCACACGCCACACCATTTTGGGGTCTGAGCTGCTCTGGCCTCCAGCTGGTTAAAGGGGACGAGGCAAAGAGATGGGCACATTCACCTGCTGTGCATATGGGGCCTGTCTGTGTCTGTGTGAAAGAAAACTGCTTTCTTTTTAAGGAAGAGCTAATAGGGAGCATCTGAGCAAAGGCCAGAGCCTCCCCCTGAACTACACTCAGGGCAGTAAAAATCTAGCAAAAATCTCCATTCTCTTGCCTTCAAAGTATGCTTTGTGCGTACTTATCAATGAAATTGCTTATGGATATGCCATATGAAAGCACTTTCTTTCTTTGCAGGGTTCTCTCAGTTAATTCACATTTGTATCCAATATGCACCTCAAAATACCCCCAGAAAGGTAGCTTTTGCTTTCTATGCTTTACACACAGGAAAACTGAAACTCAAAGGGAATGACTAACCCAGTCACTCAGCTCCTAAGGAAAGCACCTTGGGACAGCACCAGAGCACCCAGCAGGGTCCGCAGGAGGGTAGGGGTGGGGGACACCTTGAAGGGGGCTGCTTTCAGTGGTGTATGTTCTTGCCTTTGTCACTCAGCACTCCTGTTGAAGTCTAGGCTTGTATATCATTCTGGGTCCCAGCAAGAAACAGATGTCAGGCCCAAAAGGAAAGTTTAGTCAAGGGACTTACTTATGCAGTGGAATACGCAGGGTTTCGGGAAATCGCCGGGGGATGGTGAAGCACTGTGTATTCGTTTGCTAGAGCTGCCGTAGCCCAACACCACAGACTGGGTGGCTGAAACACCGGAAGTTAACTTTCTCACAGTTCTGGAGGCTAGCAGTCCAAGAGCAAGGTGTTGGCAGGTGTGGTTTCTCCTGAGGCCTCTCTCCTGGGCTTGCAGATGGCTGTCTCCTGTGTCTTCCTATGGTCTGTCCTCTGTGCATCCCTGGAATCTCTTCATATGCACTAACCTCCTCCTTTCATAGGGATACCAGTCAAAGCAGATGAGGGCCCACTCAAATGCCCATTTAACTTAATCACCCTCTAAAGGCCCTATCTCGAAATATAGTTACATTCTGAGGAGTTGGGGGTTAGGGCTTCAACATATGAAATTTGGGGGAGACACAATTTAGCCCAAAATGGCAGTGGGGGAGGACTGTTACCACCCTAGGACTGGAGGGCAATAGGAAGGGGAGATTACCAGAACCCAGACCCAGCGAGGATGGCTACAGGCAGCGGGCCTTTGGCAGAGGGTGCCCACAGGGCCTGGCAGGGAGACAGTAGGGGGAACAGATAACCTAACATCCGTTCCCTTACATCCCTGAGTTCCCACTGGTGCCTCTTTGGCTGAACCCAGGGAAGCCAGAGGCAATGGAACACATTGACATGGTCCACTGGGGTCAGCCTCCTAGGCTTAGAGAGGGCGGGACAGGGCAGAGGGGAAGGTACAAGATACTCAGGGGTGGCAAGCTGCACCCTGAATTCTGCTCTGAAGCAGTGGTGCCTTAAGAGAGGGGCATCCTCACGCCTGGGTTTTCCATTATTCCCGGGGATGCTCAAAGGAGAGAGGACACTGAGGAAACAGCTGTCTGCAGGGGCATTCCAAGGAGACATTTCCGAGGAAAGCAGGATTCAGAGATGTCTCCCCCGGGATCAGCGTCAGAAGTGTCACCACATTGCTCGTGTGGATGGCAGAGAAGATGGGGGTATGACCTGGGTTTCCACGCTCCTCAGAGTCCTTTCCAGTCACGGAGTCCAGGTGCACTCACTGGAGCATGTGAGTGAGCCTCTAGGCCTTTGTCCTTGCCCCCTCTCTGCCTGGGGCGCCCTCCACACGTCACACTGGCTGACTCTCATCCTCCAGGAACCAGCCCTGGACTCTAGGGCCCAGGTCAGGTGCCCCTCCAGTGCGCTCCCGCCGTATCTGATGCTCCCATTTAATACCTGTTGGCGTGACTGAAACAGACTCATAGAAGTAAATAAGGAAGCCCATTTGGGTGGCCCACCATGGCAATAGGCCTTGGTCCAGATTCAGAAACAAAATCAAGGCAGTCACAGGACTAAAGACATTCTCTGAACTTCCTGTAATGTAAGGAGATTCTTATTGATGTAACAGGCAAACCAATTTTATTGTTTTAGCCACGTGTCAGAGGACAACAGAAAGCGATAGGAGTGGTTATCCAAAGATTTCAACATTTTAATACATCTTGAGAGGGAAATAGCATAGGTGAGGGGGAGGGGACTGAGTATCCATCCACCCATTCACCCATCCATTCATCCATCTGCACTAGGAGGTCAGGGCGTCCAGAGAGGCAGTGGTGACAGTGCCTGCCCTGCAGGTCCTTACAGCCGGGCAGGCAAGCCAGCACTGTGCACGTGAGGCATTAGACAGCAGCACTGCGCATTTCCCGGAGCCACAGACGGTCTCTCCTCAGTACACAGGCAAAGTGGCACTAAGTAGCCAACTCCCGGTTCAGAACACAGGCTTTCGAGTCAGTTTTCCATCCTGACTCTTACTGGCTCTAACACTGGACACATTATTTAATCTTTCTGAAGCGATGTCATCCTCCACACGATAGAAATGAGAGTGCCATCCACATAGACTGTTGTGAGGGTAAAGTGCGCTAGTAGCACGAACGAAGCACTCAGTAACTGTGAGCTGTCTTATTGACAACAGTACACAGGAGAGAAATCACTGTGGCCTGGGTGGTCAGGAAGGCTTCACGGAACTTGAGAGACTTGAATTAGGCCTGGGAAGGTGGGTTTGAAATTTCTATGGATGATGTGCAAAAGGATCGGTCAAGTAATGACCCAAAACACTGGCCTGATGAGAGTAATTCCTGTGGCTTCTGGGCTTAGACCCTGGTCCAACTTACTTTGATTTCTATTTTTCAATCAAGACTCCGGCCTCCGGCACCACCCCCTCCACAACCCATTTCCAGGTCTGGCTAATTCCCCTCCTGCTCCAAACCCCCATGATTTGCTACATGCCATGTGGCCCTCTAATTCCATCCCAAGGCTCCAGAGGTGCAGATCTGCAAACCAGCATGATTAGCCACCACTGCTGGCTTCCCATTCAGCATATAAATCTAGTGTCTGGGATTACCTCATGCCAGAAAACCGAAATCCAAGTCAGATGGTTAAGGCATTAATAGCAGTGAGTGTTGTAAAGACTCAACAATGCGAACCTTCCCAAAATGAACCATCCTGACCTCCCTCGCGCTGACAATGCGTGTGTGACATCATGTGTAAATGAGCCTTAAATTTGAACCAGGTGCCGAGAGCTGTCTGGCGTCTCCTGGCTGCTGTATTAACCACTAACGTGCACGGGGGGATTGAGGCAGTAAAATGGAGCGAAACGATGGCAGTGACCAGCCCTGGATGCAGCAGCTGTGCAGTGAACATTCAAATCACGCCCACCCTGTGGAGCCCAGGGCCCTGTAAGGCTTATTTCCGGAGGGCTGGGGAACCCAGGGAATTTGGCTGGCTTCACTCAACCAACAAAAGCTCTTCCATGCAAATCAAATCATTGGGACTTGCTTCCCGACTGGATTCTGGACTCTGTTTTAATTTGCATTGGTGAGGTGGGGCTCTGAAGTTCAGGCTAAAGCTTGGCAGTTGGTGACAGTCAACGCTGATGCATGCAGGACAGGCAGCCTAAGCTATTCTTGGAGGGCTCCCTTTCCAAGGAAGAGAAGAGAGCCAGCTCCAAGTCCTTAGGTGTTACGATTTCTACCAGGCTGGTACCTGGAGATAAAACTATGCCTCTGCCCACCTAGCATCACCAATGCCCCGCAGAAGGTCCCATGATAGACAGGCTCTAGAGACCACTAAATAAAATTTGAAGATATTGGAACCAGGTATATATGCAGGGTGGACTGTAAGCATGAGAGAGCAGATGAAGACAGGTAAAAGTGAGTTAACAAGAAATTAAGCCTGGATAAAAGAGGTGTTTTGTTTTGTTTTTTTTTTTCCTTTAATGCTTACTGTTCATGGCGCCCAGTCCCAGGTTATTAACAGCATGGCCATGTTAGTGGCCTGTATTCTGATCATCACTAGCAGGCCCACATAAACTGGAGTGAGTGAGCATAAGAAGGAGGTACACAAAGTGATTCTCTCTTGGAGGGGACTGTTCTGGAAGCTCTACACATGCTAGTGAAAAGCTGGAGCCAGAGGGGTGAAAACCCACACTCCATGGATCCGATAGGACTTCAGCTCCAAAGAAGGCCTGTGTTGTTCAGGCAAGCTCCTACACCACTCACAGCCACTGCACTGTACTGTGGAGTGGAGTGGGATGGAGTGGGATGGGAGGCAGGTCTTGGACGGAGGGTATAAAGGGGCTGGTAGATGTAGTCTTTCCTAAAAGCTATTATTGTGCTTAGATGTAAATATGTAAGAATTTGTGTATTTTGTAAAAGTGAATGTAGTGCCAAGATGTTGGGGATGGGTCTCCAGATGTTACATGAAGTCGCAGTCTTAGAAGTCCTTCAAGTGGAGGGAGTATTGAGTTAGGTTTTGAGGAAGAGGAGGAGCTTGGGAGAGGAAACAGCACAGCATGGATGGCTGTGCAAAAGTGTGGGGGCAGGAGCTCATGGGGAGTCCCCTTGAGATACCAGAGTAAGACCTCCTATTCTTAACAGGATCTGAGGTCATGAGGGATTTCCCAAAACTCCTGAAAAAGTTCCTCAGGACCCCTGGCGCTGAAACTTTGGAACAAATTGTGTGGGTGTTAGCTGACCAGCTCTTGAAGGCTGGAGGTTCTTCTTTTCATATAGCTTTTGGAAGACGGTGATGGCGATAGTGCAAAGAGGCACCTGGTGTTCCTCTATCCTGCCTTCCTCAAAGGCCTTCAACCAAGACCTTAATTTTTGTTTGATGTAAAGTCCAAACTCAGCCTGGCTTCCAGCATCTTTTACAACCAGGATCCTACCACTCAGCTTTATTTCTCAAACTGCCATTACATCTTTGCTCCTGGCAAAACTGTTGTCATTTCAAAAATATACCATTTACTTGTACATTTGTTCCTATTTTCTTTCCAAATGGGAATGCCTTCCTCCCACTCTCACTTCTGTGATTTTATTCAACTATTACTTCCTCCACAAAATTATCCCCACTCACCCAGAAGGCAGTGAGCCCCACCCCGATGAAATTGTCCAGCAGAGCTTGTAATGTTCATATTACTCGTCAAGCTATGTCGTTCTTTCAACAAGAGCCCACTGATGGTCTAGCATGCACATGGCACACACTATGGCCAAACTCTGTCCTGCAGTATATTACTATCCTAATTATTGCACAGAGATTGCCTCTATTACATTGTAATCCCTAGGAGTGTTTTACCAACTAAAGAACAAATACTATATATGCTAAACGATGCCATATACCTATGTGACAGGCAAAAATCATCCTTTCACAAATGAGATCGGGAATACAGTTCAAGAATTTTCTCTCGCCAGAATAAAGTTCTAATTTGCTAAAGTATGGCTTTCTGATTTACTAAAAGCAAGTTTTTGTTTTACTATACAAGTGACAATGTTGTGAAATGTTTAAGTAATAGTCTGGGAGTGATTAGACATCTTTTGGGAGATTTGATTAAAAAGAAAAAAATCTGGGAACCCATTTTTACATTGACATTAAAATGCACGAATGCAACTCTATTTAGTCTGGTTAACTAATAAGATGAGAACTATTCTGGATGGGGGGGTGGAATTTGTGTGAATGCAAATGAATGACTAATCTTTTTTTTTTTTTCTTATTGACTAATCTTTAGACAGAGACATGGGGGCCCAAGTCTCCAAGTATTTTACTTCCCTGTGAAGTATAAGTACTACTGTGAAATGTAAATACATTACTGATTGACTTTCTACATAACATTTAAATCTATGAAGTGTTATATTAAAATTAGTGTTTATTTCCTAAATCCTGAAATGTTGACAAAATTTTGTAAAGTTGTAAACTAGGAATCTATTATTTAGATATTTTCCCTTTCAAAATTTAGGATCAGCAATTATTGGGGAGAAAGCCAACTAAAAATCCATTTTTATAACCAACATCTATTTATACTAGTATATATATTTCTTTCCAAACATAAGATGATTGATGTTCATGAGCATTAGAGGTGAGAAAATTTTTACTGAATTTTCAAATATAGACTGTTTATTTAGATCAGTAGTTTTCAAATGCTGACCCATGGGAAAGTTTTCATTGGTTCTTGAGAAAAACAAAAAAAATATATAGCAAATTGTTAACAAATGTAGACCTACCAAATTTAAATAACTATATTTTAGTATATTATGACCTTCCTTACTTTTTTTATATGAAAGGATGGTGTTGATCAGTGGCAAGTTTTTTTAATATCCTCAATCAATTTGAAAAATAAAAGTTGGTAATCTTATGAATATCCCCAAAATTCACTTGAAGTTCTAAGGATCCACAAGATATCCAAGTTCTAGGAAACTCTGAATTAGACTGTTGGTATCTGAGCTATATTTCAATTTTTTAAAAAATTGTATTTGCAGAGAGTCATAGAACACAAAAATGGATTTATCCTTTTTTCAAGGGATCCAAGCTTTTTCAAAGTCTGATGGACAAGTATTGGGATACCTTCTTGGTCTATGTAAAAGCCCACATACCTCTCCTTTGCCTAGAATTTCCTCTGAAGTACTTCACAAAGAGGAAACAACATGCTGTGAGAGTAGACCATGACTGAGGATGGAGACACGAAGCGGCCAATGCGGTCTGGCTGGTGTGAGGGAACAAACTTAGGGCAGCAGTTTAAATGAATAAAGCCCTCGCAGCACAGTCAGTATCATCTATGAATCTACTATGAGCAGAATCATTCTGTGGGAGAAACTCCAACAGTTAGATACACAACTACTGTTAGCATAATAGTTAAGCACACATATTTTATAGTCAACTTAAGTCAAAATTCTGAATGTGTGATCTTGGACAAGTCACTTGAACACCATAACCTCTCTAAACTTTAACTGTAACCTATTAAATGAGGGGATATATCTGTACCTACCTCAGGTTACATGAGATAATGTGGCTGCCATAGTCCCTGGTCCATACATACAAGTGCTTGCTCATCATACTATTTTATGCTCCTGACAACCTTCCATTCATTTAAAATACCAAATTCTTTTGAACAGAGAACTGAGTAAGAGGATTAGGAGCTATGAAAATGGTCTTCACTATTTCCCTGAGGGAGTGCCCTTCCCTAGGGGCCCAACTCCCTTTGAGTCCTACTACCACCATCCAACTAGAAGTGGGGCCGAGTTGTGATCCCAAACACACGATACCTCGGGTTGATACAAGGCACGTTCTGGGAGCCCAGTTTCTGAACTCCCAGGCTTGGTTCTAGAGAACCTAGAATAATGACTCTAGGGGGAAGTGTTAAGAAGTGTAGAGCTATCCCTAATACCTGAGATCCACTTCTTTGAAGGTTGGTCTTTTGTTGTTAATTTTATGTCACATCACATAAAATTTACCATTTTAAAGTATACAGATTTACAGGCATTTAGTACACTCACTCTGTTGTGAAAATGGGTAGGGTCTCACCTTTCATCCCAAATGACCTATCAAGTTATTTTCCTAAACAAAGACATAGATAGCTCCCTTACTAGGAGAAATTGTGGTGCCAGCTGCTTCCCCCACCTAAACCTTGTTGTGTCCTGTATAAAGGTCTTTTGGCATTTGAGGAAAAGATGCCATCAAACAGCTTCTTATCCTTTCAGAGAAAGGAATATAATTTGTAAAAAAAAAAAAAAAAAAAAAAAAAAAAAGTTGTGAAACATTTAAACTAGATTTGTTAACAGAAGGAGATATTTACAAAATTAATTTTCAGCTTTATTTACTACACAATGGAATAAAAGCAAGACTTGCTTGTAAATCATTCAGCAGATACATATATTCATACTAGAGGCCTGGTGCACGAAATTCATGCACTGGGGGGGGGGGGGGGGAAGAGGTGTCCCTCAGCCCAACCTGCACCCTCTCCAATCTGGGACCCCTTGGGGGATGTCCAACTGCCTGTTTAGGCCCAATCCCTGTGGGCAGTCAGGGATCCCTTTCACAATCCAGGACTGCTGGTTCCCAACCACTCACCTGCCTGCCTGATTGCCCCTAACTGCTTCTACCTGCCAGCCTGATCACCCCCTAACCCCTCCCCTGCCAGCCTGATCGATGCCTAACTGCTCCCCTGCCAGCCTGATCATCCCCCACTGCCCTCCCCTGACAACCCGGTCACCCCCAAATGCCCTTCCCTGCATATTCCCTCTTTATTAGATAGGGTTTTTTCTTTAACATATTGGACAGCCCTAACTGGTTTGGCTAGGTGGATGGAGCATCGGCCTGCAGACTCAAGGGTCCCAGGTTCGATTGCATGTACCTTGGTTGGGGGAACATACCCAGTGGGGAGTGTGCAGGAGGCAGCTGATCGATGTTTCTCTCTCATATATGTTTCTAGCTCTCTATCCCTTTCCCTTCCTCTCTGTAAAAAATCAATAAAATATATATATTTTTAAAAAGAAACATTTAAGATTCCTCCATATCTGCCTGGTTGGTGTGACTCAGAGGTTGAGACCCCAGGCTGCCGCTGCTGGGAGGGGGATCGCGCTATGGGGGTGCGTGCCCCTGCCAGGCAGAGACCCCAGCCCAGATGGCCGCTGCTGGGAGGGGGATCGCACCGTGGGGGTGCGCGGCCCTGCAGGGCTGAGACCCCAGCCCAGGCTGCCACCGCTGGGAGGGGATGGGGACATGGGGAGTGAATTTTTGTTTTTTTATAAAGGGTCAGGAGGGCCTCTGGGCAGCATTCCGCCAGGCTGCTTACTCTGCAGGCTCTCAGCGGCAGCCCTCCCTGAGACTGGGGAACTCCGGCGGGGCTGAGAGGACTGGGTGCCGCCATTTTGTCACAGAGTGATGGTTAATTTGCATATTACTCTTTTATTAGATAGGATGTTTATATGCAGGTAGCAAAATAAATATGAGCAAAGGTTAAATGTTAGTGGTGGGTATATGGACATATTATTCTAACTTTATATATATGTTTGAACTTTTTCATTATAAAAAGTTGGGAAAAATTCAAGAAGTATTTCTGTTTAGATAATTTATAGTAAATAGGAGAAAAATGTGTTATCCACTTTCAGGATATGAAGCATTCTAGGCACATGTTTGATGTCACTGCAGTCCTTATACTGAAATATTCAAACTAACTAAACCTAATAGTAGGTCCAAGGACCAGCTAATCTTTCAGAGACAATGATAACACAGAATCCTGGGAAGAAATAACAATAGATGGCATTTCTCCTACAAATATCACACACAGGCACCTCTTCTCCTGGGAATAGCACATGTGTGAAGGGGACAACTCTCATGTGACATTCATCACAGCCTTAATAAAACTCCCTAGACATACAATGAAGTGAGATTGAACAAATATTTGCTGACACCAGTTAAATAAACTCATGGTGATAGGCATTATGTGTAACCACAGGACATACATGTGTGTCTTTGGGTTAATAACAACCAAGTCAGGAAAAAAAGGTGTTTAAATGTGAAAAGACAAATGATCCCACAAAATTAAAGAGCATTACTACTTTATTGGTGGGAATGTAAGTTAGTAAAACCTATAATGAAGGGCAATTTAGTAATATCTATCAAAACTCAAAACACACATACCCTTTGACTCAGAATTCCAGTTAAATGGGTAGGAATTTAACCTACAGATATACTCATATATGGGCTAAATGATGTAGGCATGAATTTAATAATTGAAGCATTATAATAAAATAGCAAAATTAAAAAAATTAAAACTCCTAAAAATGCATTGATAGGAAACTGGTGCATTAAATTAGGGTACATGCATTAATGGAATACTATGAGCTGTTAGAGTTAGACAGATTTATATGTTTTGAAAATGCAACCTATAGAATGGGAGAAAATATTCACAAACCATATATCTAAAATATGTAATAACTGAAATATATAATAACTAAAATATATAATAACTTCTACAACTTAATAACATTAACAAAAAATAGCCTTATTTTAAAATGGGTAAAGGACCTAAATAGACATTTCTTCAGAGAAGACACAGAAATGGCCAATGAGTATATAAAAAGATACTCAACATCATTAATTATGAGGGAAATGCAAATCAAAGCCATAATGAGTTAACATCTCACACCTGTCAGGATGGTCATTATAAAAAAAGACAACCAAAAAAACAGAAAACAACAAATGCTGGTTAGGATGTGAGTAAAATGGAAGCCTTGTGCATTATTGGTGGAAATGTGAAATGGTACAGCCATTATTGAAAATGTGCAAAGGTTCCTCATAAAATAAAAAATTTCCATATGATCTAGTAATTCCACTTCTGGGTATATATCCTAAAGAACTGAAAGAGATATTTGCACCAAGTTCATTGATTACAGTATTACCCACAACAGCCCAGAGGTGGAAACAATCTAAATTTCCACTGACAGATGAATGGATAAAGAAATCGTGGTACATACATACAATGGAGTATTATTCAGCCTTTCAAGAAGGACTCCTGTCACATGCTACAATATGAAACTTGAAGATATTACGCTAAATGAAACAAGCCAGTCACAAATACTGCATGTTTCCATTGTATGAGGTAGCTGAAGTAGTCAAACCCGTAGAAACACAAAGTAAAATGGTGGCTGCCAGGGATGAAAACAGGGGGAAATGGGGAGTTGCTGTCCAATAGGCATAGAGTTTTGTCATACAAGATGAAAACATTCTAGAGATTTGCTATACAAATATCTATATACTAGAGGCCCAGTACACGAAATTCGTGCACTTGGAGGGGGGGTCCCTCAGCCTGGACTGCACCCTCTCGCAGTCTGGGAGCCCTCAGGGGATATCCGACTGATGGCTTATGGGGAGCGGGCCTAAGCCATCAGTTGGACATCCTTAGCACTGCCACGGAGGCAGGAGAGGCTCTCACCACTGCTGCTGCGCTAACCAGCCATGAGCCCACCAGGGGACAGTTCCTGCATTGAGCATCTGTCCCCTGGTGGTTAGTGTGTGTCATAGCGACTGATCATTCTGCTGTTCCGTCGATTTGCATATTAGCCTTTTATTATATAGGATATAAAAAGGCAGTGACTGTAATGACCAAAGGCTTCACCAAACACCAGCAGTCCTGCAGTCAATGCTGGATTGCCGTGGTGATCTAGCACTGACTGATGCCACTGCAGGTGCGGTGACCTAGCACTGGCTGCTGAGGGGGCTGTGGATCAGGCCTGGAGAGAGACCTAGAGAGAGAAGCAGGGTCTGATCCGTAGCATCTGTGGCAGCTATAGATCAGCCCTTGCTTCTCTCTCCAGGCCTCCGCGGGGGCTGCTGATCAGCCCCGCCTCTCTGATCAGGCCTAGAGATAGGCCTGGAGATGCTGACTGGCATAGAAACCAACCAATCAGAACCAAATCTGGGTGAACTGTGAGGAGCCCATGGCTGCCTAGGAGGCAGAGCTTTTGACTCTGACTGGCATAGAAATCGACCAATCAGAACCTTATCTGGGTGAACTGCGAAGGCAGACCCTAAGGTGGGGGCTAAGGAGGGGTTTTAAGGCAGTTGGGGGTGAGATAAGGCCGGCAGGGGAGGGCAGTTTGGGGTGAGATCAGGCCGACAGGGGAGGACCATTGGGGGCGAGATCAGGCCAGCAGGGGAGGGCAGTTGGGGGTGAGATCAGGCCTGCAGGGGAGGGCAGTTGGGGCAACCAGGTCGGCAGGGAAGGGCAGTTGGGGGCGAGATCAGGCTGGCAGGGGAAGGCAGTTGGGGGCGAGATCAGGCTGGCAGGGGAGGGCAGTTAGGGGTGATCAGGCAGGCAGAGGCAGTTAGGGGCGATCAGGAAGGCAGGCAGAGGCAGTTAGGGATGATCAGGCAGGCAGGTGAGCGGTTAGGAGCCAGAGGTCCCAAATTGTGAGAGGGATGTCCCTGATTGGAGAAGGTGCAGGCCAGGCTGAGGGACCTCCCCCACCCCCAAGCTCCCGTGCATGAATTTCATGCACTGGGCCACTAGTGTACATATAATTAACAACAGTATTATACACTTAAAAGTTTAAGAGGGCAGATTTCCTACTAGGTGCTTTTCACCACAATTTAAAAATAAATAATATCTTTAAATATATTTATTAGTATATCTCTCTCAGTGAAAAGAAGTCAAAGTGCAGAGGATTCATGTAGTATGCTAACATTCATGTGTGAGTGAGTGTGTGTGTGTGGGTGGGTGTGTGTATTCTGTAGAACTCTACAGTTAGCTAGGCTTAGAATATATTTGCAAAGATACAGAAAGTTGCAAGAGTGGTTGCTTCCAAAGAGGAAAACTAGATGCTTGGGGCAGAAGTGGGAGAGAAGCAATTCTGTAAACTCTGAATTTGTACCACATGTATATTAACTATTAAAAATGAAATGCAAAAGCAATTTATGAATAAACAGAAAATATATTACAAGGTACTAATGGCATGTACCAAAAGAACCACATAGATCTTAAGGGGTAAGGTGGAGAATGAAGCATTTATTTTACAAGGTGGTATTTGAGCTGGTTCCTGGAGAACGGGAAGTATGTGGCGGGGCAGAGGAAAGTAATGAGGACATTGTGGGTGTATGTGGAAGTCGAACTGGGGAAAGGAGGATAGTGGAAGTAAAAATGTTGAAACATGGTAACCAAAGGCAAATCAAGTACCAAACAGTGAAACAATTTCAGTGTATTGTAGAATGTAGGTAAGAAAAGGATAAAATACAATTTAGTAGATGAGACAGAAGAATGTGGAATTAAGTCTTTATGTGATGTGACATAAAATTAACAAAATACCAAACATACCAAGGCTCCTGGGCAGGAAAGTCATCCTATGAAAGCAGGATTCCAAGTGGACAGCAACAGACAAAATGGACTGGCAGACAGACACCTGTGAGAAGGCTGATGTAGCAATCCAGTGGTTGCCCACGACAGTCATCTGGGAAGCTTTAAAAATATGTATCAGTGCCTAGGCCCTATCCCATATTAGAATGTCTTTTAATCCATCTGTTTTTTGTGTGTGTTTTTTCCCCGGCAACTCAATTTCCCTTTGCACCTATTTACTTTGTGCTACAGGTGAATGAATCTCTCATTCCCACCTGTCCAACTGGCTGTCCGTCAGCCAAGGGTCTTCCTGCACCTCATACTTGCTCACCTTAATTGACAGGTTGGCAAACTAGGACAGTGGATCATGACGATAGTAAAATATTTATCAGATTGTTTAGAAAGGGTGAGAGACAGAAAGAATTCTGATTGCAATGAGGAAAACACTCCCACAATATCTTTATTCATCCTTTATCAAAATTTTGTTTTCCAATATTTCCTACTTCATACAGAAAGACTATCGAAGGATTACGACAGGAAAAAAAAAAAAAAAGATAAATTTTGTGTTTAAATTAGGAAAACAAATCTCAGTATTACAGAAGGTTCTGAGAAGTTCTAAGACCAAAGATTTTGACACCTAAAATTTAGGCAGAGTAATTTGCAGTAAACAAACTGTTTTCAATTGGGCTAATTCTAACACGGCCCAACACAGGTTTAAATGAACTGGTTGGGCCCCTGTGTTTCTAGCATCTACTTTCCATTTCTATATACTGTACTGGCAATGTCAACATGAGAGGCAGCCCAAATGGAAATACTGTCCACACCCAGCTACCCACAGATTATCTAGTAACTTAATCCTGCAAATACACGGGCAAAGACTGGACACAAGAAAAATCTGTTTACCTTAAAAAGATCTTCCAAATTCATTGACATCTCATAAAATGCTCATATAGCCTTATTCCTAGCCTCTAAAACTAATTATTTCAGAATCGATTGGCTAGAAGAATTCCATCAATGGAGGGAATGCACATTTCAAATATACATTACTACCACAAAGAACACACTGACAAACGCCTCTCCCACTGGATCTCTGCTCTCTTCAACCACATCCCATACCCTCAAATGGGGAAGAAAACAGTTGTTAAAGATGGATACTTTATATCAGGCAAAGGCAGAACTTGAGAGTTGCTAAGATGATAATGCGAGGATTATTTCATAACCCATTTAAAGGCATATGTAAAGTTTACCCGAAAATGGATGGTTCCTTTCTGTTTTTCCACGGGTGAATTACTAGGGGAACTTTAATACAAATGGTGCCAGGCTAGGAAGAAACACTAGAGTACAGGAACAAATAAAGCCAGGTAGGAACTTGCAGATAACAGAGAATCTATGGTACTTTCAAGACTTCAATTCTATACCTAAATTGTGCTGAATTTCAGATTCTGCTTTTAGGTGAAAAAGAAATAAAAACAACAACAAAGATTTCCAGACCTTGGGTGTTTAAAGGGCCTTCACACAGTAAATCAACCCACTGCTGTCTTGTTTTCTCCGCAGCCAGACTGAAATAATACAGCACCAGCAGAGGTGTGAATTACCCCCATTCATCTTAATGGAGTGTTAACTTCAAAGGCTTGTTTTAACCATTTAAATGCTAAGCTCATGAGTAAACATTCCGTTCAAAAAAGTACAATTTAAACATTCACCCTCAACATATGAAAGTAATTTTATATTCTCAGCACTTCGTCTTTTAATTTAGCAAACAAGTCTCCAAGTGTTGGAGAAGTATATATTTTGTGCTTAACTTCATTTTATTTTAAATAGTTATTACCTAATAAATTATGAACATTAAGCCCATAATGAGAAGGCCTATATTTCGCAGGAAAAACACTGAGGAGTACTTGAAGGTTTTGGGTAATGCCGGTGAAGGGGACACTGCTCTTACCAGCCATCTTAGCTTCTTCCAAACTCATAGGGAAAGCTGTGACTCTAAACAGGCAACTAGATAAGGCAGAATATTAATGTAAAATAAAAACAAACATCTCCACAAATCATTGCTCTTGATATTAACTGAGTTTTGTGCAGAGTGTTCAATAGGTTACTTGTCCCTTTGCCAAACCTCCCATGATCCTATCCCATGAGCGGGTGACAAATGTAATAATTGATGCCCAGCTGTCATCACACTTAACATTTGCCCCAGGGGGCATCCTTGCATCTGTTGCAGATTTAGGGTTATTTTGGTATTACTGCAGTTAGATTTATTTAAGCAGCTGAACCCCTATTTGTATTTGAATCTATAATTTCATAAACAGAAAAAGAGGGTACAAGAATGAGTTTATCAGGTTGATAGACTCTGGCTGACCCGAAGCCACATGGAAGGCCATGCCAGGAGGTGCCTCTGAAACCAGGCTAAGTGCCCAGTTTCAGGAAGGCATCAGTAGGAGTACAGCTGGGGTAGAACTGTGGGAAAGCACTACAGACATGGGGCCAGTTCCCCTGGGAGAGAAGGAAAGAGCAGGATTCTAAACATACTAGTTGTGCAAGATGGAAGATGAATTTCATGTCCCTGATTGAAAGCAAATTTATTTTATTGCTCCAGATAAAGGGGTGGAAGAAAGGGGATAAATAGCTAATCTATGAAGAGAGCCTGTTTCAAACTGTACCTAATTTATACAAGGTCACTTAATCCTCTCAACACAACCCTGTATAATTGGTATTAACTCCATCTAATACCTATGTGAAAGTGGAGGCTTAGAGAGGTTAAGTAGTTTCCCTAAACTCACTGAGATTTGAATCTAAGTCTTTCTAACCCCCAAACTTGGACTTTTTCCATTACACCATGCTGATCTCAGATTTGCCAAAGAAGTATCTTAACTCAAAAGAAAAGCTCAGTTGTCAATTTTTCAGCCAATTTCCTAAGTGGGAAGCAAGAGGCACCTGCAAAAGTGTGGATTTCCATACATGCAAATTGGCATTTTGCATGTAATTCCCTACTTTACATGTGCACAGGGATGGGATTACATTTTCACTGATACACCCTGGCTTTGGTAGGCTGCTAAGGTGCCCTTTATATAGGATACTCATGGGCAGGAGAGACTGTTTCTGGTTTCCAACCAGAAACAAGCCACATCACTGGGAAGACTAGAATGATTTATAACCTCCAAACAAAGTATGACATAAAGCATCAATATTTGTCATATTGCCAAGTAGAAAGTCACATGTTTTAGTGACAAACAAGAAAGCTCAGAGAACTTTTAAGTCCATAGCCAATCATCACAGTTCTATCTCATAATGCACAACAGAGAAAATGACAAAAGTTTCTCGGAGAGGATTTGGAGTCAGGGCAAAGTACCAAATGGAATAATCCCACAGTTTTGTTATTGGTGATTGACGGTGTCAACATTAGCCCACAAGCTAAGATTCAATTTTGTATATAAGCTTAACACATTGATTTCTTTAAAAAATAAACAAAAGATTGACTTAATATATTTAATAACATTAAACACTTCTGCTCTGTGAAATACACTGTTAAAGAGAATGAAAAAAGAAACAGACTGGGAGAAAATCTTTGCAAAACACATATCTGATAAAGAACTGGTATACAAATGCTTAAAACTCAACAATGAGAAAACAACCTAATTTAAAAAACAGGCATAAGATCTGAACCTTACCAAAGAAAATACACAGATGACAAATAAGCACATGAAAAGATGATCAACATCGTATGTCACTAGGGAAATACAAATTAAGACAACAGAGAAACAACTACACACCCATTAGAATGGAAAAAATACAAAATACTGTCAACACCAAATGCTGGTGAGGATGTAGAATAACAGGAATTCTCAATCATTGCTGGTGGGAATGAAAAATGTTACAGCCACTTTGGAAGGCACTTTGGCAGTTGCTTACAGGACTAAACATATTCTTACCACACGATGTGGCAATTGCGTCCTTTGATATTAACTCAAATAAGCTGAAAACTTATGTCCACACAAAAACCTGTAGAGTTTTATTCAAAACTGCCAAAATTTGGAAGCAACCAAGAGGTCCTTCGACAGGTGAACAGAAAACAAAACTGTGGTTGTTCATCCATACAATGGATGTATATAAATGAGCTATTAAGCCATGACAAGACATGTAGGAAACTTAATTGCATATTGCTCAGTGAAAGAAGCCAGTCTGAAAGGTTAGATACTATTTAATTCCAACTATATGACATGCTAGAAAAGGCTCAGAGTTTTTATGAAAGTTGTAAAATGATTAGTGATTGCCAAAGCTTACATCAAGAGTGAACCCCAATGTAAACTATGGACTTAAGTTAATAATAATATTTGGCTCAACAAGTATAATAAATATACCACACTAATTCAAGATGTTAAATATGGGAAACTATGGATGTTTTGGGGGTGAGGCCACATATGGGACTCTTCTTTCTGCTCAACATTTCTGTGAAAATTAAAACTACCCTAAAAAATTAAGTCCATTAATCTAAAAAAAGCAATAGACCCACAAAGAGACAAAGAAAAGACTGACCTAATACATTTAAGAGTATTCTGAGTTTGTTTCTTATTTTGATTAAAACTGTTATGAGCCCACTTTCCCTTGCCCACTCCCATGCTGTTCCACTTTTCTGTCAATAATGTTTACAAAAATGTTAACGCATATAAAGAGCATTCATCCAACGTGCCTTCCAGAATTGTTCTTTTTTGCATATGGAGGTAAATTATTCTTTACAAGAAATGGGAAAAGTTATCTTTCATTTATTATTAATCCAATTAAAAATGATGAGAGCTAAACTAAAAGCCCCAACCAAAATTCCAAAGATGAGCAAAACAAAGGCCTGTGGAAATAAGAAAAAAGATAACAACAATTAGGGTATTATTTTTAAATCTCCACCCTTCCCAATAATGTATGTTATAGCTCAAAATACATTATTTTTTATGTAGATAAAGTAATTAGAAAATGACAAATTATTTCTTAAAATAGGATTCTTAAAAGAAACAAGAACAAAAACGAACCTACCCCAAGCTTTTTCCATGAGAGGAAATCCTCTCTGCTAAGTTTAAGATAAAACAGTCCTGGGAATACAAAAATCAAACATGTGGATGTGCTGGAACCTTTAAGTGGGAGGAAAAGAGAGGATGATTGCCAGGCTCAGATGTTAGGCTGGATAACAAGTTTACCCATTTTATTATGTGGATCTTTTTGAAATATAAAACTTACCAACTACACCAAATACATTCTTAATGTCAGGGACATATATTGCAAGTAAGACAATGATAATATTGAGTGCTAGCGTGATCAAAAAATGGTGACTCCATGAGAATGGAAAATTGGAGAAAAACATCATCATTAAAGCTTTCCTTGCCTGTATAACATAAAGAGAAAGAGATTTAAGCAAAGAGAAAGTGTGAAAGCCAAAATACTCGCTTGGGGAAACACATGTACAGTACCGTAACCATGATATTCCTGTCCCCGACACCATTTAGTTTACAAAAGTATAACATAAACCATTATCGTGTTTATTATTCACAAACTAAGAAATACATATTTCTGTGTGATCTTCATAAAAATTATTTTGCTTTAATTCTTGAAAAAACGTTCACATACAATTTCTTTAAGTTGCATAATTTTCAAAAGTATCGACAATAAACACTGTGTGATGAAATCTCGGAGAATCATTTTCATTAATTTCAACAGAAGAACAAAAGGTTTAAAATGAGAAAAGAAATCATGCCATGTGGAAGAAACACCATTTACTATTTTATTTTATATTATCTGTTTCACAGCATGTAAATATGAAAACTAATTCATGACACTTCCCACTGCTAAGGCAGGCAGCAGGCGGTCACGTCCACAAATGTTTATACAGCCCCTGCTGCACTCCTGGCCCTGCAGCCTGCACAGGGAGGGGGCAAAACTCCTCAGGGCCCAGGTCTTAAGGAACTCACTGTTTAGGAATTCAGGACTTCCATGCAGAAGCATTTATACCCAAAGCCTTTGTTTCCATTTTCTCAGAAATTCTTAAGATTCTTAAGTATAGCAACTAAATGCAGAATGAAAATCTGTTCTGCCCTTAAACTATAATTCTAGAGCAAATAAAGTAGTTTGAGTTAGATTAAACTAGAATGTCTACATGAAGATAAATTTACAATAAACCAGAAGGAGCTTATTTTTGCTGACTTGACTTTTTCCTCTTCATGCATTCTTTTGAAAAAACAAACAAAACAAAAAAACAGAATACAGAATTAAAAAGGAAAAAAACACACACCAAAACCTTAGACGAACTATAGTCTCTAAATTGGAAACAATGCTGTGGGAAAGCATAAATCTAAACTAAATCTCAAAAAGCACAAATTAGCTTAGGGGCTCACTGTTATTTTTGTGCATTCATGGGTTATACGCAAGTATGAGGTCTTTGATCAATTACTTAACAAATGAGTAAGATATACAAGACTAGATGTGATTCAAACATTCTAGTCTGCAAAGAATTAGTGTTGCCACATTAGGGAGCTGCTACACCAAGCAACAAAACCTTTAAGAGTACTTACAGGGAAGTGGATTAGAGGGACTGTCAAAAGCACAGCAAACAGTATGCATAACTTCACAGTCCTGACAACAACATCATGAGGCAAGTATTTACTATAATCTTGGAGTATATCAGACGCCACTTTGTCTGTAAATTTTAAAAAATAACAATAAGGATTTCAATAAAAACTACTAAGATGTTAATAACATCAAAATTGTTTTCCTTTGCACAAAGGAATCTTAACAGATTTCGGATTCCCAGTCCCCAACCCATCTCTGGCCTTTTTCTCTCCTATGAAACACAGAGACATTAGTTAAATATCTTCTTGAAGCCCACAACCTCTTCTTTTAATGACACTAGAAATCAGCACAGGCAGAACTTAAATTATGACAATAAAATATATTTAAATACATATCGTTAGAACTTTCCCACTGTCTGAAGGTTTTGAATATTTATGTTGTTCGCTTTATAAAGTGCTTTCACATGAATTTGGTCCGTGTGATCACAATATAAGATTGGTAGCTCATTGGGGCTGGCACAGCTGTACACTTTTTTTTTGTACCAAAAACAATACCTTTTCCTCGATACTGCAATTTTTCTAGAGTCTCACTGAGTTGCGCGCATCTTACCAGCTTCCTGGACATCTCATCTGTAGACAATCCTTCATAAAAGTTTCAGGGAACTGGCTTATTTAGCTAGCCAGTGTGGTAGTCAGTGACAGAATTTGTACATGCTAACCATGCCTTGCTCCATGGTGTTCTTCCACTCCCACGTTTTCCGCACCCCAAGATAGACAAGGTATATCCAAGTGAGGGTATTCAGAACATTGCATATCACTGCCTTGTAGGGAAAGATCCATTTGTACTTATGAAAGAATAGTGCTTTTTAATTCGAGCGTATATGTTTTGGAAAGGTGCTTTGGAGGAAATAAGAGACAAATCAAACACACCTCCGTTTTCAAGGATCTTAAAATTTAAAGGGCAGATAAGGTGAATACACACACATATATGATAGTGTCTAAGCACAGATCCACACATAAGTGACAGAAGAAGGTCCAAACAAACAGCTATGGTGATTCTGAACAGAGAACGATAACTATGGCCTTGGAATGAGCAAGAAAGAAATCCAGGAAGGTTTGGGGAGAGTCACCATGATATAGTGGGCGGCAGGATGGTAGAGGGGGGCTTGAAATCTGGAACCGTACAGACAAATGTTCAAGTCCCACTACCTAATAGCAAATTAACTTTTGAGTCCCTTGGTTCTTGCATCTGTAAAATGGAGACAATGATATGTTCACCTGTAGAGTTACAGCATTAAATGAGTTAATGCATGTGTGTGACACTCAAGTTGTGGGAAAGAGATCCTCGGAGCAAGGACCAGCACCAGCAGAAGTCCTGAGGAAGCAGAGGGAAAGGCAGCTGAGAAACTGCGATTCCAGAGGAGCACAGCGGCTGACGTATAGGGGGCCACAGCGCAAGAGCAGAGGGTGGTAAGGCTGGAAATGCATTTAAAACTCAGCAGTGGAACTCTTTCTTCAAGGTTTGGGCTCACTCTGGTAGAACACAGAGATGCCATGACTTACGAAGAATAGTGTATTTTGATCTGAACTAAGCAGGACAGATTGGGAGAAAAAGAGACCCGAAACAGGGATAATGGAAGGCAACAGTCGTAATCACTGAGAGGGAATGAGGACTGGACTAGACTAGTGATAATGAAAAGGGGAAAGGAACTAATTGTCTAAATTATCAAAGATGTACTTTACGCAGGGTGTAACTATGGACTAAATAGGAGATTAAAGTTGAATTCTATTCTCAAATCTGTGAAATACTTGTGAGTTTTGGAGAAATATGGCAAACTGTCCCCCCCTTACTGAATCATAAAAATGAGCTATTACCACTTATTGCTTAACAACCTCATAGACTTTTTACATGGTCTGGTTATTATGCAACATTTGGGCACTGGCCTGGCTTACCAAAGGGACACTTTCCCCCTGTCAACTTAAAATGTCTTAACATCTGCAATCAGAGCCAATATTAGTAATCTAGATACATACTTATAGGCCTCTTTAATCTGACAAAATTTAAATATTAACTAAGCCTGGGGAGCGCTGTGACAGAACCCCAAGCAGCTCCAGAAGCCTGAAGAACTAGATTCATTATATATTCAAAACAGCGGTTACATGTCCACTTTCTACTTCCTGAGGATGAAACCCTTTTTTCTGAGTCAGTCAGTTCTGTGTTCTTAGCTGAGCCTTACCATATGTAAGGAATAGAGCATGGCACGCTTCTCTGGATTCAGACAAATCTCTACAAATCTCAGTAAGGACGGGTGGTGGTCTCTGCGAGTTGTGTATGCTACTGAAGTCAGGAGGCTGTCCTGTTTAATACACATTGTCAAACTGGTATGAAGTTTCTAAAGATCACTACAAAGCAGCGGAAAGACCACGGATTAGTATTCAGGAGGCCTGCCACTAATCACTAATCGCGTGACAGGTCACCTCTTTGGGCTTTATTTATTTATTTTTTAAATATATTTTTATTGAATTTTTTTTTTACAGAGAGGAAGGGAGAGGGATAGAGAGTTAGAAACATCGATGAGAGAGAAACATCGATCAGCTGCCCCCTGCACACCTCCTACTGGGGATGTGCCCACAACCAAGGTACATGCCCTTGACCAGAATCAAACCTGGGACCTTTCAGTCTGCAGGCCGACACTCTATCCACTGAGCCAAACCGGTTAGGGCACCTCTTTGGGCTTTAGATGCTCATCTATAAAATGAGTTGAAGCCTTAACTTGTGATAAGCCCTTTTGATTAAGGCCTCAGACTCTATTAGCAATTTATTTCCATAAGACTGAAGGTTATTGTTGTCCAGATAGAAATATACAAGATTTTCCCTGGTTATGATTAACAACCCCCAAACAAAACAATGACTAGCAAATCAGTATCTGAATCTTCCTCTATCTTTGGAAAAATTACTTTTCTTTATTTCTCTTTCTTTTATTTATTGTGTGTGTGTGTGTGTGTGTGTGCGCGCGCTTTTTTTGTTAATCCACCCAAAGATATTTTTCCATTGATTTTAAGAAAGAGTGGAAGGGAGGGGAAGAGACAGAGAGAAACACCTATGTGAGAGAGACACATCGATTGGTTGCCTCCTGCAAGCACCCTGACCAGGACAGGGGATTGAGCCTAAAACCAAGATACATGCCCTTGACCAGAATCAAACCCATGACCCTTCAGCCAAACTGGTTAGGACTCCTTCCTTCCTTCCTTCCTTCCTTCCTTCCTTCCTTCCTCCCTCCCTCCCTCCCTCCCTCCCTCCCTCCCTCCCCCCATCTCTCTCTCTTTCTCCCTCCCTCCCTCTCCCTTCCTTCCTTCCTTCCTTCCTTCCTTCCTTCCTTCCTTCCTTCCTTCCTTCCTTCCTTCCTCTCTCCCTCCCTCCCTCCCTCCCTCCCTCCCTCCCTCCCCCCATCTCTCTCTCTTTCTCCCTCCCTCTCCCTTCCTTCCTTCCTTCCTTCCTTCCTTCCTTCCTTCCTTCCTTCCTTCCTTCCATCCATCCATCACCTACCTATATACCTACCTACCTACATACCATGTTATTTTTCTTAAATGTGCATTTCTCCATAATATAAAGTGTGGATACTCTGAAGAATCTGCATTGGTGGAGAAGGATTAAATCCAAGACAACATAACAGAGTTACTTGATAATCAGGAAAACCCCTGTGTAGTAAACATTACATTTACATGATGATCATACAGCTCCTAAGCATCTCATGGTAATTTATGTAACTACTTCTCAAGCTATCCTGGAGATGTGTAGGCCATCTGAAGTTTCTTCCAATAGCTTTATTTGCCCATAGGGAGAAGAAGAAGGTCCATTTTTTTTAGACTTTTTTTCAAGGTTGAAGATCCATAAATATAATAATATTTGTGCCAGGTTTCAATTGTAATTTAGAAAAATACACAACTATTCTGATATACCAAGTTTTTGCTGAATCCCAACAGAGACCCTGCTATCATATCTTTAGTAAAAAAAAAAAAAAAATCTTACTGAGCTAAAGTCTATATAAAAACTAACAAACCAGCCCTAGCCAGTTTGGCTCAGTGGATAGAGCTTCAGCCTGCAGGTACCAGGTTCGATTCCGGTCAAGGGCACATGTCCAGGTTGTGAGCTCGATCCCCAGTAGGGGGAATGCAGGAGACAGTCAATCAATGATTCTCTCTCATCATTAATGTTTCTATCTCTCTCTCCCTCTCTTTTCCTCTCTGAAATCAATAAAAATATATTAAAAAACTAACAAACCAGCCCTAACTGGTTTGGCTCAGTGATAAGAGTGTTGGCATGCAAACTGAAGGGTCCCAGGTTTGATTTTAGTCAAGGGCACATGCCCAGGTTGTGGGCTTGATCCCCAGTAGGGGGCATGCAGAAGGTGCCCAATCAATGATTCTCTCCCATCACTGATGTCTCTAGCTCTCTCTCCCTCTCAGAAATCAATTAATATATCTATAATAATAAAAGTATAATATGCTAATTAGACCAGACATCCTTCCAGACGACCTTCTGGACGAAGTTGGAGTTGCGAGGGAAGCCCAAGTTCCAGGTGCCAGAGGGAAGCTGATGCCGGCAGCTGGGGGAAGGAAGGCCTACTCTTGCACAAATTTCATGCATCAGGCCTCTAGTGTGTGTGTGTGTGTGTGTGCGTGTGCATGTGCGTGTGTGTGTATCTCCTATCTAATAAAAGAGTAATATGCAAATTAACCACCACTCCGCTACACCCACAAGCCACGCCCACCAGCCAATCAGGAGCGAGTATGCAAATTAACCAAACCAAGATGGCTGGGGCCACAGAGCGAGCAGGAGGCTTGGGTTTCCCCGGCAATGGAGGAAGCCAAGCTTTCTACACACCCTGGCCAGCCCAGGCCTCCACTCAAGGCTACAAAGTTTCAATTATAGAAGATAAATAAATCCCAGATACCCAGGCCTCTGCTTGGGTCACCGGGGGCGTGGCCGGCCTGCAAACCACCATAGGCCCTTCTCCCAGGCCGCCCTATGCCCCAAGGGAACCCCCACCCTGATCCAGGACACCTTTCAGGGCAAACCAGCCGGCCCCCACCCGTGCACCAGGCCTCTATCCTATCTAATAAAAGAGTAATATGCAGATTGACCATCACTCCAACACACAAGATGGCTGCCCCCATGTGGTCAAAGATCCTGCCCCCATGTGGACACAAGATGGCCACCACAAGATGGCCAGCAGTGTAGGGCAGTTGGGAGGGACCAGGCCTGCAAGGGAGGGCAGTTGTGGGCGATCAGGACAGCAGGGGAGGGTAGTTGAGAGGGACCAGGCCTGAAAGGGAGGGCAGTTGGGGGTGATCAAGCCTGCAGAGGAGGAAAGTTAGGGGTGACCAGGCTGGCAGAGGAGAGAAGTTGGGGGCAACCGGGCCTGCAGGGAAGGGCAGTTGGGGGGGACCCAGGCCTGCAGGGGAGAGCAGTTGGGGGGGGACCAGGCCTGCAGGGGAGGGCAGTTAGGGGTGATCAGGCCTGCAGGGGAGGGCAGTTAGGGGTGACCAGGCCTGCAGGGGAGGGCAGTTAGGGGTGACCAGGCCTGCAGGGGAGGGCAGTTAGGGGCAAACAGGCTGGCAGGGGAGCAGTTAGGCATCAATCAGGCTGGCAGGGGCGTGGTTAGGGGATGATCAGGCTGGCAGGCAGAAGCGGTTAGGGGCAATCAGGAAGGCAGGCAGGTGAGCAGTTGGGAGCCAGCAGTCCTGGATTGTGAGAGGGATGTCCGACTGCCCATTTAGGCCCCATCCTACCAGGATCGGGCCTAAACGGGCAGTCAGACATCCCTCGAGATGTCTCAGATTGGAGAGAGTGCAGGCTGGGCTGAAGGACACCTCCCTCCCTCCCTCCCTGTGCACGAATTTCGTGCACCAGTCCTCATATTTATATTTATATTTATATTTATATTTATATTTATATTTATATTTATTTATATATTAACAAACCACATCAAAAATAGAACTTATGTGTTTCAAGAATTTTGTTTCATTAGCAATGATCAAAAAGTTTAACAGCCTGTTTTAACTTTCATTGTAGTGTATCTAGCAGGGTACCATGCTCATACTGGAAATAGTGCTTATCTACAACAGTACAAAAATGCAAGAGCAGTTTTAGATTAATGACTGACCTTTACAACTGTTGAAATAACATAGAGATAGCAAGGAAAGGACTATATAGAGCAATTATAATTTCTCACACTCTGAAAACTCCAAGATAATACAACATATACTGAAAAGCTACCATATTTAAATTGAATGTCATTAAAGACAGTAAGAAGTACCATGTTGAAAAAGAGAGCACCTGTAATCATGCAATAATTACACTAGTAATGATAACAACACACCATGTGCAGGAGACTCCCTTTGTGGAAGACTGCTGTGTGCCAGACATGGTAATAGGCACTCTTTGCAATTATCCCTTGTAACAGATTAGGAGATAAGATACTGTAAGATGAAGTACCCTGCTCAAGGTCACATAGCTAGTTAGAGCAGGGTAGTCATTTAAACCATATTTGTTGGATTTAGAAATCCATACTCTTTCCACCGGGCTTAGGAAAGGTAGCTATGCAAGTAAATGTTGTCCAAAAACTTGTCAGATGTGGACAAACTCTGAGAGATAAGCAAAGGTCCATTACAAGCCACCATGGATGGCTAAAACCTGAAACATGTGCACAAGGCTATCAACTGTGAAATCAGAGTCATAACAGCTAACTATCACCAAAGTAATAACAGCCATTTACTTGGAGAGTTGTTACAAAAGCATTCATAAACTGACAAGTGTACTGAAGTGTCTGACAAATTAAGTGTAATTTGTTATAATGTGATTGTTTGCAAATTAAGTAAGCATGTTTGCAAATTAGAGAGCTTACAGTTTTTAAAATCTTATTCTAGACTTTTAAGTTTTACTTTTTCTTGAGGTTCTTATCAGAAGAGAAAAAAACAGGCAATTTTCAAAAATAAATATAAGAAGCATTTAATTTTAATTTATGAATTTAAAAGAATCCTTTTACAAAATTATAAATGTCTTAAATCATATGAATTGAGGCTGAAGGCAGAAATGTCTGACTTGTAAGCATACAACTGTAGTTCAGTGTAAAACCCTTTCCCTTCTCAATGTGTTCTTCTGCAGTTAAAATGGCTGATTCTCCCAAACGGCTGAACTAAAGTCCAATGTATTGAAAATAAGATCCTAAAATATTTTTAAAATAAATCATTATTGTACATTTTTTCTTGTAGAAAGACATTAATCCCGAGGTTCTATTCAGGTGTTTAAGAAAATTTTCATGTAAAGTTATTAATCCTGAACCTGATCCTTTATAAGAGAAAGAAAATCAATTCTTTAGGGCCCGTAGAGCCACCACAGTATTGCAGTGAGTCCTGGCACCCTGAACAAATTAGTTTACTAATGAAAGACAGAAACAAAGTTCAGATTCAAGTGTGAGATCAACTAGAGCAGCAGTCACCAACCTTTTGGACCTCATGGACCACCAGAGGTCCACGGACCACGGGTTGGCAACCACTGCTCAAAAGGTTCCTTTAAACCAGTGGTCACCAACCTTTCGGACCTCGCAGACCACCGGTTGGCGACTGCTGAATGAGAGAACAATCTATTTTTTCATCTACAATTAAATGATATACTTACCATAAAAAGTGAGGTACCCAAAGAGTGCTGATATAAAATAAATGAGGAAACTTAAAGCAATTGCGGTATTGGTTACATTCTGCATTCTTTTCTTTGAAGGGCTAAAAGACAAAAATGGCAAAAGTAGAATCAGTGAAATGATTTATATCTATAGAAACAAATCTCCCAAGCTAGACAAAAGGGTCCCTTAATCATTCAAGACCTAGTTCATTAGTGATTATACACCAGAATTCCTGATTTAAAATTACCGCACAAAGATTATGCTTCCAGGAAACATCCTCAATTTAAACAGAACTAACTCTTGGTTGTTTCATTTTGTTTTAAACTAACACTTAGAATCCAGTGATGGGAGGAAAGAATTCATAAAGGAGAATGTCATTCAACCTGAAAGGCCTAGAAGTAAAAGGTCATATTTAATACATTTAAAATAACCCAGGATTCTATGGTACCTTTGAAGTTCACAGTATATGGGCAATATTGAGGTATGGCAGAGAAATGAAAAAGCCATGGTTGGTATTGCATAAGCACTCTGAAAAGAAAAAAGACAAAATTACTAAATGCTACTCTGTTGAAACCACTACTTCATTTGACAATGAGCTTAGTTCTTTAAAAAAATCAATTTGGTTACATTCACTTCATTTTTCATAAACTGTCTCTATAAAATAAGATTGTGTTTTTTGTTTTGTTTTGTTTTAAGAGAGACACAATTACGGTCATCAGCAAATCTTTTCTCTGGTAGATGGAATGCCTGTACTAGCCAGATATTTCTTGGCTGGCTTCTATACCATGTTACTTTTACTACAACTGCTGTTGCTCGTATATTATTTGGGTAAGATAAAAATAACTTATGTGAAATAAATAATATTTAGGTAAGATTCAAAATAATAACATTTTAGAAATAATCTTAATTCTAATGTATGCATTAGAAAATTTAAATACAACTTAATTCTGTAAGTAGAAATAATTGTTAATGCTTTTGAACCTGCTTTTACCAACTCAATCCAAGGTAATATCACTGATTTAATCTAAGGGAATATTGCAAATATTAATCACATCTTAGCATCTTTGCCTATGTTTTCTTTCAATGGGAATGAACATGATTTATTCTAGACAGGCAAATTTTTGGAGTTCCACTGGAATACACGAACATAACTTTTTAAAAAAAATTAGAATATTTAAGAGCCAGAGGTCATTACAAAGCAAACAAAAGTTACCAACTAAATGAAAATACTGTCTCTACAAAATGGATGGTGATGATTTACTTTCTTTTCTCTACTCTAAAATAATTTTCCCCTTACTAATTTCAGGCTCTTCAGCAAAAGAAGTTCCAGATGACTGAAGACCTATCTTGGGACATAATGCCTCCTCAAATATTTGAAGGGAATTGAGAGGAAGGAAAGCTGTAGTGTTTCCTGAGACTGGATTAAGGGAATGAGACTTTAATTCACAAATTCTCTTTCATATACTGCTCAATTTCCTGGCTTGTCAATTACCCTACCTAGATCTTGAAGGCACACGGAGGCCTTTACCACATAAGACGTGGTAACCTCCTTTGGGGGCCAGAGAGACATTTCTCGTGTAAAAATTGTGGATAAAAGGGAAGTTCTGCATGGAGGAGTTACTGCACTGAAATAGTACACTGACAGAGTTGTACCTGAGTGGAGGGATTCTAGCATCTGGAACCTGCATTTCAGCAGAATCTAAAAGTGTAGATAAAATAACTTAAAGCCACAGGGAAGATTAAGCTCTTCCAGAATGCTAGAGATCACCCCTGTAGATGCCAAGGGCTCTTGCAGGCATTGTCAGTATCTGAGGGCTCTTCGGGAAGGCAAGGGGACCTGGTTTTCCAGTCTCCACTGAAGGCATCATAAATTTGAACTGTGGAATGTCTGCCAGAAGACATACTGGCAGTGCTCAATTGCTGGTCCAATGATGAGGCTGTTTAGCTGCAGACCAAGGTTCTACTCACAAGGGAGGAGGTTTTTATATAATTGGCTATTTAGCTTTACAAGTCCAGAGGGCAACAGGAAGTCTGTATCCACAGAGGACCTTATTGGCCAGACCAGACATTTAGTAAATCTGTTCTTTTAGGCAGTTGCCCATTTAAAATAGGCTCCATTTAAAGGCATGCCAAAAAAAGGTGGCTGTTTCATAATAGGCCACCCTGTGTTAAATAATATTATTCTTCTGGTAGGCAACCCTATACTTAGCACTTTCATGAAAATTAATTAGTTACAGGTACAAAGACCTAAGAGACCCTGTTACACAAATCTCTTAAAACTTGAAATGTGAAAAATCAACCAAAAGTATCTGTTAATAACTTACACACCTCTTTGGAGAAATGAAAGAGCTTTGGTTTACAATCATCTGTAGCATTTGAAATCTGTTTAAGAGGATTGAGGGGAAAAAGAGAAACCAACAGTCATTAAAAGTCAGAAAGCATCAACAAACATGATGAATTTATTATAACTAGGCTTTCAAATAAAAACACTTCAAAATTAAGTTCCAAAATGCAAACTAGTCATTACTTTTCCATTTATTAGAAAAAAAGATATTAGCCTGATTTTTTTTTTCTTTTTAGCTTAAAATAAAACGAAAGAAACTGAAAAGAAAATATAAAATATTACCTGGAAGTACTGCTCTATACAATTTAATGTCAGAGGACAAGGGATGGACCATTTTTTAATTACTATCTGTAAGAATAAGTAGAATCAACAATCAGTTTATTTCTTCTAAACTTCATGAAAAGACATTATTTCAAATAGGTCAGCATTATTTCAATTAATCTAACACCATGCCAGATCATATGGTAGCTAACAGAAGATTCTTTGACCGTATAATTTTCCCTTAGGATGGACCACCTATGGTGGGGGTGAGGTTGGGTGCTGCCTATCTGTTTAGTGGGGATCTCCCCCATTAAAGACTGAGAGTACTCTCAAGTCAACTTTGAAAATTCCAATAGCATCAAGGCATTAAAAAAAGTGCAACTTAAAATGGGAACACAATGTTTTAGTGACAATGGTACAAGAATATGGTTATTTGTGGACCTGGCATCAGTGGCAGATGGAGAAATAGTAACAGCTGTTTTGGAAATGGCCACAGGCAGAAGTGAGTGGAGACCTTATGCAAAGGGTGAGCTTGGAGATTTCTGATACATAAATACTATTCCTCCTTGCTTTTTACAAACTTATATTACTTTCAGTGAATGTAGAAAAAAACTGGCTAAGAATAAAAGCACATAGCTAGGGAATTCCAGCTGTTAAAAATAAAAATTTAAAAAATAAAAAAATCCAGAGGGATGTGAATTCCCAGAAAGAATCCATAAAAATGTTTCATAATTTTACTTTTTTTCTTTTTATTTTTCTCTTCAGGATTTTACTCTTAATTGTGGCCATCCTGTTCCTAGACCTAAGGTTGTGGTTGTGTCAACATTGCCATTGTTGCCCTTGTTTCAGGGCACATAATTACTCTGTAAATATTTGCTCTAGGCTGAAACCCAGCATACAAAGGGGCAAGGGAGAATAAAGGAAGCGTTTGTCCTTTGCAGGAGACCATTAAGTAAATACTGCTCCTATTCCTATTCCTATTTGGTATTTATCTAGCTTTGGATTTAAACTAATTCAACCAAGATTTTATATAGCGATAAAACAAATCTAAGGAAAATATATACCTTTAGGATTAAGTTAATGAGTAAACTAAAGAAAGACTCTTAATTAAAACCCTCCTCAAGAGGGTACGAGGGGGAGAATTATAAGGATAAACTAGGAAAATTGCTTTGACATTTCTAGATATGTTTTCCATATGTAATAAAACTAAATGGTCAACTTACCAAGAGAGAAGAAAAAAATCAAAAGCAATAATCTCACCATCTTTTTCTTGGTATGTTTTTTAAAAAAAGGGTAAGGATGGGTGGGGTAGAAGCTAGTCTCTTCAGCCCTGCTCCAGTGGTAGTGGTGGCAGCAACAACCACTTATGGTGCATTTGTTGTGTACCAGGTACTGCAATAATTTGGTGTGTGAGCTACCTCATTTACTTTATCAGCTGTTATCACGAGGCTTGCAATTCAAAATATTGAATGCAATGCTCCAAAATGCAATATAATCATTTTTTCATGAATTAGAAAATATCATTAGCAACCTGATTTTATGTTAATATAAAATTAGTTACTAGAGCTAATATCTCTGCAGAGATCCCTCCTAACCCTACGCCTGCTCACTGGGCTGGGGTTGTTAGAAGTGATGTCTTTTACACCAGAAGTACGGGCAGGAATGGGGAAATACCAACAGCCAAGAGTGACAGGCAGTCCTTACTCCGGGCGAAGACAGAACATGGTCAGAAGATATTCCAGGAGTTAGAAAGACGGGAAAGATGACTAAGTATTTAAAAGAATTTCCATTGCACAGAAGGCCCTTCTTTCACTCTTCTCCCAGTCTTCCCCATCTTTCAATGCTCAGCTCGTTTATTTCCTTCCACATCCTTCTTTACTCTAGCTCTCAGTGATCTTTAACTCTTGCAATCTTACTCTGAAGCAAATAAGTCAATACCTATGTATTGCCTATACTGTTCTCTATCTACTTGTTTCCTAATAAATTTATCTTATCTCATCTACACAATTGACTGACCCTTAGAGCTGTGTCCAAGTTAAACTCCCACATGCCTAACAGTGCTCAGTAGAAGGAAAGCATCTGACTAAAATCCATTCAAATAGTTCACTATTTTGATTTATCGCTTATTAAAATATTTCTTAGAATACTAATCTGTACTCCAGACAGAACTTTTAGAAAGACTGGAAATACATTTGTGTTCTAAAATGGACCAAAAAAGGTAATCCACCTGGTTACTGTCATTCTAAGCCACTGCCAAAATAAATATTTTTAAAATTTTTAGATATTTCAGAGGGAGCAAAATTTTATGTTAAAATTTTTATAAAAAATATGGATGTGGGACAAATAAGATTATAGGTTTTGATCTGTTTTTTGTTTTTTTTGTTTTTTGTAGAGTGTAATTTAAGAGAATAAGTGTTTTCTTGATTTTTGTAATGTAACCTAAAGGGTATACAGATCTACAAACACATACTGACAAAAACAATTAATGAAAAATTGGCATCTTTTAAAAATTTTGGGGGAATTATATACATGTGCCTTTTCCCTAATCACTATGTATCCAAAACCTAATACTTAGAGACTCTAAAATAAATATGCCAATTAAAAAGGGTCTTTCTTTAAAAAATACAGTGTCTTCTTCATCATCCCAATGTAGACCAAATTGTAATTGTGCTCAGAAGTAAAAATCTGAGCAGATGGTTTGTAAAGCAGTATAGTAAATGCAGAATGAGGGTATTTTTTCCATATGACTGCTACAGTAGAAACCTGCATCGAATTAAAGAGTATCTGCAATGACAAATGAATACTGTGAAAACTATGTACAACAGACATATCATATGAATACATTTCACCTGCTTCAAATTCTAGCTATAAAAATCAAACTAATCCTACCTATGCAAAGCTTGGAATGCCAATTATCTGTGAGGGAAAAATTCATTGTTATCTATGCTAATCTCTTTCAATATGTTTATTTGCATACACAGGTACTCCTAATCACATAGATGCTTCTCAACAATCAAGTTATGATGAAAATATTTATTGTTTCCCTCTTCATTGTGGGGTCTAAAGAGTGTAAGTTCATGGATGCTAACTAAACTTACATGGTAATCATTTTACAATATATGTAAGTCAAGACATTATGCTGGACATCTTAAACTTACACAGTGCTGTATGCAATTATATCTCACTATAACTGAAAGAAAAAGTCTAAAAGAAAGTGTATGTTCAATTAACTTATTTGTAAGATATAAGTCATACAATTTGAGGGGGAAGACAACGTTGATAAGTTCAACAAATGATTAAATGTAAACACTGTTAAGTATTTTTAGTTTTAAGAGCATTCGTTAAAGTATAATTGTTTCTGTACACAGAAGCCAGCGTCACTTCCACTCCTTAAAATAATCTGAAGTTGTTTTATCTTTGTATCCCAGAAGATCAGTTTAGACTAAGTTAAATGCATCTTAGATTGTTTTGACAGCATGGAAATCTGGCTATGTAATATGAGTTAACTACTGATGTATTATCTTGCTCTTTTGGGTGACATTTTTCTTTTATTCATTTCTCATTATTAAGAGAGAGTTTAATGAAGCTTATGATTTTAAAAGTTTAATCAAGTCATTTAAACATGTATCTTTTTAAAAGATTATTTTATAAATAGTGAGTTTAACATCTGATATTTTTCCTGCTAATTTTTAAATATAAGAAAAAAATGTATTACACATGTGAAAAAAATTTTTTGCAGTAGTATTTTTATGAGAACCTAACTATGCTGAATAAACCAGACCAGATACAATTCAGACATCCCAGTTCTTACTAGATCGCAACAGTTAAGCCCCAGAAGTTCTGTGTCATTAATGGAACAAAGTTTCATAATTAAGATAACTAGTATCAAACTATTTTACAGATAAGAACCAGCCTGATCTTCATAATTGAGTACCCCCAACACACACACCCCCCCACACACACACACCCACACACACACACAGGGTATTATTGTACAGAAATAAAGTGATTACACAACCTACACAAAGAATTACAAAGGTTTTAACAGAATGGTGTGCTCTCCTTTGTAATTAACCACAAGTGATACTGAACTTGAAATGCTGGTCCAGCCAAGCCTCTTCAATATAGATAAAATGAAGGAAATAATTTTGTGAAACAAAAGTGCTTTGAATAACACATTGAAATAAAATGGGATACCTCCCCAAAACAAAACAGAGATAAAAGAAAAATGACATTAAGACAATGAGTTCAGTTTTAGTGAGGAGATAAGCAATACACTATATTTTAAACTTACCACAAGAGCAAAGAACACCATAAAGAAAAATGATAAACTACTTGTGTAGCCAAGAAAGCCTGTAAAATAACAGTAAAATAAAAAAACAATTTATAAGGAAAATGATCCTAACGTACAGCTAAAGCTATACATCTTGGGCATGTTTTCTATTACAGTGCTTGGTATCTGAGGCTTAGGGCTGAGAATAACAACATTCCAACTATCTGTCACAGATCATTTATGTAGCTCTGTACGGCAGAATTGGAACTGGCTTACCACTAATGGTACACTGTAAAGAAAGGCTGCTCTTTAATGTTCCGCTGTAAAGGTTTTATTTTAGTGGGGCAGACAAAATACTACTGCAAACCAAGTAATAGGTTAACTAGACAAGGCTGAACAACCTAAAATAAGTCCAAGTTCAAAACTATGCACAACCACCACCCTTCTGCTAAAAATGTGGTACTGTGAACTTCCAAAGCCCCTTAATATTACTTTCTTTCTTTTTTTTTTCTTTACTTTAAACAAATAATGTTCTCTTCAACAAAGACTTACCTATTTTAGGAAGAAGAGCAAGAGGAAACACAATGACAACACAAATGATTATTAGTAGTGTTTGTTCATCAAGATACCAAGACCTATTAGAAAAAAAATAGTTCTATTTTAGATGCAGGATCCAGTGTTTGTGTTCACACACACACACACACACACACACACACACACACACACATTTACAAAAAGCCTACTTCCTTTTGTTAAAATATGTTCTTGTGGGATCCTAATATTATTATTAATGAGTTTACATTTAAGAAATGTATCAAAATAATGAGATGCCATTTCAAGTACCAAATTAGCAAATAATTTTTAAAAAATAAGATAGGCAATGTTGGTGAGGAGTAATGAGTGCACAGAACTGGTGAAAATAATAATAAATATTGGAAACAAACATCTAATACCATGAAAATTTAAAAATAAATTATGGAACTATGGGGTAATCATAAAAGATCATTTCATAGATATAATAATATAATGAATATTCAGTAAACATAATAAATATTTACAGCATGATTATAATTTTGAGGAAGAATACAGATTCATTAAAAATGGAAAGGAATTGCAATAAATCAATAGCTATTATCTCTAGGCGGTAGAATAATGGGTAATTTTTCTTCTTTATAGTTTATATTTTTCAAATTCTCAGGAAAGGACATAGATTACCAGAAAAAAGTATTAAAATTTTCATATTAAGTCATTAGAATGTTGAATTAGAAAAGGTAGGTTAAAAAGTATGATGGTGTATTTAATTATTCAAAAAAATGGATGCACATTTTTTAAAAATCAGAAGGATATACTTAAAATACAAAAAGTAGATATTTCTGTGTGGTAACAATATGAGTAATATTATTTTCTCCTTGTTTGCATATATATTATTTTAATTTTTCAATATAAAATATTTGTATAGAAGTTTCAAAAAGTTAGAATGACTTTCCCAAGACTTTTATACTAGAGACTTTAGTATGTAAAGGACAAACAATTCACGAAATAAGTACACCTAGTAAATACACATGAAGAAAAATCCAATGCAATTAAAGTAATAATGAGGCTGTTGAAATTAAACTAGTAAATTTATTATTTTTTTTAAATGTATTTTTATTGATTTCAGGGAGGAAGGGAGAGAGAGAGATAGAAACATCAATAAAGAGAGAAAATCATTGATTGGCTGTCTCCTGCACGCCTCACACTGGGATTGAACCCACAACCCAGGCATGTGGCCTGGCCAGGAATCCAATCGTGACCTCCTGGTTCATATGTGAATGCTCTACCACTGAGCCACGCCAGCTAGGCAGTAAAATTATTTTAAACATAAAATTTGAGGATGTAGCATAACTGGTGTTTCATATGTTGCTAGAGACTTTGTCAATCTAGTTCTATCTCCTGGAAAAACATTGGTAATATGTAGCAAGAACAAAGCAAATGTGGTAATTTAAAAAAACTATCTGAAATATAAAGAATTCTATGTGCATGAAGCTATAAATACATTATTATAGTATAAAGAGCTGGGGAAATCCTATATATCCAACAATAGAAAAATATCGATAACAGCATACTCTATGGGATATTAAGCAGCTTTTTACAAAAGACAATTTAGTAGCCCGGCCAATGTGGCTGCTCAATGGTTGAGCATCGACCTATGAATCAGGAGATCACAGTTCAATTCCCACTCACAAAAAATAACTTAAAATAGATTAATGACTTAAGTGTAAGATCTGAAACCATAAAACTTCTAGAAGAAAACATAGAGGGAAAGCTCCTTGATGTCTTAGCAACAATTTTTTGGATATGACACCAGAAGCACAAGCAACAAAAGCAAAATTAAGTGGGAGTACATCAAACTAAAAACCTATACAGCAGAAGAAACAACAAAATGAAGAGAAATCTACAGAGTGGGAGAAAATATTTGCAAACCATATATCTGACAAGGAGTTAATAACCAAAATATATAAAGAACTCATACAATTTAACAGCAAAAAAAAAAAAAATGAAAAAACAATCTGATTTAAAATGGGCAGAAAAAAATGAACATTTTTTCAAAGAAGACATACCAATAGCCCATGGGTACATGAAAAGATGTTCAACATCACGAATCATCAGGGAAATAAGAATCAAAACACAATAAGACAACACTTCATACCTTTTAGAATAGGAATCATCAAAAAGACAAGAGGTAAGTGTTAGCCAGGACGTAGAGAAAAGGGACCCTTGTGTACTGTTGGTGGGAATGTAAATTTGTTCAGCCACTATGAAAAATAATATGGAGGCTCCTCAAAAAAACTAAAAATTGAACTACCATATGATCCAGCAATCCCACTTCTGGGCATATATCCAAAGGAAATGAAAAGAGGATATCGAAAAGATACCTGCACTCCCATGTTATTGCAGCATTATTCACAATAGCCAAGATACTAGTATGGAAACAGTCTAAGTGTCTGTCAATGGATGATGGATAAAGAAGATGTGATATATATAATGAAATATTATTGAGCCAGGAGAAAGAAGAAAATCCTATTATTTGTGACAATATGGATGGATCTTAGGGGCATTATACTAAGATGAGTAAGAAAGAAAAAGACAAATATTGTATATCACTTATATGTGGAATCTAAGACATCCTAACTCAGTGGTCGGCAAACTCATTAGTCAACAGAGCCAAATATCAACAGTACAACGATTGAAATTTCTTTTGAGAGCCGAAAACCAACTTTTGCATGTGGGCCACGAAGTTTCAATTGCACTGTACGTGCGCGCCCGCACGTGGTATTTTGTGGAAGAGCCACACTCAAGGGGCCAAAGAGCTGCATGTGGTTCGCGAGCCACAGTTTGCCGACCACTGTCCTAACTCATAGAAACAGAGAAGAATGGTGATTCCTAGAGGCTGGGGGTTAAGGGAACCAAGGAGGTGTTGGTCAAAGAGTGCAAACTTGCAGTTAGAGATGAGTAAGTGTTGGCCAGTCTGGGGGCTAATGCACAACACTTTGATTACAGTTAACAGTACTGCAGTATGTACTTGAAAGCTGCTAAGAGGCTAACTCTTAAATGCTCTCACCATAAAATAGAATGACAATTATGTGACATGATAAAGGCGTTAAATAACACCACTGTGGTAATCATATCCTATATAATAAAAGGGTAATATGCAAATAAACTGAACGGCAGAACAAGTGAACAACCAATCAAAGCGTAATATGCTAATGATATGCTAAGGCTGCTCAACCGCTCGCTATGATGTGCACTGACCACCTGGGGACAGTCAACTGGTCAACTTGTCGCTATGACGTGTACTGACCACCAGAGGGCAGATGCTCCGACCGGTAGGTTAGCTTGCTGCTGGGGTCCGGCCAATCATGACTGAGCGAGATCGGCCGGACACGCCCTGGAGCCCTCCCGTGGTCCCTCCCCAGCCCGATCGTGCACCAGGGTCCCTCAGCCTGGCTTGCGCCCTCTTGCAATCTGGGACCCCTCAGGGGATGTCGGAGAGCCAGTTTCAGCCCAATCCCTCAGGCCACTCCTCTTGGGAGGGCACCAGATGCATGCAGGGCTCATGGCTGGTGAGCGCTGCTGTGGCAACGTGAGCCTTTCCCAATTGGGACTGATTGGGTGCAAGCCCACGGCAGGCACAGTGGGGCCGGGATGAGCAGGAGCGGCAGTAGGAACTTCAGGTGGTGTTGGACTGCAGGCCACCCAGAGGGACCCCACCCGTGCACGAATTCGTGCACTGGGCCTCTAGTTGCAATATATAATTATATCAAATCAACACACTGTATACTTTAAACTTACACAATGTTATATGTCAATTATATCTCAATTAAGAAAGAATGAATTAATAAAAGAAAGAAAATAGGAGAAAAGGTGTTCCTCTGCATGGTTTCAACCCTTGGCTCTAACATGGACTTCATGATTCATTCACTGTGCCTCTTTTTACACCCTGATTTATGAGGAAGTCCTCTCTATGTATCTTTAATGGGTACTATTGGATGCTGACAACTGCCTCTTTAACAGGACTGGAAAAGGAGCAATAGCAGAAATAGCACTGTGAAGCCTGGCCAGTGTGACTCTGTGGCTGACTGTCGACCTATGAACCAGTAGGTCCCAGTTTGATTCCCGGGCTCAATCCGCAGTGTGTGTGTGGAGATGGGGGTTGGGGAGGGGGAGGTGAGGTGTGCAGGAAGCAGCCAATCGATGATTCTCTCTCATCATTGATGTTTCTATCTCTCCCCCTCTCCCTGCCTCTCTGAAATTAATAAAAATAAAAAAGAAATAGCACTGTGAACATAACTTTCCCTTCTCCACCCTAATTCATGTCTTTAGAAAATGCATGTGCCAGAAACTAAAGCCTATGTACAAGTATTCCTAGGTCTAACGGACTTGAAGCTGTGCTCTCTGCCTTTTCATTCACATGCCCAATTCCTGGTATGCAGGAGGTCCTAAGAGAGGACACATATTAACAATACAAATGACACTTGGCAAGTTCATCTTCTAGCCACTCTTAAATAGGTAGAATTAGAGTGGAAACTTCAAAATATCCCTCACTGAAGAACACCTGGCAACTAAACTTCTTAAGCTGGTGAAAAGCCCAGGGCTCTGGGCCTGAAATCTCCGTCCTCTGGGACTCAATCAGACCCAGACAGTGGCAGAGCTGGGAGAAGAGGCCAGAGAAGCACCAAGGCAGATCCTGCGGTTAGTCCTGCGGTCCCTGCCGTCATGAAGGCAGAGCAGTGAAGAGAGCACCTTAATCCTCAGGACCAGACTCTTTTCTGTTGCATAAAAATAAAGGAGCACTTCGAAATCCTGAACTTTATAATTTACTAGAGGCCCGGTGCACGAAATTCATGCATGAGGGAGGGGTCCCCTCAGCCCAGCCTGCACCCTCTCCAATCCGGGACCCCTTGGGGGATGTCCGACTGCCGGTTTAGGTCCGATCCCCCCTCCCTGCTGGCTGGTCGCTCCTAACTGCCTCCCCTGCCAGCCTGGTCACCCCTTACTGCCCCCCCTGCCGGCCTGGTCATCCTCAACTGCTCCCCTCTGCCAGCATGGTCGCCACTAACTGCCCCCCGCTGCCAGCCAGGTCACCCCAACTGTCCCCTCCCTGCCAGCCTGGTCACTCCTAACTGCCCCCCCCCCCGCCAGCCTGGTCACCCCTTACTGCCCCCCACTGCCGCCCTGGTTGCTCCCAACTGCCCCCCTCTGCCAGCCTGGTCGCCACTAACTGCCCCCTGCTGCCAGCCAGATCAACCCCAACTGTCCCCTCCCTGCTGGCCTGGTAGCTCCTAACTGCCCCCCCGCCAGCCTGGTCACCCCTGACTGCCCCCCCCGCCGGCCTAGTCGCCCCCAACTGCACCTCCCCTGCTGGCCTGGTCGCCCCTAACTGCCCCCCAGCCGGCCTGGTTGCCTTACTGCCCCCCCTGCCAGCCTGGTCATCCCTCATGGCCCCTGCGCTGGCCTGGTCACCCCACGCAGCCTGCTGTTCAGTTGTTTGGTCGTCCCTCACTAACCCCCCTGCCAGCCTGGTCGCCCCACGCAGCCTGCTTGTTCAGTCGTTTGGTTGTCCCTCACTAACCCCCCTGCTGGCCTGGTGGTAGGCAGCCATCTTGTGAGGGCGTGAGGGTTAATTTGCATATTACCTCTTTATTATATAGGAGGATACCATTATATTATATTTTATTATGTTATACTATTTCAAATCACAATTTCACTCATCATAGAAGCCACATGACTGTCCACAGCACTGAACTGTGGGTCTGAGATAACTTCACCCCTCCCAGCAGTAACTCAGAATCAGAGTCATGGCACCTCACAGATCATCTGGCTCAACAACTTCACTTCATATGTCAGCAGAATCAGCAAAAGGATGATGCTGACCTTAGGGATAGAGCAATGGAAATACTCCCTACTCTTGAAGAGTGATTTTGAGTTTATTGTATTTTCCAGATATTGCTTCATTTTTCTCAACATTGTGCTTCCTTTATTCACCTCTTTACCAGATTGACTTTAAATTCCTAATGTAAAAAACTGTATTCAAAATATAATTTCTCTATCCCTGCTTGGCTGCTGGTTACTATTAATTATTTCTTATCCTTATTAAGTTATATTAATAATGCTGACAATAAAGTCAATACAGTAATGCTCAGTAAAGTTAGTTTACATTTCACATGCATGTCAGTCAATTGAATTTTCTTTCCAAGGGATATTTCTAAAGAACAGAAGTGATTAAACTTACAAAATACAAACCAGTAAAAAGAAACCTCAAAAAGCACACATTAAATAAATATATTTTATAAATCAAGATTTTAGATTTACCCATCTTAAATTTGAGAAGGAGAAAAAAGAATTATCTAACAGAACTCCTGTTTTCCTACTGTGATATAAATATACTTTCCCTTTAAACTAACAGAATTAGAGTAAAAAGTTTTATACCTCCTAGAAAACTTGTTTGATCTGTGGATTTAATCCTGTATGATAAAAATGTTCCAAGTATGAAATATAGAGTATAAATCCTAAACTGTATTTCAAATGCTTTGGCATGCAGACATTTTTTTCCATATTTTAATGAAAACCAGATTTATTTATAAGTTGCTTTAATTTCATTCTCGAATGGAATGGAACAAGAGTATCATATGTTCTGAATTAGGATCTGACTCACATCCCATATCAATTTTGTAACTCAAATGCAAGACAACTTAATTGTGTCAATCATATTCCCCTGACAAGATCATTAAATGTTAACAGAGAGCTTCCACATTTTAACAGACATAGATTTTTAAAATAGAAACTATTCTATGAAAAATATAGATGTCTCATAATAGTTTGGTATAAGTATTATAGCTTCTGACTTCTAATAGTAATTTTTGAAAGTGGAATATTATGAACATAAAGTTTCTTTTTAATCACATCTCTGTAAAGGTTTATGTTTCACAAAGGTACATCAAATCTCACAGACAACCCAGAAAATAAGCTCACTTAAAAGATTTTAACTGCAAGTCACTATAAGTCAAACTCTAAAATAAAAGCATATCAATATCATATTGATCTCATAGAAGAAATAGTGCTATGTAACTCTATCCAGAAATAAACTACCCTAGATAGTTAAATAAATTACCATATCATTTGTTTCTTAATTATTTTACAGCATTAAGCTTTAAAGACTAATGATTTATCTGCATGCTAACCAATATAGTCATATTAATTTTTTCAAAAATTTGAAATCCAAAATAAGCAAATATATATTAGATTTTAAACATTAAACTTGTTAAATATGCAGTTTTAAAACATCATAACAGAGATTATGCAAATTGGACACAGTATTTTGAAGTATATAATTTTAAAAGTTCATGTGTGACATGTAAAAGTAACATTTTTATCAATTTTCTATTAATATAAGCAAGATGGGAGTTAATTATTATTTTTTTAAACAAGCCAGAAAAAAAAAATTAAATGGCAACTGATTTAAACTGAAGCTATGGTAAAAGTACCACTTTTAGAGAAAGAAGACCTAAGTTTTAACAGCAGTTCTGTCACATACTACCTTAAATATTTCTAAAATTTTATATGTATTTTTATTCTTCCTCTTTGCACAAACACATATAACAATAAAAAACTGAATAACACCAATCAGAAAGGATATATGCACCCCTATGTTCACAGCGGCACAATTCACCATAGCTAAGATTTGGAAACAGCCTAAGTGCCCATCAGCAGATGAGTGGATTAAAAAACTATGGTACATCTACACAATGGAATACTATGCTGTGGTAAAAAAGAAGTAGTTCTTACCATTTGCAACAGCATGGATGGAACTGGAGAGCATTATGCTAAGCGAAATAAGCCAGTCAGAGAAAGATAAATATCACATGATCTCACTCATTTATGGAATATAATGAACAACATAAACTGATGAACAAAAACAGATCCAGAGACAGAGAAGCATCTATCAGACCGTCAAACCTCAGAGGGAAGGTAAGGGAGGGTGGGGGTAAGGGGAAGAGATCAACCAAAGGACTTGTATGCATGCATATGAGCCTAACCATGGACACAGACAACAGGGGGGTGAGGGCATGAGTTGGGGGTTGTGGGGGGCAATGGGGAGATAAGGACACATATGTAATACCTTAATCAATAAAGAAAAAAAATTTAAAAATTGTGAATATGCCCAGCTGATGTGGCTCAGTGGCTGAGCTTCAACCTATGAACCAGGAGGTCCCAGTTCAATTCCTGGTCAGGGCACATGCCAGGGTTGCAGGCTCAATCCCCAGAAGGGGGCATGCAGAAGGCAGCTGATCAATGATTCTCTCTCATCATTGATGTTTCTATCTCTCTCTCTCTCTCTCTCTGCAATCAATAAAAAACAATTTTTAAAATGTGAATAGAAGTGACCCAATTCAGGACCAAGGAAAAGAAAAAAAACAAAAACAAAACACACACACACATGTATGACAACTATCAGGATTAACAGAGTTAATGCAAAACATTCAAATTTGACTCTGACCTTCCTGGCAAGTAGAGCAAATGAGAAAAAAAATCATATTTAATACAGTCACTACTGATGATCCCAACAACTTTTTTAAGAAAGCAATATAGTACTGCCAGTATTGTAGCAGGTGAAGAAACCTAAGGCTTTTATGGTGAAAAGAAGTAAAATTAATTTCCTGAGGTTTCTGAATATGAAATGGGTAGGACACACACCTCCTTACTCTTGGTTTAACAGTCTTCATTTTACCTCATATTGCCTAGAGTTCTTAGCCCTATATTATAAAAGAAATTTATCACATAGAACTTTTTGAGTAATAAAAAGTTGTCTGCAATATTTTTACTGCAAGTACAAAAGTGATTTTCACATAGCTATTTCTTATAGGAAATATTTATCAAACTAAGAGCATAAAAATTAAAAGTAACTGTATAAAGCTGTAGATAAAAAAAGGTACTGGTGAGCATCAAATGTGATAATGAATGAGGAAACCTTGTGAACTAAAAGTACTATATTAAGGCACAATATTTCTGATAACGAAACATCATTAAGAACTTTTTTCAACCACATTTTCTTAACAGTTCTTAGTTAGATCTAAAGTATATCATACTTTTTATTAACCAATGTCACCCCAATAAATTTGATGAAAAAATAAAGTACACATGCTTTCCTTATAAATATGTATTTACAGTTATCTAAGTACAATTCTTTTATACTGGTATAAGCCAAGTTGTAAAAGCTAAATACATTTTGAAAAACTTGCTCTTCAATCCAGACCAAGTTCAAATATTAGAGCAAAACAACTAAATACTTAAATCTAAAAGTCTGATAGGTTGTTTTTGTTATTATTTATAAATTATGTAAAATAACTTGATGACAAAACAATGTATTCTGTCTTTTTATTTTTCTCAAAATTTCTTGTTCTATGCAGTGAAAGGAAAAGTATAATTAATTTGTTTTTTCCCCCCATAAAAAGAGATGAGTCAACAGTCTTTAGAACACAGTGTTTTTAAAATAAGGAGAAAGAGGGTATGATGTGGTTTAGTGCTGTTTATAACACTGTTAAAAAAACAATCTTTGAAAGTAATTTTTTAAATCATGCTTTATTATAGGAATCTCACATAAGTATGGCTATAACTTCATCAATATGATTTATCTTTATCACGATGGTTGGCTGAAAAGTGACAGCGGTTTTATCCACTCCAGCCTTTGCTGACCTTTACTATCAGTACTTTTAGTCTTTCTCCACTCCCCCATCCCTATCTTGCATAGTCCCAGAAATTTCTCCTTTACCCTTCTCCAAGATCTAGCTCAAACCTGTCCTGCCCTATCACACTCTCACAGACTATAAGGGTTAAGCCCTTTCAATGGCTCAAGGCACAGTGCTTCATACATAATGGATCATCAATAAACGTCTGCTGAGTATTTTCTTCTCCATGACCACTCTGCCCCTGCCTAATATGTAAGTGTCCTGTGGGCAGGGACTACATTTGTTTTACTTTCCACTAGCTTAATAAATATTTATTGAACTAGTAAATAAGTGGACACATGTGAAGTATTTTTTCTTACCCACTATGGTCTCCAGACAAAAATTCTGAAATAACTGTAGGAAGCTCTGTCTTAATAATTAAAAGATAAGATGACATAGCTGTAAAAAGAATAAAAAGAATTCCTGTTAGAATTCTATCGTATTTAACTACTTAAAGAATAATTTATCCAGAAACACAGGTATCTATTAGGGCTATGTGGAAGATTAACCTATACTGCACTGTCCTCAAAGATACACACACACACACACACACACACACACACACACACACACACGCACACACGCACACACACACACGGAGAGAGAGATCTATATACCAGGGATGCAGATAAATAACTCTGTAGAGCCCTAGATGGTTTGGCTCAGTGGATAGAGCATCGGCCTGTGGACTGAAGGGTCCTGGGTTCGATTCCAGTCAAGGGCACATGCCCGGGTTGCAGGCTCAATCCCCAGTAGGGGGCATGCAAGAGGCAGTCAATCAATGATTCTCTCTCATCACTGATGTTTCTCTCTCCCTGCCTTCCTTTCTGAAATCAATAAAAACATATTTTTAAAAAATAACTCTGTAGAGAAGAATAATTGTAAGTTCATTAAGTATCCTTTGCTTACATTTCAAGTTCAAGGCAAACCATTAAGTTAAATGCTTAAGTACGTAGAAACCCAGGTGATCTGGAGTCAGAATTTCAGTTTCACAGAGTAATAATCTCTCTTTCCCCCATAGGTTAAGTATATATTGAGAAAAGAGCCCTGACCAGTGTGGCACAGTGGTTCGATTCCAAGTCAAGGGCATGTACCTGGATTGCAGGTTCCCAGCCCTGGTTGGGTGGGTGCGGGAGGCAACCAATCGATGTGTTTCCCTCACATTGATGTTTCTCTCTCTTTCTCTTCGTCCCTCACTCCCTCCCACTTGCTCAGAAAAAAAAAGGAAAAAATATCTTCAGGTGAGGATTAACAAAAACAAAAAACAAAAAAAGAGAAAGAAATAAAGGAAGGAAAAGAGCCAACAAGAATATGTCCATGAAGAATAAAGAGTGTACATTAATTTTATTATTTATATATATTTCAGGAAACACTTCACTTTCTCCCTAAACCTAAAAAAACTAAGCACACAAATGAATGTCAAGCCTTAATGGCAAAAATCTGGGAGGAAATTGATTAAAAGTTTCAAATAGTTTAAGAAGAAGAATGTATATTTCTCAACCAACATATTTAAAAGTAGCTGAACTCCTGCACAATTATTATAATGCTGTGTGATCACTTAACCCTGGAGAGAAAAAAAGACTCTATACTACTCTGTGTATAAATTTATATGAAATAGGCAATAATTACACACACAAACATACACTCAATTTTTTAAGTAAAAAAACATGTACCTGTGGCAAAGTAAAATTTGGAACAGTTAAGTAAGTAACCACTTCCTCGTAATGAAAATGTACATATACACATTTTCCAGTTTATGACTATTTGTTTTCCCCGACAGAAGGACAGCTGTTGAAGTACAGCTTTTTCCAGGCAGCAGTACAGTACATTTCTTCAAACTCTCCTTTACTTGTGGGATTGTATGAGAAAGGGTATTCTACATTGCTTACACTCTTATAAGGAAACACTTGCTATTAATTTGGTACAGAAGGAAGGTTTAATTTCTTCCACTCAAGGATTTGAAGTCTCTGTTTATAATACTTTATCTATTCCAAAGAATCATACACATATGGTGTGATAATAAAAATCATGAACGGAATTTTCTGAAACTGGCCTAGAGCTACTTAAATATATCTTGCCAGAAAAAAAAAAGACAAAAATACCTTGAAAACAAGGAATGCAGACTTCCTACACAATGTAATTTATTATCTGCCTATCAGTCTTTCTTGCTTGGATTAATCCAACACTCCATGGATTTCTAAAGTTTCAGACATTCATCTCTTTCAGTAATTTTCTATTATTTCTTTTAGAACTTTAGCTGTAAAAAGCTTCAATGAATATGAGATCATATTTCTTTCTAATATACAATCTGTCATTCTTCCCAGAATTTCTATTAGCCTCTGGCTAATCATTTGATCACTTTTATCCTCTGTTGTAGCCTTAACTCTGGTTTTCAAATGGGTGTCCTATTTCATTAGATTCCAGTCTGAAGAATCATGTATATTTCAAGAAATATAAACATTTCTCTCTCAAAAAAAAGATCTCAGCATACAAGATATAAATATATGATAAGACAGGCAAAATACTGCTTCTTAGAGACTGCTGATGCTTGTATTAAGAGCTACAGAACCACAGAACTCATGACTAAGCAAGTAAAACAAAGAAAGACACTATACTTTCCACTAAATTATTTTTTTCTTAACTGCAAGTAAAGTTTCATGCAAGGACTATCACCTTAACATATTATATATAATACAGAAAGGAAACAAGAATATACATTAAGTTAGGAAATACATCTTCATTAGATTCACATGAAAAGAGCAATCAGCTCAGTAAAATAAACTGGAAAAGTTTTACTAGTAAAGATATGGTATCAATAAGAAAGTTCACATATCCACTGATTTTTAACCAAATGGTTCACTCGATCAAAAAGCTGCCTGTCACACCTTTTGTCTCGTGTCTTCTATTAATGCCATAAGGAAGTGTTTAAAGACATCTTAGAGACAGGTCATAAGCAAGAATTTGTAAATGATATTTGCTGACATTGATACATAGCATACACTCCTAATACAAGACACACCAATATTGTAATCTAAATTAATAGCTGCAACAGGATCATCCATAAGTGCCATGGTTATAGTTAAGTGGTTCTGGCCTACACACTACCAAAGCCAGAATTAGTGCTAGAAGACATACCTTGATGACAGGTATTCAACCATTACAAATCATTTCGTTTCACCACATTAACTAAATAGATATTCTTTTCTCGTTCATTTTAAACATAACTAATAGAATTCATTTCATGGAAACTGTCCTGGGAAGAAAATTCAAAAAATCTGTGAGCCTAATAAAAACACAGAAGTTGAAAGTATTCTTTAAAAACCATGTGGGAAAAGCAACTCTTATATTAAGAAATGACTAAAATAGGGCAAAATTTGATTAGTCAATAGCAAGCGGAAAGGTATTAATATTGGTTGTCTAATCATAAAGAGAAACACATGAGTTGGCAGCATGGAGGTTGAGGGGAGCGGCAGAAACAGAGGGAAGGGGAAGGGGATAAGCATGAGAACAGCAAACATTTTTGGTTTGGGGTGCCTAGTCTATGCTTCACAGTATTCTAAGAGATCTGTAAGTTATTTCCTCGCTTCACCTTCACCACAGACCTGTAAGGCAGATGTTATTTATTTCACAGATGAAATGGAGGCACAAAGGAGTAACTCGCCCAAGCTAGCGATGGTGGAAGCAGCCTGTCTGGCTTGAGAAACTTGCACTTAACTACTCTGCTATGGGAAAGTGCAGGCACAAAGTGAAGAAATTCAACACAGCAAAGAAAAAGAAAGTCTATCAAGAGAACCATTCCCCAGGGTTGTTCTTTTTTCTTTTATCATCAGCATTTAAACAATAAATTGTGTCTGAATGTTGTGTTTAACTTTTGGATTCAAAGAAATTAAAGAATTTAAACAACACAGAAAATGAGTTAGAAGCTTTACTAGTAAGAGCACTTACAATGTTCATTTCACATTGAAATGTATTTTCAGCATAATTCATTTCATTTTTGTAAGCTGGTTTAGTGAAGTAATTAATTAGTATAAGATTCCTCAGACAAACTAAGGAGTTTCATGGTAGGACTCTATCTAATAGGACACCATGGATAGGACTCTGCAACTATGATTCTACTATATCAACAACCATTGTTATAGTTCAGAAAAGGAAGTTTCCTATTTTCACATGTCTGAGATATTAACACTATTAACACTATATTCAAATAAAAAAATTAAAACGAAAACCAACCCCTCCTCCCACAAACTTTGTACTCTTTTGGACTATTTTTCCCAGGACTCCTTTAAACACACACACACACACACACACACACACACACACACACACACACACACACAAGGCCTCAGTTGGAGCTGGGTCTAAGAAATCATTAGTTTACAAAAATAATTACCTTTTTATTAAACACTTGAAAAACACATATGAAGATAAAATTACACACAGCTATTTTTAAAACAGAATTAGGTTTTCAGCACTTGGAGGAAGTTCAGCAACTTCTTAAAGGATTAGTCAGCCAGCCCTAAACAGATGTACTATGGGAGAAAATAATAACTTTGCTTATGTCTAAAAGAGGTTCAATTTTCCTTCAAACATGTTTTTAGTCACAGATTGCAACTAGTTTATTATATTCAACACTAGTGGCCTGGTGCATGAAATTCATGCACATTATAAGGGAATTAGAGGAAATATTTTAATATTGCTATTTGCCCTTTCTCTATAATAGAAGTGTCAGAGATGGAAGAAAATTAGTAAAATGTATATGAAAATCTCCCTCCTGTCAGAGCCTGGGGTTCACTGTGGGACCCAGAGTCAAGTCCCTGCTCACCCGCGTCAGCGCCTCGAGATCACGCGAGACCCAGACCCGGCTGGCCCTACCCCCGTCAAACCCTGCAGGGCAGGGGGTGCAGCCTCAGGTCCCCTGGCCCAGCACCAGATGGGGGGCGCAGCCTCAGGTCCCCTGACCTGGCCTCAGGTCCCCAAGCCTTGGCACCGGGGCGGGAGGCACAGCCTCAGGTCCCCCGGCCCCAGTGCCAGGGCACGAGGGCCTGAGGGCATGTCGACCATTTGCTTATTAGCTCTTTATAATATAGGATGTCTCTCTTATTAACCTGTTGTTTCTATTAAATGTCCAAATAGCACTGAAAATCTATCCCTACTCAAAATAGTACACAAACACAATCTTTCCCTTTTTTTAAAAAGGACTTTTTAAAAAATGCTGATGATGTATCTTTCCTCAATTGTTTTTTAAAAATATTTTAATTGATTTTAGAGAGAAGAAGGGAGAGGGAGAGAGAGAGAGAAACATCTATGTGAGAGAGAAGTATCAATCAATTGCCTTCTGCGCATGCACCCTGATGGGGATGGACCCTGGTATGTGCCCTGACTGGGAGTCAGACTGGTGACCCTTCAGTGCACGAGCCTCCTGATGCTCAACCAACTGAACCATATCAGCCAAGGCAAGGATTTTTTTTAAAAACCCTGACAACAATGTCATTTCCCTAATTTGTGTACAAATGAAAATCATAATATATGGAGGAACTTTTTCCCCCATAACCCTAAAAATATTATAACTTTGTTTTACCATTCTCAAGATCTTAAATTTGAATAAAAAGTGACCAGAATATTCACTATTCTAAAACCCCTATAAATAAAAATTAGTACTAAGAAATGCATTATTATCTAAACCTTTTTAAAGTGACATGTTACCAGTAAATATTGCTACAGGAAGTACTTGTGAAAAAGACTTCTTCCAAATTTCCTCTATCTCCCCTAAGTGCTTCCTAGAATTTCTGAACAATATTGAGGCTCAATAAAGCTGTAGTTTGACTACAGATGATGTTACCAGCAGATGGCATTGTAACAGCGCACCCAATCCTTATTTCCCAGGAGACAATACAAACTAGTACATCTAAAAAACTTCACTATCCTACCAAAAGAAAAAAAAGGAAGAAAAAAAAAAAAAAAAGACCAAATAGTTTCAGAATTATCTAATATTAAATCATAAATTTGAAAAATACTGAGAATTTAAAATGTCTATAGTTATACCTTTCTGTTTATGAATGAGATTTAGTAACTAGGCTGCCTGAGGAACAAAAGGGCTGCTGAGTTTTTCTTAAAACTTAGATTCTTAAACTGAGGTGTTAATTGAGGCTGTTAGAATAAGGTTAGTGGGAGTCGTGCCAGACTAGAGAAACTGGGTCATTCTACCTATTTCAGGAGGTCTCAGTAAGACTACTAATGCTTAGGGTTTTCCTTTCACAATATGCAGCAGTAATTCAACCTTTAATCTCCTTTAAAGGTTTGGGGCTTTAGAGAACTAAGAAAAGAATATGCTATCCATAGTGGTCCTTCATATTTTTAAGAGCAAAATAAGAATTTAACATACTCCTAGGAGCCACTCACCTTTCCACATATTGAGTTAGGCAAGATATGAAACCAGTAATAACATCAATTAACTTTTATCAGGTACTTGTAAGAGTTCATAGTTAATAGACTTTCTCTAGCTTGACTAATGATGATTTGGGGTGTACCGTTTGATTTGCAGGGATATTTTAGCCTACCAGGTGGTCTATATCAGGAGTTCAAATGAATTGAAACCATGTAACTGCTTACCTTGGTTCTTATGAAAAGAACTTCATTATGCAACACAGTTAGAGGAACTATGTGGAAAGTACCTATACTTATTTGCTATTACAGTTCTTAATCCTTTTACTAGTAGTATACTAAATTCAAACTCTCAGCCAGAGTTCTCTTGCCCGTAACAGCATTAAATACCAAAACTTCCAGATGCTTTCCTGACTTTGTGTCCCAGCAGCAATGACTCTCGGCAAACACCACTCAGGTCCTGAGGAAATGGGCAGCTGGGGACTATCTCTGGCTCTAGCCTATTTCATGCCCCTAATTCATTAGTGTTGGGAAGAGATCAGGAATTGCTTTTCAGTAGTATTTTACTATATGGCTCTCCATTTTCCAAAGGCAAGGGTTCCAAATAACCTTAGAATAAAAGCACTAAGTTTAGTGAGTCACATTTTTTTCTATCATAAAGTTTAGAGATTATTCAAAAACAGATTTTTTCCTCAAAATTTGTTAGGACACATTAGTGCCTAGTAACATACTTGGTGCCTGATTGGTCTTGGGGGAAACAAGATTTTCAGTGAAGTTCTGACAGTAGATTCTTTCCTAAAGAAACTGTATGTTCACTTATATATTCTGTGGTCTTCTCTTCCCAGTTGATTAATTTTCTTTTCCTCCTAAAGGAGTATCACGCCAGGTCAATGACTTTTCCTTCTTGTCCTCCATGTCTTATGCCTTCTTTCTTCCTATAATGAGTCTTACTTACTAAATGCCTGCTACTACTACTTAGCTAGATACTAAGGATGCAAGTCAGTGAGCAAGTTACCTAGAGTTATGGAATCTGGAGACATAGGGAATACACTGGGTCTTCGTTTTGCTGGTAAGGGTCTCTCTGTTCCATTTTCCTCATAGATTCATCAGGGGCAAAGAATCCCAAGAAAACTGAGACATGTTTAAAAGTTACAAAGAATAAAAGAGTCAGGCAGCATTAATCTAAGACATAATTATCTAATCTGAAAACAGATTTCAAAATACCTTATTTTCTATTTTACACAAGATCTAATTCTCCTCAATACCTCTGACCTTTTAATGTTTAAATAATTCTAAATTACAAATCATTCAACGGGCTTTCAAGTCTCTTTATATCATTTATATAATATATAAAATTGTCTCTTTGAGGCAAAATCTGAGGCTTTTAAGTAGAACTTTTTTAACTGTCTCATTCACTCAACAAATACTATTTATTGAGTTCCTTTACCAGAAACTAGGTCAGGTTATGAAAACACATAGTTCCTGTCCCCAAGGAGATTTTAAAATCCTCGACATTTAATCTTTTCACAGCTTTTCAAACATTTACTATATCATAGCAGAAAGAATTAAGGCTTTAGAAGTAGACAGACAGAGTGGGGTTTGAGTCCTGGCTTGATTAAGGGGTAAAGGTAAGCAAGTTACTTATACCCCCTGAGCACTCATCTCTGCCTCTATAAAAAGAGGGTCATATCATCTACCTTGAAGAGTTTCGGTAAGTATAATTAAAGTGACTAGTGGAACGCTTGACCTAGGTAGAAGCTATTATATTATTTTTCAGTTCTAAACAATTACTGCAAAAACTCAGACCATTTATACTAACAGACTGTAACAGAACATCCTATCTTTCAAAAAATGCTATCTGGATTATATTATACGCAGATAGGCATGGAAGAAGTATAAAAATTCAATCTGATGCTACACACTTTATAAGTATCCAATGAATTTCTAATTGATAACAAAAATCCACTTTGTAGAAATAACATTAAATAAGTCATATGCACAACATATTAAAGATCCTCCTAAATAAGTGTTTCTTCTCACGCATACATGGTCTAGCTGCTTAGGACTTATACAGACCCAGCGTGTATCAATCAAGGAACTACCTCTTAAGGCTCCTAGTCATTAACCTCAGAGGCTCAACGGCTCCCCTAAAGTTCCAAGAACTGAGACTCCCCTTTTCTGACAAGAAACAGCATCTATGAAAGCTTTTAGACCAATAGTTGCTGATTTGTTAAAGATACCTAACAAAACACCAAATTATTTTTTTCTAAATATATATATATATATATATATATATATATATATATATATATATATAATTGATTTCAGAGAGGAAGGGAGAGGGAGAGAGAGAGATAGAAACATCAATGATGTGAGAGAATCATTGATCGGCTGCCTCCTGCACGCCCCCAATTGAGGATCGAGCCCACAATCCGGGTATGTGCCCTTGACCAGAATCGAACCCAGGAGCTTCAGTCCCCAGGCTGACGCCCTATCCACTGAGCCAAACTGGCTAGGACACCAAATCATCTTTTGAAGCAAGCATAACCCTCCCACTGAACTTTCCTGTAATAAAAATATTTTAATGTTCTGAAAGAATTAATATGTCTCCCAAAGTACCAAATTAGAATTTGAATTTTGAGATAAGAAGGGATCTTAAGCTCCCTGCCTCCGATCCTACCCCCAGCAATTTAACAAAGAGAAAACTGAGGCAAAGAGAGTGAGGGAGGGACTTCCCCAAGACACATGGCTACCCAATGACGGAGACTGAAGTAGAAAGAATTCAAGGTATGTAATTTCCAGTCCAGTGTTCTGCTCACAATAAAAGCTTCCAATTCAATTGAAATTAGGGAATGATTTGTGTATACCTGGCTAAGACAAAAACCTCTATAATGTGTTTCAATTATTACTTAGTGAACTGTCAATAAATAAACTTTTAACCAATGTAAAGAAAATCATGGAGACATTCTTTTAAAACTAAATAAGCCTCACCTGCTTTTCTGAATTTGAGGGACATTAAAAATTGCTGTGACTGCTTCTAAGTCATTTTTTTAAAGGTCCTAAAGCAAAGCAAGCAAGCAAATCAACAAACTCAGAGTTGGGAGAACTGATTATTTATCTGCCACCAATGCAGGAATCCTTCCTAGAACATTCTGACATTTGACCAACCAGCTCTGTTTGAATGTTTTCAGGGATAAGGAGCATTTTCAAAGAGTGTGGGTCGTTCCCATTATCACACAGCTTAGTTACAAAGGTATTCCAAATGCACCCAAACTAGCTCCACTGTGGACCCATCAGAACCAGCTCTGCTCTCTGGAACAATACTGAATTAGTCTAGCATCTTTTTTTGTCATGTTCAGCTTTTCATATATTTAAAACTAGCAATCAGTCTAGCAATCCCCTTTTCTCTTCTTTTTTAAATACATATTTTTTACTGATTTCAAAAAGGAAGGGAAAGAGAAACATCAATGATTTGAAAGAGAATCATTGATCGGCTGCCTCCTGCACACCCCACACTGGGGATCAAGCCCGCAACCCAAGTATGTGCCCTGACGGGGAATGGAACAACGACCTCCTGGTTTATAGGTTGACACTCAACCACTGAGCAACACCAGCCAGGCCCCTTTCCTCTTCTTGATAAATATAGTTAGAACACTTATAAGTACTTGGAAATAGCCCATACAATTCATATCCAGCTCCAATCAGTTCAACAAAGGTTCATCAACTCTCAGGTATTGTGCTAGGTTCTGGGAGTACAAAGAGAAATGAGACATAATCCTTGCCCTGGAGGAGCTTACAATATAGTGGAGGAGAAAAGCATATACAGAGATAACTTTAATAACAGCAAGTGCTAAAATAGAATCATGTTCAATAACAGTTACATACAAGATTAGAGAACAAGGGATTAGGGTGAAGGATATAGAGAATACAACAGCAGGCAGGCATTGTGCCAGGGTACAAAATTGGATCCAAATTCCTAGAATGAAAATTCTACATAAAATGATAAAAAAATAGCTCAACCTAATCTAAAAAAAAAAAAATTGATGGCGCTTACTAATTACATGGAGAGTAAAATGGACTGAAAATAACAAAATATCCTAATATATAAAAACCCAGGGTCTGAAACGACCAAAGGCTTGACTGACCAGAAGTCAGTCCTGCAGTCAGTGCTGCGGGTGTGGTGACCCAGCAGTGACTGCCCAGGGGGCTAAGGATCAGGCCCAGAGAGAGAGGCAGATTCTGATCTGCAGCCTCCGTGGATCAGCCATTGCCTCTTTCTCTCTGGGCTTTGCCAGCAGCTGTGCCTCTGTTTCTCTCCAGGCCTCCTTGGGGCTGCTGATCAGTCCCGCCTCTCTGATCAGGCCCAGAGATAGGCCTGGAGACATTGACTGGCATAGAAACCGACCAATCAGAACCAAATCTGGGTGAAGTGCGAGGAGCCAATGGCTGCCTAGGAGGCAGAGTTTTTGATGCTGACTGGCATAGAAACCAACCAATCAGAACCTAATCTGGGTGAACTGTGAAGGCAGAACCTAAGTTGGGGGCTAAGGAGGGGTTTTAAGGGCAACAGCTGTTTGGTGCAAGGTGTAAGAAAGTGGTCCAATTTTTTAATGACCAGTTTGGCAGTATAGTGCATATGGCTGGCTATCAGTCCAGATATAGGGATTATGTATTTTTGTCTGCCAAGAGCATCTCCTCCTGCTGAAAAAGGCCCCCTCCCCCATTTAAGCAATCCTATCCTATATAATCTATCTATACTAATAAAAGGGTAATATGCTAATTAGACCAGGTCAGCCGGCCATCTTCCGGATGTCTGACTTCCTTCTGGACAAAGCCATGGTGGTGGGGGCCGAGGCAGAGGCAGTTAGGGGTGATCAGGCCAGCAGGGGAGGGCAGTTGGGGCGAGATCAGGCTGGCAGGGGTTTAGGGGCAATCAGGCCAGCAAAGGAGGGCAGTTGGGGGCGAGATCAGGCTGGCAGGGGAGGGCAGTTGGGGGCAACCAGGCTGGCTGGGGAGGGCAGTTGGGGGCGAGATCAGGCCGGCAGGGAAGGGCCATTGGGGGCGAGATCAGGCCAACAGGGGAGGGCAGTTGGGGGCAACCAGGCCAGCAGGGGAGGACAGTTAGGGGCAATCAGGCAGGCAGGCAGAGGCAGTTGGGGGCAACCATGCCAACAGAGGAGGGCAGTTAGGGGCGATCAGGCAGGCAGGCAGGTGAGCAGTTAGAAGCCAGTGGTCCCAGAATGCGAGAGGGATGTCTGACTGGACATCCCCCAAGGAGTCCCCAATTGGAGAGGGTGCAGGCTGGGCTGAGGGAACCTCCCACTCTGTGCACGAATTTCATGCACCAGGCCTCTAGTACATTCATATTAGAGACCAAGTGTATAGTTAAGCAATACATATTTGCTAAAATAAAATATTCCAAAGATTTCTTGAAATCAATGACATTATATAGATTCCTAAAGAAAGAGACTTCTTTTACTGAATTCTGGTCTGAAGAGTAAAGTAGTGTTTGTTAGACAGAAATTATTTTGTATGACATCCAAGAAAGCGTTTCTCTCATTCAATAATATGTGTTTCCATGAACATTGAAAGAATAAAAACATGAATGTTCAAGATTTCCAGAGCAATGGCAACTACAATTTATTGTTGGAATGTTAATATTTTTTTAAGCCATGGTGAAGTATTTTACTTGTGGGGCAATGGAGAGTCACTGGCTGATCCAGACAGTCACAAAAATAAGCCACAAATACAAAATTACATTGGAAAAGGCAATTCTTCCAACATACCCAAATGCCTAGTCTTCATAGGCTCAGCCATTCCCTCCAAGAGAATCTTGGAACTCAACTGGACCAAGCCTCCTTTTGAATGGGTGGGGAAACTAAGGTTTGGAGTGAAAAAATAATCTGCCTCAAGGAATGATTTAAAATTAGTTATAAAGGATAAGTAGAAGCAAGGCTCCTGATCATACAGAGCTGAGATGAAATATTTGGCTCTTAAGCTCAATTCAAATCTTTAGCTTTACTACTTAGCTATGTGGATCATGAGCAAGTTCTTTATGCCACTAACTCTTTTTTTTAATATATTTTTATTGTTGACAATATCACAGATGCCCCCCTGCTTTTACCCTTTTACCCTCTATGCTCAGCCCCTCTCCCTCCCCACTCCTCTAACCGCTGCCAGATCTTCACCACACTACTGTACCTATGGGTTATGCCTCTCTATATAAAAGCCTAAGCAACCAAACGGTCGCTATGATGTGCACTGACCACCAGGGGGCAGACGCTCAACACAGGAGCTGGTGGTCAGTGTGCTTCCATAGTGGGAGCACTATTCAGCTGACTGACGGGCGCCAGATGCCGGGCTCACAGCTGGCAAGCGCAGCTGAGGGAGCGCGAGCCTCTCCTGTCTCCGCCGCAGTGCTAACGCAGCTGCTACAGCAGGAGCAGCAGGGCTGGGATGAGTGGGAGCAGCTCAGTGCCAGGACCAGGCTCCGGCTCCTCCCTGGCCGCCTGCCACTTTGCGCACTACTACATCCCCCGAGGGGTCCTGGATTGCGAGAGGGTGCAGGCCAGGCTGAGGGACCCCACCGGTGCACGTGCACCGGTCCTCTAGTAAGTACATAATTTCTTTGGTTTATCTCTTCTAACTCTTAGTTATCACATCAGTAAAATGGAATAATAAAGTGTTTGGTGGAGGGTAAGATAACCTGTGGGTAATTTGCTTAGCTCTCACTAAATGTAGACAAGGGAATGTTAATATTTTCACTGACCAAGAAACCCATTAAAGATAGACTTCAGTTGAATAATACTTAAAGTGAAATAGTTCAGATCTCGAGTATCAGAGTTGAACTTTATTAAAACTGTCATCTTTCAGTTATTTTGAACTGTTACATATAAGAAATAAGATTAAAATTTCCTCTGACCATACAATCCTGTGTAAGACCCAAAGTGCATGTCAACCTTCTCTGTGTATATTCCTTTAAACCAGCGATTTTCAAGCTTTTTTTAATCTCATGGCACATATAAACTAATTACTAAAATTCCGAGGCACACCAAAAAATATATTTTTTGCTGATCTGACAAAAAATTAGGTATAATTTTGATTCATTCACACCAGATGGCTATTGTGTTCACCGTTGTCGTTTTTTTGTTTTGTTTGTTTTTTGTTTGAATTTGACAATCTAAGGGAAAAGAGGTCAGTACCCTGACTAATAGCCAGGTATTGCATGCTTTAAAAATTCCTGAATTTTTAAATTCAAGAATTTAAATGCAGCGCACAGGTTGAAAATTGCTGCTTTTAAACTAATAGCATTTACTTAGAACTCTAGTCAATGCTGAAAACATGTTCAGCACTATGTAACTTCTTTACAACATATATAAATATAATTCCCATATTTTGTATTTAAATGTGTAGCTATATCTAATTAACACTAATTTTTGGTTCTTGATACTGGGATTTTTTAATGGGAACAAGATAACAGATAAATGTGACAATGTTTTTCTCAGGTTTATTTTTTAAACCATTTGGTCATTTTTCCCTGCTATAAGAGGACACTGCTTGTCTACACCTGAATGTTCACAGCTCATAGAACACCACTCCCTCTAAAGCAGTACCCACTAATGGGGGTGATTAGGACAAAAGTGGAGGGGAAGCATTTCAGAATCACCTGGAGAGTTTTCTAAACCAGCGGTCACCAACCTTTCGGACCTCACCAACCACCGGTTGGCAACTGCTGTGTTTAAACATTACATCAGTACTATCACAACTACAGAAAGCAAATGTTTTAGAGGTGTGTTGCAGGCCTAATAGCAAGACTGAAATCAAGGGTTTACCTGGAACTGATTTAGAAGTTAGTGTCCAGGCGGGCTGCTTAAAACCCCACAAAAAAAGAGTAATGAGGACAACACGCAAGGTTCCTAAGGCTGCCTGTGACTACAGGGTTCAGGTTCCCAGCTAGACCTGTGGTAAGGCAAGAAACCAAAAGAGGAAATCATTTCCATCACATCTATGCGTAAGCCGTGCACTTTCAACTGCTTACCTCCGATATTCTGGATTATTATCGTGCCTGCCACCACCACCTATAAAAGAACAAATGTATTTAGAAGATGAAAGGGGAAATAATATAAAAGGATTGGTATTTTATTAAAATCCAGTAACTATTACTAAAAAACAGATGCAGAAATCCAGAGAAATTGAAATAAATTTTGCCAGCCATTTGTAATACATAAAACTAATAATCATTACATAAAAAGCCTTTCTTTAATAGTTCCATGGTTACTATAAAGAATACTTTTGAAAGTTTTCTTGGCAGTCATTTTTAAACAGTTAAAGGTGTTAAAAAGCTAGTAACCAGTGGTTATCAAAGTACGAAAAAATTGAAATTGAATCTATCTGGTCTCATTCTCCATTTTCACTGGTTTACCACATTGCTTTAGTAGGTAGACTGAGACAGCTTGAGGTGTGCTCTGCCAATGCTGTACTACCTAAAAGGAAATGATATAGTCTTCTGAATATATCATCCTGGCATTCATCAAGGCTTTCCACATCTCTTGTCCCAGGGAATAATAATCTAGAGCAAGAAATTTTAGAACCCATATATTCTCAAATCTGAAAATTTAGCAACGTTTCAAACTCAATAATATGCAGTGGGCTGAGTGTAAGACAATAGGAGGTTATAAAGCCTGTAGTATCTGCCCTAGCTGGTTTGACACAGTGGATAGAGTGTTGGCCTGTGGACTGAAGGGTTCCGGGTTAGATTCTGGTCGTGCCTGGGTTGCAGGCTTGATCCCCAGTGGGGGGTGTGCAGGAGGCAGCTGATCAATGATTCTCTGATCATTGATGTTTCTGTCTGTCTCTCTCCCTTCCTCTCTGAAATCAGTAATATATAGAATTGGTGAACTCCACCCCTCTCAAAATGGGCAGCTGCTACTCAGCTCCGGTTAGTTGCTGGCATATGGGCATGTGGATCCAACGCAAATAAATCTTCCTATTTCTGAAAGTCAAAAATTGAATTCTTTAAAATTTCGTAACTTTTAGTTAGCAATCAGTTAAAAATAAAAAGGATCTGAACCAAACAAAATATGCTTGAGGACTAAGTTCAATCTGCAGGCTGCTAGCTTGTGATCTTTGATGAGACTCCTGGGAAACTCAAGACAGCAGTTCATCCATTCTTGGTAATCAGATGTACTCAGAAGAAACATTCTGATTCCACTTGGGCCTTTCGATCACTCAAACAAATCTTGGTGGGTCTGCACCCCCAATGTATGTTTGGAGCTGACTAACTATCTAGGGTCATGCAGTCCTACACAGATTGAAAACAGATCACCCTTCTAGGAATCCCATCAGTGGCACAGCCTGTTCCTATCCTGGGAACAATCTATGTTACTGAGGCCTTGGAGTCTGCAGAGCAGGACTAATGACAGGAAAATTTAGAGACATGTCTTTGAAAATGTGGTCATCACCTCTCTAACATTTTTCAGAAAATAAAAAAACTTTGCATATCAACCCATTTAAAAATTAGTTCCAAAATTCAGTTATTTGTGAAAAGACTATTTTGAACTTTTTTTTTTAACACTACCTTTCATCAGTCATACATAACTGGATTTCTTTTCAGTCATATATAATAATGGAATTTCTTTTCTATTAATATCGTGAAAAAAGTAATAATATCAACTTATTGGTGATTATTTTTTCAGTTGCTTTCTTTTTTAGCATTTAAGATCTAGAAAGGCTATCTATCTATCTATCTATCTATCTATCTATCTATCTTCTTGTCTACCACAGTGCATGACATATGGTATTTGCTCAAGACATTTGTTTGGTTAATAAATAAATCAACTTAGAGACAATTCAAAAAATCTTCCTTAAAAATTTCAGAAAACATTTCAAAAATATTCTTTAATTCTCAGAACAATGTTACCCTATCATATATAATATCACTATCCATATTATATCTGGAAAGAAGGTAATAGGAAAGTTTCAACCCAATTGTGAAAATGAAGAGGAAATATTTAAAAGGCAGACAAACAACTCCTTATTTGGAGTGCCCTCTATCTGTGTACCTGCCTACTACGTACCAAGTGCATACATTAAAATGATAATGCAAATATTCTAGAGTTCTAGGAAAGGGGACTCAACAATCCATGCTCCTCATTGGGAAATAACACTGATTATACTTAGAGTCATGTTATAGGACATATTCAATTTATTGGAGAGTTTCCTTATGTAAGTAACCTTTTCTTCTTCCTTGGTTAAACTGAATGCAGGAAACTGATCATGATCCCACCAAACATTCTGACCTTTAGGAAAGAGAAACTGTTACTAGGGTATTAACAAAACCCTTTACCCTTAAGTACTAAGTAACTACTGTATTTTCCATTTTGCACTTTTGTACTTTATCCCTTTAGTACTTTAACAACCAAGTAAATTTGAGTGTAAATATAGGTGTTCTCCCTATTACATAGATCTTTTTCCTTCCAGACTTGCTTCTTAGGAATTAGTTCAGCCATCTAAAAATATAGTATTCTTTTAGATTAAAAACAAAATAAACAAGCAAAACCATAAAAAACAGATTTACAAATAAAAAGAAAAATGCCTATTTGGAACCAATATGAAAATAGGTTTTAGAAGTATGATGGCTCTTGAGAAATTTTTAAAAAAAGTGCTATGGTACTAACAATATTTATCTCCTGATCACCTGTGGAAGAAGACAGCGTTTCCCCTACCTGTTAAATTAGCTTAGTATGCCTATCACGAACGAATGCCAACAAATATCCCTGTTAGTTCTCTTATTCTGAGGAGGAAAAAGCAGTTAGAGTCTAGAGTCCTTTAAGCAACTGTGGACAAATAGGCCCTTCTATTTCTCTGGGCCTTAATTTCCTCACCTATAAATGAGGAGATAGCTACATAATCTTTCAGCACTGTTAAGCTCTTAAATAATATGATCTTCTAATTAGCGGTTTTGTATATAGTCATAGTATAATTTTTTTAAATATATATTTTATTGATTTCAGAGAGGAAGGGAGGGGGAGAGAGAGATAGAAACATCAATGATGAGAATCACTGACCACTGTCTCCTGCAGCCCTCTACTGGGGAATCAAGCCCGCAACCCGGGCATGTGCCCATGACCAGAATTGAACCCAGGACCCTTCAGTCTGCAGACTGACGCTCTATCCACTGAGCCAAACTGGCAAGGGCTAGTCATCGTATAATTTTAATCCTATGCTTCTTCTCCTGTCTTTATGGGTATATACTCAGAGAATATAATCAAAATTAATAAGGAAAACTTAAAATAGACCACTGCTACTATTTTAAAATTATCCAAGTCATTGCTCTCCTTCATTAGGGTTAAAGTACTAAAAGATTTAAGTGTTGAATTAAGTTTATTGATGCATTTTTAGGAAGGGCATATAGAGATTCCTTCTCTTTCATTTCCTGTTCCCATCATTCTGTCTTTACTTTAATTTCCTTTTATTTCTCTAATGTCTTCCCCTGATATATACTTGTCTTTTCTAACTGGGAACAGAAGGAAAATATGCCTCTCTGAATTTTGGAAATAGCAAGGAGAGAAAAAAAAATTACCTTTCCACATAATCCAAATGCAAAGAGTCCAAGATCTTCATAAGATGTCACAGCTGTTAAGAGAAATTGTAATTTTCATTTTTACACAAAACTCTTTGTGTGCCAAGTCTTAAAGGGAAGAAAGTTATTCCACTACTACCTTATAGCTATTGGATGGTCACACTAAATTTAAAGTAGAAGTAACCACTTTTTGGGACACTTTTGAAGACTTACGGTCTGCAAGGATAGAGTCCTTTTAGAAGAAGTAGAGCTTAGCAAACCCCAAGGTTCTCTAACCGCCACCCAGGCTGCATTAATCCGTATGGAATAATTACTCAAGAACAAACCTCATTTCTCACTAAACAGTACTTGCCTACTGCACTGTCCAAATGTAAGTTTTTGTTGGCAAGTTTCTGAAAACTGCATATGTAAATAAAGTTAAAGTATGAAAGTTGTATCATACTTTTAGAAACATTTACTTTCCCAGCTCCCTAGGATAATGACACTGTGTTCATGATAGAAAAAAATACCCTTATCCCACAATTAGTAGGGCATACATTTTTTTTCATCATAAAAGAGTATAAAATTACATTCTCATTTCATATGTCCAAAAAATGTGGACACAGGTGAAAATTCAATGGCTCATAAAAGCACTACATTTTTCCTCAACCCATATAGCTTCATGCTCTAACTAGTGACACCACTGGTAAAAATAAGAAAAGTAAAAACATTTGTATAATCCTATAGTGTGAATAAGTGCTTAACCTCATACTTCTTATACTAAAAAGAAGCACACCAGCAAATCCCAAGGCTTGGTATAGGAACACACGTCTTCTGTTGAGTCAGAGATATGGCTCATCATTTCTTAAAGCAAGTTTTCATATATATCCCCTTAAGCTATATATGGGTTTTCTTTAAACTGCCACTAAATTAACAAAAAAATTTTTCTATTATTTTATAAGCAAGACTTCCAGGTATGTAAACATAAGGACTTTAAACACCATCTATGGCCTTTACATGTTATAACTACATGGTCTAAAAGAAAACAGTGAAATGCTGAAAAAAATAAGTTTTAATAATTAAGAACAAAAATACTAACTTTTCTTGCCAAGTATAGATTTAAGATTTTAACTTTATTGTCAGGGTTGATCAAAGAATTTACAAACTTTTCGGATTATACAGCCATTTTCATCCTACCAAACATAACAGGCAAAGACAAATTAGTTTTGAATTGGGGATATGTAAGTTGATTTTAAGTAGGAAGCTTCATGCTTTAACAAGGAAAGACTTCAGTAACAATTTTACAGGAGTTGATTTTAAGTACTATACAGTTAGCCCTTGAACAATACCATGGTTAAGGGCGCCAACTCCCAGGCAGTCAAAAATCTGTGTATAACTTTTGACTCCCCAAAAATTTAACTGCTAATAGCCTATTGTTGACCATAAATCTTACCAGTAAAGAAAGTCCATCTTTTGTATATGTACTATATACTGTATATGTATTATATATTGTGTTCTTAAAATAAAGTAAAATAGAAAAAGTATTATTAAGAAAATCATAAGGAAAAATAAATATATTTATAGTACTATATTTATCGATACTGTAAGTTCATGTCATCTGTTTATAAGATGCATCATCTGTCAGTATCTACATCAATACTGTCTTATATGATACAAAACACTGTAGATGTTAATGTATTACTAACACTAGGTATCAAAAATGAAAAGATAGTATGAAAAAGAAATTCATATTTATTTACAGGTATAACAGTTCCTGCATTGATAATGAAGCAGCAGCAATATGATTGCTTTATGGTAGCCTAGCCTAATTGACACAATTACTTCACAGAAGTAAGAAAATCTCCAAAAAATTTTCCAACATACTTATTGAAAAAATCTGCATATAAGTGCACCCACACGGATCAAAATTGTGTTGTTCAGAGGTCAACAGTATTTTAGAACATAAAATTAAAAAGCAGAATTACAAAACTAAGAACTGGAATTTTTTCCTCCTATTGAAAATGCCGATATTCTTTTTTTCCAAATACATATTCTAACATGAATGTCATCACAAAAGTTAGTATTATTTGAAGCAATAAATCTTTACTAATTTAATATTCCTAAACACAACTGAGTGTTAATGTTGTATAGGGGCACTATTTCTTATATTAAACACTAGGGGCCCAGTGCACAAATTCATGCACCTTGAAAGGAACTGTGGGCCGCGAGGCTGCGGTAGGCACAGGGGCGGGTCTCAGCCCATCCTCTGCGCCTCCACTCAGACCCTCCCACCGCAGCCCCACTCCCACCACCACCGCTTCCACATGCTGATGGTGCCAGCCCCACTCACACCCGCTGACAGCACGGAGTGATTGGGGTCAGCGCCAGCAGTGGGTGCGAGCAGGGTTGGCACCATCAGCGGGTGAAAGCGGCAGCTGCTGCCCTGATCACCCCTCAGGTGCAAGGGGAAGTGGAGAAGCCCTCAAATTGATCAGGGCCAGCAGCCGCTGCTTGCATCCACTGATGGTACCGAGTGATCGGGACCAGCGCCAGGCACCAGCAGTGGGTGAAAGCAGCAGCTCTGGTGCCAGCTGCGAGCGAGGCTGGCGCTGGCAGTGGGTGCAAGCAGCAGCTCCAGCACCGGCAGCAGGTGCAGGTGCAGCACCAGGTGGGACTGCAACGCGTGGAAGCAAAGAATTTTCAGTAACCACCAGAGTCTCCCCCTGATGACAGCGACCAGCGCCCCGCCTTGGTCTGGCGCCCCCACTCACCTGCTCCACCATCCTACCGTGGCCAACGCCCGCCATGTTCTGCACACACCCCTGGTGGTCAGTGCAAGTCATAGCGACGGTTGTTCGGTTGTTGGGTTGCTCTGGTTGTTCCGCTGTTCGGTCTATTTGCATATTAGCTTTTTATTATATAGGATTCCAAAGCTTTGGTATTTATTTATAAAACCAGAACATTTCTAAATGTTAGCTTCTATCTAATTTGGCATTGGGAAGGTAATACTATATAATAAAAGGCTAATATGCAAATTGACCAAACAGCAGAACAAAAGGTCTCTGTGATGCGCACTGACCACCAGGGGGCAGACGCTCAATGCAGGAGCTGCCCCCTGGTGGTCAGTGAGCTCCCACAGGGGAAGCGCTGCTCAGCCAGGAGCTGGGCTCATGGCTGGGGAGTGCAGCGGCAGTGGCGGGAGCCTTTCCTAACTCCACAGCAACGCTAAGGATGTCCAACTGCCAGCTTAGGCTCTCTCCCCGTGGAGCTAAGCCATCAGTCAGACATCCCCCGAGGGCTCCCAGACTGCGAGAGTGTTCAGGCCGGGCTGAGGGGTCCCCTCCCACGAGTGCACGAATGTCATGCACCGGGCCTCTAGTTTTATTATATAATATGTGTATGTGACCCAAGTCTCCAGAAGGTCTCTGATCTGTCAGTACAAGGCATGAGATTAAAGAAACATCATTGTTTATTTTTTACATCCTTTTTTGAAAATCCTCACCCAAGGATGTTTTATTGTTTGTTTTTTTAAAGAGAGGAAGCGGGGAGGGAGGGTGGAGAGAGACAGACATTGATGTGAGAGAGAAACATTAATCTGTTGCCTTCCATACATGCCTTGACAGGGAATCGAACCTGCAACCTTTTGGTATACCAAAAGACTCCCTGACCAATTGCACCACCTGGCCAAGGCAACATCCCTCTTTTATATTATAACTAGAGGCCTGGTGCACAAAATTCATGCACGGGGGGCGGGGGAGGGGGCCTGAGCCCAGCCTGCACCCTCTCCAATCCAGGACCCCTCGGGGAGATGTCTGACTGCCGGTTTAGGCCCGATCCCTAAACCGGCAGTCGGACATCCCTCTCACAATCCGAGACCACTGGCTCCTAACTGCTCACCTGCCTGATCACCCCTAACTGCCCCCCCGATGGCCTGGTCACCCCCAAGTGCCCCCCCTGCCAGCCTGGTTGCCCCAACTGCCCCTCCCCACTGGCCTGGTCACCCCTAACTCCACCCCCGCCAGCCTGGTCACCCCTTACTGCCCCCCCCCCGCCAGCCTGGTTACCCCCAACTGCCCGCCCCCACCAGCAGTCACCCATCACTGCCCCCCCCTCCGCTAGCCTGGTCAACCCTAACTGCCCCCCCTGCTGGCCTGGTCGCCCCACGCAGCCCGCTGTTCAGTCATTTGGTCATCCCTCACTAATCCCCTGCTGGCCTGGTCGCCCCACACAGCCCGCTGTTCAGTCGTTTGGTCATCCCTCACTGCACGCCCCCCTGCCGGCCTGGTTGCCCCATACAGCCCGCTGTTCAGTCGTTTGGTCATCCCTCACTAACCCCCTGCTGGCCTGGTCACCCCACACAGCCTGTTCGGTTGTCTGTTTGGTTGTTTCGGTTGCGACGGTCACTTAGGCTTTTATATATATAGATTAAATATAGTCTTTCTTAAGAAAAACTTTCCTTCCAAGAATTTTAAGCAAGAAGAATTTTCAGTTTTATATCAAATAACTTAGTTTTACTTTTATATTTAATGCAATTTATTTTTATTGAATTATTGTTGACATCCACTATTATATTAGTTTCAGGTATACAATGCAGTGATTCACTATTTTTGTACATTACAAAATAATCACTACAGTATGTCTAGTTACCATCTGTCACCATATAAAGTTATTACAATATTGTCAACATTTCTCATGCTGTATGTTACATTCCCATAACTTATTTATTTTATAACTGAAGTTTCTACCTCTTATTCTCCTTCACCTGTTTCAACCACCCTGCCATTCTCCACTTCTCTGGCAACCACCACTTTGTTATTTGTATCTATGAGTCTATTTCTGTTTTGTTCAAATAACTTGCTTTTAAGGTGACCTATTTTGCATCAGTTTCTCAGCTGGTGAGCATGTTATCAAGATAATAACTCATTATGCCCAGCCGGTGTGGCTCAGTAGTTGAGCACTGACCCATGCACCAGGAGGTCCTAGGTTCGATTCCCGGTCAGTTGCAGGCTGGATACCCAGCAGGAGGCATGCAATGTTTCTCTCTCATGGATGTCTCTGTCTCTCCTCCCTTTCTCTCTCTGAAAGCAATAAAAACATATTTTTTAAAAAGCTAATACTCATCAAAAAGTTTAACTAGGGTTTATTTTTAAACAGCATAAACAAGTATAGATTATATATTTAATAAACATAAAAAGCAAATAACTTTCCCAAAAGCAAAAATCATATTAAAAGATTCCAAAAGAACTTGTATTTCAGCTATCAAAATTTAAGCAAATTAAAGGTTTATTCTTAATTTTTTAATTAGAACACAACCTTTATTATTGCAGAGAATATAATCAAAACAATAGCATAATAAGACAGCTGTAATTGCAACTTCTAACAATAGTGGCATATATTTTAGCAATCTCAAATTTCTCTCTTTTATTTTCTAGTTTTATGAAAATATCTCTAAATGCAACACAATCCCAAATTTACAGTGAAAAGGGCTTAGACTATAAAGTGGAGAGTGAGTACAATGTTCAAATCCTAACTCTATCTTTCAAGTCAGCATGTCTGGCTAGTCATTCAGTTCTGTCACTGGCATCATACTTCTATGTTGCAAAAATCAGAAGCCCTTTTCCACATCTGAGACATCATGAATATGAACAATGGCTTCTGGTTTAACATTGAGGCTGAACTAAAATATGTACAATCAGTCAAATGCTTTATCTCTACATATTCACTTTTTAATGGTTTTCTGAATCATCTCAACATACCAGTATAAATCAAATCAACACCAGTGAAATACTTTTAAAATTCTGTCATTTGGACACTTAAGATGCTGGATAAACAGTATAAATTGGTACTGACTTTTGGACTTCAATTTGAACAAGGAGCCTGTAAAATATTTATAACATTTGACCACTAGGAGCTTGCATCTGAGGAAACAAAACAAAAAACAGAGAAATCATTATATGCAAAGATGCTCATCATGCATTATTTATATTGGCAATAAAAAACTACTTAAGTGCTAAACAATGGTAAGGTAGTTAAGTAAATTGTGATAGGTATTTCTGATTAAATAATATGTAGCTATTAAAAACTATGTTTATAATAACATAAAAAATGTCAATATAAAGTAAAGAGATAGGATTCAAATATGGTTTATAAAGCAAAACACAAAAAGAGTGAAATAAATTATAAACAAACAAGTGTGTAGTCTTCTTTTTTTTAGGGGGGGGTTCAAATATTCTATAATGAGTATAATGGAGTGGTGAAACTTTACTTTTAAAAACAATTATCACTTGAACAGTTCTGTTTCCTCCATCAAATATCTGATAGGGCTTATTTAAGCGGCAGTTTTTAATTTCTCTGGTGTTTAGTAATTTAAGTATCAATTTGTCTACTAATAAGGGAAACTTTTGCTGCTCTTTCACATGATCAACGTTTTAATATCTTAAAGTGAAAGATGTTTTGAGAGATATCAGAATAAAATGTGGTGATGACCAATCACATTAATAGTATATTCCTACAGAATAGGAATAACATTAATTATGAAAATTATGAAATGAATTCAGTCTTTTACAGGAATTCATATAAGCAATACTTGGCACAATTCCCCTTAAATAAATAACTGAAAGCAGTCATAGCAATCTATTTTAGGAAATAATTTTTTTCTATTTAAGAAATCAATGTTATGCTTTTGAGGCGGCAGAAAGGCTGTAAATCCTAATGAAGTAAATTGGGGGAAAATTTCTTCTGTAATGTACCATCAAGGTACACTTTAGTGCTATTTTGGCTAGACCAAGACTTTGGCCTCCACAGGAATCGTTTGGAAAGCTGCTTCCCATGAAGTAGTGGAATATTTCCAGCTAGTTACTCCAGTGTTCTGTCTGCTTTGCATTTTCCCCTCAATGAAACAGGACAATTAATAAACTGTGGTTACAGTACAAAGCCCAAGCTTCAGCAGCAGCAATATTATCTTTGGATCTGGACTGAGGGGCATGAGTTATTCAAATACAGTTCAACTCTCAGAAAGTTGGCCATTTGGAATGCACTCTTATTTTTTCGAAATTCTTTTCTTTCTTGTGTTTTCCATCATTTTCCTTTCCCCTTTTTTCTCCCCAAGAGTGTCATGCAGGTCAATCATTTATTGAATGTCTATTATGCAATTATATTGCCACTTTTCATCTTTCTTAATAGGTACTTAAATGTCAGTTTGTCAACTAAATGTAGCATATTTTAGAGAACTCGATGTAGAAAAAGGAAAAAGAACACTGGACTACTAGGAATATTCTCCTTTCAAATGGCACAGAGGCTATGATATCTCATACATAAGGAGTTCTGGGATCCCAATCTACTGTTTGGCTCTGAAGTGAACAATATTTATATAATCATATCCTATAAATACTATTCATTAGTTTTCAACTTACAGATTCAACTTATAGATAAAACAAGAACAACTTACATATGATTACAGAACAGAGACCTTGTCAGTGTAAGAGTACAGCAGAAAGATTGTGGAAAATAGGAAGACAGGTGAAAGAAATGATCGGAGCACTCATAATCACATATAGCAGAGTGTCGAGAGGTACTATCTCAAGAACATGGAAGAAAAATAAAGGTTTAATTGTATTATTTAGAATTACAAAATAATCAATGAAATTAAATACAAACGAATGAAAATTAGAAACAGGAAAGGAGAATTAGTATACCCAAGCTAAATCCTGACCTTCAGTAATGAAGTGTCAACAGATAATCTGTTAAATCAATAAACAAAACTAGAAGAATATTATTTAGACTTAGGGAGATAACACCGAAAGAATTAAAAACAAAAACTTTATATGTTGCTAGCTCTGGGAAATAAGACTAAAAGTGAGAGAATAGACGAGAAATGCTCCACACCCTCCTGCACAAGTGCACACACACACATACACATTCATGCACACATGTGTGACTAGAGATTACTTTTGATTAAAATAAAATAGCAGGTTAATTTAAAAATATGTTTAACCTACAGATTCACACCCACCCTTTCCCTCTAGTCCAATAACATCATGTTCAATTTCTGCTAGAGGAAGCACTTCTCTAACGTCAAGGCCAACAATATAAAGGAGTCACTCCATGAGCAAAGCACACACATAATCCAGCCCAGGGTTTCCCAGCCTTGCCACTACTAACAATTTGGGATTGGATCATTCTTTGTAGTGCAGGGCTGTCCTGTGCATTGTAGGACGGTCAGCAGCATCCTTGGCCTTTATCCTCCAGCTGCCAGTGGACCTCTGACAACCAGAAATGGGTCTAGACTGCCCAACGCACTTGGAAGAGAAAAATCAAGCTCAACTGAGAACTACTCATTAGCAAAAGGATGTGACAAGAACGCCAATCCACTGAAGATGGAGTCACATAATCAGCCCACTTAATGAATTGTGGGTCTACTGAACCATGCTCACTAATGACAAGAAGAAAAAGAGATTGCACACCGAGATGTAAAAGGATGTAAAAGGATTCTATATTCTTTTGATCAGTTCCGTTCTTGTGTGCTCTCAGTGAGAGCATCTTACAGGGCTGAATGAGATTCATCATGACCCTGAAGCAATACATATCCTTTATATGGTGCCCAGACTAAGGCTTGACAAAAAAAAAAAAAAAAAAAAAAGTCTCTCAGTTTTATTGAGAAATGGTATGTTAGTGACATCCAACAGGTCATGTAAATGTTGAACACTATTTTATAAACTATACAGGAAAAAAAATTTTTTAATCCTCACCTGAGGATATTTTTTCCATTGATTTCTAAAGAGAGTAGAAGGGAAGTAGGAGGGGGAAAGAGAGCGAGAGAAACATCAATGTGAGAGAGACAGATCAACTGGTTGCCTTCCGCACCAGCTCTTACTGGGGCTGTGGAACCTGCAACCAAGGTACATGCCCTGAGCAAGAATCGAACTTGAGACCCTTTGGTCCTCAGGCCAAAGCTCTAACCACTGAGCAACCAGCCAGGGCCCATATAAAAAATGTTCAAAGGTAATTTTGACTATACATAATTTTTGCCTTGCGTGTTGATTTTGGAACTTTTATTTATTTATTTTGGAACTTTTAAAACAGAATCTCTCTGTAGTTCTAATACATCCATCCATTCATAGCCCATGCATCCAGTTTTTATTAAATACCCTCTGTGTGTCAAGCACAGTTTGGTAGATGCTAAGAAAACAATGGTTGTTTAAATATACACTAAATTTTCAAGGAATGTAACTACCATGTAAATGTATATTTTGTTTTGTTTGGAACTTTGTCAAAAATTGTTCACCATTTAGGAAAATCATATAACCAACAGCATTTACTTTGGTTTTGGGTCTCCTTTATTCTACTGTACAATATTATTTATGTATAAGTAGTATTTAGTTTCCCAGGACTGCTGGAACATATTGTCACAAACTTGGTGACCTAAAACAACAGAAATTAATTAACAGTTTTGTAGGCCCAGTTTCAGTGGGTCAAAATCAAGGTGTCAACAGGGCCACGGTCCCTTGGAGGCTCCAGGGAGAACCCATTCCTTGCCTTTTCCAAGTTCCGGTGACTGCTAGCCTGCCTTGATTTATGGCCATATCTCTGCCTGTGGTCACAATGCCTTCTTCTCTTCTGTCTGCGGTCTCCCTCCATGACACATTTAGAGTCCACCATCTCAATATTCTTAACTTAATCATACCTGCAAAGTCCTTTTTTGCCATTTAAATTAACATTCACGGGTTCCAAGGATTAGGATATGGATATATTGGAGGGGGCGGCCATTATGCAGCCCATCACAGGTAGATCATAGTACCTCTAGGAATTTCATTTCAGATAGTAAAGGGAGCATCTAGAATTTTTTTATATATAAAAGGGAGGGGGGGTGTAATGGATGATATTGAGAATTACTTTTCTAGAGAGGGTAAGTAAAAAAAACCGTATCTAGAGCATAAGGGATCATTTTATTCTTTGACTCTTTTCTTTGTTTAATTTATAAATTTTTATTGATTTCAGAGATGAAGGGAGAGGGAGAAATAGAAATATCAATGATGAGAGAGAATCATTGATTGGCTGCCTTCTACACGCCCCACACTGGGGATCAAGCCCACAACCCAGTCATGTGTCCCGACCAGGAATCAAACCATGACCTCCTGGTTCATAGGTCAGCACTCAACCACTGAGCCACACTGGTAGGGCTACCTTGACCCTTTTCAAACACCTCAGTGCCTTCTCACTGCCTCAACAACAAATCCAAATTCTTTAGGATCTGACACTTGCCTGTCTCTTCAGTTTCATTTTCTTCTGTGTACTTTAATGCATGAATAATAAGCTATTTTTTGTACCTTAAGTAAAATATGCAGTATATGCCTTTGTACCTTTGTATTCTCTCTTGTCTTGTCTGCTAGTCAAATTCCTTGTTAGCTCAGTCCTCCAGTAATATATACTGACCCTCACTCCCCACCCCAGCCAAGGCAGATCACTCCCTCCTCTATCACTGCATCTTGCACATATTTGAATTGTTACATTTATCATACTAATTATAAATTATTTGTTCCCCTATTATTAGACTATAAGCATTTGTCTCCCCTATTATTAGACTACTAGAGGCCCGGTGCACGAAATTTGTGCAAGGGGCTCGGCCCTCGCAGCCGCGGCGGCTTGCCTTGGCCCTCGCAGCCCTGGCTTTGTCTGGAAGGACATCCGGTCTAATTAGCATATTATGCTTTTATTATTATAGACTAGGGGCCCAGTGCACGAATTCGTGCACCTTGAAAGGAACTGCGGGCTGTGAGGCTGCGGTAGGCACAGGGTGGGTCTCGGCCCATCCTCCATGCCCCAGCCCGGCCCCTCCCGCCATGAACCCTGGTCCCCTGTCTGCCGGCAGCCCCGCTCCCGCTGCTGCTGCTATTCCCACACGCTGATGGCACCGGCCCCGCTCACACCCACTGACGGTGCGGAGTGATTGGGGCCAGTGCCATCAGTGGGTATAAGCAGCAGCTGCTGCCCAATCGCCCCTCAGGAGCAGGGGGAGGTGGAGAAGCCCTCAGGGGCAATCAGGGCCAGCAGCCATTGCTTGCACCTGCTAATGGCATCAAGTGATCGGGACTGGCATTGGGCATTGGCAGCAAGTGCTAGCGGCGGCTCTGGCGCCAGCTGCAGGTGCGAGCAGGGCTGTCACTGGCAGTGGATGTGAACGGTGGGCAGGACCGTGGCACGCAGGAGCAAAGAATTTTCTGTAACCACCAGAGGCTCGCCCCGATGACAGCGACTGGTGCCCTGCCTTGGTCTGGCACCCCCGCTCACCTGCTCCACCATCCGGCCACAGCCAACGCCCACCATGTTCCACACACACCCCCTGGTGGTCAGTGCATGTCATAGCGACTGGTTGTTCAGTTGTTCCAGTTGTTCCGCCGTTCGGTCTATTTGCATATTAGCCTTTTATTATATAGGATAAGCTTTTACAGGGAAGTGAGTCTTATTTATCTCTGTAGATAAGAGTATTGAATGAATAAATTAACCTCTATTCTGGGCTTACATTCTAGGACCTGTCCATCTAGATATACTTCAAAGTCCACATATCCAAAACGAAATTCATTTTTACTTTGAACCAACACCTCCTGCTGAGTTCTTATCTTCATTAATGATACTATAAATGACCCAGTGGCCCATGCCAGAAATCTGAGAGAGATCCTTAGACATCTTTTTCTCCATTACTTTCCACATTCAGTCAAACTTCAGCTCCTCTCAATTCTAACTCCCACATTGCTTAGCCTGCTTCTTTCTTTTATTCCCCTTGATACCTTGTATCTATCTCCCACTATTTGATTCTTACTCCTTTGAAATAGTCAGGCCTGAAGATAACTTACTCAGGTACTGTTAGCGCAAATTGGAAGACAGATAAATGAGAAAGGCATTCCCTTCAGGAAGAAGAAAAAGAAAAGGGTTTCTATCCTGAACACGTCCTGAGGGCAAGCCTGGAGGGCTGACTGTGCCTATGTAAAAAGGACTACTCCCCTCTGGAGGTGGCTCTTAGATGTGCTGTTCAATTATTGTCCTGGAAATTACCTTTACTTCTCTCCCATGCTGGATTCCTTGTTTCTTTTTTACTCCCTAACTTTGATAAATGGCATCTTTCATTGCTCACCAAGTAAGGATGTGTGGTAGATAATTTTTTAGTCCTTGCATGTACAAAAAAATGTCATTATTCTATCATCACATTTAAATGATAATTTGGCTGGGTATAGAATTCTATAATGAAATCATTTTCCCCAAGATTTTTGAAGGTCATCTCCAGACTAGTTTGAGGAACATGGGGGAGAAAAGAGTGGCTACCTGAGAGCACTACAGTGTCCTCAGAAAAGATTAAGGTCCTCTCAGAGTAAGGAAGTGAAGGAAATGTTTAGAGAAAAACTGAGAACACAGTTTTGCTGCTGACTGACCGTGAATTCTAGAGAGCAAAGTGGAAGGGCTTCAGGAGTTTGGCAGGAGTGGGAGATGAGGTTAGAATACAGTTAACAGAGCCATATGGGATGAGTCTGGGAAATGAAGGATAAACTAGGATTCTTTTTTAAAAAATATGTTTTTATTGATTCAGAGAGAGGAAGGGAGAGGAAGAGAGAATTATCCATCAGCTGCCTCCTGCACATCCCTACTGGGCATAGAGCAGCAAACCGGGCACGTGCCCTGACCAGGAATCAAACCCTGACCAGGAATTGAACCATGACCTCCTGGTTCATGGGTTGATGCTCAACGACTGAGCCACATCGGCCAGGCTAACCTAGGATTCTTGTAGTGACTAATTATAAATTGAGATAAATGGTATAATGTAATTAATCCAAATGATGTCAAGGCAAATAATGGTAACAATTAAGTGAGTACTGGGGATTGAGGACTAGGGCGTAGGGATTTGACCAGAAGCATGGAGAGTTCTAAAACTCTCATTCCCTCCTGGTGATAAGGACATAGAAGCCAGAAGAGGGGGGACTATGAGTTTATTCCCAGAGCATAGAAATTTTCCAAAGAATCGCAATAAGCCAACTATTTCTCAAACAGCAGTTAAAAATCCTTAAGGGTTCTGCTCCAATAAGAACTCATAATAATAAAAGTCAGTATTTACCAAGGACTTGGCATTTCATATACATCATTTTATTTCATTCTCACAACAATCCCAAGAGGAAAGTTTTATCATTACCATTTTATAGATGACAAACTAATGCTAAAGAGATTAAAGTGCCTTATATGCTGCTACCTTAGCTCCCAAGAAAAGTCCTGATGGAACCCAAACGTTATATAAAACCTAAAATAGCAGAATTTCATATGAAGAAAGCCTTTACTTTTGTAAAGGTAAAAATTCCTCTTCACCTTTTACCTCCATGCAAATAAATTATTTTGTAAAGACTTATCATAATGCTTTTTCTGACCAATGAGTTCTATCTAAGCACAATACTCCTTTATAGTAGTTCAGTAAACTGAGGAGAAAATTTAGCTACATGTTATTCTCTAGTATATATGTATATATTTTTAAAGCCTACCTCAACAGAGAATTTTACAATGACTGAGGGATTCAATCAACAGAAGACAGGTGCAAGGTGCATCAGTGTATATGAAGAACCAGGAAGTTAGTTCACAGCCCAAGAAAGCTACAAAAAAAAATCAAAGAAAAAGAAAGAAAAACAGAGGTTTTCACTTTATATGCCCCAAAGTTACAGAAAAGAACAGTATCGGAATTTTAAAGTTAAATATAGATGAACTGAAGGAGAACAGCATATTTAGCCTTACTTGGAAATCTTCATAAACTGAATATTACTCCCAAGTAAGTGAAATTAATAAAACAAAAAAATTTTAGTTAGTGAAAACATAATTGTCACATAGTTGATTAAAATATTCATCTTTGCCCAGCTGGTGTGGCTCAGTAGTTGAGCGTCAACCTATGAACCAAGAGGTCTCAGTTCGATTCCCAGTCAGGGCACATGCCTGGGTTGCAGGCTCGATCCCCAGTAGGGGGTGGACAGGAGGCAGCCAATCAATGATTCTCTTTCATCATTGATGTTTCTATCTCTCTCCCTCTCCCTTCCTCTCTGAAATCAATAAAAATATATTTTTAAAGGTATTCATCTTTTAGTAGAATCCATAAGAAAATATGAAGGTATTAGGTAACTACCACAATTAAGTAAAAATAAGTTTTTCAGAAAAAGAATAACAATTTCAAAATACGTCATAAAAATTCTAGTCAGGTTGCAGGAGGATTTACAAATATACTTCTATTAATGCTATTATTCCTGAATTTGAGATGCTGTTACGAACAACTTGTTACTTTGAGATTAACCTTTGCATTGTTTCCTAGCCTTTTTATCTGTCTGCACTTTTGCCCAACGCCCTTGCAAGCAGGGGCGTACACTGTAGGTTGTGTGGCCAAAGGCATTGGCACAGTTACCGCTATGAACTCGGGATCCTAAACCAGTTTTCCATTTGAATTACTTAGAGAACTTCTTAAAAATGTATTTCTGAATCCCACCTCAGATTCTTAGAAATGTCTATTATACAAAGATCTGCAGGTGTGTCTGAGGCATAGACAGATTTTAGGAAAATCAACTAGAGCTATGGATTTAGAACTGTGTTCTAAAGAGTCTTAAACTTCTCACGAAATACCTTTGAGTAGTTCTCACATATTAAAGCCAGAATAATTTCATTTTTATTTATTTTATGTATCTCTTATGCTTCTTAAATCTGAAAACTATAAGACCAGCTAGAACAAAGTGAACTCACCCACATAGATATTAAACTCATGATTTTGGCATCATAATTGATCTAATCCAAAAACAAAGAGACTAGACAGATAAAAAGACCAGGATTGATGAACATAGAATATCTGTTAATGCCAAAAGGAAACCTTATAAAAGCAGTTCTGTAATTCATTTACTGTATTTTTATTACAATTTAAAAGAACTTATTCAATACACGACTGAATTGCATGATAAAGTTCTCAAAATGGAAAAAAACACACACATAAACATATTGTATTAATTGCATATGCAACTGTCACTTATAAAAACTACCTTATTCTAGACTGTAAGTAAAAGTACAAACCTTAAATAAATCCAAAGCTTAGTGACCTTTTCTCCTACAATCTTAATTCTGGCAGACAGAGAGGAGGCAGGGAAGGCAGTTGTAGATCTGAAAGGTGTGGGAGGTGTGCTCCTTGAGGAAATGATCACCCTAGAAATGTGATCAGAATGAAGGCCTGTCTATTGCTTCCCCATTAGCATGAGGTGTAGATCCTTTGAACTCATTTGTGGTCCTTCCCCCAATGTACTCTAACCCAGAAAACTATGTTGTGTTGTGGAGAGAGGCAGGTAAGAATTCTAGTTTCCTCCTCCCATCCTGTCCTTAGATATTACCCAACAGAATTGCCTCTATATATCCTGGCCTTCTGAAATTCTCCATTTCAACCACACTACCTGGTAATAATGTATGCCCAGTGGAAATTAGATGTGAAACATCCAATCTTATATGTGAATACAATCTCAAGGGGCTGCTTCATCAAGTGAATCAGCATAATGTTTTTACTCACCTGTCTGAATACACATACTAAGCAGGAGATGAACTGAGAAAGAAGCCAGAAGAGCAACTATCAGCAGCAAAAAACTAAAATACAAAAGGGTACAAAAAAAAGTTTTTACCATATCTCTTACAACAATAATTTTTTTAAAAGTCTCATAGAGATGATCTTTGAGTAGCTGGATTATGGTCACTAAAGAAAGTAAAAAGATACTTTTCTGTATTTACCAAATTTTATTTAAGTGAAAATATACTGATTTTAAACTAAAAAAAAAAATCAGAAAGAAACAAGCTTTATTTAAAGTAAAAAGTAATTTCCTATTTTAGCACTCTTGTCTACTGACTGATGGTTCAGTCACTCAATAATCTTGTAATATTCCCTTTTATAACTATTTTTCCTATTTTAAGTTGAAACAAAAGTTTTAGTTGTGAAATCTCATTGTCCTCTCCTTTCTATTTCCCTCCATCCCTCCCCTCTGAATGATGTGTACCAACCACCCTATCATATCTTTATTATGTTGAATTAAGACTGAAATTCCTACCATCTATTAAACACACACACACATACACACACACTCAGCAAACCAACCTTCCCACCCCACAAAATGCAGTTAACATACTTCTAATAACACAATTTGAAAAATGTACAAACAATATAGCAATTGGAGTCCTGTCACAAACAATGTGAAAAACAACAACATGTATACTCCCCTACTTATTCTCAGGATGATACTGACAGGATACATAAGCTTCTACAGAGCTGACTCCAGTGGAGTGCCCCAGAGTTAAAGACATTCTGTCTTTGTGATCCACTGAACACTTGCTAATAAGTAGCAAAACTGAGAGGTTAAAGTACACTTGTCAGTAATCTAATATCAGAGACCTCAAAAAATAAGAGTTTGTTGTCATCAAATGGGAAATGTGATGTATGATATGATTCAGTGAGCACACATTCAGTGGTATATGACTGCATGTAAGACCCTGAAGTATAAAACATGAATTTTCAAAGGGAACCAAAAATAAAACCTGCCCTGGCCAGTGTACCCAATGGTTAAAATATTGGCACACACACTGAAGCGTTGCAGGTTTGATCCCTGGCCCTGGTCAAGGCACATGCGGAAGGCAAACAGTTGATGTGTCTTTCTCACATTGATGTCTGTGTCTGTCTGTCTCTCTCTCTCTCTCTCTTCCTCCCTCCCTCCCTCTCCCAACCCCCTCCTCCCTCCCTTCCACTCTTTCTAAAAAAATAAAAATAAAATGAAAAAAATATCCTTGGATGAGGATTAACAACAACAAAAATTAAGTTCTGTGATTATGTCTTGCCTAAGGTGTCACATATACAGGGTGTCTCCCCAAAAATGTATACACACTTTGAATAATTAATGCCAATGGGTTAAGTCTGAAAAAAAAGAAATATCAATTGAGCTATCAAGAAATATATGAATATATATTTTGGGGATACCCTATAGTTTTGAAGCTTTAAAGTTATGAAGTTTGCGATGAACAAGTCCCATAATAAAAACAAGTTGAGTTACTTAAAAGTTGGTTTGCTTATCAAGAAATTCAAAATAAAAACAACCTAGGGAACACTTGGGGGAGGAGGGGTTTTCTTCCCCTCTTCTTTACCCAGGTGCATTACCTTTGCCTTTCTCTCTCCTAAGCTCCAAGGAGTCCTCTTTTGTCTCTGTAACTTGTTTCCTGAGCCTACACAGCCCAGCTGGCTCACTTCTCTTCCTCTGTAACTTTCTTTTATATATGTATATTTTTTTATTGATTTCAGAGAGGAAGGGAGAGGAAGAGAGGGATAGAAACATCAATGATGAGAGAGAATCATTGATCAGCTGCCTCCTGCATGCCTACACTGGGCACATGCCCCAACCAGGAATCGAACCTCCTGGTTCATAGGTCAACGCTCAAACACTGAGCTACACTTGCTGGGCTAAATAAACTTCCTCTTATTATTTGAAAAATAAAAATGAAATAAATAATTTAAAACACCTAAATGACACTCTGTATATTTTAAATTTACTAGTAAAATAGATCTTTTTCTGACAAAACAAGTATGTTCATTCTACTAACCATGGTGCTAGATGCTAAAGATAAGGTTCAGTTCTAAAGGATTTCAGAGTTTAGTGGGGAAACTAATTTGCAAACAAATCATTATATTAAATGATAATAACAAAATGAATATACAAAGTACTATGGGAGCACAGAATAGCTAGGAATGTCTTTTATTTTGGGCAAACTGGTATATGAGCAGAGTCTTGAAAGATGAAAAGAAATAGGCACAGACCACATCTGGCCTTGGAAAGGAAAAAGACTACTTAACAGTGGGAGGACAGGAGGAGTTAGACAGCAATGAAAAGATTATGTGCTTTACTTACACTCACAAAATTGCTATTTATAAGTAATCTACATGGCTGATAAATTTTGATTCACTTTGGCCAACTTGACACAACAAATAAGTCACTTCTTAAGGTCATAAACTAGTGTAGATCAAGTCTCCCATTTTTTAAAATTAGCCACACTTTTGGATTTAAAAAATGCAAATTATATAGCATTCCTCCAAGCTACAGACTAGCAACAATAAAAAAAATGCTAAAATCCCAGAAATAACTTAATTAGAAATTGGATAACACCAGCTTCTGGAGTCTCATTTGTCTTACTGTACTATCAAAATGGAGAGGGTAGGGGGGAAGTAATGGTAAAATAAGAAAAAACTCACCTAAATCCAAGGATACCACTATGAGCCATAACATAAGCTAAGCCAAGGATGCCACTTCCCATGATGGCATTCATCAAATTAAACACTGAGAAACCATATGAAACACCTGGGGATCCTTGTCTGTGAAGTTCCTGGAAGCACACAAATTTAATAGTGTTAAATGTTTGCATGGTGAATTCAAGTTTCATCAAGAAATGATTGACAGGTTATTTGCAGGACCACAAGCATTGTGTGACACACTAGCTGCTCAGTCAGGACTAGCTGCTTTCCTTTCCTTCCCTTCTCACCTCCCACTAGCAGCTCCAGGAATCTAGTTTCCTAGGAAAATCATCTCCACCACTACAGAAGCCAGGTAGGCTTCAGGAAGAGCAGTGATTAATCTGTGATTGCAAAAGATTAAGATAGGATTGGAATGGAGTGGGGAGGGAGAGCAGGCTGATGGCCTCAGCTCCTGATTACTGAAGAATTCCTGAGTCATCTTGAGGCTGCTGTACACAACTGTTGCTCCCCAATTGCTAGTAGGGCAACACTAAGTTTTTGGGTTTTTTGGTGTGTTTGTTGTTGTTGTTGTTGTTGTTGTTGTTGTTGTTAATCCTCACACAAGGATATTTTCCATTGATTTTTTTAAATTTTTTTTTTAGAGAGAGAGTGGAAGAGAGAAGAAAGAAACATCAGAGACACATCGATTGGTTGCCTCCCGCATGCACCCTGAACAGGGTTGGGGATGAGCCTCCAACCAAGATACCATCCCTTGACCCTAATCTAACATGCGACACTTCCCTCAGTCCGCAGGCTGACGTTCTATCCAGTGAGCCAAACGGGCTAGGGCTAATTTTTATATTACTTAATGAATTAAGTCCACCCAACTGGACCTTGCAATGACGGTAGAATCAGCAATTCATTTTGCTCTTGAGGATATTTCTGAAAATACCCTCCCCCAAAATAGCATTTGGGAACAAGGTCCTAGCCTAGAATCTGTTAATCCAGGGACTTGAGTTAAAAAGTCGAGTACCCATTGCACAGGTTTCAGGGTCAGGAAAGTGTTCTGTACTTATTACCGGGCCACCTCCACTACTTTACAGTTAAGGATCTCTGTATTAAGATGTTTACAGGCCACCAATGACTAAGTCAAGAAAAGAAAATCTTGTGACTCTTGCAAAAATCTCACAAGACTGGTGGAGGAAACGGGAAGCTGACAAAGATATCTCAAAACAGCAGTGAGCCACCTAACCCAAGGGCTGCTCCTCCGGTCGTGTATTCCGCTGTACCTGTTCCACCTGAGCCTGCCTGCGCCTGAAGTCAGCTTTTCTTCCCAGGGCACGTTAGGGTGTTCTCACATTTATGCACACCGCCGAATCTGAATCTCTACTGCTGCCTTCACGCCCCTCTCCCCGTGCCATCCCCCTCTTTTCCCGGTCTTATTTGGCAGGCACTTCAGGGGAGCCGGGTGGCAGTCAGCGCCAAGAGGGTAGCGGAGCCAACTTACGTTGCTTAGCAACGGGCTCAACTCTTCCGCCTGCGCCTCCGCCTCCGCCTCCTCGGGCTGCTGGGAAGAGACGTACCAGCCCGGCTGGACGTTGATGACTCCCCAGGGCGCCTCCATGATGCTCGCTGGCCAACGACTAGGTCCATCTGCGAGCTACTACCCCAGTCCTCCCGTCGTCAGTCGCGCCAGAGGCGGAGCTTTAGGCCCGGCCCTTCCGGGTTCCCGTACCCTCCACAAGGCCCAGGAGAAAGAAGGGAATCGACGCGATCGGATGACGTTTCTCCTAGGCGGCGCGCAGTGATGATGTCATCCAGAGCCAACCCATCCACCAGCGACCCATTTCCGAGCTGCACCAGAGCATGAGGTGAGGGATCTGAGTCGTGGAGCCAGAGGCGGAGCGACACCACCAATTAGGTGGTGACCTTGGGGAGGTGACTGCCGTGGGGCCTTTTTTAGTTCGTAGGGGCTGAGGCTCCGCCTGCGGTACCTGCCTGCCCGGGGCTGCTGTCCTCCGCGCTGTCCAGGCGCCTAAACGTCGCGAGGTCACCCATTATCAGCCCTGGTGCTGAGCCCAGGTTCGAGTGCTGGGTAGTGAGGAACGGTTTATTCTTTTCAAAAGCTTTCTGATAGGCCCTGTAGCCACATTTTATATAGGGGAAGCCAGTCTTAATTGACCCAGGACCACACAGCTGGTTAACTAATGGACCCAATTTGAACCCTGGCTGTGAAGTCTGACATTTGCTTTACAGGGTTGGTTGGGGCAGGACCCGTTCCTCTTAAATTTACTTCCTTAGTATTCAAGAAGGCAAAGTTAATATATATATATATATATATATATATATACATATATATATATATATATATATATATATATATATGATTTTAGAGAGAGGGAGAGGGAGAAAGATATAGAAACATCAATGATGAGAGAATCATTGATCAGCTGCCTCAGGCATGCCCTACACTGGGGATAGAGCCCGCGTGTGCCCTGATGGGGAATCAGCTGTGTGACCTCCTGATTCATTGGTCAGCACTCAACCACTGAGCCACTCGGCGCAAGACAGTAACCGATACTCTTAATGGCATGTGTATATAACACCCAGTAAAAAACTGTCCTCAAAATACCGAAACCTCGCTATAGGCAGGACTTGGGGCAATAAAGCCTAAAAGGTAACATTGCAGTATATTAATAACATAGGCACTGAAATCAGACCTGGGTTTTAATCCTTGCTCAGCCATTTACAAACAAGGAGACTGGGTGAGTTAACCTATGTCTGAGCTTTAGTTTACTCATTTATAAGATGAAAATGTGAGCCCTAACCAGTTTGGCTCGGTGGATAGAGCATCGGCCTGCGGACTGAAGGGTCCCAGGTTCGATTCCAGTCAAGGGCATGTACCTTGGTTGCGGGCACATCCCCAGTAGGGGGTGTGCAGGAGGCAGCTGATCGGTGTTTCTCTCTTGTCCATGTTTCTAACTCTCTATCCCTCTCCCTTCCTCTCTGTAAAAAATAAATAAAATAAAAAAAGTCTTTCTGCCCTGGAAAAGATGGTACGTATACTCACACACCACTAAAAGTTTTAATAGCATTTAGCAGGTTATGTAAAACAGAATTTAGATTTTCATTCTCAAAACCTATTGTGAACATGTAAGTTGGTTTGTAGCTTTATGGTTTTTAAATGAATACTTTTTTAGGATCCTCTGGAGGCCATTTGGATTCTTAAGAAGACTTCTCAAAGTGGAAAGCCGTAGAATAACTAAATCAGAATCATTGATCCCATTAGCTTGGACATTACTGATACAAAAACTTAGCAAACCACCTGGTATTTTCTTGCTGGATCAAAGAAAAAGATTCTCAACCATGCCTGAAATAGAAACAGGTCAAAGAGACTCAGAATTGTTTTCACCACCTTCTGATGTTCGAGGAATGACAACACTTGATAGAACAGCATTTAACAAGACAGTCACCATCCCGGTGCTTAAAGTGAGGAAAGAAATTGTCAATAAATTGATGCGATCCCTTAAAAGGGCAGCACTGCAGCGACCGGGCATAAAACGTGTGATTGAAGATCCAGAAGATGAAGAAAGTAGACTAATTATGTTGGATCCCTATAAAATATTTACTAATAATTCCTTTGAGGAAGCAGAACTCAGTATTTTAAAGCAGCTTAATGTCAGTCCACAGATATCTAAATATAATTTGGAACTAACTTATGAAAACTTTAAGTCAGAAGAAATCCTGAGAGCTGTGCTTCCTGAAGGTCAAGATGTGACTTCAGGGTTTAGCAGAGTTGGACATATTGCGCACCTGAACCTTCGAGATCATCAACTACCTTTCAAGCATTTAATTGGTAGGTATGTCTTAGTAATATTCCTGTGCTAGAAATCAATTACAAAGTTCTAATTTATAAATTATTTTTTTAAATGCCAAATTGCAGAAGCAAGCCATTTTATCTTTTTAATTTTCAGCTGGATCTTAAGCTACATTCTCTTTTGAGGGCCATTTTGGAATACCCATTCCAGAGTCATAGCAAGTGTTAAATATCAGTTCAAGCTTTTGTGTACACAGTACATAAGCATAGATAACACTTAAATCACTTGCTTTGGCAGAATTCGTTGGCAACTCGTCACTTTGGTTCCCGGGCTTTTTAGTAGCCTCAGGACTATGTTGTATGCTAGGTTTCATAAAATTCAGTTTTTTTAGTCACAATTGCAAACACTATTTACTCATACTTTCATGGATTCAACTAATTGAGCCTTTTCTGTATGTCAGCACCATACTTTGGTTTTTAGTGCTCCTAGTCTTTTAGAAACGATGCTTGTGGGGCGGGAGGCTGGAGACAGGGGCCAGGACTGGGGTGGGAACTGGGAGGGGGGTCTGGCCTGCGGTGCACGTTCAGTTCAGGCCACTCGCGCTCCCACACCCACTAGCTTCACGTGAAGCGCTGGCCCTCTGCCTCCTCCCTCCCCTTCCTTCCCTACTTCCCATCCCCTCCTCCTTCTCAAAAAATAAAAATAAAAAAATAGAAATGATGCTTGTGTATGTTGTACCTCTGTAGCCCCAAATTTGAACCTGGATCCTTTATTCTTTGGCATAAAAGAGGAGTAAAATATTAATCAAAATTGCACTTGTCATTTTTATGAGTATTTGATGCCCATGTATTCTCCAGATTATTTCAATGTAGAATAATAGAACTTCTGGGAATTATTTTCATCTTTAAAATATAGTGCTTGGTATTTTGCATGGGTAGGATTTCAGAAATATGCTACCTTTGTTTTACTGATGCACTTCCTTTGTTTTACTGATGAAAAGGGCTGATAATGCATAATAATAGCATAATAAATACTTAAGCAGACCCTTATAATTATGACTGGGTGCAAATGTCAAGTCTAGGCTTTCCTATGATTGAGTTCTGATACCTGAAGCAGTACAGGATAAGAACAATGATTGACTAGAGTTTATTGATATGATCATATTTAAAATCAGGTATCTAGTTATCAGAGAGAAACTGGACAAATTCTGGTTGTATTTCAGAATATTTGTATTATTGAGTACTTTTTATTAACTTAAAAATCAAATTATTTTTCCTTATGCAATGAGATAGAATACAGATTCTTATAAATTTCTTAATTCCTGACCAAAAAAAGTAGGCTTTGATTAAAGGGTATCAATATACCATTTCTGGTGAATTTTATGTATTACTTTTGTAGCTTTTTCTGCTGTAGCAAATATTTGACAAAAAGAACAATTTTAATGAAAATTTTATTTAGCTAAGGCTGAAGAATCTGTTTTCTTTATTTGAAAACATTATTTTACTGGTATATATTTCCAAAGTGGAGGCATGTATTTCAAATATACAATAAAACAAACATTTGATTTGAGGCCAATGGCTACAGGGCTGGTGTTTTCTGAGATGTTGCCTCGGGCCTTACATCTCTTTTTTTCTATTCTTTACAAATTCCCTATGATCTACCTTTTTAGTTATTGTAGTATTGGTACATTTGAGATTTAGCAAAAAGCATAGAAAAGTAGGTAGACCCAAACTCCTCAAAACTGTTCCCTTAAAAATGTACCCATACATTTATTGTGTGTTTATATTGGAGGCTGCTAGGTGTTAATTTTTAGTAATCTGTTGAATTTTTAGAATTGCATGTCACTTTACACACATTAGATGCAGTTTTTATCTATAAAACAAAAGAAAATACATTTCATGTAGTTTTAGTTTTTCTTTTTTTAATTCAATAGGCAACATTTGTTATGAATTTTAATCTTTTCTTTTAGGCCAAGTTATGATTGACAAAAATCCAGGAATCACCTTAGCAGTAAATAAAATCAACAATATAGATAACACTTACCGAAATTTCCAAATGGAAGTGCTATATGGAGAGGAGAACATGATGACCAAGGTATAGAGTATTTTTGTCTCTTAGTGTGGTGTTATATAAAATTTAATGTTTAGAATGAGAGGAGATGACAAAGACTAAAATATTTTTAATACCCAGTATGAGTATGTGAGAATGTGAGCATTTACATATACTATTGATGGGAGTCCAAATTTGATACATTCAGGACAAGTGTATGATAATACACAGGGTGGGGCAAAAGTAGGATTATAGTTGTTTATATGGAAAATAATACAGTAATTAATAAATAAAAATACAAGAATAAACTGTTCTTCACATACTCACAATTGTAAACCTACTTTTGCCTCACCCTGTATAGCAATTTTGAATAGGTATATCTTTTGACCTAGCATTCTATTTCTAGGAAGTTATCTCAAGGGTATAAGTAAACAAAATTATAATGATGTATGCACTAGGTTCTTCATTGTTATTTTTATAGTAACAAAATAAGTAAACGAATGGAAACAACCTGAATGTTCATCAGTAGAGTACTCATTAAATTCTGGTATAACAATACAATGGAATATTCCATCATTAAAGGTTATTTAGCTCCATACTATTAAAATAAATTGCCCACTGACAGGTGAAGCAAGTATATAACATAGTTCATTTTTTTTTAATATATTTTATTGATATTTTACAGAGAGGAAGGGAGAGGAATAGAGAGCTAGAAACATCGATGAGAGAGAAACATCGATCAGCTGCCTCCTGCACACCTCCCACTGGGGATGTGCCCGCAACCAAGGTACATGCCCTCAACCGGAATCGAACCCGGGACCCTTCAGTCCGCAGGCCGACGCTCTATCCACTGAGCCAAACCGGTTTCGGCGCATAGTTCAATTTTAACTAAATATCTATGTAAATATGCACATATATCAGAATATTTATCAGTGAGCATATTTTTTATGTGTTATTGGTAACCTTTGTTATCTTTATACTTTTCTACTGACCAAATATTTTTATAAGAAAAATCTATTTCAAAGAAAAACGTAATTTAAAATATGTAGGAACAGATTCCTGATATAAAACAATTTATAATTCTCCACCCCCAAAATCCTCAGGAGTGCTGGATAGAATAAACTATTTTTTGGCCTAAAGTCTTAGAGTATATGTTAATGTGAAATTTTGTACCCAAGCTAGAAAATAGGCTAAACTCTCTAAGTTGACAAAAATTTTAATAACAAAGACTCTTAAAATGTTAAACATATCTTTCAAACAGGACTTTATAAAACTCAGGACAGAATTTATGCAAAATAATTATTTTTTAAGATTCTAGGATACATAATCTTAGGTGAATATTATTTTAAGTATATTATTTCTCCATAATTTAATATCAGAATATTAAAATACCATTTACTACACACTTACTGTTTGGCCCTGAGCTAAAAATGCTTGAAATTTAGCAAATCCTAAGAAGCCCACAAGATAATGATGGTTGTTATTAATATGCTCTTTATGCAGGTAAAGTAACAAGGAATGACTGAGCAGGGTGTTTGGAGCCAGGCTTCTGACTCCAGAGTCCATGCATGGTCTTTCCCTGTACAGCAAACCTCCACTGCCTACTACCTGTGTATAATTTATGAGGTCTGTTATGGCAAGTAAAATTTGAATGTGAATCCTTTGATAACAGTGTTTATTTCAGTCGACATTAAGGCATACACTTTAGTCATATGCTGATGGCACATTGTGCATGTTCTTCACTTGGTACTGACTCTTAGGGTACAGGTAACATCATCATCCTTCTCAAGAGATCTAAATGTTCTAAGAAACTTCTGTAATTTAATAAATGCTTTGTAATTGATTTCCTAATTCATGAAGTTTGTTCTTAGGACATATTTTATACATAATACTTTTGCCATAAAATATATGTTAAAAGTCAGTATAATTTCTGTGCTCCAAAGAGTCACATTTAAAATAAACTTTAGGAGCTCATACAACATTTAAGTACTATGTGTGTATATTTTAAGTAAAAAGATTCCTGAGAGTGAATTTGGCTGAAATTAATGCTGACTAAGGGAGTGAGGTATCAAAGGCAGCATGAATAAAACCAGAGGGATATTTAGAATCTAATTTTTAAACTAGATCTGTGCCTCACATTAAGGAACTGAAAGGGGGGAGTTAGAAAGGAGATTTCAGGAAAAGTAGTCACAAGACATATTTAAACCTTCCAGGTTATACACCCAGAAAGACTTTTAATTGGCAGAATCATGAAGAAACATTTCCAATTCTGGAACCTTACTAATATAGCCAGAGCATTTGATGTGGTTGAGAGGGGAAAAAATATGTACAAATTTGGAAGTAAAGCCCATGAAAGCAGAATATAGAAGATATATCTCTATCAGATTTATAGAACTTTCTAGCCTTTGATTCTTTATGAATTCAAATTGGGAAAGAAGAAAATAGAATGATTTGTTCTATACAATGGTTCTAATTTATAAATATGAAACTTGCAAAGTCCAAGTAACTATCTACAAACATAGCAAAATACTTGAAAATTGAATGACACATGACTTATCTATCATGCCTTTCTCCTACAAACTGAAAACTAAGTAAGGAGGGAAGTGCTATGTGGAAATGCTGTTTAAAACTTAGCTACTCACCATGAAGATACAGGTAGTGTGTTGTTTCGAAATATGTATTTTTTTCCCTCCATCACATCAGCCAGTCAATTGGTCTATCTGAAAATTTCCTCATGTGGTTTGGGAACCATTTTATGGCCCTTTATGATGGATGAGATAGGGAGCCATTTGACTTCAAAGAGATGACTTCTCATGAAAAAGTCTAAAGCAGGATTTTAACTGGTCTCTAGTATTCATGAACACCAGAATTCTAATCAAAATGCCTTTAAATGCACTGTTATTTGCTCCTAGTAGTAGTATATTGAAATATGTATATGTGCATAGATGCATCTATCCATATCAATGGCTGAAATTGAAGTCTAAGCAAATTAACCAAAAACTTAATACCTTTTTCAGGTTCGGGAAAACAACTATACCTATGAATTTGATTTTTCAAAAGTCTATTGGAATCCCCGTCTCTCTACAGAACACAGCCGTATCACAGAACTTCTCAAACCTGGAGATGTTCTATTTGATGTTTTTGCTGGGGTTGGGCCCTTTGCCATTCCAGTAGCAAAGAAAAACTGCACTGTATTTGCCAATGATCTCAATCCTGAATCCTATAAATGGCTATTGCACAACTGTAAATTAAATAAAGTGGACAATAAAATAAAAGTCTTTAACTTGGATGGGAAAGACTTCCTCCAAGGACCAGTCAGAGAAGAGTTAATGCAGCAGCTGGGACCACTGTCAAAAGAAAGAAAACACTCTGTGCACATTGTCATGAACTTACCAGCAAAGGCAATTGAGTTTCTCAGTGCTTTCAAATCTCTTTTGGATGGGCAGCCATGTGGCAGTGAGTTCCTTCCCATAGTACACTGTTACAGCTTTTCCAAAGATGCTAATCCTGCTAAGGATGTTCAGCAACAAGCTGAAGCTGTGTTAGGCATTTCCTTGGATCCATGCAGTTCAGTTCACCTAGTAAGAAATGTGGCCCCTAACAAGGAAATGTTATGCATCACCTTTCGGATTCCTGCTGCTATACTCTACAAGAACCAGACCCTAGATCTAGGTGAGCAATTTCTGGGAAATTAAATGTAAGCTGTAATACTTTTCATGTAGTTTTCTTAGACTATATATTTCATATTATTTATTAAATTTGGAGTGGGTTAACCTAATTCTAGTTAGATATTTCAGTGTAAGACCTCTTGTCATTTGTGATTGGTTTCTCCCAATTTAACAAATTTTAGTAAGTTACACTGTTCAATCTAGTAGAAGGCTATTTCATTTAATAATAACTCCACAGGAATTCATATAAGTTGAATAGATTAAAAACCTTTAAAATGCCTATATTATTTGCCTTTTGAACATATTTTCAAATGTTAAGTATCTTATCTAAGTTTTCTGGATCTGTTACAGAGAATCATGAAGATCCTCCACCTTTTAAACGCCAGAGGACTGATAAAGCCTTTTCAGAAGAAAAAACAACAATTGCTTAAATGACTTAATTGGAACTATTTTCTCCATCTCCCTACTAGATTGTTACATAGTGAAATATAATTTGTATGATTTCATAAAATTTTGGCATTTAGTTACTTTAGTATTGAACTGTTATATTTTGCCCATGCTGTCTTGTAAATTGAGGATTATCAAAAAGTTTAAATGAAATGTTTATTAAACATTTTATTACCTAAATTATACTATATAAGTTTATTATCTAAACTAGAGACCCAGTGCATGAAATTCGTGCACAGGGAGGGGATCCCTCAGTCTGGCCTGCACCCTCTCCAATCTGGGACCCCTCAGGGAATGTCCGACTGCCCTCTCACAATCCAGGACCACTGGCTCCTAACCACTCGTCTGCCTGCCTGCCTAATGCCCCCAACTGCCCTCCCCTGTTGGCCTGGTCGCCCCCAACTACCCTTCCCTGCCGGCCTGGTCGCCCCTAACTGCCCTTCCCTGCCGGCCTGATAGCCCCTAACTGCCTCTGCCCCCACCACCATGGCTTTGTCCAGGAGGAAGTCGGACGTCCAGAAGATGGCCAGTTGATCCGGTCTAATTAGCATATTACCCTTTTATTAGTATAGATTATTTAAATACATTTAAATATGTCTATCTCTTGTATACTAACTAGGAAATCACTAATACCACTTTGCAGACACCCTTAGCCTGTATAGTACTCTTATACTACCACTATAAAAGTAATAAGAACGAGATTATTTAGATCAGGAATATGCAAACCATGTCTGGCAACCAAATCTGGCCAGCCATCTGTTTTTGTATGGCAAGTAGTTTGAGAATGGTTCTTACATTTTAAAATGGTTAATAATCAAAATAATAAGAATTTGGGGACACAGATGCAGAGTGGCACATACAAGAATCAACCAATGAATGCATACATAAGTAGAACAACAAATTGATGTTTCTCTCTCTCTCTAAAAAAAAGAATCTATACTTATAAAAGCGTAGGTGGTCCTCACGCCCTCGCGCAAGGCGCCCTCAGGTCATCACAAGATGGCTGGCAGGGGAGGGCAGTTGGGGGCAATCAGGCTGGCAGAAGAGGGCAGTTGGGGGTGATGGGGCCAGCAGGGGATGGCAGTTGGGGGCGATGGGGCTGGCAGGGGAGGGCAGTTGGAGGCAATCAGGCCGGCAAGGGAGGGCAGTTGTGGGTGATCAGGCTGGCAGGGGAGTGGTTAGGTGTCAATCAGGCTGGCAGGGGAGCAGTTAGGGGGCAATCAGGCTGGCAGGCAGGCAAGCGGTTAGGAACCAGCAGTCCCGGATTGTGAGAGAGATGTTCAACTGTGGGATTGGGCCTAAACCGGCAGTCGGACATCCCCCGAGGGGTCCCAGATTGGAGAGGGTGCAAGCCGGGCTGAGGGACATCCCCCCGTGCACGAATTTCGTGCACCAGGCCTCTAGTTCAATAATAAAAGAAAACATGTATTAAAAAACTTGAAACAAGAAGATTTCCCTGCTTACACAAATTAGCAGTAGATATACTTTCAGAGTTCAGCATTTTTTGGTCGGTGCAAATGCAAGGGAAATTTCTGTCTTTCAAAATCCATTTAACTACAATTGAGTTTCCACCTAATCTTCAATTGAAAGTGAATAATGTGCTGTGTAATGTCATACTAAAAGGCAGATAGCAAGGGAAGAATCTACCGTAATAGAGTCTTACAAATGCCTTCCAAGCGATGAATATGCTCATAATCTTATGCTTCTGGATTGATATCTGTATTTGGCAGCGTCTACCTGTGTGAAAATGTTACCGAAGAGATGAGGAGACCTCAGCTCTTATCTTCTTGAGGGAAAGATTTCAATCAAGAGACAAAGTGTAGAAAAGCAAGCAATTTATTGACTGCAGCAAAAACTTACTTAGGGCAGTGAAACAAGGAAGGGCTTAGAAGAAGCAACAGGAGAGCCTAGGCTGGGCTGCTTTGGCTCTCTTGGAAGTCAGAGAAAAGAGGACCTTGGAGACAGATTCAAGGGGTTATCCTGGGATGAGCTGAAACTGCCCATTGCTCCCCAAGTTGGAAGTCTCAAGGGATCTCTTAGAGGTTAGGGGATACATGCATGTGGGAGAAGGGAATGGCACAGGCATACTCCCTGGAGAGAGAGTGCACTGGGACCTTCATTTTTAAGGGTTTTAAAGGCTGGGCATTTAGCGGAGGAGGTCTTAGGAGCAGATCAATAGAATATTCATCAGCTTTATGCTGATGTACCAAGATGAGATTTATTCTCTTATTGTCTGTTCTTGGGTGTGGTTGGCAAATGGCACTTAATTAGGTTTCTGTTATCTGTCTCCTTGAGTAGGGTGATTTAAGCTATTAACCCTCTGGTTGGAGAGAAATGCAAATCACTTACTCTTAGTAGCCTTAGTTTGGGGAAGATAGGACTTACTAGGTGGCTGCAAACTGCTGTTTCAACTATCTCTTAGTTTCCCTATCCCATTTGTCCTGGAGTTTTCCTAGCTTTTTACTATTCTATAACAAAAAGACATTTTTTTAAAGGTGAAATGTGTAAAATCTCATTACAGATAACCATTAACAGGTGATCATTTACAATTAATTTTAATGATAGGAAAAACTTAGGAATCCCAATTAAAGGAAATGTTATTCCTCCCAAAAAAGGCATTACAAAAAACACTCAATTATATCTGGAATTTTGTTAATTAAAAAATTGTGCCAATTTATCTATTTTTATATAAGTACCTACTTTAATGTCCTCAATTTTGCTTAGTCCACAAAGCCTAATATATTTACAATCTAGCCCTACAGAAAAAGTTTTGAGGACCCCGATCCAAGTCATTAATTACAAACTCAAATGCCTTCAGAAGCCAGACAGGTAATATAAGTAGACTAGAGGCCCGGTGCACAAAATTCGTGCACGGGGCAGGGGTGGGGGTGGGGGGTGTCCCTCAGCCCAGCCTGCACCCTCTCCAATCTGGGACCCCTTGAGGGATGTCTGACCACCTGTTTAGGCCCGATCCCAAACGGGTGGTTGGACATCCCTCTCACAATCCAGGACTGCTGGCTCCCAACTGACCTCCCCTATAGGCCTGGTCCCCGCAACTGCCCTCCCCTGCTGGCCTGGTCTCCCCCACTGCCCTCCTCTGCTAGCCCGGTCACCCCTAACTGCCCTCCCTGCTGGCCTGATCGCCCACAACTGACCTCCCCTGCAGGCCTGGTCCCCCCCTAACTGCCCTCCCCTTGAGGCCCGGTCCTCTCCAACTGCCCCCCCCTTCAGGCCTGGTCCCCCACAACTGCCCTCCTCTGCTGGCCTGGTCACCCCTAACTTCCCACAACTGCCCTCCCCTGCAGGCCATCTTGTGGCAGCCATCATATGGCAGCCATCTTGTGTCCACATGGGGGCAGCCATCTTTGACCACATGGAGGTGGCCATCTTGTGTCTTGGTGTGACAGTCAATTTGCATATTACTTTTATTAGATAGGATGAAGACAATGATAAGAAGTGTAGTAAAGTAATGAATTGGAGCCTTTATTCCTTATCTAATGGCACTTAAAAAAATGGTTTTGAAACTCAACCCAACCTCAAGCAAGAACTTGAGGGCTAATTCAGCCAGGGATTACTAGTTTGGGACTTCTAATTTTATTACCCTCTCTTCCCTCCCAGGGAGAAGTATGTAGATCAGGGGTCAGCAAACTTTCTATAATGGGCCAGCCAGTATTTTAGGCTTCATAAGCCATAATAAGGTCTGTAGCTTCTCAACTCTGCCAAAGTAGCCCAAAAGTAGCCATAGACAATACATAAACACTGTGTTCCCAAAAAACTCTATTTATGGACACTGAAATTTGACTTTCATATGCTTTTCATGTATTAAAAAGTATATTAATCTTTAGGCATTTTTCAAACCTGAAAAGAATGTAGACACCAATCTTAGCTTACAGAGCATACAAAAGCAGGCAGTAGTTGGATTTGGCCAGGGGTCAATAGTTCGCCTCCTCTTGATCTAGGTGAAGAAAATTAATTTCAAGTAGGAATAAAATTTTCTAGTACTGTATGTGCTAGGTTATGAATATTAAGTGTGGATAAAAATGATGTTATTTGTACATGTAAAGTGGTAAGATTCCTGCCTCCATTTAGTCATGCCTTAGACAAAATATGCAGTATGTAGTTGTAAAGAAAACATAATCCTTAAATGCTTCTATTAACATTCCCACCCCCTCTTTTCCTTCAGCATAGATAAATGAGCATGTGATTATTTCATTATTTAAATCTAGGCCCTCCCTAAACTTTCTGATGATGATGGCTGATAATAACTAAACTCTTTTTTTTTTTAAATATATTTTATTGATATTTTACAGAGAGGAAGGGAGAGGGATAGAGAGCCAGAAACATTGATGAGAGAGAAACTCAATCAGCTGCCTCCTGCACACTCCCCTACTGGGGCTGTGCCCGCAACCAAGGTACATGCCCTTGACCGGAATCGAACCCGGGACCCTTCAGTCCACAGGCCGATGCTCTATCCACTGAGCCACACCGGTTTCGGCAATAACTAAACTCTTGATGAATCCACTAGAAACTGACAGCTCATTAGATACAATTTTTAATTTTGTTAATTTTTTACAAGTTTTGTGCCACCTTAAATTGAAATGATTATCTCATCACCTGTTGACAGCCTAAAGATAACTTCTAAAAGAAGCAGGGATCAAATATTTATTGAATGAAATTAAGGAATACTAAATAATGCATCCAAACTATGATATAAATGTATTCAATAGCACTAATATCTGCTTAAGAGGAGAGTAGTTAATGGTCAATCATGTTCTACGTCATGAATTTCTTAACTTCTCTCAGGGCATCAAGAAGGTTATTTAGATTATGTCATTTATATCTCATAAAAAACTAGGTACTTGATATATAAAATTTCTTTGAAATCTTAAGACGATTTCTACTCAGACGATTTTACACAGCTGTTGTTTGTAAGTTTGAGCCTGACATCTCTAAAGCATGGACTCTGGAGTTTGACCACTTGGATTCAAATCCAGACTCTGCTACTTTTAGGTTGTGTTGACCTTTGTCAAGTTATTTGCCTTTTCTAAATAACTTGCCTCACCTTCTCCATCTGCTAAAGTGGGGAAAATAGTACTAGCACTGTTTTAAGGATTAGAAAATGCACAAAGCAGGAAGCATCATGCTTGGCACATGCTCAGCAGTTGTTAGCTATTCCTTCTGTGCTAGTAAAACGTTAAAAGTAGTAATTCATGCCAGTGGTTGGGCATCCACCCATGAACAAAGAGGTCACTGGTTTGATTCCAGTCAAGGCACATGCCCTGGTTGCTGGTTTGATCCCCAGTAGGGGGCGTGCAGAAGGCAGCAGATGGATGATGTTTCTCTCTCATCAATGTTTCTATATCTCTCTCCCTCTCTCTTAAAAATAAAAACATTTTTTTAAAAAAAAAAAAAAAAGAAGTAATTCATGTAGATAAAAGGCTTGTACAACCTTTTGTCTCTGAGAGAAAAATCACTGGAAGGATAGGGAATAACCTCATTAATTTAGAATATTTCTGTTATTTAGTGAATTATTGTCATTAGGTTAGCTTCCACCATTCCCTTTGATCTAATAGGATTATTTAACAACTCCTAAATTCTGCCTATTGAACAAAACATGGCAATAGTAAGGGCAAAATATTTAGAAAGACACAGAAGTTTTGGAATTTATTTGCCAAATCAAGTGCAGGCAATTCCCACAATAATAAGGTAGGCTCAAAAGAGTTTCAAAAGTTTTTGAAATGTTCTATTAATTAGTAAATTCCATTTAAATACATGATGCAAGGTACTGAGAACTAGTAATAGTGTTTCTTTTTTAAAGACAATACCTAGCTTTGTCAGCAGAGTTGACAGAGCAAAGCCTTAACTATAGGTCCAAAGTTCTCACTGTTCTTTGAATAGATTTATAGATTTTATTGAAAATGCTAATTCTCAGTTGGGGAATACTAATAGATATGAGAAACAGGATGCAGCCTCATAGAGTATAGATAAAACTAGACTTCAAAACAAAAAACCTCTTTTCTAATTCTGGCTTTTTACTAACTTGTGTATATGATCTTGCCCTACTCAATTATTTGATGCCTTGGTGTTCTCAAGTATCAAAGATGGTTAGAAGTACTGTAAAGATGAAGATGTACTCCTTAAATTAATACCTGCTTAGTCAAATAAGATGAAGTTGTTACATAAGGATATTTCACACAACTTTCCACTCATAAAATTAACATCTGCTATTATGGGGATTTGATAGGAAATCCCTTAATTTGCTTGAGAAACTATGTCCCATACCCAGTGGTCTATATAATAATCATAAATGGTTGAGATCCAACAAATATCCATCCTATCCACATCCAAACTCTTTAAGCAAAATCCTGGGTATACTAAAAATCTTTGAAGTGTCAACAGAAACTACATCAGAGTCTCATAAGGAAATTTCATTTAAAATGTATCCATTCCAGTCAGTCTCCAAAGTTTCATCATAAAATGAGTTCACTTTGGAGGTGAAAGGTGCCATTTAAGTATTAAGTTTTATTAACTTACTTTTTTGAATTTGTCATTAAAGCAGGTTAATACTCTCCTCTAGTTTATCCTAAGTATGGCTCACAGCTGGGAGCTGTAACACCTTGATCAAGGTTTGTCTCACTTTCCACTGCTCAAAACAGGCACTGAGTCCTTAATATTAAAACAGTGACTTTATCACAGGTCAGGTTTTACTTGCCATAACTTTCTGGTAGAAGGAAATATATCCACTTGTCTGGACTAGTATTAAGAAGACATTGGGAAAATAAGGGACATTTTATGAGAAGAAATAATAGACTTGGATATTAACACTAAATGTTGTATTCAAATGGCATTTTATAATGTGTTCAAGTAAAACACTGTAATAAGAGAAAAACCACAAAACTTAGCATAAAGTCTAGCTTTATTTTCAAAAAGATTTTACAAGTCTGTCAATTTCAAATATACATAGGTAAATTATTCATATCTTTCATCAGATGAGGCTTCAATCCCTCTCAAAAAATATAAGTAAAAAATCTTTTCCCACAAATATGTATGCACTATATTGCTCAGCTTAGTTCTGAAATGTTCTCTTTATAAATACTTTAGCACAGCTGCTATGCTGGTACTGTTGTTGTGCAACTGCATATGGCTACAATTTTACAAGTCTGCTTTACTTTAGTCAGCTCCCTAGCTCTGCTCCCAGGTCCAAATCTTATAAAGGAGGAATAAAGGTTAACTGGCCTGCCAGAAAAGCCCACTGAATGCATCCTGTAGTGCTCTGTGACAAGCAAGAGAAGAAGTATAGCCTCCAGCAAGGTCCTGTGGAGAGGCAGCTCTGACGTGGTTTAAATACCTAAAACAAAACAAAACAAAAATGTAGCATTGATTTAGAAAGCACATAAAACTGGTAACATTTTAAAAAGTGATGGTAAAGCTGTGGATGAAAAAGGGGTCACATAATAAACCTAACAAGTTCAGGGAGGCCTGCATGGCAGGCCTTACAAACTCAGATATCTAAAGTAACCACACAGGATAGTCTGAAATTAGAACTTCATATCTAAAAGCAAGGCATGGTGTGTAGTCCTGTCCTAGGCAGGTATCTTCCTTGACAAAGGTCAGTCTTTACCTTACCTAAACCTTTTGCATTTATGATAACACTAGAGGCCTGGCGTACGAAATTCGTGCACAGGTAATTCGTGCACAGGTAGGGTCCCTAGGGCGATCAGGGCCTACCTTCCCTGGCTGCTGGCAGCTGGCCCTGCCCTCTGCCGCCGATGCTGCCAGTCGCCTTCCGTTTGTGGGGTGACCAGGGGGGCAATCGGCGGGGCGATTGGGGCCCCATTTGCTCGCACCCACCTTGGCCTGGCGCCGCCTGCGTCTGCTGCCACCCACCCCCAGTTCCCATTCCCCATCAGGCTATCAGAGCCTGCTGACCAGGGGGAGGGACCAAGAGTTTGGCCAGCAGGCCATGATCAGGGCTGGGGACAGCTCCTGCATTGAGTGTCTGCCCCCTGGTGATCAGTGCGCGTCGTAGCAACTGGTTGTTACACTGTCTGGCCAATTTGCATATTACACTTTTTTTTATATATATATATATATATATAGACTAGGGGCCTGGTGCACAAAAAGGGGTCCCTCAGCCCAGCCTGCCCCCTCTCACATACTGGGAACCCTCAGGGGTTGTCCTACAGATGGCTTAGGCCTGCTCCCTCTTGGGAGCGGACCTAAGCCGCAGTCTGGCCTCCCTTTGCAGGAGGTGACCGGGCTGATCAGGGGAAGGCCCCTCCAATCCCAGGCTCGGCCCCTTCCCAAGCCTAAAGCCTCAGGCCACCCTTCTGATTGCAGGTTCGGCCCCTTCCCAAGCCTAAAGCTTCCGCCCAAGGCTTTAGGCTTAGGAAGGGGGGCCTCCCGCCCCTCCGATGGCTGGCTGGGAGTGACCTGAGTGCCGAGGAGGTTCCCAGGACCCAGGTATGTATGCAAATTAACCTCCATCTTTGTTGGGTTGATTTGCATACTCACTCTGATTGGCTGTGGGTATAGCGGAGGTATGGTCAATTCACATGTTTCTCTATTATTAGGTAAGATAAGATAGGAATATCAGGGTAATTTCCTTTTTCCATACTCCTCGGGCCACAATTTCCCATCAGAGCAGAGACCACAAGACCCCCTCATTGTTATTGTTATCCTGTTAATTGTCAACTGTTAACTATCCTATACCCACCAATGTAAAAGAAGTATGTGTTTATTTTGAGTTATTTTTATCCAATCCGAGATATCACTGGCTTTGCTTTCCCCCACTTCCCTAATCTACCACCAATGGATTTCATGTAACTCCCTTAGGCTTGCCTCCTTCTCTGATTGTAGTGTATAAAATAAGGTGCAAAACTGCCATTCTCTGGAGCATTTTCTCAATCCCTTGAGATTTTTGCTTCCCGGCAATTGTCAGTTTGGCTCAAATAAACTCATAAAAATTCTTACAGGTTTGGACATTTCCTATGTAGACAAGCAGATTCAAATTTTAAAGAGGAATTCTGATTTGAAATGTACATCTGATGAGAGAAAAGCTCTCCTTTCAGATGAAGGTCAACCCCATGGTGAGGGACCATATGGGGAATGCTCTCTGCCAAATGCTGTACAGTATTTGGAACATCAAGTGCATAAAGATCTTTTTCCTTTTTTTTTTTTTTAATTTAATTTTATTTTTTTTATTTTAATTTTTTTTAATTGTTTGAAGTATTACAAATAGTAGTACATATGTCTCATTTTTTTTCCCATTGACCTCCCCCCAGCCTCCCCTTCCCCCCAGTACATGCCTTTACCTGCGCCCCCCCAGTTAAAGATCTTTTTCTAAAAGTTCAATTTAAGTCTCAGTTAATTTTTGTCTGAGGGAGGAATATTCTTTCCTTAAATCATTGAAATTTCTTTCAGCAGTCTGAGCTGCCGACCAATTATCATGTGCTTTCTTCTCAGGGGAAATAATCTGCCCTTGGTAAGAATGAATGGTTCTCTCCAATTCTTCAAGATCTCTGGCTCGCTTTCTATAGGTCTCCAACTTTTCAGCTACAATGCTGATCTTTTCCACCTGCTTTAGAAAGTTTTTCCTTTTTCTCTAACAGGTAATTTTATTCTGTTATTTTCCTAAGAAGTATGATTACACTTACTTGATACAGTTTAGCCATTACTTTAAGTTTGTGCTGAAGCTTTTGAGTCTCATTTTCAAGCTGTTCATTTTCTGACTGTAAAGATGCTTCTTCATTCTGGAGATTTTCAGTACACTCTATAAGCTCTTCCTTTGTTTTATCTACTTCAGTTAATTGCGTGTATATTTGGTTTCTTTCTCCTTCAAGGGTTTTTAAAGAAGCCTTTAGCTTAGCAGGATGAATCAGCTTCTCCAAAGCTCCTTTTGGTTGATTATCTAAGAATGCACCATTTTATGAATCACTCTTCATTTCCAATTCCAAGTTATCCCTTAAGTCTTCTCCTAGCACAGCAGCCCACTATTGCTGTAAGCATTCATTCCATCAGAGACTTGAACTGATTTTCATTATCACATAGAATTTGTTTTGCATATACTTTGGAGTCTTCAATGTTATTTTTTGTTTATTATGTTCACTCATTTTTTCCATTCTTCAGCTTCTTGTAAAAGCTGTTTCTGGCTTTCCTGAAGCTGGGAATTTTCACTCAAAGTATCTTATGGCTATCTTAAGTCCTTCATTCGTTTGAAATATTTTGAAGGTTGCTTTAGCTTCAGCTACCTGTGATTTGAATGATTCTCATTCATCTTCTAAGGACTGAATCCTTTTTTGAAATATCCACCATCAATTCAAATTGCTCAGAATGTTTCAATTTCTCACCCTTTGACTTTTTCTAGAAAGAGTATCTCTTCCTCAAATGCAGATTTGGAAGAGTTTGGCTTTTCACAGATTGCCTCCAAACTTGAAGCTTCTGTTGACTCCTTCTCAAAGCCGGAATCCTTTAATGACTAAGCTGCATTCTATCCAGAACCCAAACCCACACCCAGCAATGGCAACCAGACCACTACCGAGCTGTGTGTGCGAGGTGGGGGGACGTGGAAGGGGGGGGCGATGCTGGAGGACAAGGCGCCTTCAAGCCTCAAGTGTCCATGCTATATACTGGGGAGCCTTGGCCCCTATGTTACGATTTGTGTCCCGAAGGTTCAAGCCAAGGGCCTGAGACTTTCCCTCTCCTCGCCACCCACACTTCGGTTTAGTTTCGGCCAGGCCAGGCCAGGTGCCTGGCGGAAGGCGGGACATGGTGAATTTCCGCTCCTTCTTTAGTGAGGTTCATAGAAGTGTCCCGAGCCTTTGCTCTTACAAGGGCTGGCACTCCACCTGGCAAAGCTACCCCACCTTTGGAAGTCCAGGAATTCAGAGCTGAGAAAATGGGATTCGGCCTTAGGCTCTGCACTGTGGTGTGGGCCACTCAGCCCAGATGACAAGGATTTTGGCCCAGGACATACACACACCCCCAAACACACACTGGGGTGACTGTGAGGCTCCCCCTGGAGGCCCCCCCATGCAGCCCGGTTGAGCGCGGCACACCACACCCCTGGCCCAGGGGCCAGCGCCAGCGCCAGCCCCAATCCGCAGCGCTTTCTTCTTGCAGCCCCAAGGATCCATGGATGCTCAGAGGAACCTACCAGTCCAGGAAAACGGGTCGCACCATTTGTGGCAGGATTTTTGGCAATATTTTATAAGCCCTTCAGACCTATATTTAATTTATAGAGGCTCTTACCTAATAATAGACAAACATGTAAATTGACTGTACCTCCGCTAAGCCCATAGCCAATCAGAGTGAGTATGCAAATTAACCCAACAAAGATGGTAGTTAATTTACATACATAGGCGCCCAGCGCTTGAGTCCCGGGAACATCCTGGCACCCAGGTCACTCTGAGGTAAGCCCTGCATGGGCCCTGAGCAGCCTGGGAAGGGCCTGAGCCAGGGGGCTCCTGGGCAGGGCCAAGCCTGCGATCAGAGCCTGAGGGGGCAGGGGTGGAGCCTGCAATTGGAGGGACCTGGGGTCCCCTGCCCAAGGCCGAAAGCTTCGGCCAGAGGCTTTAGGCCTGGGCAGGGCCCTGCAGGTGATTGGTGTGAACTACATAGGAAACACCTTTTCTGACTGCTCATTGGCTAAGCTTCCTGTATGCCACTGGTAATATTCTTAGTAACTTGGGTAATAAGAATCCAAAAAGGTGATCTAGGGTTTTTCCACCACACTTCTGGAGGAAAAAATGAAGGTCTGCTGCTGGATGGCTAAGAAATGTCATATCCTGTCCTAGTCGTTTTGGCTCAGTGGATAATGCCTCAGCCTGCCTACCGCAGGGTCTGGGTTCAATTCTGATGAAGGGCATGTACCTAGGTTGCAGGCTCCTCCCTGGCCGGGGCCCAGGTCAGGGCTCATGCAGGAGGCAACCAATCAAAGTGTTCCTCTCACTTGGATGTTTCTGTCTTTCCCTTTCTCTTCCACATTCTCTAAAAGTCAATGGAAACATATCCTCAGGTGAGGATAAAAAAAAAAAAAGAAAGAAAGAAACGTCATATCCTATGAAAGACACATCTTAAAAATGCCTAAAGAAAGTTGTCATTTTTTCATGGTGAAGGGACTGGAGTCCATGTTGATGAAAACACCTTGGTGGCTGTGGTGACTGGCAGTGGCTGCAGCAGCGGGGTGATGGGGCTGGTGCCTTCCCCTGATCAGCCCAAAAAGGGAGGCCAGACTGCGGCGTAGGCCTGCTCCCCGTGGCGAGCGTGCCTAAGCCATCAGTAGGACATCCCCTGAGTGCTCCCAGTATGTGAGAGGGGGCAGGTTGGGCTGAGGGACCCCCCACTCCCAGTGCATGAATTTCGTGCACTGGAACCCTAGTTTATTTATAATGATGAACCCTTAAAGCACAGAGCTTGGGACAATCACAGCTTGTTTCTATCTCCATTACAAAACCAAGGATCTTTGGTTTGACTGATTATCTTTATTTGGGCAAAGACACATTTACTTAAGTCTTCTTTTATGAATACTCTGCTGAGTTCTGCTCGCCATACTGTTTCTTCATTCTTTCTTTCATTTGCTTTATATTAGTGTGATAATTGCCTACTACCCTATGATAATTTATACTTTTTTTTCCTTTTTGTTTTCTTTTAAAAAGGTTACTTTTGTTCAAATTGATTGGAAAGCATTCTTAGAGGTGATTTGTGGGAACTGCTTGGATGAAAATGGACCCATTGCCTGTCACTGTCTTTGTAAATTTTACTACTATCTATTACATAACACTTAAGTCCCCATGCAACTAATCTAATCCTTTATCATTCATTACATTTTTTTAAAACCTTCAAAGTTTTGGGCTTTGATCTCTATTTTCTATCCTTCCTATAAATAAAATTGCCCAAACCGATTAGATTAAAATATAATAAAATTGTAAGGGAAGAGTAAGTGTACATATATGAATAAAAAGTTGTACTCACTGTCAAAAGGATATAAGAATAGAGAATGACCTTGGAAGACTGTTGTGTTATAGGCATCTGCACACTGAACTCTATTCCTGTTATTAAGGAATTATAGATGGGGAAGGCTTATCTATTCAGTATTTACAGGGGTGGGTAAAAGTAAGTTTAATTCTAGTTTTAATAAAAATAAATAACACAATAGTTAATAATAATACAAGAATAAACTCTGTTTTGTGTACTCACAACTGTAAACCTACTTTTGCCAACCCTGTATGTTCTGAAACCAATACATAAACAACTGAGAGAAGGAAGAGAACCTACTAGTAGTTTCAAAATTACAAAATGTATTGTCTCCTTCTATACAGGAAAGGAAACCTTAGAAAATTTCATGTTAAAGTAATCTGAGACTGAGCCTGAGTTCAAAAGAAAGTCCCAATTAGTAAATACAGAAAAATCTTTTGAACTGATCTTAAAAGACAGTGTAAAAGACACTATTTTTCTTCAAGCACATGTAATTATTTAGCAACTCAAACTTTCTACCTTGATAAAGACAGATAAACAGGCCTAAAAAAATTGGAGAATCCTATCCAAAGAAGGGCAACTTTTTAGCATGACTACCAGTGCTATTGGAAAACAAATATTTCCAGCTTTGCGTTAATGCCTAGTTTAAGAAACCACATTGTTACTTCAGGCCTCAGGAAGTAAAGGAGCTTCACCCACCTTAGAATTACGGGTAGGGCAAATGAATAAATCAGGCACCAGAACATTTTAATAACTTGGAAACTTTTCTACTCATTCCTTCAAACTTCCTGTGTGTCAAAGTCTTGATGCATGAGCAACTTATTATTTCTAACATAATAACAAGTCTGTTTTTCATTTGTATCCATGTTTAATAAGCTTGTGTGATTAAAAAAATATATGGTGATATAAGAGACCAAATAGAAAAAGTGGTCAAAGTAAGACACGGTGTAAGCTCCTGGAATTGGCTGTAATTTATTCACATTGCCACAAGTCAAGGTGTTAACTCAATTCTTGGCTTCTCTGCCAAGGGGAAAAGGGGAAAGTGGAAGGAAAAGAGAAATTAATATTTATTGAGCAATGACCTCCAAACTTTTTTGATAATATATTTATAGCAGTAAAAAATATTTGAGCATGCATCTCCAAAATGTATATAATTTATAAATTATATACATCTAGTAGTATATAATACACAATTATACATATACTAATGTAATAAGTATATTATAAAATATATATTATAACTAATTAAAGGATGAGATAAAGATACTTAATAAAAGTTCCAATAATTCCTCCCTATATCCTATCTTACATATCCTGGTGGAATGCATCCCACTTTGGAAACTACTGTTATTAAACAGTCATTGTCAAACTCTTGATAGAACTTTAGGTCACACAGAATTTAAATAAGAATTCACCAAATCTACTGCATGGTCATAAAAATATGTTTATTACCTCCCAGAACACAATAAAATGGAAAACTGTCAAGACTCTGATGCATGAGAAATGAGGTAAGTGTTAAATCACCTTAGAAAATCTAAAAATTAACCTGGCACAGCATAAAATCACTGGGAACTAAATAACTATCACACAAGTAATAAGTGAATAATAGTTTTTACGAGTATCTTGGAAATGCAATGTTTCATTCCTGATATATGTTTCCAGCTAATTTTTTATCATTACTCCAGATAATGTATCAGACTTTATCCTTTCCTCAGACTCTCAAAAGAAAAGCATAGTCTTGGCTCCAATGGCTGTTCACTCATGGCAAAATTCAAGTACCACAGAGGAATGTCTGTCAACTTTCACAAGCCAACTATCATAAATGAGAACTGGTTTTCATCGTGGTAATGCAAACCACTATGCAACTAGCTGTTTTGATTCATCACATTTTGGTACAACTTGCTTCTGGGAAAGTTGAGTCATACCATCTCTGGCTTGGCAATTCAAGCATAAACCTGCAGTGTACATACAGCTTTTTATATGTTATCCTGAGAAACTTGAAACAGCTGCACTGCTGGCAGGAAAACACAGGACCACCAGTAAAATATCCAAAACAGTTGCATCTTTTAATTTATGACTGTGCACTGTTTCCATAAAAAGTATATAAAACAGTTCAACTTTTTATAGGTAAAATGTAATAAACAGTCATACTCGGTAATGCCATAAATGTGTAAAAAAAGTTTATTTAAAATGATTAATTAGTGTTTGAAAATAGTGTTTCTTGAACACAGTCATAATCCAGTGCAATGAGCAAATATTTTTATATTTGAGTTATTAATGCTAAGTTGTAGATTCTCACTGCCCAAACCAAGTCAATTAAAATTTCTCTACATAGCACTGAAGAAAATGCATTTCCTTTCTAGCAACCATTTACATGAAACATGTCTGTGAGAATGATTCTTTAAAGATCTGCCTATTTACATTGCTGTTTTTGATCTCTAGGGCTGCACAAAATAGTTACTGTTAAATATTTAAATCTATTTTCACCATGGCAACCCACATTAATTCCAATTTTCAAAAAAAAACACAACATAGTTCATTCTGTTATTTAACTGTGGGCTTTATTTTCTAGGTATCTTAACTTAATGTTCTTAAACACTTTAATTATTGTGGTACACCAAAGTATTTTAAAAGATCTGCCACACTGAAACCACACAAAGAGAATTTTGTATTTTGCCTACTTTTTCACATTAATCCACATCTGTGTTATTTTAATTCTTTCATGACCGTTACAAGTACATCACTGAATAGGATTCCTGGGGTTTCTGGCAGAGGTCAGTATCATTTCATGTACACCTTTATACAACTGAATGAGGAAGAAGTCTTAGCCAAATTTATTTCCAAAAGTCAAGCTCAGTTGGATTTTGGAGATCAGAGGTAATTGCTCTGAATATTTAGCCAATCCCAGGGCAGTATTTCTGTTTTTCATGGGTTTATTTTAAATACCTGTAAATCTTATAAGCAGAAACCAAGGAGGGGAAAAAAGAAGTTTGCTTATTTTGGTACCTATACCTTATTATACCTTATTTTTACTAAAAGCAGACTAAACTCAAAGATTTAAAAATCATACCTTTGATTATTTTCTTAATAAGGCTAAAAAAAAAAGTATGTTTTCAAAAGCATGTCTAAGATAATTCCTGTACAAAGGGCATCTTATGCCCTAACTTATACTCCGTCTAAAGTTGCCTTCCTTTGCTATTACCCATCAAAATCCCTTTCAAACAAACTTCGGAGAAGGGGGAGGAAAGGAGGCAATGGATCCTTAGAGGGGAGTAAGCTTTAGAAAAACCACATTGAAGTTTGTTCCTGAACTTTGATTTCCTACACTGTCATTTTCTTCTGTTACATTTAGCAGCTTTTGCTCCCAAAGAAGGTGGTATAATTTACACTTAGCTTCAGAAAGACTTCATTTTCTCTGTTCTTTAACATAAGAGAGTTCCTCTGAGATTACTCTACCATTTCCCTTCCTTTAAAAGCCCTATATTGACCATCTGGCTGAAGTCTTGGACTCAGCTCATTTTAGTGCTATTCAACAATGCTTTGAGTTCTGAGCGAGGGGCAGAGGGCAGGGTCGTCACTCAAGACCAAGAGGCAGTACTCTTCCCCTCCAGTCATAACCTCCTCAAGAAAACCCTTGAAAAACTTTGGCTCCAGAGAATCAAAGAATCTTGGAATTTAAATTGAAATGAAAATGTGAAGTTCATATTAGTTCCCTCTACCGCAAATTACCAGGCCCTATGGAGAGTTAAAAGAAAAAAAAAAATAGAGTTAAAAACTTGGACTGGTTTAAACTAAGAAAGAGAGTAAACTCTAGAGACTACGATTTTATTTTTACAAGGTGGCCCATTTTTTAAAGTCTGCATTTAAAGCCATCATGCATTAAACAGACCAGTTCCAAGTAGTTCTGCCTTCTAGCCTACAAAATTTAAATATAAGTGCCATTAAGAGAGATCAGCCATCTGATCTCAGCTGTCAAGATCAAGAGCTCTTGTAAGAAATTCAGCCAAAGCTATAAAAGATTTACATTGACAACCTGGAGTCTATCTCAATGAGATTTAAAAACAATCAGAGCAATAGTGTGCTCAGACAATTACCACTACAGAGCAGAAACATTCCGAAAACCGAGGTTAGTGCTCAGGTATCCTAATTTAATCATGAGGTCAGAATAATGAACTATCTACAGAGGGAAATTGATCATCATATATTCTAAGACAAATGGGGAAAGCACTATATGTCAGAAATGTCCATAATTTTGAGGGCTGTTTGGTTATAAAAACATATGGCTTCATGAATTACAAGCAAAAATATAACAAACTTCCACAAACAGTCATGATGTTTCTCTTGGCTTTATTATCTAGTCATCAAGTGAGGATACAACTTGAATAAACTAATTATTAAAGCTGTTTCAGATTTATACTACTACACTTGGTAATCAAGTGACCCATTATTTCAGACATTCAGACCATCAGAACACCAAAGCTCAGATATGGAAATTAAAAGCCACATGATGCTCACATAAGTCTTTCTGAACTATAACTGAAGTAAATAAACTGTGAGATTTATTGCTATCAAAGAACCCACTAGGTATTTTAGGAGAGGTAGCTATTACTGAAAGTTAATGGAACTACACAGCAAAAGGAAACTTCCTTGACTTGAGTGTGAACTATCAAACACATAGAAAATAGAGCTGTAATATATTCTATGAACAACTGGCAGTTGGTAGTTCTGGGTATCTCAATGGCAGACCTCTAAGAACAGATTCCATCAATTTGATATAGACAAATATAGGAATATCTCAGGAATCAGGTGTGATGAGATAAATCTGAATAGAGCCATGAAAAGAGTAGCCACTAGATCAAAAGATTTTTTTTTATGAATCTTAAATATACTCTCAAAATCAGATGTTTATCTCAGCAACACATTTGGCTAATTTAGTATTGTTCTTATATAGTTAGATGAGATTAAGCAGAAAAATGGTATAATGTTTTTATTTACTGATTCTTAAAACATTATGATACTCATTCCTATGAATTTATTGAAGATAATAACCAGGGGAGAGAGAAGGCAAAGTTTCATGAAAAATCTAAAAATAAATCACATTGGAGTCATATAAAAATAACCATATGTAGATATTGTATATCCCAGTGAGGGACAAGGGTCACTTCTGTGGTGGAAATAAAATAGGTATTATAAAAATAAATACCCTAGTTTCTGAATTTCTTAAAGTTCCTTTAAAAATCTAGTACCCAATTCTGGTTTGTCTAATGTAATTTTTTACTATGAAGTAAGTCCATGCTAACAGATGTGTGCCAAAAGTTTCATCACATCTTTATAAAGGCAGGATGAGTAATTTTTCCCTAAGGGTGGGATAGGGAAAATGCAGGAATTCATATGTATGCAGCTCATTCATTCTTCAAAAAATAAAATTGCTGAGTACCTAATATGTACCAGGTATTGAAGCAACCCTGAGAATAAAACAGAGCAAAGATTCCATGGACCTTGTTTTCCATGGACCTTATAATTCAGCAAGGGGGGAAAAAAAAGATGTTAAATAATTAATATAATGAGAAAGTCAGGGCTCTATGGGTTTGGATAAAAGGGAAAGCCAACATGAACAAGTTTAGAAAAGGTCTCCCTAAGAAAATGATAGGTAAGTTTAGACCCAAAGGATAAGGAAGAGCCAGAGGAGTAGAGCAGCGATCCAGCAGAAAAAAGAGCACAGATGAAGCAGCAAGAAGCCATCGCACGCACTGAGACATACGAGAAAGGTGTCTCCAGCTAAGGATGAAACTAGAGATGTAGGCAGATAGAATCCAAAAGAAGGCCTATACAATCAATGTCACCCCAATAAATTCAATTTTGTTTAAAGTCATTATAGGAATGTTTAAGAACTGTGAAATTTATTCACAGGGCAATGGAGAGCCATTGAAAAGTTATTGTTAGGAACCTGATCATTTAAATAAGCTAAGTACTTGGCTGCATCATGGACTGGAGAAAAGCAGTTGTTTATAGAGAGACTCCTTATGACAGCGATTTTCAACCTTTTTCATCTCGTGGCACACATAAATCAATTACTAAAATTCTACAGCACACCAAAAAATGTATTTTTGCCAATCTGACCAAAAAATAGGTATAATTTGGATTCATTAACACCAAACAGCTATTGTAGTAGCTGTTGTCTTTTTTTTTTAATTTGGCAATCTAAGGGAAAAGAAGTCAGTGCCCCTGACTAAATAGTCAAGTAGTGCACAGAGCATAGTCATAACTGTAGCTGTCATTAATCCAGTCAATATTGGTATGAAAATACTGCTTGAACCATTCTTAGCTGGCCTTGGTTTCAGCTAATATTACTACTTATAGCCACTATGATTCCATTAGCAAGCCTAAGTGTTGATCAGTGGTTAAAAAGGTGACCTACCACCCTGCCAGCGTGGTTCAGTGGTTGGAGCATCAGCCTGTGGACCAAAGGGTCTTAGGTTCGATTCCTGGTCAAGGGCATGTGCCTAGGTTGCAGGTTCAATCCCCACCCAGGGGCATGTAAGGGGGGAGAGGGGCAACCAATCGATGATGTGTCTCTCACATTGATATTTCTCTCTCCCCATCTCCCTTCCCTTTCACCACTATCCCTCCTTCCTTTCTGCTCTCTCTAAATAGCAATGGAAAAACTATCCTTGGGTGAAGATTAACAATAAAATAAAATCTATAATAATAAAAGCATAATATGCTAATTATACCAGATGTATTCTGGACAAAGCCGGGGCTGCGAGAGAAGCCCAGGTCTTGGGTGCCAGAGGGAAGCTGGGGTCCCGGGTGCCAGAGGGAAGCCAGTGCAAGCAGCTGGGGGAAGGAAGGCCTATTCTTGCACAAATTTCATGCATCGGGCCTCTAGTAAATAAATAAAAAAGGTGACCTAACAAAGCAGCAAAAACAAACTGGCAGATAATGAAAAAAAACAAAAAAGAAAGAAAATAATTGGCAGATAAAAATCAGTTAAGTGGTCAATGAAACCTCAGCCAGGGCCCTAATAATCTTAAATTTCCCCTCATGATAATACTGCAAATTTCTCTATTTCTTTACCAGAATGAAACACATTATTTCTTTACCAGAATGAAATATTAAGGTAACAGCCTAGATGGAGAAACCAAATTCAATTTCTTTCCTTGTTCAATGGTAGTCAAGCACCTTCCAAAGTTTGCAAAAGGAAAACTCTTCTCATTGGTGTGGTTTTTCTATTGATGGCAAACTCTCTAAACTAAATATAAACAACCTCAGTTTTCTGTCCCGCATCACTTCCCATTTTTCCCTGTACTACATAAATACATAAAGACATCATGGTTTAGTAGAAAAGACAAAGATTTTGGAAATGGATACATTTGACTTTGAATCCCTCCTTAAACAATTATTAACATTATGATTTGGACAGTGCTTTTTATTTTTCAAGCCTCAGTTTCCTTATCTGTCAAAGTAAGACAATAATACCTCATAGTATTTTTTAGAAGATTAAATGAAAAGAGATATGTAAAGCGTCTGGCATAGAACAGACACTCTATAAAGTGTAGTGTACCTGTCCACCTTATGTAGTCTCTTTGATACTATTAATACAAAGTATGCTTTCATGATGAATAGGCTTTTCATGGGCCAAATTTCCAAAATATTTTATCTTCTGGTAATTAGTATGTACCTCTCCTTTCCCAACTTTGTGACTTTCATATCTATTCTTACATCTATTCCAACAATAATAATGTTGCCCTCTCTCTTCTGTCTTTTAATGTACCCCAAATATGAAGATCTAAGTAGAGATTGTTTCTGTTATTTTTTTTTTAAATTAGACAAATGGAGTAGACCTGCTTGTTAATCTTTTATCATAGGGTAACAGAGCAACCCAAGGACACCAACACCTACTTATTAAAAAACAAAAGGGAAAAATTTTACATACTTACATATATTACACATTTATATAGACACAAGCATATATGTACAGATCTATATTTCACAATCCTATGCATAGCTTAGTATATTTTTTCTTTTAAAAATATATTTTTATTGATTTCAGAAAGGAAGGGAGAGGGAGAAAGAGATAGAAACATCAATGATGAGAGAGAATCATTGATTGGCTGTCTCCTGCATGCCCCACACTGCGGATTGAGCCCGCAACCTGAGCATATGACCTGGCCAGGAATCAAATTGTGACTTCCTGGTTCATAGGTCTATGCTCAACTACTGAGCCATGTCAGCTGGGCCCATAGCCTAGTATATTTTATTTCAAAAGTTAAAGTGCTATATTATTTCCTCTCTTACTGACTATCCTTCCTCTTATTCTTCATAACCAGTATTTTGATTCCCATCACCATTAAATGGCCATTTTTCTGTACTCACCCTCCTCTACCTCTCTAGAAATCTGGAGACAGCCAATAGCTGTGAAATGCTCTTAGCCTCTGGCTTCTATAACAATGCCTATAATTTGGGCCACACTTCTACCCTTTGACAAATGATTTTCCAAATTTCTCTTTTTCCACCTGCTTCCTAATTACTAATTTTCCTTTTGGCTTACCTCCTCTTCTCCTACTCTTGACTCTATCTCTGAAATGCATGGCTTCACTTATCACCTCTGTTCTACTAAACCCTACGATTCTATCTTTTGTCCCTTTGGTTCATCTTAGTTATAGCCCAACATTTTTTTTATCTGCTTGGGTGTCCCAATGGTACTGCAAATTTATTATTTTTATAACTCAACTCATCTTCGTTTATAAACCTACCCTCTCTGTGTATCTCTTAATTTCTTTTAATAGTTTCAATGTACTCCTAGGGTCATCTTGGAATCCTCTTTCTCCTGCACACCAATGAGAAACCTACATCACACTATCTCTTTACAGATATTTAATTCACATCATCTTCTTTGCCACTATTGTTGTCTATTTCAGCTCTTTATAACCCCATTCTTAGATTACTGTTAACTGTCTCTTAACTGATCCCCCTATGTACAGTATATCCTTTCTATTCCAACCTAGTCATAGTTACTAAATTAATCTTAGTGTAAAGCGCTGCATCACTCTCACACAAATACTAGTAGACATCCATTGGCTCCCTGCAGTATGTAGAATAAAGTCCAAATTCCTTAGCCTACCATTCAAGGCCTACTGTACTTGATTCTAATCCACCTTTCCAAACATATTTCCCATTAGTCGTTTCCATGTACACTAAACTTAAGCCAAAGTCAATCATCAGGTTTTCAGTTATTTCCTATGAAAAATTATAACTAAATGATCTTGGAATGCCCTCACCATTACGTATCTTCCAAAGCTTTGGTTCAAATGTCAACCCCTCAACTCTAAACAGATACATGAACCCAGCTGGTATGACTCAGTGGTTGAGCATTGGCCCATGAACCAAGAGGTCCCTGTTCGATTCCCAGTCAGGGCACATGCCTGGGTTGTTGGCTCAATCCCCAGTAGGGGGCATGCAGGAGGAAGCCAATCAATGATGTTTCTCTTTCATTGATGTTTCTACCTCTCTATCCCTCTCCCTTCCTCTCTCTCTAAAAATCAGTAAGGAAAATAAATAAATAGAAACATGAGAAGCTTCCATATGCAACACAAAATGTGATATGTGTGGGTGTATTATGTATAATATATATTACAACAAACAAAAACAATAAAATAAACAACTATCCTTAAAAGCAAGAAAGCTTTCATGTGCTAGAAATTATATGGGAACTCAAAATCAGAGCTTGAGCAGAGGCTAAAGTTCAGAAAGGTACCAGGTACCAGTGATTCAACACCCATATGAAGGACAGGAGATGGGTCTCAGTCCTGTCAGAAGTAGGAACTGGGCTTGGCCCCTGCATATTTACCTAAATCTACAAAATGCTGTCCCATCTGTAAAACAACTTGTAGGAAATTTTGCTCACTTGCCTAGGGATAGTCACAAGAAAGTCTAGGGGTATGGGTAGAAAAGAAATCATAGAACTATCCCTTGTGGATACCGAAGGACTGTAGTTCAGTTTGAGGGAGTCAAAGTTATACAGAAAGAAATAGGTACCACAAGGCAAGAAAAAAGACAATATAAAAAATCAAACAGCAATTCTGGTAATAAAAATCTCAATGGACAGGTTAAGCAGTTGAAATTAGTGAGTTGGAAGATGTGAGAAAAAACACAAAGAATTTGGCAGAACTAAAAGAAAATATGAAAGAACCATTAAAGGAGGTATTTCAGCAAGAAGGAAAATTAAATCCCAGTGGGAAAAACAGAATACAAGGAACAAAGATGAGCCAAAACCATCACCATCACCATTCACTGGTAACAAAAACAACAAGAAAAATAGGAGGAAATCTAAGGTTAAGCATTCTATACTTTGTTTTGTTCAGAAGGAAGAGAGATGTGACCTTTTGACTTCTGAAAATAATATTTGTTAATTCTGAGTGGCAGAATTATAGTTTCTATATTCTACTCTCTGTATTCCTCTATGTTTGAAATATTTAACAATATTTTAGATGCCACCTTCTCTGGATTGCCCAGGCAGAATTATTTCTTTCCTCCTCTGAATTTGCACAGTACTTTATCTCTACTTCTCTTGTAAGTACCATGACTAAATGTTATACATTTCCTGTTAGATAAGTTTCTTGATAGCAAGATAAATATCTATTCACTAATAGCCATCCCATTAAAAAAATAATAAATCATCATAACTTGAAGCAGAGTATAGAATTTTAAAAGTAAATAAAGATTCTGAATGGCCAGGATAATAGATGGCAAATAAAAACACAGAGGCTATGAAGAATTATCACCACAAACTATTAAGCTATGGCAGAGGATTGAAGGGAACACAAGTTGTACATCAGTCACTGAAGACAATGGGAAAGTTTCCTGGAAATTAGAAGATGCCTATAAAAATGACAGAGAGATGGAGTGTTACTTTATTTAAATTATAAATATTAGCATTTTCTTTAATAGATATATTTAAAATTTGCTTTGAGATTTTATCCTATCTCATAAGCTGAACTCTGTGTGTTAACCCATTTTATACTCAAAAAGACATACTATAATAGAATATAGCTGTAAATGCAAAGAAAAACAAGAAATTCAAACAGAACTGGGCACACCCAAAGCTAGATATTTTGTAAGATATTTATTTTTCCATTCAAAGCACTTTCTCAAAAGCTCTATTTCACACATTGGAATCTGAATCATGTCAATAACTTATATAAATCTCTAAAGCAAACAATAACAAGCAAAGACAAAGTCAAGTGGATAAAATAACTGATGTTTTCTCTTAATTATGGAAAATTCTATTTTCCTGCAAGTAGAAACAAGTTCATAAAATATCTACTCAGGGGACGAGTGACCATAAGCAATAAAATATGAAAAAGCTCCAAGAGTTCTGGTTTAATGCATAACAATTTCAAGTTTTTAAAAAGCATTTTTAATACTTAAGCCCACAGAAAACTTGCACTCTCTTCCAAGAGCAAAACCACAGCATCACTTTGGGGGAAAGAAAATCTATGCCCATTATCATTAAGTAATGTGCTAATGCAATCAATTTTATTTTTAAAAATGTAGCTTTTCTGGAACAGAATGCTTTAATAAACTAGTCAGTTAGTTGGTTACATACCATCTGAACCAAAAACTTCATATGTAAAGAAAATATTTTCCTCTTACTTAAAAAATTATAGCATAATTTTCAGTATTCTCTTTTGCTTCCCAACTACATTTTCTGGCAATGCATTATGACTCTGCATATGCTGGTATAATATTTTAATTAAAAACACATTCTAATCACTTACATATGACTTATTTTTGAAAGTCAGAAGTTTTAAAAGTTTAATTCTATTTTTTAAAAGATTTAATTTAAACCTATGTTTCTTATTTCATTACTTTTAAAGGATAAAGGAAAGAAAAAACCTACTATTTTCTTGAATTCCATCTTATGGTAGAAAAATTATTTCCAAAATAATTAAAATAAGCCAATAAATAAAATCGAACCATGACTTCCTGGCTCATGGGTCAACGCTCAACCACTGGGCCATACCAGCCTGACACATAGTGTTCTTATTTATATATCATGCTTGGGGTGAATCTGCCACAGTGAGTTAACAAAAGTAAAAAAAAAATAATAATAAAAAATCCAAACTAAGATTACTTCGATATATTTTGTTCCTAATTGGCCTCCATTTGTAAAAACTGATGTTTTATGGAACAAAAATAGGATTTGCTTGAATGATATAAAATAAATACCAAGGAGATAAATCACATCCTTAAAGATACACTTCAGATTAATCCTACAGGTGTTTACTGAAAATAAATTTTAAGTGTTTTATAAAATAAATGAGAAGAACAGTAGGTAAAGACAGTATACACAGTACAATAATGGAAGTAATTCAGAATCCTAAAACTGAGAAGGACATTATAATGAAATTATCTTATCCCAGGCCCACACCGAGACACATCATAATTAAAATGGCAAAGGTTAAAGACAAAAAGAGAGTCTTAAAAGCAGCAAGAGCAAGACAGTTACCTACAGGGGAGCTTCCCATAAGACTGTCAGCTAATTTCTCAACAGAAAGTTTTCAACCAGAAGGAATTGGCACGAAATATTCAAAGTGATGAAAAGCAAGGACCTACCAAGACTACTTTAGCAAGCCTATCATTTAAAATTGAAGGAAAAATAAAGAGCTTCCCAAACAAGAAAAAGCTAACAGGGTTCATCACCACCAAACCAGGATTATAAGAAATGTTAGAGGGACTTCTTTAATAAGAAAAAAATAATATTATCCCACCACCTCATAAACAGATAAAGCAGCTGACACCCAGATAGGTTAAAATTTTTTATCTTCTTGGAAAGAATCCATTTATTCAATTAACACATCTGAAACACTTACTATACTAGTATACCAGTATTGTGCTAGGTGCTAAATGAGAAAATAGTCCCTGTTCCCAAGGAGCTCAAAGTCAAGTGTAAAAGAAGACATGAAAATAAACAATTTTTTAATATAAGAGAACTGGACACCTGGAGAAGTCAGGAGAGTGCTTGCAGAAAACATAGTTCATAAGTTGGTATATGAAGGGAGAACAATAATTTTCAGATAGATAAAGAGGCAAAGAGGGTATCCAGAAAGGGGAAAAGCACAAAATGTCTGGAGGCCTGAGAGAACATGGTGTATTCTGAGTGTCAAATTTGAAGGGCCCTCTGTATGCCTTGAATATTTTTTAAAATAAATAACTGAGACTCATGAAAAATGTTAGTGGGTGAGTAATGCAATCTGACCTGAATTTTATAAATCTTTGTATGAAAGACAGATTGGAGAAAGAGAGGGTGAAAAGAGAGGCAAAGAAAATGATTATGAGTGCCTCTAGGGGTTATGACCCTAGGATCTTAATGGTCTAATTATATGTAAGATAGCAGTAAGAAAAAAAGTCTTTAACAACTCCCAAGTCTGGGACATAGAAGACTGGCTGGATTAGGAAGTTTCACCACAATAGAATATTCAATAGTTAGAAAAGTTTTCATAAAGAAGGAACAGAGGTACTTGTCAGACACACAGGTAGGAAAATAGAAATTTTCAGGATCCAGCTGGAAATATGAGTTTAAAACAAATAAATATAGGCTTGGGATTTAATATAAATCACTTTACCTTTTAAATTGCCTTTCTCAGTTCTAAGTAAATGCCTTTAGGGCAGTGGTTCTCAACCTTTCTAATGCCTCGACCCTTTAATACAGTTCCTCATGTTGTGGTGACCCCCAACCATAAAATTATTTTCGTTGCTACTTCATAACTGTAATTTTGCTACTGTTATGAATCGTAATGTAAATATCTGTGTCACGACCCACAGGTTGAGAACCGCTAGCAGGGTCGCCTCAGACCATCGGAAAACACAAATATTTACATTACGATTCATAACAGTAGCAAAATTACAGTTATGAAGTAGCAACGAAAATAATTTTATGGTTGGGGGTCACCACAACATGAGGAACTGTATTAAAGGGTCGCGGCATTAGAAAGGTTGAGAACCACTGCTTTAGGGCATTATGGGGCAGAAAGGAAAGGGGACAAACTAGACCTATCACCCCCACTGTATCAGAGCTAGTTATGCTTTCATCTTTTGGGGTCCTAGAAAGATATATTTTTTAAATAGTCTGTTTCTTTTAAAAGTTTGAAAACTATTATAATATAGCTTTAGAATCAAACAGATATGGTGTTAAATCCTGACTACTTCCTCTTCTCTAACAGAGAAGTTCTGAAAAAGAGGTGGATATCAACTTGATGATATAATATCCCTGAGTTGAAGGTCAAAGTAGACACACCAGACAGATTGCAGGAGTAGCTTCTGGTAAAGGATAAGCCCTTCTGTGTCTAAGGATGGACAGAGGATCTAACAATGTGTACAAACAGACAAGTTTATAGTTGGGGCTAACTTTTGAGGGAATACATTCATACTTATATTTTCTTTGTGTAGTAGGTTAATAGGTTAGCTGCTGAGTCTGAAAGAGGGAATATAGGAGTAGAAGATTTGAGAAAGCCATTGTGGGAAAAGAGAGATAAACCAACCATGGGTTTGTGCAAAATGACTGCTGAGTGGCACCAAATATACTTAGTTGTATTATTTTCTCCAGCTGTACTCAGCAGAAACCATATAACAATTCATATAGTTAAAAAATATTTCCAATTACTCTTTGTATGTAAGTGTCATATACTAGCACAATATAATTAAAGTACTAAAATTACTCATGTGATCTTGATTCATAAAAAATAAAGTATCCTATATAATAAAGATGTAATATGCAAATGGTTGTTATGCCATGAAGTGTAACGACCAACCATGTAATGACCAGATCACAGATCAGCAGGAGGGTGGGGCAGCGAGCTACAAGCAGGTGGTGGAGAGCTACAGGAGGGAGCAGGGCAGCAAGCTATGGGCAGGGGGGTGGGGCGCGGGGGTGGAGGGAGCTAAAGGAGGGTGGGGCAGCGGGCGGAGAGCTACTGGAGGGCAGCAGTGAGCTACTGGCGAGCTACTGGCACACGGATTCGTGTGCAGGGGTACTAGTGTGCTTATAAAGGAACTAGAGGCACAGTGCACAAAATTCATGCACGGAGGGGGGGTGTCCCTCAGCCCAGCCTGCACCCTCTCCAATCTGGGACCCCTCAAGGGATGTCCCACTGCCCGTTTAGGCCCGATCCCGGTAGGATCGGGCCTAAACGGGCAGTGGGACATCCCTCTCACAATCCAGGAATGCTGGCTCCCAACTGCTCGCCTGCCTGCCTTCCTGATTGCCCCTAACCGCTTCTGCCTGCCAGCCTGATCACCCCCTAACCACTCCCCTGCCAGCCTGATTGATGCCTAACTGCTCCCCTGCCATCCTGATTGCCCCCAACTGCCCTCCCCTGCAGGCCTGGTCACCCCTAACTGCCCTTCCCTGCAGGCATGGTCACCCCTAACTGCCCTCCCCTGCAGGTCTGGTCCCCCCTCAACTGCCCTTCCCTGCAGGCCCGGTCGCCCCTAACTTTCCTCCTCTGCCGGCCTAATCGCCCCCAACTGCCCTCCCTTGCAGGCCTGGTCCCTCCCAACTGCCCTCCCCTGCTGGCTTGATCCCTCCCAACGGCCCTCCCCTCCTGGCCATCTTGTGGTGGCCATCTTGTGTCCACATGGGGGCAGCCATCTTTGACCACATGGGGGCAGCCATCTTGCATGTTGCAGTGATGGTCAATTTGCATATTACTCTTTTATTAGATAGGATTTTACAAAGCACCCCAATGGCTTAATGCCCTTCTTGTCTTGTGGTTACAGAGAATGACAAAAGATTTATTCAACCTCAGGTCTGGGCACATATTGTAAAGTGTTTCTTATAAGAAATCCATTTTGCATTGAAGTTTATTCCAAATAAAAACAAAGAATACACATAATGTTAGAATTCCTTCATATGGAGACTCCATCTTTTTCCTGACAAAGAGTTCTGGATAGAGGCCAACATACTGTACCTGGCTTCTCTCTTAAATAAGAAGTTTTTTCCATGACTCAGAAGATGGATTTTTTAAAAAGGAAATGCTACCTGTGTCTCTAGAAAACATTTCTGAACACAATAGGAGGCTATAGTTTTGGAAATATCCTTACACCTAAAGAAGTTTACCTTGCACAAGAAAGCACTGCTAAGACTTGATGAGTGAAAAGCACTTGGGCCCACATGATGATAGTAAGTGGTTCTTAGTAGCTTTGAAATTCTGATTAATGTCTTCATATTTGCTGCTTAATTGCACTGACTGAATTTTTCATTAGATGGTCAAATATTTTATTGGCTTTGGAAAACTGTTAAAAGTCATATTTACAGCAAGAATTTTCTAAACATTTATTTCCTCACAGTGAACAAAGACTTAACACTCCTTAATAGCTTTGTTTGCATGAAAACTCCTTCAATTCTCATTATTTACTTTCCTATGAATAGTTAAGACAATAAAATGGTTCTTATTACTAGCCAGAAAACCAGAGATAATTTCTCATAGAAAATTATTAGTTCTAGAAACCAAAATTGAAGTGTCTGGCTTATCAGAACTTGGACAATTTGCAGTTTTATAATTCTTATGGAATTTTATAATTCCTAAGGCATTAGGAGGAAATCAGCTTTTATGCTGGTATAAACCAATATATTTGCAAACTTATGTTGGCTAATTTGGGCAAACATTTTAGATACTACCTATAAACAAGAAACTAAAGATCTCATATTTAATGCTTAGCATAAAGAAAACAGAAAATTAAGAATGATCTCAAACACCCAGAAAACTGATGTACAGCATTTTAATCAATTTATGCTTTAATACTCTAGGTAATTGGCAATGCTTAAACTCAAATCTGATTACAAAAGAGTAAAAGGAATTTGACAATGTGAGTTTTCCCCTAGTTTGCTTCCTTTTCTTTCTTTGCTCAAGGGCAAGCATTTTAGTCTGCAGTGATGCAAAAAATATGCATGTTCTGCTGTAACCATAATTTGCTGACAAAATATGTAGAACAGAGAATAGGTTCAGAGCTTGCAGTTTAACTTATTTCTACTCCATGGTTTTGATGAGTCATATTTCAATGACAAAAGAAAATAAGCCATTGATAAGGTTCAGGTCAACAGATTATATAATCAGATTAACTATATACAAATGCTTTTCATGTTTCTATTCTTATTTGGTTTTCATGAAAACCCATTGAGGGAGGAAAGAGGGGAGGAAAGAAGATTAACCTCAATTTCTAAAGAGCAAGTCACAGCTCAGAGAAGTTAAATATGGCCAAGGTAACGTCACCTCCACTTACCAGGAGAGGGTAACAGAAACATGAGTAAGACTATCTAGAAAGTGATTACATATTGTGGTCAAGACAAAAATGAATTATAGATATGAATGAGGGACCAGAACATTAGGGAAATGGTAGAGAAAGCAGCTCCAAACTTCCATCCCTCCACAGAAACATTGAAAGTAAGTAAAAACTGTCAGAAACAACTTTGTCAAACTCTGAAAAACAGTTAAAGGTATAGCAACTAAGGGGAAGGCTAAATAAAGAAAAAAAGCTACTTAAAAATGGTAGGATACTTTTGTGGAATTGTTACTTGTCCTTGCCCCATACCCTCCCCAGCTCAGCAGCCCATCATCCCTGTGTTGGACCAGGACCCCTGGCTCCAGAGGAAACAGAGCAGATATTATAAGCAAATTATTGTGCTTGTCTGTTCTATTTTGTCTGAAGGCTACCTAAAGAAATGGCACAAGACACTCATCACTATCTGGGGAAAAGATACGGTGGAGAGATATAATAGACCACCTAAAGCCTGGGAGGAAATGCTGTGGAGAGAATATATAGTTTTTAAAAATGTACATGTAACACTCTCTTGGACAGAGCATATGGTAGGCCACAAAACAAGTCTTAAAACTGAAATCATACAAAGCATCCTCTCTGACCACAATGAAATGAAACTAGAAATTAAAAAAAAAAAGAGGAAAGAAGAAAATTCATGAATATGTGGAAATTAAACAATATACAATTAAACAAACCATGGGTCAAAGAAGAGATCAAAGAAAAAATTAGAAAATACTTAGTGATTAATGAAAATGAAAATACAACACACAAAACATGGGATACAGAGAAGGTGAACCTAAGAGAAAAGTTTATAGCACTTAATGCTTACATTAAGAAGACAGACCTCATCAATAACTTAATGTCATACCTTAAGGAATTAGAAAAAGAAGAGCAAACTAAATGGAAAACTAGCAAAAAGAAGGAAATAATAATGATTAGAATGAACATAAATGAAATAGAGAACAAAAAAGAATAAAGAAAATCAATTTTTAAAAACTTGGTAGTTTGGCTGCTATAAAAAAGAAGGAATTCTTACCATTTGCAGCAGCATGGATGGAACTGGAGAGCATTATGCTAAGTGAAATAAGCCAGGCAATGAAAGAAAAATACCACATGATCTCACTCATTTAGGGAAAATAAAGAACCCTATAACCTGATGAACAAAAAGATAGATATAGAGGCAGTAAAGCATCGAACAGACAGTCAAATTAGAGCGGGAAGGCTGGGGAGTGTTGGGAAGGGAGAGAAAGAGATCAACTGAAGGACTTGTATGCATGCATATAAGCACAACCAATGGACACAAGACACTGGGGGGGTGGGATGAGGGCATGCGACAGGGGGTAGGGGTTGCTGGGGGAAAGTCAATGGGGGAAAAAAAGGAGATATATGTACTACTATGTGTAATACTTGAAACAATAAAAAAAATTAAAATATATATATATATTTGGTAAAAAAGCAACTTGGTAGTTTGAAAAGATTAGCAAAATTGACAACCTTTAGCTAGATAGACAAAGAAAAAAAGACAAAAGATGATGAAAACTAAAAACTATCCTATATAATAAAAGGCTAATATGCAAATCGACCGAAAGGCAGAATGACCAGTCACTATGACATGCACTGACCACCAGGGGGCAAACGCTCAACACAGGAGCTGCCCTCTGGTAGTCAGTGCACTCCCACAGCGGGAGAGCTGCTCAGCCAGAAGCGAGGCTCACGGCTGGCGAGCACAGGGGCGGTGGCGGGAGCCTCTCCCACCTTCACAGCAGTCAGACATCCCCCAAGGGCTCCCGCACAGAGAGAGTGCAAGCCAGACTGAGGGGCCCCCCCGCCTCCAGTGCACAAATTTTGTGCACCAGGCCTCCAGTCTATAAATAATTATATGCCAACAAAGTAGATACCTAGATGATATGGACAATTCCTAGGAACACACAATTTATCTGAACTGATTCAAGTAGAAACAGAAAATCTCAAGAGACCTATAAAAACTAAGATATTATATCAGCAATCAAAAACTCTTCAGAAAATAAAAGTCCTGGAACAAGTTGCTTCATTGGTGAAGTCCACCAAACATTTAAAGAATTAGTATTAATCCTTTTCACACTCTTCGAAAAAATAAAAGGGGAGAGCAGGAAACACTTCCTAGCTTATTCCGTAAGACCAGTATTACCAATATCAAAGCTAAATAAAGGTTCACAAGAAAAGAAAATTACAGACCAATATTACTTATCATTAAAGATATAAAAATTCTCAACAAAACACTAGCAAACCAAATTCAACAGCATATCTGTGACCAAGTGGAATTTATCCCAGGAATGTCAGGGTGGTTTAACATTAGAAAATTAATCAATGTAATACACCACATTAATGGAATAAAGGAGGGGGAACACATGATCAGCTCAACTGACATAGAGAAAGCATTTGGCAAAATCCAACACCTTTTCATAATAAAAACACTAGACTAGAAATAGAACGAAACTTCTTCAACATGATTAAGAGCATTTACCAAAAATCCGAGGCCATACTCAATGGTGAAAGGTTAATCAAGAACAAAACCAGGATGCTATTCAACACTGTACTGAAAGTTCTAACAAGAACAGTCAGGCAAAAAAAAAAAAAAAAAAAAAAAAAAAGGAAGTAAGAAAGAAACAAAAGGCATCCAAATTAGAAAGAAGTAAACTATCTTTATTCACAGATTACGTGATCCTATATATTGAAAATCCCAAATAATTCACAAAAAGGCCACTAAAGTTAAACGAATTCAACAAAGCTACAGGGTACAAGATTAACACCCCAAAATCAGTTGTATTTGTATACATTAGTAACAAACGATCCAAAAAGAAAATTAAAACAATTCCATTTCTATTAGCTTCAAAAAGAATAAAATACCTAGGTATAAATTTGACAAAGGAGATGAAAGACTTGTACATTGAAGACTACAAAACACTGCTGAGAGAAATTAAAGACATACATACATACATATATACATACATACATACATATTCCATGTTCATGGATTAGAAGACTTAATGTTGTTAAGATATCTTATCAGTACTACCCAAAGACATCTACAGATTCAATGCAATTTATACAAAATTACAGCAGCATTTTTTGCAGAAATGGAAAAGTTGATCCTCAAATTCATAGGAAATTGCAAAAGGCCTCAATTAGCCACAACAACCTTGAAAAAAAAAACACAAAGTTGGAAGACTCGCATTTCACAATTTCAAAACTTACTGTTACTGTACAGTCACAGTGATCAAAATAATGTTGTGCTAACATAAGGAAAGAGACGTAACCCAATGAAACAGAACTGCGATTTCAGAAAGAAACACATCTATGGGCAATTGATTTGGAACAAGCGTTCAGTATCATTCAGTGGGTAAAGAATAATTTCTTCAACAAATATTGCTGAGATGACTGGATATCCACATGGAAAATAATGAGTTTGGACTTCTACATCATACCATATATAAAATTTCACTCAAAATGGGTTAATAATCTAAATATATGCACTAAAACCACAAAATTTTTAGAAGAAAAGGTATGGGTATATCTTAATGACCTTAGATTTGGCAACGGGTTCTTATAAATGACATTAAAACTATAAGAAACAAACAAAAAAAAGATAAATTGGACTTCATCAAAACTAAAATATTTGTGCATGAAAAGACATTATCAAAAAAAGTGAAAAGACAACCTAAAGAATGAGAGAAAAATTTGCATATTATATATCTAATAAGGGTCTAGTATTCAGAATATATAAGGAACTCTTACAACTCAATAACAAAAAGACAAACAACCTAACTAAAAAAAGTGGGCAAAGGATTTAATAGCTATTTCTCCAAAACAGTCATGCAAATAAATGGCCAACCAACATACAAGATGCTCAACATAATTAGGCACTAGGAAAATGCAAATCAAAACTAAATATGAGATTCCGTTTCACACACTCACTAGGATAACTATAATAAATTTTAAAAAGGAAAGTAAGTGTTGGCGAGGATGTGGAGAGATTAGAACCCTTGTACATTGCGAGTAGGAATGAAAAATGGTTCAGCTGCTGTGGAAAACAGTTTGGTTGTTCCTCAAAAAGTTAAATATACCCCATGACCCTGAAATTCCACCTCTCAGTATAAACTCCAAAGAACTAAAAAGTACTGAAATAAATACATGTAGAGGTAGGTTTACAGCAGCACTTTTCACAATAGCCAAAAGGCAGGAACAGCCCAAACATCCATCAATAAATGAATGTATATACAAACTGTGGTCTATCCATATGATATAATATTGTTGTCCACAGAAAGAAATGAAGTACTGATATTATGTGGATGAACATCAAAAATATCAAGAAAGAAGCCAGACATAAAAGGTCACAAATTGTCTGAGAGATAAACCCACAGAGACAGAAGGTAGAATGGTGGTAACCTACTTAATGGTAAGAGGTGTTTTTTGTTGTTGTTGTTTAAGAGTTTTACTTTGGAATGATGGAAATGTGTGGAACTAGACATTTTGAATGTACTAAATGCCAATGCATTTTTCACTGTAAAGTGGTTAATTTTGTTATGTAAATTTCACCTCAATAAATTATTAGAAAAAGAAAAAGTGAATGGCAGTCCATTTTCAGCCCAAATAAGGAGTTCAGGATACCCTCAACACATACCAGAACTTAAGACTGGAAATTACACATTTGTTTTTAAAAGTCACTACTATGGCCATGAAAACAAAAACCTTTAAGTAAAGCTTAAGAGATTCACCATCTCAGGGCACTGAACAGCAAGAACAAAAAAAAGAGGGTGGAAGGTGGGGGGATGGTAGGAAAAAAACTGACCGTTATAATTAGCTAAGTCCCAGTGAAAACCATGGGTGGGTTAAGAAAGCCCTACTGACCAGGCCGGAATGATCTGACTACACTGTCTTGGGTTTTGGATTGAGTAACAGTTAGGATTCCAACTAAAAACAGATGACACACTCTACTTAGGATAACCTGAGGAGGGTTTATTTACAAAAGGCCTATTTATGGAAGTGAAGATGTAGAGAAATAAAAGGATAGTTCAGTAACCCAGGTAGCAGCAGAAACACTGTCACTCTAAGCTAGAGAAACAAGTTTAGTTCTAACCTACCAACCCTCCTCAACACCAAGGCAAAAAAAAAGCGTTTAGAAAGGGTTGTCTTGAAAAGAGTGGTAGACACAGCCAGCATATGCCAACCATGTATGAAAATCAATACCTTTGTCTCACTCTCCTCCCTCTCTTTGATTTCCTGCTGAGGTTGCCCATTGTCGAGGATGTGGAGAGATTAGAACCCTTGTACATTGCAAGTAAACTCCAACCTGAAAACCAAAAGGCACAGGAGCCACTAATATAGTCCATACAAATCAGTATCTCAAGGTATAGAGCTGGGTAGAGAAGAAAGAAGAATGGATCTGAAGGAGCTAACAAAAGCTATCCATCACGAAAAGTATTCCAAAGTCCTATGTCCCATTCCCAGATCTTTAATCAAGAATTTCAAGGTATAGCCCTGGCTGGTTTGGCTCAGTGGATAGAGTGTCGGCCTGTGGACTGAAGGGTCCCAGGTTCAATTCCAGTCAAGGGCATGTACCTTGGTTGCGGGCACATCCCCAGTAGGGGGTGTGCAGGAAGCAGCTGATCGATGTTCCTAACTCTCTACCCTTCTTCCTTCCTCTCTGTAAAAAATTAATAAAAACATATATATTAAAAAAAAAAGAATTTCAAGGTATTAACTCAGTTCCAGAAAGACTTAGATAAATAATTCTGTTTACCTTGGATAGTGAGTGAATATTAGTCTTAGGAGAAGAAGTAAATTGAAACTACATTAGTAATATTTTTGTGTAACCTGTAATTACACAGATATATATAAAGGTTTTATAATTAATGAGGTTTGTATATATTGATTTTCTTTTAAAATGTTTGAACCACGTAAGGTAATCTGATTTCGTTAATTTTTAAGTCAGATTATTCTACTTACAGGAGTTTGAGTTCTTGGAAGATTTTGTTAGATTTGTAAATCAGCTTTACTGGAATTTGATGTTCCTTAAGAAATCAGACTTTTAAATTTGTAATTGAGAGTTTAAATTCAATTTCTGAGTTAATGAACTTAAGAAAAAGTGGTTCTTATTTTTTATAAAAATCACTTGATTCATAAATAAAATAAGGTCTGAAAATTAAGATTAAAAGCTTAAGGATAGTTAGGTTTATGGCTTTAATAAGTTATATAGTAATTTATACATCAATAATTGTGTAAATTCCTTCCAACACACAACAATGCAATATATATTCTATTTACAAGTGATATAAATAAAATCACACAAAAGATGAAAAAAAAAGATTTTCAAAAAGACCACATACATGGCAAATACTAATAAGAAGGCTAGTTGAACATATTGCTATAGTTTGTTTATAAGTTTAAAATAAGCCACTATAAATAGGAATAGAGAAGAAACATAAACAATAATAAAGGAGTAATCCTCTAAAAAGATTTAATAAATTTGCATGCACCTAAAAAGTAGCCCCAAAGCATATGAAGAAAAATAACTGTAGTATCTCTCTATATTAGTTTTTTATAGTGAGTCAGATAATTTCTTTTGAATAACCTGTCACTTATAAAATGTGACATTTTAATGAAAATTATAAAATAGTAAAGTTTTAAATTTACTTTTAAAGTAGAAAAAAAAGACAATCTCTTTTTCTTATAACGCATGGTATTACCTTCTAAATATATTTGAAATTAAACTTCCCAAAAATGTTCATGATCAATAAACTAGCCTCCCTTGCCTTCAGCTTTGCTACCTATACCACCCTGATCCATGACATCTATAAAGTGCTGTACTAACTATCCTTCTACAAGAATGTCTCATAAAGTTACCTCCCTACTTAACACCTTTTAATTAGTCTCCCACCATCTATAGTACAATAAAATCCAAATTCTTCAGCTTATCTATTTCTCCATTCTTATCTCCCAGTATCTCTTCTCCCTAACCCCTACCCTACCAATATTTTCTATTCTAGCATCAACAGTCTACTGGATCAGGCTTCTGAGCCTTCTCTTACACTTTTCTTTCTACTTAGAATGTTTTTCTCCTTCTAACTGTCTGGCAAATATCTAGTCATCCTTTGCACCCTAAAGACACCACATTTTGCAAAAGTTTTCTCAGATCAAATTTCCACTCTCCCTCCAAAACAAACATAATGACTGCCTCTTGTATGCTATTTCTGAATTTTATCCCACTTTCAACATAATTCTATTCTGCATTTTTCATATTTTAAGGGGTTTGTAAAATAAGCTTTATATTGGAAAATCCTTATGTCAGTTTATAGTTTTTATTTCTACTCTAATATAAAATGTTTAAGACTTGCTATAGTTATAAAACAAATGACAAGAAAAAGGAAAATAAATAAAGAGGTCACAAAAACAGTTTCAAGACTGGATACAATGAAAACAATACTAATGTCACTTATTAAATAGTGACAACATACTTTGATAGAAATAAGAACTAGGAGAGCTTTATATACTGAGTGACCAAAAAAGTGAAACTAAATACTTCTTACATTAATGATCTGACACTTTTTTAATGAATAAATGTTTCCTCAGATACTAGTATTCTACTTTTTACACTCTATCATTTTAGAAAAGAACATTTAAAATATACCCCTTTGATAAACAGGAACCCTTTTGCTAATCAATTTCAAGTGGAGTCAAGCATAATTAGAAAATAACATAGATACTTCATTATGCAATAAGAAAATAGCTTTCAATGCTTTTTAAAAAAATATCAGAAGCAAAAGGGATTCTTCATAACCTATATGGCAATAGATTTTTCATACAATATAATCAGAAATGTAAAATTAATTCTTAAAATTTACAAAGTTCTTATTTCTAAGAAATCTACAACATAGTAAGTCCTTCTTTTATCTACAAATCACTTCCATACTACAGGACTGTATAAACTGAAAGTCTTTGATGAGCAAGAGCACCTGGCTGACCATTTGTCATTTTCTCCAGAATAAGAGCCAGTTAACTGTCTACCTTCTCAACACCAAAATACAGAAAACATTCTACCTCCTTCAATAGTTAATACATTCTGCTTCACTCATATTTCTAGGTCCAAATCACCAGATGCGATAAATTATGAGCTAATCATAGAAATGCCAGAAACAACTGTAAGTAAGCATTTTAATAGTTGCAGGGAAAGCAAGGACACTGCAGTCCTAGCTAGAGATCAGTAAGAGATCATTCTATGTGCATAAGCTGTATGGATAACACTTTAGGATTCCATGATGCCCCAACTCCTATCCCCAAATGCAATTCCTTTAGAACTTTAAGCCTATCTGAATCTGTTCCAAAGTAGAAAGAATATACACTTTGAAGTTCTAGGTTTAAATCTTTTTTTCCAAAACTCTGTGGCTTTGGAAAGTTATTTAGCCTCTTTTAAAGCCCTGTCTCCTTTTCTATAAAATCATGACAATTTACCAATCAGAGGGTTGTTGTGCAATGAATTAATGTAACATAAATGCTTAATACAGTGTCTGGCAAAGAGTGGGTGTGTTCAATATTCCGTGTTAGCAGCTAGGACTGTATATGCTCAAAATTAGTTCTCTTTCTTAATTCCATCCTCTGAACCCCAATAGTACTCTGTATCTATTTTCTTATGCTTCTTACTTTCTACTTTGTCTTACAGATACTCATTTATATGACTGGTCTGTAAGCTCTGAGAGCAGAAACCATGTCTAATACGTATTTTAATTTTTCACAATGTCAAATACATCATGTACCCAAAAGTACACTCAACAATATTTTTAAATAAATTAAAAATATTGGAAAATAAAAGATACTATTCCATGATTAAAGGGAAAAACAGCAAGAAATCTGGAAGTTAATACAAAATAGTTTCCATTTCCTTCAACTAATGAAAAATTATTATCAGTAAGAATCAGAATGCCAACTTTTCATCAATGCCACATCTTAGTATAGTCTTGTACTTTATATAAAGTATTTCAATATCAATTATGTAATGTTTTGTGCGTGCTTTTTAAAGGCAATTGCCTGAAAAGTGACCACTGGCTACATAACACAAATGATCCTTCCTCTTCAAATATAGTCACTAGATATAGTCACCCTAATTGGCGAAGGAAGGAAAGAAGGAAGGAAGGGAGGAAGGGAGGGAGGGAGGAAGTTAGAAAGGAGAAAAACAACATTTACCTAGATGATTTCTGGGGTTCATTTAAAACTGTTAATTTTTCTGCAATATACAAGACGAATTATTAAGATTTAATAAACACCCAAGTTACAAACCAGAAGAACAGTATACAAGTTGGTTTTTCCAAATCAGTACTACACATTCTCTTTAAATCATACCCTAGTATTATTTAACACATATATTTTTTTGCTGTTATCAATGAGTACATAGTTAGAACATTTACCAGATGCTTTTCCTTTTAAAGATGCCTATCTAACTGCAGTGGGTGTGGAAGTAGAACTTGGTGGTGGTGGTGGTGGTGGTGGTGGTGATAGTGGTGAGGACAACAGTTACCATTGATTAAGGGCTTACTATGTGCCCAATATTGTACTAAACCCCTTAATACTTTATCTCATTGTTCCACACAACAGCCCTACAAAGTAGGTATTACATTTCTCCATTTAAGATGTGAGGAAACTAAAGCTTAGAGAGGATAAGCCATTTGTGAAATGTTATACAACTAATATGTGATGGAGTAAGTTTTAGAACCTACAAAGCATGACAACTCCATAGCTTCCCTCACATTTATGCCTTAATTTTACCATCTAAAATACAAAAATAAAAATAAAAATAAAAATAACTAATCAACAAATACAGATGTACTCAGGTACAGAAAATTCTACTTTATCAGAATCCCTTCCAGGAAGAGCACTATTTGTATTTGTTTGTACTCTTTATTTGTTTCGAAGGAAACCCTTGATAATCTGGGGAAGGTGAAATACCCTGCTCCTCCTAATAACACTTAAATGTGGGAGAAATTGCCCTCCATGAGATAAGGGAAGGAATTTCTTTAAGTTACTAAAAAGAGGAAAGAAAAAGGGGGAGAGATGGGAGAGAGAAGAGGTGAAATGCAAACAAAGTGACACAATACTGTAGTTGCAGGTAGGTGATATGATCCCTCCTTTTGTAACCCTTAAGTCTTCAGGAAAATGTGAGCAGACTTGTGGAGAGTCCACAGAAATGACAAAGTTGTATATCTAAGGGTATGACAAAGCTCTATATCTACAGGGTGAGAGAGAGCCTCTTAAAGGAATACCAAATCACAGAGGTAGAGCAGAGAGGTAAACAAGAGAAAGCAACAAAATTATGTGGAGGACTCTAGATGCCACTTAATTTTTTTAATCTTTATTGTTCAGATTATTACAGATGTTCATCTTTTTTTCCCCAAAGCTCCCCTCCACCTGGTTCCCACCCCACTCCAGGCATTCCTCGCACCCCCCACTGACATCGTCCATAGGTATAAGCTCTTTATCCAAGATCTTCTCACACCCCCCACAACACCTTCCCCCCGAGAATTGTCAGTCTGCTCCCTTTCCATGCCCCTGATTCTATTACTTTCACCAATCTGCTCTGTTCATCAGGTTTTTTATTCATTTGATTTTTAGGTTCACTTGTTGATAGATATGTATTTGTTGTCACATTGTTGTTCATAATTTTTTATCTTTACCTTTTTCTTCTTCCTCCTCTTCTTAAAGAATACCCTTCAGCATTTCATATAATACTGGTTTGGTGGTGATGAACTCCTTTAGCTTTTTCCTGTCTGTGAAGATCTTTATCTGACCTTCAATTCTAAATGACAGCTTTGCTGGGTAGAGTAATCTTGCTTGTAGGTTCTTGCTATTCATCACTCTGTATATTTCTTGCCACTCCCTTCTGGCCTGCATAGTTTCTGTTGAGAAATCAGCTGACAGTCGTATGGGTACTCACTTGTAGGTAACTAACTATTTTTCTCTTGCTGCTTTTAAGATTCTCTTTGTCTTTTGTCCTTGGCATTTTAATTATGATGTGTCTTGGTATGGTCCTCTTTGAATTCCTCTTGTTTGGAGTTCTCTGCACTTCCTGGACTTGTAAGTCTATTTCTTTCACCAGGTAGGGGAAGTTTTCTGTCATTATTTCTTCAAATAGGTTTTCAGTATCTTGCTCTCTCTCTTCTTCTGGCACCCCCATAATTCGGATGTTGGTATGCTTGAAGTTGTCCCAGAGGCTTCTTACACTATCTTCATATTTTGGGATTCTTTTTGCTTTTTGCTTATCCGGTTGGGTGTTTTTTGCTTCTTCGTATTTCAAATCTTTGACTTGATTCTTGGGATCCTCTAGTCTGCTGTTGGATCTCTGTATATTATTCTTTATTTCAGTCAGTGTATGCTTAATTTCTGATTGGTCCTTTTTCATATCCTCAAAAGTCTCACCAAATTTCTCGGAGGTTTCTAGAAGATTCTTGAGTAACCTTATAACCATGGTTTTTAAACTCTATATCCAGTATTTTGCTTTCATCCATTTCTTTCATTTGTGACTTGTTTCGTTGTCTCCACATTTTGGCTGTTTCCTGTGTTTCTTTCTATGTACTGGGTAGCTGCTAAGTCTCCCTGAGTTGATAGAGGGGCCTTGTATGGTAGGTGTCCTATAGGGCCCAGTGGCTCAGCCTCCCCAGTCACCTGAGGCGGACGCTCTTGGTGCACTCCTTTGTGGACTGTGTGCACAGTCTTGTGGTAGTTAACCCTTGATTGCTGTTGGTATCACTGGGAGAAATTGACCTCCAGGTCAATTGGCTGTGATGACCAGCTGTACCTACACTGGAAGATGTTGCGCAGGAGACACCCTTATGGGGCAGGACTTGCTTCACTGGGGGTTTGGTGCTCACTGAGTCTGCCCCTTGAGTGTGTCTCTTATGGATGTGAAGAGTTGTAATCTGGTATGGTCTTACTCTGACCACTGGGTACACTGGCTCTTGGATCTCCAAGGAGGTGCAAGGTCAGCCACTGTTTGGGGCTGCCAAGCAGGAGCTACAGAGACATCTGCAGATTCCTCCTCTTTGTATGGGGTTTGAAAGTGCCCAGACGAGGCCCAGCTGTGAAGCAAGGCAGGCTACTGCTGCCAGGCCTTGGGCCTTCTTTTGGAAGCTCTGGGGCTCTCTGACCCAGCTGCAGTTTGACAGGTTTTAGGAGGAGAAAGGACAGGCCATTCATATGCAAAAGCCGATATGCACAGCTTGGGTGGGGTTGTAAAATGGGTGGGGCAGGGTATCTGGGAATCACCACAGCGGAGCAAACAGCAATGGCTGCCAGTCAGCATTGCACTGGAGAGGTCCCCAGGTCTCCGTGTCCCGCGACCTGGGCAGGAACAATGATCGCTGCAAGCACCTCTCAAAGAAAGCCACCCTCGCATTTCTGTCCCGATGCGACAGTCCAGTTTCTCCCCATATGTGTCTGGGTCCCCCAGAGTCTCGCCCAGACCGGGAGTTCAGAGCAAGCGGGAACTTGTATCTCCCTCCCAATTAAAAGAGCAGCACATCCAGGTGCCAGCACTTTCTGCACCTCCGCACCTCTTACCAGTCTCAATGTGCTTTCTTCACCTCTCTAGTTGTGGAACTTACACTCAGCCAGCTTTCCTGCGGTTCTGGGTGGTAGTTGTTCTGCCTTTTAGTTGTAATTTTGATGTGATTGTGAGTGGCAGCAAGTATAGGTGTTTACCTATGCCGCCATCTTGGTTCTCCCATTCTTTTTATTAAGTAACAAAGAAGGGCATATCTTTTCCTCCTATGACAACTAAAACTGTCATTAAATAAAAAAGTGGGGAATTAGTCATTCCTGTTCCTTCCCCTTTTTCCTTACATTGTTCCTTAAATTCTTACCTGTGATTTTGCCATGGTTTCATTAAGAGCCTGAATGTAATCATTGAAACAAAACTTTGTCTACTTAAAATATTAGAACACCATAGTAGTTTTCCTCAAAGATAAACTAAATCTTTATTTAAGTAATTAGAAAACAAATGCTTACACTTAACTAAATGCCAAAACTATGAGGAAAAATGGCAATACAACCATTTATCATTAATATGATAAATGGTTGTATTGCCATTGATCAAATTGGGGGTAGGGGAAGAAAGAAAAGGTAAGAAAACTCAACAGACCTAAAAACAGTATAATATTAATAAATTCTAAGGGAATAGACTTTCCATATAGCACTTTCATATTCTACCAGTCAGTATTCTAGGGCTTTACATATATTACCTCATTTAGTACTCAAAACAACCTTATAAGATAGGTGTTATTATGTCTATTTTATAAAGGAGAAATTGACACTGAATGATTAAGTAACTTATTTAGGATTATAACCAAGCAAGGACACAGTCAGGATTTAAACCTCAGCAATCTAACTCCAAAGACCCTCCTCACAACATCTGTACTGTACTACAACTTATTATTTACAAAGTAATTTACATGTCTTCAAAGATTTGTTTTTAAGATTACTGAAATAGCCCAGCTGCATGGCTCTGTGGTTGAGCATCAACCTATGAACCAGGAGGTCACAGTTCGATTTCGGTCAGGGCACAGGCTCGATCCCCAATAGGGGGCATGCAGGAGGCAGCTGGTCAGTGATTCTCTTTCATCATTGATGTTTATTTATTTATATATATATATATATCTTCCTTCCTCTCTGAAATCAATAAACACATATTTTTTAAAAGATTACTTACCAAATCAAATTTTCTAAAAATATAGGGCATGAAATTATGGTGCAAAATCATTAATATTTAGCTATTAGAAACGAGCATAACCTCTGACACATGGCTTTAAAAATGATAAATGTTAGCCCTGGCAAGGTAGCTCAGTTGGTTAGAGAGTTATCCCAATATACCAGGGTTGCATTTTTTAAATGATAAATGCTAGAGCATCACAGATAAGAAACAGTTAAATAATAACTCTATGGTATGCTTAACTGTCTTAGGAATTAATGTCAATAGTGCAGACTAAGATTCTTAAATAAGTGACATTAAATATGGGTATTACACCTATAGCACTTAACTGTTTTAAAGTAATGTCCTAAAAGGATAAACTAAAAGGAATCTAACACTTAAAAGAATACAAAGTAAAAAACAAATAGCTAAAATACATGAACATTCCACCTGTAGTATTTCCTTGAGCCATTTATTATTTAACCATATCTCTAAGAAAAGGGGGGGAAAGCCCAAAATTTCTAAAAATGGTAACTCCTTCTTAAAAACAAAATAAAACGCTAAACGACGTGAAATTAAGAGTTCTGAAATGCAATTAAATTTATGATGAACCAACATTGAACACCCATGGCATACTTTAAGGTTGTTGTAGTTTTGCAAGAAAAAAAAACAAAAAACAACACCACTAAATATAATTCTCTTAAAAAAGTATTTTTTTAATGAAACACATTTTAAGAAATAAAAATGAATAAGAAACTAATTTATCAGTCTAATTTTATGCTGCACTTAACGTAAGAAAAAAGGTAATAGAACTTAAATAAAACTTGTTTGAGAGAATCATTTGCCAAAATTAATAATAAATTCCTGCTGTCGTTGGGTGCTAAAGTATTAGTACTAAAAGAAAGTGCCTGCATGCTTTGGTAAGAAAACTTCATTTTTCCCATCTGCAACTGGAACCAATATCATGCCAATTTAAAAGTACCTGTCTTTTATAAAGCTACAAAGCAGGAAGTAGAAACGAAAAATGCAGTTGCATCCATAAAATGAAAGGGATCCTCTGTCATTATTTTTTTTTGTTTGATATCCTCAATCAAATAAGTTATGGAAAATAAAATAAAAAACAAATGGCAATTAAAAAAATCTACTGATCATCAGAAAGTAAAATTAACATAAAAATAACTAATACTGAGAGGTTCAACTTGTTTTAAAAAATAAAGCTGTGATTTTTAAACATTAAAGCAAACTTATACAAGTAGAAATACACCAAATGATTAAAAGAGATTTTGCCATTTAAAAAAATGTTTTAATTGATTTTTAGAGAGGAATAGAGAGGGAGAGAGAGAAACATCAATGCCAGAACGACACATGGAATGACTGCCTCCTACTGGAAATTGAGTCCATAATATGGGCATGTGCCCCTACCAGGAATTGAACCAGCAACAATTTGGTGCACCAGATGACCCTCAACCAACTTAGCCACGCTGGGTAGGGCCAGATTTTGCCATTTTAAAACATGATGGAGAATGGCTTTGGTCACTCAGTGAAGATGATACTGCTCCCCACAAATTAAGAAAACAAAAACAAAAGGAAAATGAGCAGGTGTGGAATGTCAACTTGATAAAATAAAATATTTTGTGTCACTGACTGTATTTCTTACAAAATTTACATATTTATAATCTCAGATTATCAACAAGCATAAAACCAAGTAAAATGACAAACCCAAAGATGGTCTTTGAAAGTTTTTGGTCTCCTCGGACAGATCACCAGCTGCCGAATGAAGAACAAGATAAAGAAAAAAAGAAAAAAAACTTTGCTTGTCTGGACAGGAAAGTCCAAAATACAAAGCAAAAATAAAGACATACTACATGGGGGTAGAAAATTGATAATCCTATATAATAAAAGGCTAATATGCAAATTGTCCCCTCGACCGGGAGTTCGACTGGGGGTTCAACCAGGGAGCGGGGCCGGCCCACCAACCTCCCGTGTCCCCTCCCGCTGGCCAGCCTGGCCTGATTAATTGGGGCAGGCTGACCAGACCCCATGCATGCACAAATTCATGCACCAGGCCTCTAGTTAAATATAAAATGGGTGAAAACTAATGACCTTATAATATGAAGTTTGGACTAGTAAAAATAAGTTTGAACATTCTAGAAATGGAAAATTTTAAATACAAGCTATCCTATGAACAAATAGCATGCTTAATTCCTAAAATCATTGAACAAAACATTTAAAATATTTAGATAGTGCTCACTTCAGCAGCACATACACTAAAATTGGAGCGATACAGAGAAGATTAGCATGGCCACAAGGATGACACACAAATTCATGAAGCATTCCATATTTTTTTAAAAAAATAAATCTAAAATAATAAAAGCGTAATATGCTAATTAGACCAGACATCCTTCCGAATGAAGCCGGGGCTACAAGGGAGGGAGGGAAACCCAGGTCCCGGGTGCCAGCTGGAGGCCGGAGGGAAGCCCAGGTCCCAGGTACCTGCCAGTGGCCAGAGGGATCCCAGGTCCCGGGTGCCAGCCGGTGGCCAGAGGGAAGCCCGGGTCCTGGGTGCCTGCCAGCAGCCAGAGGGAAGCCCCGGTTCTGGGTGCCAGAGGGAAGCCGGTGCCGGCAGCCAGGGGAAGGAAGGCCTACTCTTGCACGAATTTCATGCATCGGGCCTCTAGTAAATAAATAAAACATTTAGATACTTAGCTGTTTATCTAATAAAAATAAATAATTCACCATTATTTTTTAAAACTGATTTTGGGAGTGTTAAAAAATCTTTTACCTTGACAACTATGCAATTCTTCTCAGACACCAACTGCACAACTATTATGAACATTAAGGGTTTCTGCATATTAAATGAACAAGTTAGGTCTAAGATATTTATCTCTAGACAGCTTTCTAAAATAAAAGGACACTAAGACAAAAATTGGAGAAATATCATGAATACAAATATCATGAACAGCATTAAGTTGCCGCCCCCCCCCCCCCCGCCCCCAATGCTGCAATGGGCTTTATTATGACAGAAGTTTTTACTCTCTACCTACTTTGGTCCCACCCAGCAGCTGTGGCAAGTGGTGATGGTGAATCAGAAGGAAGTGGCAGCTGCACATACTCTTCTGGCAGCAGAATAAATGTGGTCCTTGTCCCCCACTGACTTTTCTTCCTGCCCCCACACAGTAGACAAGAGTGAGCAGGGAGAAAGAAAGCCTGAAGCAGCTGCCTTAATCATTCAGATGCTTGCTGCAGCTCTCACTGTCATATTCTGTAGGCCATGAAAAACTTTGAAAGGAGGCCTTCTCCCTCTGAAAGTCATCATAATTGTCCAGACATTCAAGCCAAAAACCATGGCATTTTCCTAGACCCGTGGTCGGCAAACTGCGGCTCGCAAGCCACATGCGGCTCTTTGGCCCCTTGAGTGTGGCTCTTCCACAAAATACCACAGCCTGGGTGAGTCTATTTTGAAGAAGTGGCGTTAGAAGAAGTTTAAGTTTAAAAATTTGGCTCTCAAAAGAAATTTTAATCGTTGTACTGTTGATATTTGGCTCTGTTGACTAATGAGTTTGCCAACCACTGTCCTAGACTATTCTTTACTTGCATGTGAAGTTAGTTGTCAAGTCCTACTAATTCTGTCCCTTAAATCTCAAATTCATTCTCTTAACTCCATCCTCACTTTTCAGATGTCTCTGTTTTTGGCTCTCTCTATTTTTTTCCAGCCTACTCAAATACATCCTCCACATTGCTGCCTTCAGAAGTATTTTTCTAAAATGTAAATCTGAGTATGTCACCTATTAAAAGTTCTTCAACAGCTCCCTGTAACTCAAAATGCATGGTCCAGAGTCCAGCTATAAGGAAAAATGGTTTTTCTACCTTGATTTAAGACACACAGAAATAAAAGGGGAAAACGTGTTTCATCCCAAATAGTTAATATGGCAAATAAGACTCTTCATTATCTGGACTCCAACTAGTTTCTTGCCCCTCTGTTACAACCCCTTTACACTAGCCAGACTGAACTACTTATATTTCCACCATGCTCTTTCAAATCTCTCTCCTTCTTGTCTTTGTATGCACTACAGGTTCAAATTTGTCCTTTAAAATGGAGATGGAATTCCATCATCTCCACAAAGTCTTCCTTGACAGTCTCCCATATAATGGTATGCTTGCTTACATAAAAGGCTCCTTTTCCAGATGTCAGCTCTTGAAGGAGGAACCATGGGTGACTGATGTTCATAACTTTAGTACCCAGCAGGATTACATTTAATATACTTCAGGAGGAAGAAGAATCTTGGCATTTGGCACTCTCATACCTCTTTCTGCTATGCCTAAGTGGTCTTCTGTTTAAAAGGTCATTTCAGAACATCTGTGCTTTCAAGACACTTTGGGATGAGATGGGATATGATGCATTGAATGGAAAAACTTAAAATGAATAAGAGATGTTTCCATATTTAGAAGAATTTACAGACTACTGGGGGAAAAAGACCAAAAAATATAAAGAAGAAAGGTAAGTCTTTAGTAACAAGGATTTTGAAGGAGGATGTCTTCTTAAGCAAATACTCTGGAATTAACTGATGACAGTATTTGTAACACAGCCAAAACTAAACACTGCATCAATGACCTCTAATTTTTGACCTGGAAAGGTAATTAAGGGAGCCAGTTTTGCTTTACCAAGACATGTTATATTTTTCTGACCTTTGAATACAAAGATTTTGGGTTTGAAGACTGAAACAAAATTTAGACTTCTTGACATTAGAAATTTAGGTGTTTGCTTATTTTGAGGTTGAAAGAGGGTGGTTCCTGTCAAAATGTTTCCTTGCTAAGGATCTTGGATCTAAAACAGTAAAAATAAATATTTTTTAAAGATTTAATTATAAATTGACAGAAAAGATGTGACATGTTTCCTTATAGTTATCACATTTAAAATTAAACATTCCTCAAACATAATACACACCACTGTCTAACACTCACTATTCCAGATAGGTTCAAAGCTAAAAATGTAATTCAGGAAAAGACAACATTCCTCAGATCAAAGAAAATTCAGGACTCAATAATCACATAACTTTGCTTATAGTGAGAATTACTGGGGATAATATGTAAAACACATGCCTTTTTAAAGGGAATTCAACCAAGGAAGTGAGGAGATAGAAGAAGAGGGCTAGCTAGTCAGAGGCTGGGACCAACGGCGGGGGCAGGGTGGAAATAGAACTGGGGAACCTAACTAACCCGGAGAAAGTTGCTAAGGCGACCCAGCTGGGGAGAAAGAAGGGTACACACAGGAGGCGTCAGCTTTAAAATGTACGGATGTTGACCAGCCAGTGTGGCTCATTGACTGAACATCGACCTATGAACCATAAGATCACAGTTCAACTTCTGGTCAGGGCACATGCCCAGGTTATGGACTTGATCCCCAGAATGTGATGTACAGAAGGCATCCAATCAATGATTCTCTCTCACCATTGATGTTTCTATCTCTCTCTCCCTCTCCCTCCCTCTCTGAAATCAGTAAAAATGTATTTTAAAAATAAATAAAAAATTAAATAAATTAGTACATAAATAAATAAAATGTATGGATGTTGTTAAGACAGGCAGTTTGCAGATAACCAATCACAAGGCAGAGAGGCATATAATCAATCCCAAGGATGTTGCTAAGCCAGAATTCTTTTAAATGACCTATCAGGAGCTAGCAAAGCATATATCCATCCCTAGACAAAACAGCATGCTCTCTTCTTCTCTCTCTGGCACACTGGGTTCCTGGCTCTCCTATGGCAGGAGATATGCTCCCCTGCGCCCACATGGCTTATGGCTATGTGGGACTCCACACATGGACTAACGGACTTCATAATTAGCTTGGATACTGAACTACACCCGGCTGCAACATGGAACCGACTCTAGACACTGGCCTGCTTTTGGAACCCCAGGTGTACCTTTTCCAGGACTGGCTTCTCTCAATAAACTTTGCTTCCGCTAACCGTTTGTGTCTGCAAATTTTTGTCTGCAAGACAACAAACTCAGACCCGACCACCACATTTTGGTTTCAAAATGATATTATTTTCAATAAATAGTATTGGAACAGTTGGGTATCTATGTGCAAAAAAGATGAACTTGGATCTATATATCACACAATACACAAAAATTAACTAGACATATATCAGATACCTAAATGTAGGAGTTAAAACTATAAAACTTATAAAGGAAAACAGCAGGAAATCTTCATGGTCTTCAGTTAGGCAAAGGTGTGTCAGATACAACACACAATGAAAGAAAAAAATTGGTAAGGTGAACTTCATCAAAATTCAATCTATACTTTAATGGACACCATCAAAAAATGAAAAGATAAACCACACTTGGGGAGAAAATATTGACAAGTTACATATCTAATAAAGAATTTGTATCTAGAACATATAAAGAACTCTTATACCTTAATAAGACAAATGACCAAATTTTAAAGCAAGCAAAAGATCTGAATAAACATTCCAACAAAGATGATGTTAAACGGTTAATAAGAATATAAAAAGATGCTCAACATCATTAGTCATTAGAGAAGTACAAATTAAATCTGCAATGGGATACCACTTTCACTCACTAGAATGGTTATAATCAAAATGACTAGTAATACTATAATTGGACCATGCACACACCTGGGCAAAAGGCAATAGCTTCTCAGAAATGTATTCTATTTTTGGAGTTGAAAACATTTTGCAACTTTTCAAAAGCTAAACAGAAGCCCACCCACCTCTTCCTTTACCACATTATTTTTAATGACAGGGAATAATAAAATTTACCAAATGGGTAAAGCATGTGCCTGTATTTTATGTCTAAGGCTTAAGTGAGTAATCCAACTTGAGGGTCATTTCCAGAGGCAAATAAGGAAAAGGTCCCCTCAGGGGAGGAATTGTATCTCTGAAAGCCACAACATTAGAAGACTTGGTTCTCCTTTTGAATGTGTAAATCAACAACGCTTTATAGAAAGAACTAGAGGCTGCACCCTCTCACAATCTGGGACCCCTTGGGGGATTTCTGACAGGCAGTTTCTGGTATCAGGCCTGAACTGGCAGTCAGACATCCCTCTCACAATCCGGGACCGCTGGCTCCTAACTGCTCACCTGCCTGCCTGCCTGATTGCCCCTAACTGCTCACCTGCCTTCCTGATCGCCCCTAACCACCTCTGCCTGCCTGCCTGATCACCCCTAACCACTCACCTGCCTGCCTGATCACCCCTAACCACCTCTGCCTGCCTGCCTGATCACCCCTAACCACCTCTGCCTCAGCTCCCTGCTGCGGCGGCTTCGTCCGGAATGATGTCTGGAAGGTCATTCAGCTGTCTGGTCTAATTAGCATATTATGCTTTTATTATTATAGATAAGGGTGATTGCTGAGATAATGAATTCACCTCATATCTGGAGAAGACCTTTTAAATGCTAAGGTTTCTAAACAGAGAGTGGAACCAAATAAACAGCATTGTGATTAAAGTCCACAATCCAAACTGAAGCTGCATCAAAAGATCTTCATTGCTAAATTATTTCTGACTGAGCCTACTCTTAGTGAACCAGAGGCCTTTACCTCTATGCTGGCATCCTATCTAATAAAAGAGTAATATACAAATTAACCATCACTCCGCTACACCCACAAGCCACGCCTACCAGCCACGCCCACCAGCCAATCAGGAGCGAGTATGCAAATCAACCCAACCAAGATGGCTGCGGCCATGGAGAGAGCAGGAGGGAGGCTTGGGTTTCCCCTGCGATGGAGGAAGCCAAGCTTTCCGCACACCCTGGCCGGCCCAGGCCTCCGCTTAAGCCTACAAAGTTTCAATTATAGAAAATAAATAAATCCCAACAAAAATGGCAGCAGCCATGGAGCTGGAGAGAGCAGGAGGCTAGGGTTGCCCCTGGCAATGGAGGAAGCCAAGCTTATGCAGACCTGGCCTGCTTTGGCCTTCGCTTAAGGCTATAAAGTTTCAATTATAGTAGATAAATAAATCCCAACAGAAATGGCTGCCGCCACGGAGCAAGCAGAAGGCTTGGCTCCGCTCAAGGCTACAAAGTTTCAATTGTAGAAGATAAATAAATCCCAGATACCAGGGCCTCCGCTTGGGTCGCCGGGGGTTGTGGCCGGCCTGCAAACCACCACAGGCCCCTCGCCCAGGCCACCCCACGCCCCAAGGGAACCCCCACCCTGATCTGAGACACCCTTCAGGGCAAACCAGCTGGCCCCCACCCATGCACCAGGCCTCTATCCTATCTAATAAAAGAGTAATATGCAGATTGACCATCACTCCAACACACAAGATGGCTGCCCCCATGTGGTTAAAGATCCTGCCCCCATGTGGACACAAGATGGCTGCGACAAGATGGCCAGCAGGAAAGGGCAGTTGGGAGGGACCAGGCCTGCAAGGGAGGGCAGTTGTGGACGATCAGGCCAGCAGGGGAGGGCAGTTGGGGGCGATCAAGCCTGCAGGGGAGGGCAGTTAGGGGTGACCAGACCGGCAGAGGAGGGAAGTTGGAGGCAAACAGCCTGGCAGGGGAGCAGTTAGACATCAATCAGGCTGGCAGGGGAGTGGTTAGGGGGTGATCAGGCTGGCAGGCAGAAGCGGTTAGGGGCAATCAGAAAGGCAGGCAGGTGAGCAGTTGGGAGCCAGCAGTCCTGGATTGTGTGAAGGATGTCTGACTGCCCGTTTAGGCCTGATCCCACCGGTGGGATCGGGCCTAAACGGGCAGTCAGACATCCCTCAAGGAGTCCCAGATTGGAGAGGGTGCAGGCTGGGCTGAGGGACACCCCCCCGCCCGTGCATGAATTTCGTGCACCGGGACTCTAGTGTCTGTAATAACATGATATGTGTTCTTGAAAGATCTCACATTCTGCTAAATATACACATTAAAATTATGGGTAAAACTGAATTTAGCAAGTCCACACAACACCTATGCAAACTTCATAATCAGAGCACTAACAAAAACATTAACAATCCTCCCAAAAGTATTAGCATAGTTTATGCCAGTGTGGCTTAGTTGGTTGAGCATCCTCCCATGCACTGAAAGATCACCAGTTCGATTCCAGGATTGTGGGCTCAATCCCCAGTAGGGGTCATGTAGAAGGCAGCCAAATGATGTTTCTTTCTCACATCGATGTTTCCTTCTCTCCCTTCCCCTTCCTCTTTCTTTAAAATCAATAAAAACATATTATTTTTTTAAAAAGTTGGTTAAAGTCCAAATAAATAAAGTAAATGAGAATGAACATCCTGTATAGTACTTTATTCATTTTTCTATGACTTGCTGCACTCAGCTATGTTAATGTATCTGTATGTCTGAGTTCAGCTGCAATTACTCCATAGTATAACACATTTACATGCTGGGAGAGATCATTCAATCTGTGCTCCAGTTGTCAATTTTTCCTCACCCATTCCCTGGCTTGCTTTACACAAGACCTCCAATGTTGGACACGGTCAGTGATCACATTTGTGGAGCTCTCTGAGATTATTTTTCTCTGTAGAGGTTTAGTATTTTGAGAGTAGAGGAAGGGGGTGCTGTTTGTCAGGATGGTCTTATAACACAACAGAGAGATTTAATATATTTCTATTTCTTAATTTTTGCATTTTTAATTGATTTGAGAGAGAGAGAGAGAGAGAAAGAGAGAGAGATCTATTTGTTGTTCCACCCATATATGCATTCTGTTGGTTGATTCTTGTATGTGCCCTGATTGGGTATTAAACCCACAATCTTGGCATATCGGGAAGACACTAACCAACTGAGCTGCCTGTCCAAGGCTTTTTTTTTTTTTTTTAATGTTTTTATTGATTTCAGAGAGAGGAAGAGAGAGGGAGAGGAAGATAAAAACATCAATGATGAGAGAGAAAGATCGATCGGCTGCCCCCTACTGGGGACCGAGAGAGCAACCTGGGCATATGCCCTGATTGGGAATCGCACAGGTCACCTCTTGGTGCATGAAACCACACTGGTTGGGCCAGATCTTATCTCTTTAATTTTAAAATTGGCTGAAAGAATATTTCATTTTTTTTCAAATTCAAAAACAATGTCTCTTGATTTAATTTTTCTTACTCAAGCTCTAGATAGAAAAAAAATTCCCTATATTAATCTATATCACAGTTTTGCTGTGATAGAAGGAAACATGGAGTACAATTTTTTTTTAAACACAGGCACTGAATTTGAATAGGTCTTTAATGTTGACACAAATTTATTTATATAAATTTTGGGTAAACTGTAAACTCTATGTCTATGTGACATACCAACACAGTGAAACAAGGCAAATATCTCACAATTATTTTTTAAAAGCTATTATTACTCTCCAGAAATTTAATTAAGGTTACAAAGGTTGAAATAAATGCTTTTAACTTAGAAAAATCTACTCATCAAACAAGTTTTCATCATTAAAAAGATGAAACTACTGAACCAAAAAACAGAATTTTTTGTTTTACTTTTTAAATTTCTTCTGTCTCTTTTAAAGTGGTGGTCATTACATTTATTACTGTTCAGGTGCTTACCAGATGTTAAAAGTCATTTAGCCTCAAATGGGCCTTAAAAAAACATGTTTATCCTTCAATCCAGGGATTTTGCTATTAAAATAATTGGAAAATTACACAAAAATTTAGCAACCATCTATTTATAAAAACCACAAACAAAAAGTGACTTAAATGTCTAACATAGAACTGGTTAAATAAATTATGATATGAAATACTTTAAGTCAGTGGTTCTCAACCTTTCTAATGCCGCGACCCTTTAATACAGTTCCTCATGTTGTGGTGACCCCCAACCATAAAATTATTTTCGTTGCTACTTCATAACTGTAATTTTGCTACTATTAGTGAATCGTAATGTAAATATCTGTTTTCCAATGGTCTTAGGCAACCCTGCTAGCGGTCGTGACCCACAGGTTGAGAACCGCTGCTGTAGAGCCTAAGACCATCGGAAAACACAGATATTGACATTACGATTAACAGTAGCAAAATTACAGTTATGAAGTAGCAACGAAAATAATTTTATGGTTGGGGGTCACCACAACATGAGGAACTGTATTAAAGGGTCGTGGCATTAGAAAGGTTGAGAACCACTGCTTTAAGTGATACTATGGATAAATATGGAAAATTACAGTAAGTTAAAAGAAGTAACAAATTAATATATCATAAGTGTTTTTGTAAAATATACATTATATATGAAAATAGGAAAAGGTCTAGGAGGCTATTTTCCAAGGCTATACCAGTAGTTCTCAAAGTGTATCCCCAATCAACATCAGTATCACTTGGGAACTTGTTCAAAATGAAAATTCTGGGGCCCCACTCCCATCTCACTGAATCAGAAACCCTGGAGGCAGGACCAAGCAATCTGTTTAAGTAAACTCCAAGTGATTCTGATGTATGCCAAAGTTTAAGAACTATTACTCCTTTATTGGAATCAAGATCCCATTGAAACTGATGCAAACTATTAATTTTCTCCCCAAAAAAGAGTGCATTAAGAAAAATGCTCCATTTTACATATATTTCAAAGACAAACATAAAACAGTGTATTTACAGTAGTACAATACTATTCCCAAATATATCATATTCTATACTGAGCCCTAGGACTCTTAACAATAAATAATGCATACTTATTATGTATAAATTGCCAAAATTGAGAAAAATGAAAGAACCAGAAAACTGTAAACCTGGCACACCAATATTTCTCAAATCTGGCACACCAATATTTCTTCTGATTTGTCTTCCAAGGCTCACACAAAATCTCCTATTTGGGTTTAACTTTCCAAAATTCTGAACTTTATTGAGTTTATAGGTTGAACTAGTGGCCTTTGCAATGGAGAATTCTCACATGATCACTATTCCATTTGACTATCAACCTGTTCTTTCTGGCCTTAAGAGAAAAACTTTTTAGAAAAGTTAAAAAACACACACACACACCTTTTTAAAATTCTGAACTGTGAATGTTTTAAAACAATGAAGCATAGAACTCACATACCCTAGGATTTAAGCAGATCCCTGAATTCCTTTCAGCTTATAGTAAGAACTAATATCAAACTACAGAGACTTCAATGAGGAAAAAAGACTAAAAAATAAACAGGCATTTGGTAATTATCTCTTAATTTTATTTTTCCATATCAACTGCAGGTTTCTGTAGTAACATATACATCTCCTATGATAAGAAATTTGAATCATATAAAAACATTAGTTATTCTAAGAAAAATATTCAAATGCTTTTTTAAAAACACTATATGCACACCTGCTATTCTCCTATCAATCCAAGCAGGAAACAATTTCTCCTCTACATCATGAGCAACAGAAAAGTACTTATTAAAACATTAATCACAGTCCATTATATTCTGACTCGCTGCCAAAAGTTCCCATTACATCACCGAAAATATCTATTAACCAAAACCTGCTTCTGACAAGTTACAGGAGTGCAGTGTTTAGAATTTAGTAATGTAAAAGTCAGTTTAAAAAGAACAGTTACACAATTGATTTTGCAGTGGCAGCAAAAATGATTCATTTTTTTCCGACATTTATTACCAAAAGGTTGATTTAACTGGTGTTTCTACTGTAAAATTATTATAAAATTATTTTAAATTTCACCTAGCATTATTAAACACATTTACTATGAAAGTATTAAATACAGATGACTGGTTAAAGAATTTCAAAATGTACTGAATATACCACTGTACATAAAACTATATTGTCTTGTGTAAATATGGGCCTTGTTTAGAGCTATGTCTCACAGGAAATTGTAGCAAATGAAAACCATCCCCATTTTTCCACTCCCACTCTTTAGGATTTATGTTTTTACATTTAAAACCAGTTACACAGAGAAACAAAAAAAACATGGTAACATTACCTTCAAATCAAAATAATGACTACTTTGGGCATTCTTATCATGTTAAAATAATTGAAAATTATTAAAAGCAAAGCTTAAATATATTTTGATTCTGTATCAGCAGAACCAACTATCTGGTTTTCCATTGCTGGATTTTTGTTTGAGGAGTAGTGACACTGGCTTCTTCTAACCAGGAAGAAGGGGGTTGACATTTAGATAATAAAATGCTAAGAAAAAAAAGCATAGGTAATTATTTCCTGAAAGTAGAGACCACTTATGGTTTATTATGATTTTGCATATTTAAAAAAAAAACTCAATAGTTGAAACATGGGTAATTTTTCTTTTGTTTACTTATATTTTCAAAGTTTTTATGTAAAAAACATGTATTGCCTTTATAATGGGGAAAACTCAATGAACATATTTATTTAATAGAGGCTCTGAAGAAAGCTACATACATGTGATGCCAATAATTGGGGGAAACTCTTAGAAAAGGGAAGGCCTACTTGTCTTCACACACTGTATAGAGGGTGGAGCAAAAGCAGGTTTACAGTTGTTCAAATGGGAAATAATACAATAATTAATAAATAATGCAAGAATAAACTGTTTTATGTACTCACAACTCTAAACCTACTTTTGCCCCACCCTGTATTATACTGCATCTTCTTTCAATTCTAAATTGTTATAATCTCTATTCTTTCTGAAAACAGGAGTGAATAACAGTTTCAAATAGCTTGTATAAAAGCTAATGTTTCTCATGCTAGATAATTTAATTGGTAAATTCATGGTAGAAGAATTAAGAGAAATTAAAAGCATGAATTATATGTTAGTTAATAAAGAGATAGAAAAAGAAAACAGACCTAGGTTAAAATCACAGAACATGATAACTACAAATTAGCAGGAGTCTTTAACCCAAGAGCCAACATGTTTTAAATTTGAAAGGTTAAGAAAGTCACCAAGCTACCCATCTATATGTATAAAAGCCTAAGCGACCATTCGACAGTTCGACCGTTTGACCGGTAGCTATGATGCACAGTGACAACCAGGGGGAAGGCACTCAACACACAGGCATGGAAACATGGAACTGATGAATCTCAGAGAGAAGTGGGAAGCGGGGAGGGAAGGAAGAGATTAACCGAAGATCTTAAATGCATACTAGAGGCCCAGTACACAAAATTCGTGCACAGGTACGGTCCCTGGCCTGGCTGGCGATCAGGGCCTTCCAGCTGCCGGCTGGGGCCTTCCTTCGTTCCACGCCACCCCCAGGTGGTCAGTGCACATCATAGCGAGCAATCAAACTCCCGGTCTCCTGGTCAAACTCCCGTGGGGACAATTTGCATATTAGCCTTTTATATAGATAGACTAGAGGCCCGCTGCACGGATTCGTGCACAAGTGGAGTACCTCAGCCTGGCCTGCAGGGATCAGGCCAAATCCATGAACCAGGCCTCCAACATCCCCCAAGGGGTCCCGGATTGCGAGAGGACACAGACCAGGCCAAGGGACTCCACTAGTGCATGAATCCGTGCACCCAGCCTCTAATAATTTCCTAACAGCTCAATCTCTTTTTTCTTTTTTAAAAAACTTGCCCTAACCAGTTTGGCTCAGTGGATAGAGCGTCAGCCTGCGGACTCAAGAGTCCCAGGTTCAATTCCGGTCAAGGGCATGTACCTTGGTTGCGGGCATATCCCCAGTGGGGAGTGTGCAGGAGGCAACTGATCGATGTTTCTCTCTCATCGGTGTTTCTAACTCTCTATCCCTCTCCCTTCCTCTCTGTAAAAAAAAAAATAAATAAATAAATAAATAAAATAATAAAACCAATTAAAAAACTTTAGTCCCTTTAAATGGAAATACAATTTCTATATATCTAAAGAAAATAAAGTTATCTCTACTTGCAAGTGGTTTTTAAGAGAACAAGAATCTTTCATTGCACAACTCCAAATAGTTATCAGAATCCTAGCCTGTGATTTCTGAGTTCTTGGCAAAAAAATTAAGAATTAATTAGTGATTATACACTTTACAGTACCTTCAATTGGCAGGCTAGCCAACATCTAATTAAAAGAGAGACTCTTCTTGCTGATGTCTTTAAAGACCCTCACTTCATGCAAACATGAACATATTACCCCCAATGAGAATACAAATCTTTAAGTGATTAATTTCTGTTCTACATTTTATTACTAAAATCATTATTTACAAGTCTCGAAACTGCCTCTAAAACACTTGTTTCCATTAAGCGTTCTTTACAACAATTATAAGCAAAAGATAAATGATGAAGACCTACAAGCATACTTATCTCACTTCTTCCTTATCAGTTTAAGCATTTAACAAGCATTCCTTGATTACTATTTATGTTATAGAACACTGACTAGGAAATAATTCTGCTTGGTATGATATGTGTAAATTATGTATGTTGATATTTGGATAGAAAACAAACTACAGGGTATTATTATTCTTTTATAGATTTTTTTTTAATATATTTTATTGATTTTTTACAGAGAGGAAGGGAGAGGGATAGAGAGTTAGAAACATCGATGAGAGAGAAACATCGATCAGCTGCCTCCTACACACCCCCCACTGGGGATGTGCCCGCAACCAACGTACATGCCCTTGACCGGAATCGAACCCGGGACCCTTCAGTCCACAGGCCGACGCTCTATCCACTGAGCCAAACCGGTTTCGGCTAGGGTATTATTATTCTTAATAGGCTTTTTGAAAATCAGAACATTTAATGAAAATAGAGATTATAGAAATAGAAACAGTACCTAGGTTAAAAATAAAACAATTTTGAAAAAGAATCAAACTAATACAGATCACTCTAGGACAATTAAATGACCCATAATTAGACATAGTTTTTATATTAAAGTAACTTGGCCTGAAAATGAAACTTAATGAGAAATTAGGATGAGATTATGATTATGAGAAATTATGAGATTATGATGTCACAATGATAAAACAAAACCAATAAACAAATTTAAGATGAAATTAAGCTTTAAAAAATTCTTTAAAGTTCAATATTTATGGAGCTCACTACATATTAGCAGTATTTCTTTTTCAAACATATTTTTTATTGATTTCAGAGAGGAAGAGAGAGATAGAAACATCAATGATGAGAGAATCATTGATCGGCTGCCTCCTGCACACCCCCTATGGGGGATCAAGCCCACAAGCCGGGCATGTGCCCTTGATAGAATCAAACCCGGGACGCTTCAGTCCACAGGCCGACACTCTATCCACTGAGCCAAACCAGCCAGGGCCATATTTCCAGTAACAAATGTTAACTCCAATGGTAGCATTTGTCACTCAAATAGCTAACATGTATGTAGTACTTACCATGTGTCAGGTATTATTCTAAGGGCATATTATTTATTAATTTTTTAATGCTCATAACAATGAGAAAAACACTAATATTATCTACACTTTGAAAATGAGGAATCTAAGACACAGAGACAGTAGTAAACTTCCAGAGTATTAAAACTAGTTAATGAAAAACCCAATATTCAAGCCTAAGCAGACAAGTTCCAGAGTATGTTCTCTTAATCCAGGGGTGGGCAAACTTTTTGACTCAAGGGCCACAATGGGTTCTTAAACTGGACCGGAGGGCCGGAACAAAAGCATGGATGGAGTGTTTGTGTGAACTAATATAAATTCAAAGTAAAGGAGCGGAGGGGAGAGCAAGAGAACCGGATAGAACAGCCGGATCCGGCCCGCGGGCCATAGTTTGCCCACGGCTGAGGGTTAATGTGATAGCCCTAAACGGTTTTGCTCAGTGGATAGAGCGTCAACCTGCGACTGAAAGGTCCCAGGTTCGATTCCGGTCAAGGGCATGTACCTTGGTTGCAGGCACATCCCTGGTAGGAGGTGTGCAGGAGGCAGCTGATTGATGTTTCTCTCTCATCGATGTTTCTAACTCTATCCATCTCCCTTCCACCCTGTAAAAAATCAATAAAATATTCTTTTTTAAAAAAAGGTTAATGTGATAACTTTTAAATAGTTTGGTATTATTACATCTTATGTTTGATAAATTAACAGGAATAGATGACATTATTTCTATTGGTAATTTATCATCCTGGTGATATTCATTAATCACACTGATTTTTCATCAGGTGCAGGCAGTATATAATCCCAACTACTATAGGGCATGCCTTTAATCTAGTTCCTATTAATGGCCAATCAAAATTAAACTCATTCAACAAATGTCCACCTCTATGAACCCTTCCCTTGCCTCTAAAGCCAGATTTGACCTCTACCTCTAAAACCTTCTTTACTATTAAAACAATAACAATTAACATGAACTTTTCTGAATATAAAAAGTAATATGCCCTAAGAAAAATAAATTAATTTATATAATCAAAATAATCCTGAGAGATACATTCTATTATCATCTCCATTTTACAAATAAGAAAAGTGAGGTTCAGAGAAGATAAGTTCTCATAGCAAAGGAACATGACTTGGATTGAAGCCAGATATGTTTAATACTAAAATCTATGCTGTTTTACAGTATGCTTGGCACAGTGAGACTATGGGAGCTATATATCATATTGAATTATATCCTATTTACACACCATAATAACCCTCGACTCTATATCAAGAATTATTTGATGATCAAAACCATGTGTTATAAATATTTATTTCCTAAAAATAAATTGGATTTAATAAACACCTGATAAATAAATTGATGAGCCCTGACTGGTTTGGCTCAGTGGCTAGAGCATCAGCCTGCGAACTGAAGGGTCTCAGGTTCAATTCCAGTCAGAGGCATATATCTTGGTTGCAGGCACATCCCCAGTAGGGGGTGTGCAGGAGGCAGCTGATCAGTGTTTCTCTATCTCTCATCCATGTTTCTAACTCTCTATCCCTCTCCCTTCCTCTCTGTAAATAAAATATATTTTAAAAAATAAATAAATGAATTGATGAATAAGCAGATGATTACTACAAAAGCTGCATATCTAATGAAAAAATATAGCACATTAGCAATTCCCAAACTTTTGGGCTTTATGACCTCTTTACACTCTTAAAAATTACTGAGGACTCCCAAAAAGCTTATGTTTAGGTGGGTTATATCTACCTATATTTTCCATATTAAAAATTAAAGCTAAAAATTTGAAAAATATTTATTATAGTTGACCCTTGAAGAACACAGGTTTGAACTACATGGATTCACTTATATGTGAATATTTTTCAATAAATATTATAAATGTATTTTCTGTTCCTTATGATTTCTTTTGTTGTTGTTGTTAATCCTTGCCTGAGGAGGATATGTTTTCATTGATTTTTTTTTTTTTTTTTTAGGGAGATTAGGAGAGGAAAAGACAGAGAGAAACATTGATGTGAGAGAAACACATTGGTTGGTTGCCTCCTACAGGAGCCCCAATCAGGGCCCGGGTTGGGAAGGAGCCTACAACCAAGGAACGTGCCCCTGACCAGAATGTAACCTGGGACCCTTTGGTCCAGAGGCCAATGCTCTATCCACTGAGCAAAACCAGCTAAGGCCCTTATGATTTTCTTAATAAAGTGGTTTTCTAGCTTATTTTATTGTAAGAATAGTTATGTAATACATTTAACATAAAAATATGTGTTAATAGACTGCTTATATTATCAGTAAAGCTTCCAAGTCAATAGTAGGCTATTAATAGTTAAGTTTGGGGGGAGTCAAAAGTTATACACATACTTTCAACTGCATGGGGGAGGAGAGTTAGTGCACCTAACTCCCACATTGTTCAAGAGTCAAGTATCATTCATTTAAAAATAACAAGTAAAGCCAATTATATTTTTAACATAAATAACAAACCATGTTAACACTAGTCAAAAGGAAGTTGAAATAGCTATTTTAATATCAAAGTAATTAGATTTCACAGCAAAGAATATTACCAGGAATAAAGAGGATAGTATTAGCCTTGGCGGTGTTCCTCAGTGGTTAGAGTGTAAACCCAAGGACTGAAGGATTGAGGGTTCAATTCCTGGGTTGCAGGATCCATCCCCAGCTCGGTTGGGGCAGGTGCAAGAGGCAACCAATCAATTTCTCCCTCTCACATCTCCTCCACCAAAACACACACACACACACACACACACACACACACACACACACTCTAAAATCAGTGACAAAAATATCCTTGGGTTAGGATTAACAAATAAACAAAACAAACAAAAAAAGAGGATCATTTCATAGTGATAAAGAGCTGAAGAAATGGAGGAGAAACCAAGATGGCGGCATAGGTAAACACCTAAACTGCTGCCTCACACAACAATTTCAAAACTACAACTAAAAGAAAAAACGAACATCATCCAGAACCACAGGAAAGCTGGCTAAGTGGAAATTCTACAACTAGAAGGAAAGAGAAAAGCACACGAAGACTCAGAGGAGCTGCAAAAGGCTGAGGTACAGAGACGCGTGCGCGGAGAGGACTGGCAGCTAAGTGTGTGGCTGGCTTCCTCAAGTGGGAGGGAGAAGGAAGCTCCCGACTGTGCTGAACTCCAGTTCAGGGTGAGACCCTGGGGACCCAGACTCATATGGGGGGAATCTGGACTGTCAGGTAAAGAGAAAAGCACACTGAGACTCAGGGGAGCTACGAAAGGCAGAAGTCCAGAGGTGCAAGCAGGTGGAGAGGACTGACTGCTGAGTGCACGGCTGGCTTTCTCTAGCAGGAGGGAGACGGAAGGTCCCGACTGCGCTGAACTCCAGTTCCGGAAGAGACTCTGGGAACCCAGACTCATTCTGGGAGAAACTGGACTGTCTGGCAGTGGGCGAAACTCGAGGATGGCTTTCTCTCAGAGGTGCTTGCAGCGATTACTACAGGACCCTGAGACACAGGGGCCTCATAGGGCATGGCTGATGGGAAGCCAAGGCTGTCTGCTCCGCCCTGAGACTCCGCCCCATCCAAGCTGAGCACAGAGGCTTTTGTAATTTTGCAAGTCTTGTCTCATAAGGGTGTCTCCAACACAGAAGTTCTCACAGCATAGACCCAGCTGATCCTCACAGCCAATTGGCCTGGAGGTCAATTCCTCCCAGTGATACCAACAACAATCAAGACTTAACTACAACAAGGCTGTGCACACAGTCCACAAAGGGGTGCACCAAGAGTGTCCACCTCAGGTAACTGGGGAGGCTAAGCCACTGGGCCCTATAGGACACCTAGCACACAAAGCTACTCTACCAACTCAGGAAAGCAGCGGAAATGTGGAGACAAAGAAACAGATCACAAATGAAAGAAATGGAGGAAAGCCAACGACTGGATATAGAGTTCAAAACCACGATTATAAGGTTTTTCAAGAATTTCCTAGAAAAGGCCGATAAATTTAGTGAGACCCTCGAGGATAAGAAAAAAGACCAACTAGAAATTAAACATACACTGACTGAAATAAAAAATATTATACAGAGACCTAACAGCAGACTAGAGGATCGCAAGAATCAAGTCAACGATTTGAAATACAAAGAAGCAAAAAACACCTAACCGGAAAAGCAAAAAGAATCCAAAAATTTGAAGATAGTGTAAGGAGCCTCTGGGACAACTTCAAGCATACCAACATCAGAATTATGGAGGTGCCAGAAGAAGAGAGAGAGCAAGATACTGAAAACCTATTTGAAGAAATAATGACAGGAAACTTCCCCCACCTGGTGAAAGAAATAGACTTACAAGTCCAGGAAGCACACAGAACCCCAAACAAAAGGAATCCAAAGAGGACCACACCAAGACACATCAAAATTAAAATGCCAAGAGCGAAAGACAAAGAGAGAATCTTAAAAGCAGCAAGAGAAAAACAGTTAGTTACCTACAAGGGAACACCCATACGACTCTCAGCTGATTTCTCAACAGAAACTATGCAGGCCAGACGGGAGTGGCAAGAAATATTCAAAGTGATGAATAGCAAGAACCTACAACCAAGATTACTCTACCCAGCAAAGCTATCATTTAGAATTGAAGGGCAGATAAAGAGCTTCACAGATTAAAAAAAAAAAAAAAGCTAAAGGAGTTCATCAACACCAAACCAGTATTATATGAAATGCTGAAAGGTATTCTTTAAGAAGAGGAAGACGAAGAAAAAGGTAAAGATAAAAATTATGAACAACAAATACATATCTATGAACAACTGAATCTAAAAATCAAGTGAATAAAAACTCTGATGAACAGAATAAACTGGTGAATATAATAGAATCAGGGGCATAGAAAGGGAGTGGACTGACAATTCTCGGGGGGGAAGGGGTGTGGGGGTTGTGGGAAGAGACTGGACATCGTACACCTATGGATGAGGACAGTGGGGGGGAGGTAAGGGCAGAGGGTGGTGTGGGAACCAGATGGAGGGGAGCTATGGGGAAAAAAGAGGAACAATTGTAATAATCTGAACAATAAAAATTTATTAAATTTTTAAAAAAAAGAGCTGAAGAAATGAAGAGGCTGTGACAAGCCTAAAGTTTATAGTATTACTAATAAGAGAGCATTTGCAGATGACATGATTATTTATATGAGTCTACAAAAGATTATTAGAACTAACAAATGAATTTTGCAAGGTTGCAGGCTATAAGATCAGTATACAAAATTTAACTATCTCCTCATTCCAGAAATAAGCAATCATAAATAAAAATATTTTAAACCATTTACAGTAACATTATATAAAATACTTAGGGATACATCTGATAAAGTATATATAAAACCTGTACACTAAAACTATACATTGCTTTAAAGAAGACCTAAATAAATGGGAAAATATACCTTGTTCAAGAATCAGAACACTCTTTTTAAAACAGAACCAATTCTCTCCAAATCGAGCTATTGATTCAATAATCCCAAAATGTTGGCAGATCTTAGGAAAGTCTGAGAAAGTGCCACAGCCAAGGAACCTAAAATTCTGAAAAATGGACACTAATCTAGTTATAGAAAGCATATGAGTAGTTTGTCCGTGGAGGTCTGAGAGGTGTGAAGGAGAAATTAACAAGTGACACTAGCAAACTTTTAGAACTGATGATATGTTCATTACCTTGATTGTGAAGATGTCATAATTGTATGTACACATACATCAAAGCTCGTCAAACCATGCATTTTAAATATGTGCCATTTATTGTAAAACCGTTTAAAAATAGAACAAAATTATTCTAAATTGCCATAATTAAATTACCATGTAGGTAATTTAGATTATGAGATCTTAGTGACTTTATTTTTACTATAGCTTGAAACATTATTGTTTTATCATCCTACTATTTCAATTATTCTCTACAATGCTTTAAAAAAACCACTAAGAATAATAAGCAAAAGAATGATTAAGTCACGTGAAGAATGATGTAATAGTTAAATAAATCAAAACTATATCAATTCTGTTTTTTTTACTGCACTGCTCAAAATTATTGCTTTTTTTTTTTTTGCATCATCTCTTAAGAGGCTATGACAATATCTTGGGTGAATTTTCTCAAAAATCAGTGAGTTACCAATATATTCTATATATTAAGTGTACAATGCAATGATTTTTATTAAATTTATGGAGTTGTGCAACCAATTTTATAACGTTTTCATCATCCTAAAACAGATCCCTGATGCCCATTGGCAGTCACTCATGTGAATTTTTAAGGGCAGAAAGGAAATACTATATTCTCATCCAGTCTGACATTAAACAGGATGGATTTCACTCCACAAAAAATGAGACAAGAACTTGGACTAATTTTGCTAAAAGAACACATCAACATTTTTTTATGATGTTTTTGTACCATAATTTACTTGCTACAGTTTTTAAGTGTATAAGGCAGGTACTATAGGCAGGTAGGTGGGCTGCTAGAGGGGTAAATGAGTGGGAATCCTCCACTGTTTTAGAGGTTTTTGGAGCGGGGCTGAAATAATTTTCAGAAGCCCTTAAGGGATTATGAGAGGTGACAGAAGATTTTATTGGCGTAGAGTTACATCCCTTGGGTTGCAATATCCCATTTCCCCCAAGCCAGTCCTGAAAAAGGGGCAGCTAGGAGTTTGGCAGAACCAGAAAGAGAGCCAGTGTCCAGAGTTTCTGTTGATGTTACAACCGTTGTGGTTCAAATTAGGCCAGATTAAAGTCTATCAGTCCATGTGTGGAGCCCAACATGGTCATGCAGCATGTGTGCACAGGGGAGCATTGGAGCACATGCATGCGTGCGTGCGCGCGCGTGTGTGTGTGTGTGTGTGTGTGTGTGTGTGTGAGAGAGAGAGAGAGAGAGAGAGAGAGAGAGAGAGACAGAGAGAGAGAGACAGAGAGAGAGAGAGAGAAGGGGGGGGCTCAATTCATTGTCAAGAAATTTAAATATTTATGTTTCAAGGTTGCAATGGTCATGCCCATCCTGGTCAATTACTTGTTTCCAGGTGTGACCAGTGGGCAATCAGTCTCCCAAGTCACTTAGACCTTACTTGGCATGTGTCTAAATTGCCTTTGTCTAGTACCTTCCCCCATAAATCAGTGGGGGACAAACTTGGAGTATTACATGTAGTTTTTTTGGCAAAGCTAAATAAATGGCATGCCTATGCTATTTGGTCTCCCCTTTCACTCCTTTCCTGTTAAATAATAACCAGGTTACTGCAACAGTATGAGGTGCATATACATTGATGTGAGAGAGAAACATTGATCGGTTGCCTTCCAGAGGTGCCGTGACGGGGGACTGAACCCACAACCTAGAAATGTGCCCTCACTGGGAATGGAATCAGCAACCTTTTGGTGTACCAGACAACACTCCAACCAACTGAGTCTCCCAGCCAGGGCAACTAGGAAATCCTATATAATCTATAATAATAAAAGTATAATATGCTAATTGGACCAGACGAAGCCAGGGCTGCAAGGGAAGCCCGGGTACCAGGTGCCTGCTGGTGGCCGGGGGAAGGAAGGCCTCTTCTGGCACACATTTTGTGCATCAGGCCTCTAGTAAAGAATAAAAGGCTAATATGCAAATTAACCAAATGGCAGAACGACCGGTCACTATGACACGCACTGACCACCAGGGGGCAGATGCTCAATGCAGGAGCTGCCCCCTGGTGGTCAGTGCACTCCCAAAGGGGGAGCACTGCTCAGCCAGAAGCTGAGGTCACAGCTGGTGAGCACAGCGGTGGTGGCGGGAGCCTCCCCCACCTCTGTGGCAGTGCTAAGAGTGTCTGACTGACAGCTTAAGCGGTCAGTCAGACATCCCCCGAAGACTCCCAGACTGTGAGAGGACACAGGCCAGGCTGAGGGACCTCCCCCCCTCCACGAGTGCACAAATTTCATGCACTGGGCCTTTAGTATCTTAATAATAAGGATGAGTTTGACAGTTTAATAAACATCTATTCACAATAAATTCCAGAAATTTTAATACTGTTCATACCTTTGTTTCTTTAGGATTAATTTTAGCAGTTTTCAGATGTCCTCCAGTTGAAAGCTTTAAACACAAGCTTTCAAGAACTTAAATGCTCCAAGAATTTAAGTTCTATTTCTTCACCTTTACAATCACTGGGCTATCACTGTTTACTTCAAATCTACTGCTTAGCCCTGGCTAAGTATTAAAAGTCACTACCATCTTAACCAGGATTGCTGCAACTTTTCTTGCTTTCATCCTGCCATCAATTCTCATATAACAGATATTTCTAAGTTAAATAATACACCCAAGTCCAAAATTCTCCTATGACTTCCCATCAAAGTAAAAGCCCAAGTCTTGACCATTATCTAAAAAAATGGACATGATTTAAATGGGCTCAGCCTGCCTCCTACATAAAAACCTGCTACCCCTCTGACCTCCTTTCCTACCATTTCCCAATTCACTCTGCTTCTAAAATTGGTCTGCTTTCTCTTCCTCACACACTCCCACCTCAGGGCCTTTGCACTTAACAGTTCCTTCTGACTGCCTCTGTGATATCACATGATTAGCTTCTTTGCTTAATTAATTTCGGTTCAAATATCATCCTACAAAAGATTCCACCACTACCTTTACAAAAATAGCACTCTACTGCAATCACTATATTTCCCTTTATACTTCTGTATTTGTCTTCAAAGTACTAATTACTATCTAACAGATTCATTCATGTATTTTTATTGTTGGTTTCACCCAAGTAGAATGTAAACTTAATGAAAGCAGTTGTTTATTTTCTCAGCAGCTAGAAGAAAAGAAACTGGCACAGGAAGTGCCTGATAATCATATGAATAACGAAAGTAAAGGAAGTGCTAAATACCAATTGTTTTCTCAATTAACATGAGGTACATACTATGAGATTTCATTTCCCAATATATACTGACATACAGGGGCTATTGAATTTTATAGTGATTTGGAAAGAATTGACCAAATTCCAATAACAAACTGAACTTGCTTTTTTAGGGTCCTAAAAAATCTGAATTAAAACTATATTTCATGATAATAATTTGGTTTATTTGGTGCTGCTTTTCTTTCTGAGCTTAATTTTGGAAAATATATTTTTTAAATTAATATTGTGATTTAATACTCTTAAAGTCCTTACTATGAAAGACTATTCTGGAATCAGCTGCATAATTACATTTCCTTAGTGACCTTGTAATCTCGTGAGCATTTACTCTAGACTAAACAGCCTCATTCAGCTGCCCTGTGTCTGACTGTCGATGAAAGAAGCTTGTTTGACAACTGCTTCAAGCAGAAACATAATTTTTTCCATGATTGCATAAAAAAGATGTAAAACTTACCAGACTAGAGCCAAACTGAAACTTTAAGCAAGAAGTTCATGTTAGATGTGTGAGTTGATTTCTAATTCAAATGCCAAAAAAAAAAAAAAAAAGATACTAAAGACATTCTGCTGTCATGGCCAGTAAAAAAGAGTTAATTTAGTAATACCCTCATAATTAAAACCAAGTATAATATATGTCATATATTATAAACACCCAAAAACTGCAATCATTTTTGTATTTTTCCATGTTCTTTGATTTTTCTAAAACTAAGATCTAAACTTAATTGGACAGCATCAAAACAAAACAAGCATAAAACAAAGCAAACACCTTTTCTTCATTCTTAGGCAATCCATTATAATTAGCCAACAGGTAAAGACCTTGACCAAAAAAACAGAAATGTCTTTAATATGAGTAAACAAACAAACAAAAAACATCACTTAACAGTCAACATGATACTTAATGATGAAACACTCAAAGCATTCACACACACTCAAAATCAGAAACAAAAAAACGGCAATTATCAGAATTATGTAACACCAGATCAAAAAGCTCTAGCCAAATGTAATAAAAATATAAAACTGAACTTAAGAGATAAAGCATTTAAAAGAAAAAAAAAATTTTCAGATGACTGACTTTCAAATAAAACTCCAGATATTCACCTAATAGAACAATTAAAATTATTAGAGTTCAGTAAAGCAGCTGACACAAAATAAAAGTATGTTTAAGCAAGAACCAATTAGAAAACATAATGAAAATTTTGTAACAACATCACAAGCAGCAGCTGGCGTCAGTGTGTCCCAAACCTATCCCAAGACCTGGCACTAGAACCATCCTGCCTTGCCTTACACCTGGGCTTCACCTGGGCACTTCCTAGCCCAATACAAATAGCAGCCATCTACTGATCGCTCTCTGTAGCTCCTTTCGGGTGGCCCCAGGCAATGGCTGACTGCACTTCTGGGGAGACTCCAGAGCCAGTGCACCCAATGGACAGCTTCAGACCATGCCAGATTAGAACTCCACACATCCACAAATGACACACTCAAGGGGCAGACTCAGTGAGCACCAAAGCCCCACTAAAGCAAGTCCTGCTTCATAGGGGTGTTTCCTACACAGCAGCGCTTCCACTGTAGTCACAGCTGGTCTTCACAGCCAATTGGCCTGGAGGTCAATTCCTCCCAGTGACACTAACAGTAATCAAGGCTCAACTACAACAAGACTGCACACAGCCCACACAGGGGCGCACCTAGTGTGCCTAACTTAGGTGACTGGGGAGGCTGAGCCACTGGGCCTTACAGGATACCCACTACACAAGGCCACTCTACCAATTTTAGGAGACATAGCAGCGCTACTTAATACATAGAAACAAATACAGGGAAGCAGCCAAAATGAGGAGACAAAGAAAATGTCACAAATGAAAGAAATGGAAGCAAGCAAACTACTAGATACAGAGCTCAAAACAATAATTATTAGGTTGTTCAAGGATCTTAATGAGAGCCTCAGGGACTTAGACTTTCAAGGATCTTAGTGAGAATTTCAAAGATATGAAAAAGAACCAGCCAGAAATGAAGGATACACTAACTGAAATGAAGAATAATTTACAGGTAATCAACAGTAGAGGATGCTGAGAATCAAATCAGCAATTTGGAATATGAGGAAGCAAAAATATACCCAATCAGAAGAGCAAAAAAAAAAAGAATCCAAAAATATGAAGATAGTATAAGGAGGCCCTGGAACAACTTCAAGTGTACCAACATTTGCATCATGGGGGTGCCCAGAAGGAGAAGAGAGACAGCAAGAAATTGAAAACCTATTTGAAGAAATAATGACAGAAAAATTCCCCTACCTGGTGAAAGAAATAGACTTACAAGCCCAGGAAACGCAGAGAGTCCCAAACAAGAGGAACCCAAAGAAGCCCACACCAAGTCACATCATAATCAAAATGCAAGGGTTAAAGACAGAGAATCTTAAAAGCAGCAAAGAAAAGCAGAGGGGGAGGAGGAGGAGGAGAAGGAAGAGGAGGAGGAGGAGGAGGAGGAGGAGGAGGAGGAGGAGGAGGAGGAGGGGGAGGAGGAGGAGGAGGAGGGAGAGGAGGAGGAGGAGGAGGGAGAGGAGGAGGAGGAGGAGGAGGAGGAGGAGGAGGAGGAGGAGGAGGAGAGAAAAAAAGATAAAAAAATATGAACAATAAAATGGCAATAAATACATATCTATCAACAATTAAATCTAAATCAAAATACATGAACAGGGAATTTAGTGAACAAATAAACTGATGAATAAAATAGAATCAGAGACATAGAAACATGGAACAGACCGAGGAATCTGAGAGGGAAGGGGGTGGGGGTGGGAAGAGATTAACCAAAGATTTTATATGCATATATGCCTTACCCATAGACACAGATAATAGGGTGGTGAAGGCCTGGGGCAGGGTGAGAACCAGGTGGAGGGGAGCAATAGGGGAAGAATAGGGGACATCTGTAATACTTTCAACAATAAAGATTTTTTTTAAAAGGTAACTGAAAAATATACAACCTGCTTAAAGACCATATTTTATCTTATAAAACAAGTTTTCCTTCTATAATATGCTCACAAATGAACAGCTCATGTTAAATAAAGCACATATTTATTTAAAACAGTAGTGACAGCTGATTAAATAATTTTGAAACTGATGAATGAAGTTGATAAATGCTTATAACTTACTAGAGGCCCAGTGCACGAAATTCGTGCACGGGGGGGAGGGTTTCCCTCAGCTTAGCCTGCTCCCTCTCTAATCCGGGACCCCTCGGGGGATGTCCAACTGCCGTTTTAGGCCCAATCCGGGATTGAGCCTAAACTGGCAGTCGGATATCCCTCTCACAATCTTGGACCGCTGTCTCCTAACCATTCACCTGCCTCCCTGCCTGACTGCCCCTAACCACTCTGCCTGCCTGCTAATCACTCCTAACTGCTCCCCTGCTGGCCTGCTTGCCCCTAACTGCCTCTGCCTTGGCCCCCGCCACTGTGGCTTTGTCTGGAAGGACGACCAAAAGATGTCCAGTCAACCTGGTCTAATTAGCATTTTACCCTTTTATTAGTATAGATGGGCGATTCCCTTGTAGGTAACTTTCTACCTCTCTTTGCAGCCCTTCATATTCTTTCTTTGTCATTAACGTTTGACATTGTAATTACAATGTGTCTTGGTGTGGGTCTTTTTGGGTTCATCTTGTTTGTGTGCTTGTGTGATTTTTTTCTTTCCCAAATATTGGAAGTTTTCTTTCATTATTTCCTCAGATAGTTTTTCTATTCCTTTCTCCTCTTCTTGACTTTCTGGCACTCCTATTATATGGATATTACTTCATTTCATTTTGTTCCAAAAGCCCCTTAAACTCTTCTCCTGCTTTTAAATTGTTTTTCTCCAATTGCTGTTCAGATTGGGTGTGTTTTCTATCTCACTGATTCATTCCTTCACTTCTTCTAGTATACTGTTTAAACCTTCCATTGTGGTTTTTTTGCTGCTATACCATTCTTCATTCTCTTTGATTCTTACATATGTTGTTGATTTTCTCATCCTGCCAGTTTAAGAACTTTATAACCCTTACTCTGAATTCTTTCTCTGACATATTGCTTACCTCCACTTCATTTAATTTCTAATAATTCCTCCTTTTCTTTCCTTGGGGGGTTATTTCTTTGTCCCCTCTTTTTGCCATCTCTTTCTGGCCCTGGGCACCATGCTTGGGGTTTGAGAAGTTGAAGGCAAATGGTCCAGAAATCATTAGACCAGAGGTTAGGTCTACCTTGAATCTCATGCCTTTATTGACTGTTCTCTGAGTTGTATTCCCTCTTCCCATGGATCTAGTCCCTCAGTTGTCTGCTTCAGATGCTCGAGGTTGTGGGTGCATGTGCAAAGTGTCTCTGGTGTGTGACTTCCTATGGGGACCCAGAGCCGTCTTTCTTGCCATTTGCTGTATGGTCTCAGCACCCATGGCAGGGTGGCATCCTAGGTCCCTCTGGCAGCATACTTGCAGCGCAATCCTTTGGCCTCTGGCTGAGCACACCAGATTGCTCCTGGACACCCTGGCAATGCTCTCTTGTGGCCCAGAATGGGGTGCGCACTGGGTTTCTGTGGATAAACCCAGCCAAACTGTCCCAGGGACCAAGGTGGAGTGGGTGTGGGCTGCTCATGGTCACATAGTCCTTGTTTTTCTGTGGCCCAAAGTGGGGTGCACACTGGGTTGCTCCAGGTTGCCCCAGCAGCAGGTCCCAGGGCTCGGGGTGGAGCAGGTGCTGAGTGGCTCTGGGTCAAACTGGCAGCATGGTTCTAGTGCTTGGGGGGCCCCATGCTTGCACTCACTGTGGGACTCTGGAGCCAGATCCTGGGATGCTGGGTCCCGACGGACTGGTTAGGAGTCCTGGTACAAAAGGTCATTCTGGCAAATGCTCACTGCAGATATCTTTTCTAATTTGGATGCCTTTTATCAGTTCTTGTCTGATTTCTGTGGCTAGGACTTCAAGTAATATGTTGAGTAAGAGTGGTTGAAGTGGACATCCTTGTCTTGTTGCTGTTCTTAAGGGAAACACTTTTGAGATTTTCCCAATGAGTATGATGTTGGCTGTAGGTGTGTCATTTATGATCTTTATTACATTGAGGTATGATTGCTCTATACCCACTTTGCTTAGAGTTTTCATCAAAATGGGTGCTGAATTTTGTCAAAAGCTTTTTCTGCATTAATATGATTATGTGATTTTTATCTTTCAATTTGCTTATGTGCTGTATCACATTTATTGATTTTAAAATATTGAACCAGCCTTTGATTCCTGGAATAAATCCCAATTGATCCTGGTGTATAGTCTCTTTAATGTATTGCTTGATCTGATTTAATATTTTAGCATCTGTGTTCACAGGTATATTGGCCAGTAATTTTCTTTTGTTGTAGTATCTTTATCTGGTTTTGGAATTAGGATAATACTGACCTCATAAAAAGAGCTTGAAAGTCTTTTTTCCTCTTGAATATTTTGGAATAGTTTGAGGAGGACTGGTGTTAATTCTTCTTTGAATGTTTGATAAAATTCTCTTGTAAATTCACCAGGTCCAGAACTTTTGCTGGCTAGGAGGGAGTTTTTTAATTATGGTTTCAATTTCATCTGTTGTTTTTAGCCTATTCAGATTTTCCGATTCTTCCTTATTGAGTTTTGGAAGATTGTATGTTTCTAGGAATTTGTCCATTTTGCCTACTTTGTTCAATTTGTTGGCATCTAGCTGTTCATAGTAATTGCTTACAATCCCTTATATTTCTGTGGTGTCCTTTATTATGTCACTTTTTTTTTCATTTCTGATTTTATTTATTTGGGTCCTCTCTTTTTATTTCCCTTTTTAAAAATATGTTTTTATTGCATTTTAGAGAGAGAAAGGGAGAGGGATAGAGAAATACAAACATCAGTGAGAGAGAAACATGGATCTGCTGCCTTCTACACACCTCCTATGAGGAATCAAGCCCACAACACAGGCATGTGCCCCAACCAGGAATCAAACTGGTGACCTCTTGGTTAATGGGCTGATACTCAACCACTGAGCCACACCAGCAGGGCTCTTTGTTTCTTGATTAGTCTGGCTAAATGTTCATAAATTGTGTTTATCTTTTCAAAAACCAGCTCTTGAATTCATTGATTTTTTTTGTACTGTTTTCTTTGTATGTCATTTATTTCTGCTCAGATATTTATTATTTCTTTCCTATTACTTCCTCTGGGGTTTTATTGCTGTTCTCTTTTCAACTATTTAAGTTGCAGGGTTAGATAGTTTATTACTGCTTTTTTTTCTTGTTTCTTGAGATAGGCCTATAATGCTATGGCCTTTACTCTCAGGAATGCTTTGGCTGTATCCCATAGATTTGGGGTGGTTGTGTGTTCATTTTCATTTGTTTCCAGGAAGTTTTTAATTTATTGCTTGATCTCATTGGTAATCCATTCACTGTTTAACAACCTGCTATTTAGTCTTCATGTATTTGAGCATTTTAGAGATTTTTTAATTTAGTTGATTACTAACTCCATGCCATTTTGTTCTGAGAAGATGCTTAGTATGATATCAATCTTCTTGAATTTGTATCAACTTGTTTGTGTCCTAACACATTGTCAATCTTTGAGAATGTTCCATGTGCACTTGAGAAGAATGTACATTCTGTTGCTTTGGGGTGAAATGTGTTGTAAATATCAGTTAGTACCATCTGATCTTGTGTGTCATTTAAAGCATCTGTTTTCTTGTTGATTTTTTGTCTGGAATACCTATACAGTGATGTCAATGGGGTGTTAAAATCCCCATATGATGACTGTATTGCTATCAATCTCTCCCTTAAAGTCCATCAAGAGGTGTTTATATATACAAATATGTGTGTGTGTGTGTGTGTGTGTGTGTATGTGTGTGTGTACATATATATATATAATTAGAAGCCAAATGCACAAAATTCGTGCAAGAGTAGAGTAGGCCTTCCTTCCCCCAGCTGCCAGCACCAGCTTCCCACTGGTATCCAGGACCTGGACTTCCCTACGGCCGCCGGCAGGCACACAGGACCTGGGCTTCCCTCGGGCCACTGGCAGGCACCTGGGACCCAGGCTTCTCTCACAGCCCCAGCTTCATCTGGAAGAACGTCAGTCTAATTAGCATAATATGCTTTTATTATTCTAGATTAGAGGCCCAGTGCATAAAATTCATGCATGGGGGGGGGGTCCCTTAGCCCAGCCTGCCCCCTCTCGCAATCTGGGCTCCTAACTGCTCACCTTCCTGCCTGCCTGCCTGATCGCCCCTGATCAGTCTGCATGCCTGCCTGATAACCCCTAACCCAGGGGTGGGCAAACTTTTTGACTCGAGGGCCACAATGGGTTCTTAAACTGGACCGGAGGGCCGGAACAAAAGCTTGGATGGAGTGTTTGTGTGAACTAATATAAATTCAAAGTAAAGGAGCGGAGGGGAGAGCAAGAGAACCAGATAGAACAGCCGGATCCGGCCCACGGGCCGTAGTTTGCCCAAGGCTGCCCTAACCCCTCTGCCTCCCTGCCTAATTGCCCCTAACCACTCATCTGCCTGCCTGATTGACCAGGTCTTTGGTCGTTCTGGTTGTTCCACCATTTTGGTCGCTGGGCTTTTATTATATAGGATATCAGTTAAGGGAATTATTCTTCTTTGGGTGGAAGGTAGTAAAATATTCACTAGAAAGCCAGTTGATGATTACAAAGACAGTCTCACAGTGCCAATCAATGAGACTTTACTAACCACTAAAGTCATAGTCTGGGGAATTTCAATTAGCAGTTAAGTTTTCCCAATGCTTGCTCCCAGTGGCACAGAATTAATAAAACATGTTTATATATTGCCTTCAGCAAATCCGAAAAGTACTGCCAGTGCAATCTTAACTATAACTATATATTCATAATACCCTACTGAATGAGAGATTCTCATTTAGTCTTCATCTACTGCTCAAGTTTAACTAACTTTAGGAAAGATCTCAGTAAAAACCACCTAAAACCTCATAGCAATATACTTTTTATTTCATCCTTTATCAAAGTTATACATGAGGACAAAAACATAGTTTTCAGGAGGCATTCTCCCAAGACCTTATGTCACCCACTCCCAAAATTATATAATTAAAATTATTTTGAAAGTGCTTGCATCCACGGTTTTGCACCAACTAAAGTGAAAGTACAAGTGTACTATTCTTAACTTCATGCCATAAAGATTTCAGAGCAGATATAAGAAAATGGAAATGAGGTAGTTAATTTATTTTCTATTTGCCTCTAAAGAAATTAAACTTTTACCCTCTGTAGAATAACATAATATAAAATGGAATAGAAAAAGAAAGAGGATAGAAGCTAGACGGGGAGAACCTGCTGTAAAGGGATAACTGGGGCTTATTAGATACAATCTTCTAGCAAAGATGTGGACCAACTCTTGGGACAGGTATGTAACAATTACACCTTTAGTCAACTGAAGTTAATATTCCTTGTACCTTAAGAGCAGCACCTTTGAGGATACCAAATCATTCTCTGAAAAGTCATTTCATAGGGCAACTTCTCCAGTCTCTCTATAAATATTTCTGAAAATTATAATAGGTAAATTATAGTATGTATTCTTACATCTAGAATAATAAGAAAAAAAGTAAGAAAGCCTATGGTTTCAAATAATATTGCTTTATAAAATCTAATCTAGCAAACTCAGCTTATTATTTGGAGTATTTAGATCCCGTGATATCCAATATGTGATTATTTAAATCATACTGAATTCTGAACTACATCCAGCATGGCCAGGGGTGAACCTGAAGAGGGGCAGTGAAGGATTAAAACAGACAAGAGAATACAGTTGGGACCAGGTGGATCACTGTGCCTAGATGAGGAAACAGTGACACAGCCTGTAAGCCGAAGCTTTATTTCATAGTCAGATCACACAAAGTAAAACAAGGGCAAGATGTTTACAATGTTCTTGCAAATTTCAAATCTGCTTCTTTCCTGTTGTTGCTATCTCTGAACTCTATCAAGCCTTGTTTTGGCAGCACTTGCTGCACCCCTCACAGCTCACATCTCTCAGCTAAATAGGACTGCAGGGTCGGACTACTAGCATAAAGTCAAGCTTACATACATCCATAGCCGCTGGCTATAACCATGCTGGTAGGTCTTTGCCCTCCAAGCTGGGACTTGTATGTGGCTTTGCCACAAGTCAGTCCCAGGCTTGATCCTGTCTGAATGCTGTAGCTGCTCTCCATAGAATTCAACTTAACACTCAATTCTTCTGTTGCACTAGACACATTCAAGTGCTCCGTAGAAACATTTTACCGGTGGCTACTATCTTCAATAGCACTGACAGAATATTTCCATCACTTCAGAAAGTTTTATTGGATGGTGTTTGTTCAGAACATTTACATTTAATGTAATTACTGATATAATTAATATTAAATCTACCACCATATTATTTGTTTCCTAATTGTCCCATTTATTTCCCCTCCCCCTTTCCTGCCCTCCATTTCATTAATGGAGTATTTCTATGATCTTATTATTTTCTCTGATACTGAATTATTGACTATCCCACTTTGTTTTACATTTTTAGTAGTTGTTCTAGGGTTTATATTAAACATCTTTAACTTATTATAGTCTATCTCCAGATACTATTATACCACTCCACACATAGTATAAGAACATTTCAACAGCAGAGTTTTACCCCTTTGTATTAATTGTTGTCATACATTTTACCTGAGCATTGTTATTATGCAAGGCAATTTCTATGATCTTTCAAATGTAATTTTGATAACAAAATTATTGGAAAATCAGCCTGTAACAGAGGAGTACTATTTTAAATACTTATTTTCACATACATAAAAGTAAAGATTTTAAGAGATAAGATGTCAATGTCTATTTCACTTATAACTTTTTACATCATACAACCTTATATTGTCTGTCTCCTCAAGCTACAGTTTTAGTATTTAGGCCAATTTTTTGATGAATTTGTTATCTCAAACTCAAATGGCATTTTAGATTTTATTTCACATTCCCTTGGCTTCATGCTTGGAGACCGTAGGGCATTAAGAGCACTCAGAACTAAAGAAAATCATAAGATCTACCAAATCGCAAATAAGTAAATTATCTATCATTTTAATAGTAATTTGACCTTGGAGCCTCCGTGTTCATATGCAAAATACCATGTATCATCTTCAAGACTTTGATTTTGATTTTGAAGACTCATATTGATTTTATCTATTTTTTCATCTATCTTGTTTTTGCTGTTATGATCTTTTTTTAATTACTTGGTTTCATAGTACCAATTATTTTCTATTCACATTATAACTTTACATTTTATTTTGTTAGAAAACAACCAATACTGGATCATCTTTTCATTCAATAATCTATGTTGAAACACCACAACAAAATAGATTTCCATCCAACAAAGTCTGTGCTTGTATACAAACACCTACCAGTACCCCTAAGAAAGACTGTGATCATCTCTAAACCTCGCAAAAGACACAATCCCACATTCATTTTCAAAATGGATGCATATAACTTTTGAGCCATTGGCCAGCTCTACAATATATCTTTTCACAAAATATATTTTGTGGCTCATTTCTCATAATACTGTTTCATTACTCACAACAGACAGTGAGTAAATCTCCTCTTTTTCATGGTAAGGAGCTCAACTCTCATATTTTTACTGGCTTACTATAGACTAAATTAAACCCCTCTTTCTAAAAAATACGCAGTGAGTTGAAAATGAACAGCTACTTCAATAAGGCTGCCAAGGAAAGCCTTAAAAATGAACTAATACAATCCAATTTCAATCTCAAAAAAATACTAACAAAATCGTTTAAAAAAAAAGTATTAACTTAGTATTAAGCACCATTCCTTTTTTTTTAATAGATTTCAGAGAGGAAGGGAGAGGGAGAGAGAGATAGAAACATCAATGATGAGAGAGAGTCATTGATCTGCTGCCTCCTGCATGCCCCACACTGGGGATTGAGCCCACAACCTGGAAATGTGCCCTCACCGGGAATCAAACTGTGACCTCCTGGTTCATAGGTAGATGCTCAAAAATTAAGCCACACCAGCTGGGCAAAGCACCATTCTTTTTTATAAAAGAGTATAAAATTCTGTAAACTCAAATTTAATAACATTAAGGTGTCAGCTCAAAATGGTAAAAACAAAGCACTAAACATCAGCTATTCAATGAGAAGTTCTTTTGGGCACTTACCCAAGTCTTCCTAGCATCTCAAACTCAGGAACTTGTGGTCCACATGTCTCTACTTGCAATGGTTGGTATTCATATAGAGCTTCTTCAAGCTTTTGAATAGGTGCTAATGAAATATGCTGACTCTGTTAGAAAAACGAAGGAAAGCAATACCTCTTAATATTACTTTCATATTAATACTTAATTGAATCATTTTAAAAAATGGACTAACCTATGGAACTCCCATTTGACCCAGTGATCCCACTTCTAGGAATATATCCCAAGAAACTAGAAACACAAATCAGAAAGAATATATGCACCCCTATGTTCATAGCAGCACAATTCACCATAGCTAAGATTTGGAAACTGCCTAAGCGCCCATCAGAAGATGAGTGGATTAAAAAAACTATGGTACATCTACACAATGGAATACTACGCTGCGGTAAAAAAGAAGGAATTCTTACCATTTGCAGCAGCATGGATGGAACTAGAGAGCAATATGCTAAGCGAAATACGCCAGTCAGAGAAAGACAAATATCACATGATCTCACCCATTTATGGAAAATAATGAACAACATAAACTGTTGAACAAAAACAGATCCAGAGACAGAGAAGCATCCTTCAGACCATCAAACCTCAAAGGGAAGGTAAGGGAGGGTGGGGGTAAGGGGGAGAGATCAACCAAAGGACTTGTATGCATGCATATGAGCCTAACCAATGGACACAGAGAAACAGGGGTGAGGGCATGAGTGGGGGAGGGGGGTTGGGGGACAATGGGGAGATAAGGACACATATGTAATACCTTAATCAATAAAAAAAAGTTAATTAAAAAAAAGGACTAACTTCCTTACATTAAAAATAGTAGCCATTATGTCTGCTATTCCATGGGTACAATTCATTATGTTACTGAAATCCATATCACATAATTAACACATAGTCATTGAAATGTGATTTACATGAGCCAACAATTCTATTTCTACAAAAGTAATGAAAGTAGGAACTCAAACAGATATTTGTACACTCATGTTCATAGCAGCATTATTCACAATAGCCAAAAGATAGACGCTACCCATGGAAGAGCAGACTTAATGGATACTATTGATAGATGAATTAATAAACAAAATGTGGTATATATACATAATGGAATATTACTCAGCCTTAAAAATTTTTTTGAAGCATGCTAGAACATGAATGAAGCTTGAAGACATGAGGCTAAGTAAAATAAGCCAGTGACAAAAGGATAAATATTGTATAATTCCGATTCTGTGGTGTTTCTAACGTAGTAAAATTCATCGAGCCAGAAAGTAGAATGATGGTTGCCAGAGGCTAGGGGGAGCCAAGATGGGGTGTTAGTATTTGATGGGTGCAGAGTTTTAGTTGGAAAAGATAAAAAACTCTGGAGATGAATAATGGTGATGAATGCACAACAATGTGAATGCTTGTAATGCTAAGAACTATATACTTAGAAATTAAAATTGTAAACTTTTTATTATATACACTTTACCACAATTTATAAAGATGAGTTTTGAATGTTCTGATTTACTCATTTATCTTACTGGAATAATATACAGGAAACATAAAAAAGTGAAATACCTGGAAAACTTCATTAACATTATTATTTTTTTTTTATTATTTATTTTTTTTACAGAGAGGAAGGGAGAGGGATAGAGAGTTAGAAACATCGATCAACTGCCTCCTGCACACTCCCTACTGGGTATGTGCCCGCAAACAAGGTACATGCCCTTGACCAGAATTGAACCTGGGACCCTTGAGTCTGCAGGCAGACGCTCTATACACTGAACCAAACCAGTTAGGGCCATTAACCTTATTTTAACATTTAACCTTCATATGTTTCACAGCCTTTTTAAAAACATGAAACTGGGAGAAACCAAGATGGCAGCATAGGTAAGCACCTAAACTGCTGCCTCGCACAACAATTTCAAAATTACAACTAAAAGACAGAACGGACACCATCCAGAACCACAGGAAAGCTGGCTGAGTGAAAATTCTACAACTAGAAGGAAAGAGAAAAACTCACAGAGAATTGGAGGTACGGCAAAGGGTCTTTGTGCGTGCAGAGAGGAAGGGTGGCTGAGAGCCTGGCTGACTTTCTCTGGCGGAAGGGGGAAAAAAGCCCCTGACCGCACTGAACCCCAGTTCTGACTGCACTGAACCCAGTCCCGAGCGAAACCCCGTGGACCCAGGCTCATACAGGGGGAGTCTGGACTGTCAGGTAGAGAGAAAGGCACCCGGAGACTTGGAGACCCGGGGGAGCCCCGGCAGGCAGGGTTCTGGAGGCGCGCGCGCCAGAGTGCACAAAGGCTGCGGAGGTTGCCACAGGCTTTCCCTAGCAGAAGGGAGTCCGAAGCTCCTAACTGCACTGAACCCCAATTCTGACTGCACTGAACCCCAGTTCCTGGCGAGCCCCTGGGGACCCGCGCTCTTATGGGGGGAATCTGGACTCTCAGGCAGAGACTCGGGAGCCGGGGAAGGCAGAGGTCTGAAGGCGCGCACGCGTGCAAGGGCAAGGCTGACTGGAAGCCAAGACTGTCTGCTCCGCCCTGAGACTCCACCCCATCCAAGCTGAGCACAGAGGCTATTGCAATTTGGCAAGTCTAATCCTATAAGGCTGTCTCCAGCACCTGACTTCTCCCAGCGAAGACACAGCTGATCCTTACAGCCAACTGGCCTGGAGGTCAATTCCTCCCAGTAATACCAACAACAATCAAGACTTAACTACAACAAGGCTGTACACACAGTCCACAAAGGGGTGCACCAAGAGTGTCCACCTCAGGTTAACTGGGGAGGCCGACCAACTGGGCCATATAGGAAACCTAGCACACAAATCTACCCTACCAACTCAGGGAAGCAGTGAAAATGTGGCGTCAAAGAAACAGATCACAAACGAAAGAAATGGAGGAAAACAAACGACTGGATATAGAATTCAAAACCACGGTTATAAGGCTTTTCAAGAATATCCTAGAAAAGGCCGATAAATATAACGAGACCCTCGAAGATATGAAAAAGGACCAACTAGAAATTAAACATACAGTGACTGAAATAAAAAATATTATAGAGACCCAACAACAGACTAGAGGAACACAAGAATCAAGTCAAAGAATTGAAATACAAAGAAGCAAAAAACACTCAAACGAAAAAGCAAAAAGAAAAAAAAATCCAAAAAGTTGAAGATAATGTAAGAAGACTCTGGGACAACTTCAAGCGTACCAACATCAGAATTATGGGGGTGCCAGAAGAAGAGAGAGAGGAAGATACTGAAAACCTATTTGAAGAAATAATGACCGAAAACTTCCCCCACCTGGTGAAAGAAATAGACTTACAAGTCCAGGAAGCGCACAGAACCCCAAACAAGAGGAATCCAAAGAGGACCACACCAAGACACATCATAATTAAAATGCCAAGAGCAAAAGACAAAGAGAGAATCTTAAAAGCAGCAAGAGAAAAACAGTTAGTTACCTACAAGGGAACACCCATACGACTCTCAGCTGATTTCTCAACAGAAACTATGCAGGCCAGACGGGAGTGGCAAGAAATATTCAAAGTGATGAATAGCAAGAACCTACAACCAAGATTCCTCTACCCAGCAAAGCTATCATTTAGAATTGAAGGGCAGATAAAGAGCTTCACAGATAAGAAAAAGCTAAAGGAGTTCAGCACCACCAAACCAGTATTATATGAAATGCTGAAAGGTATTCTTAAAGAAGAGGAAGAAGAAAAAAGTAAAGATAAAAATTATGAACAACAAATACATATCTATCAACAAGTGAACCTAAAAGTCAAGTGAATTAAAAACCTGAGGAACAGAATAATCTGGTGAATATAATAGAATCAGGGGCATAGAAAGGGAGTGGACTGATAATTCTCAGGGGGGAAGGGGTATGGGGGGGTTCAGAAAGAGACTGGACAAAAATCATACACCCATGGATGAGGACAGTGGGGGGGAGGTAAGGGCAGAAGGTGGGGTGGGAACCGGGTGGAGGGGAGTTATGGGGGGGGGAAAAGGAGAAACAATTGTAATAATCTGAATAAAGATTTATTTAAAAAAATAAAAAAAAATAAACATGAAACTGGCAAGTTAAATCTTATACTATATCACAGTAATCCAATTTCTAAAAAAATGAATCTATCTATAGGGCACTACACAGGTTAAGAAGAGGCCTGCCTCTCTTGTTGATAATAGTCATTCTAACAGGTGAGAAGTGGTATATCACTGCATTTGATTTGCATTTCCCTAATAGCTAATGAAGTTGAACATCTTTTCATATATTTGTGGGCCATCTGTATGTCTTATTGGGAGAATTGTCTGTTCAGGTCTCCTGTCGATTTTAATATATTTTTTTATTGATTTCAGAAAGGAAAGGAGAGAGAGAGAGAGAGAGAGAGAGAGAGAGAGAGAGAGAGAGAGAGAGAGAGAGAGAAACATCAATGATGACAGAGAATCATTGATCAGCTATCTTGTACACATCCCACACTGGGGATCAAGCCTGCAATCAGAGTACATACCCTGACAGGGAATTGAACCTTGACAACCTGTTTCATAGGATAATGCTCAACCACTGAGCCACGCCAGCTGGACTCCTGCCTATTTTTTAATTGGACTATTTGTTTGTTTGCATTGCTCTGTATACCAACTGGTTGCAGGTTCAATTCCCAGTGAGGGCATATACCTAGGTTGTAGGTTAAATCCCCAGTCTAAGCACAAACTAGAGGCAGCCAACTGATCTCCCCTCTCTCTCTCTCCCTTCCCACACCCCCTTCCCCCGCAAAAAATCAATAAACATATCCTCAGGTGAGGATTAAAAAGTAAAGATAAAAGAATTTGTATCTAGAATATATGCAAAGTAATGTTATAACTGAAGAAAAAATTTTAAGTCCAAAGATTTTAATAGACATTTTACCAAAAGAAATATACAAATGGCTAATGAGAATACGGAAAGATGCTCAATTACAAAATGGTGGTGGAGTAAGTGGAAGCTACACTGACACTTTCCCAGAACCAAACTGGAAATATAACTAAAATACAGAAAAACCACCCTGAAAAATCAATTGAAGACCAGTTGGAGAGAACCCTGATAACCAAAGGCGTAAAATGGAGACCACATAGAGACTGGTAAGAAGTGCGGAGGTGCAAAAGGGCTGGCTGGGCTCCCATCGACCGTAGCTGAAATTCTGGAGAAATATCTCAGGTGTGGGGGGTTCCCACTGAGAACTAAGAGGGTGCCTGCATTTCCAGCTGTCTCTCGCTGGCAGACAGCAACCTTGCTGCTTTTCATAGCCAGATGTTATGTAGGCACCTTTCTCAGTTCTGGTGCTCTGGGCTGCGGGGCCCAGCTTGGGTTTTAGACACCAGAGTTCTCAGTGGGAACCCCTCCACAGCTGAGATATCTCTCTGGGACTTCAGCTGCTGCCTGTGGGAGCCCAGCCAGCCCTTTCATGCCTCTATCCTTCCTACCAGTCTCTATGCAGTCTCCACTTTCTGTACCAACTTTCCCCTAAAATTTTATTTCTCAAAGAAAACAAGCTTTTGCAGAATTCAAAGTTTCATCCTGAATACACTAAGAACAGCACTATATTTTTCTAGCTTTTCAATAATGATCAGTTCCATTCAAATATGTAAGTTATGCTTTAAACATCAAAGAATAATTTATATAACCACTTAGTTGGGCTTAAGCTTCTTGTTAAAAAAATTAAAAGTCAAATAGCCCTAAAAGAGTTGTACTCTCACTTGCCCAAGCCAAGTCTCCAAAACGATTTCTATCAATTGTCTCTGATGTCATCAAAATCTTTTGACTGCACTGACGTTATTTTAAGGCTTTATTAAATAAATGTATTTGCAGTTCCATCTCTACAACATACACCATTTAGTCTTCAAATTATCACAGGGAAAAAAAAAGCTCTTTAATAATACATCTACTCGCCAAGCCGGTATGGCTCAGTAGTTGAGTGTCAACCCACGAACCAGAAGGTCACAGTTTCATTCCCAGTCAGGGCCCATGCCAGGGTTGCAGGCTTGATCCTCAGTAGGGGGCATGCAGGAAGCAGCTGATCAATGATTCTCTCTCATCATTAATGTTTCTATCTCTCCCTCTCCCTTCCTGTCTCAGAAGTCAATAAAAACATTTAAAGTAATAATAATAATACATCAATTTTGTTTTGCAATTCTTATTGTTACACCAATATAAACTATTCCTTGAGAAAAAAACTTCAAAAATAAAATGTAACACATTTAGAAATTTAAAATGTTAGAGGAAAATAAGGAAATAATATATATTTTAAGGAACAACCTAAGACAGGCACAGTCGCAGAGGGGCCATCAGGAGAGAACTTGGGGATCAACAGAGGTGGGGCACAGACCCTCACGCCCTCAACCTTGCAGGGGCCTGAACCCTCACCCTGTCTGAGGGAAATCTTCTGCCCCCATGGCTGCTTTGCTTCCCATGCCCAGCTCAGATCGGGACACAGGTGACAGACAGTGACTTGGCCCAGCTCAGATTGGGACCCAGGTAACAGACAGAGACTTGGCAGACAGCAGCTGCCCTATATCGAAATCCAGCCTAGCACCAGGAATGCTCAGGGCCTACTCAAGAATGCAAATAATCCTTTCCACTAATATTTACAGGGTAAACTAAGATTGTTGGTAGAGTATTAAATTTGACAGTAAAATAATAATCAAGTTTTCAGATTAATTTAAATAGGCTAATTGAAATAAGTGAATATTCAAGAAAATTTAATTGTACTGGACAAAAAGCTGTTCCTAAAATGGTAACTAAAATTTCTATTGGTAGTTCATCTCATGGTAAAATTCCTGAACATGCAATGAAACTAAAGCAATCATATTTTTGTGCAAAATATTAAAATTTAAAGTTATCAAGACTGCATTATAAAATTTACAAAAGCCTCCATTAATCAAAAAAAGGGGGGATAGTAGGGTAATTTCATGTAAGGAAAAATATCCTATAAGTAAATTACATCTAGAAAATTTTTACTTTACAAATGCTAACAGCAAGACACCCATGAAAAACGCATATGGTGTCTAAATAAGACAAAGGAAAATCGTTTGGGCAAAAATAAAAAGGATCTCAAATCAATTATATAGAAAAGATTCCTTTATTAACTTTTGGTCAAGAATATGTTTGTATATTTTCAGAAAACAACTCCAAGACCATGTGGATTCCTGCAACAGAGAGGAATTGACAGGTCTGCTCCAACCACGAAGACAAGAGGAGAAACAGTCCAGAGATGGAAGACGCTGACGACGCCTTGCCACGCTAGCAGTCAGCAGCTGTGCGACGCAGCAAGTTGCCTAGGACCAAACCAGAGAGGGTTGGACCTGCATTGCCACCATGTGCCCACCATCCAGATATCATTGCTGACATGTACACATAAGGAACTGTTTGACATTGAAACGGGGACTCAGAACTGTTGGACATTGAAATTGGGACTCAAACATTTTTTGTTATTATATGTTTATTTCTAGTCTGCAGAGGCAAGATTTTTTAAAGGAAAGAAATGGGGGGAAAATAGATACAGAGGCAAAGAAGCATTGAACAGGCTGTCAAACTACAGCGGGAAGGCAGGGGAGGTTGCGGCGGGGGCTGTAAGAGATCAACTGAAGGACTTGTACGCATGCATATAAGCATAACTAATGGATACAAGACCCTGTGGGGGGGAGGCAGGTAAAAGCATGTACTGGGGGGAAGGTCAATGGGGGAAAAAAAGGAGACATATGTACTACTATTTGTAATACTTCAAACAATTTAAAAAAGTAAAAATTAAAAAAAAAGATTACTATTATTAAAGCATCTCAAATATAATTACAATCTAACCCTGCATGTTAAAAAAAGATTTCTATAAATTCCTTTGCATTGGAGTAGAACTATTACGGCTCATATGGAAACTAAATGCAACAAAATCTTTGTGGTCACATACAATTGATTTAAAAAAGGCCAAGTGTTTGCCTGGCTGGTGTGGCTCAATTGTTAAACAATGGCCCATGCACCAAGAAGTCACCAGTTTGATTCCCAGTTGGGGCACATGTCCGGGTTGCAGGCTCGATCCCCAGTAGGGGCCGTGCAGGAAGTGGCCAGTCGATAATTCTCTCCTCTATGTTTCTCTCTCTCTCTCCCTCTCCCTTCCTCTCTCTCTAAAGTCAATAAAAATATTTTTAATGGAATAAGGTCTGTACATTAAAAAGAAAAAAAGCCAAGCATCTCAAATTAGATAGGTGAACGTGAAATAAAAAGCCATAGCATTTTCTCCTGCTTTTACCTATTGTGACTATTACCGCATTCATACAGATTTATCTCCCCCAAAATGCAAAAATAAAGACAAAAAGGAATTAAGCTAGTTATCTCTGCCTCAGATAGTTCTATACCTAAAACATTCAAAAGAGTTCCAAATGTTACCCAGATGTGACTAACTCAAGTTCAACAAAGCTGTAGTAGTAAAGTCATATTTTACACAAATATTAGGTTCTAAAGTTAGAGTAAGGCAAAAACTGTTCAAAATAACCCCTCAAAAATCCTTAACATAGCCCATAAAGTATACATTGTTCTGTGCAAACCATAATATCTTTGTATAAATCCAATTCAGCTAGATTTTCCTCTAGCATTGGAATAGATTACTGTTCTGTGGAAAACCAGATAAAATAGTTGGCTTCCTTTTGGCAACCAAGTTGTTTTGAAAACACTTTATAAGGGAAGAGAAGAATTCTTTGCTATTTTTTCTCCCTAGTTTGGTGTTTTTTTCAACTTTAGTTGAATTCAAATAAGTTAAATGTACAAATGATATGAGTCTGCTAAACATGACAGGTATCTGAATGTTCATTCAATTAAATTTATGGAGAAAAAATGACATTTGAGATGGGCTATAAAGACTGAATAGGGCTGAAATATGGGGGCGGGGGGGAGGAATACCATTTGCAATGAAGGGAATTTCAATACCAAGAGTAACTTCAGCATAGTAGTGAAAATAGGAGCCAGAATATCAATGATAGAAGAAATAAGAAACACTGAGTGAACTTGATTACTGTTTTCATCAAGTCATAAGGCAAAATAAAAATAGGGAGATGGCAGAAAAGGTAGAGTCCAAAGAGGAGATTGTGTTTATTTTGTTTGTTTTTGTTGTTCTAGGTTTTATTTTTCCCTGAGCACTGATAAATGAGGTAGTGTTGAAAATAGTTATTATTTTTACATTCTTTCTCTGATGCTTGTCTTGCTACTGAACCACCATTTGTTGCCAAGAGGACAGAGTGTCCAGCAAATCATATCTGTTTCTATAAAAAGATCAGAAAAGAAAAACATCAAGGAGTCTATTTGGTGAGACAAAACCTGTCTCCTTAAAAGAGTTTACATTAATTTTAAGAAAAACAGTACTTGCCAAAATTTTAAAAACAACTTTTCAGGCATATAGCATTTTAGCTTATTTTTAGTAATTACAAAAAATAGCTTCCAAGAAAGAATTCTTATCTTGGCACTTTAAGTGAACCTTTCTCTAACCAACAGCAATGACAACTTATACATAAATCTAAATTTCTAAATGTGATAAAATATGAAAATTACTTTATATAAAATTCTCTAAAAGTATTACTATTATTATATAAACAAAACAAAAAAAATAGCACATCATAAAATTAGTAATCTTCTGAAGCAAAAATATTTTTCAGTGAAAAGTTAGCAAAAAGCTTAGATCTAAACTCTCTGCCTACTACAGTGCCTATGAATGTTTGTTTCATAAATGAACAAATGTTTTGTAAGGATACAACAGTATCCAACTCTCTTCAATCCTCTACTCCGGGCCATCCCCCCAAAAAATTACATAACAAATCTCCTGATTCTATTTGAGGTCATTTAACTACAAATTGGATCATTATTGTGCCATTCCCATTGTAGAAAATAAGTAGACAATTAAGCCAAGCTGCAACTGACTTTTTCCTTCTTCTGTCTTAAAAGGACACACCAAATATTATAAACTAGAAGCCTGGTGCACAAAATTCGTGCACTCAGGTGGGGGAAGGGTCCCTCAGCCTCGCCTGCACCCTCTTGCAGTCTGGGAACCCTCGGCGGGTGTCTGACTGGTGGGAAATGGGCCTAAGCCTGCAGTCGGACATCCTTAGCACTGCCGTGGAGGCAGGAGAGGCTTCTGCCACCGCCGCTGCACTCACCAGCCGTGACCCCAGCTTCTGGCTTAGCGGTGCTCCCCCTGTGGGAGCGCACTGACCACCAGGGAGGAAGTTCCTGGTTTGAGTGTCTGCCCCCTGGTGGTCAGTGCACGTCATAGCGACCAGTCATTCTGCAGTTCAGTCAATTTGCATATTAGCCTTTTATTATATAGGACTAGAGGCCCGATACACGAAATTCGTGCAAGAGTAGGCCTGCACAGCCACGGTGGCTGCCTGGATCCCTCCCTCACAGCCGCAGCTACAGCCCCAGCTTCGTCCCAGAAGGACATCCAGAAGGACATCCAATAGCATATTACACTTTTATTATTATAGATACCCTAACCATTCTAAACTTCCTTCCACACACATCACCACCACTGCTTCCGCCACCTTCAGAAAACCACCATGTAATTAAATCTGGACTGTAAATGCAAAATAGAGTATTTAGGATTCCCTGATTCTCTTTTACTTGCAATTCCACATAAATTGTCATGCACATATGGAATGTAATTATTAGCAGTGAAATTCCATGGGAAGAACACAGAAATAATTATTGAATATTTACTATATGCCATGGTAGGTACTATATATACATTAGAGATAATTATTATTTTGCCTGTTTTATAGGAAAAGAAAGTGAAGTTTTTCAAGGCCAAGTAATCTACCCAGGTTTTAAACCCTATTCTGCCGCAATGCACCAAGCACTTTTCTATAACAGGACTACAGTATGAAAAATCATTTATCTAACATTTAGTAGACACTAGGCACTGTGAAGGTATGATAGAAAGGATATGCCACCACAAGAACTGATTCTATTTTCAAGCTTTTAACAATATATATTTATATTTATTAGAAAGTATTCATTTTAAAATATTAGTATGAGTGCTTTTACAATTAGTATATAAGTACTAGTTCATTAAAACATGACATTTTTAAGAAAATATTCACACTTGATTTTTTCATAATACATTTATTTTTTTATTTTTTTATTTTTTTTAATTGTTTGAAGTATTACAAATAGTAGTACATATGTCTCTTTTTTTCCCCCATTGACGTCCCCCCAGCCTCCCCTTCCCCCCAGTACATGCCTTTACCTGCCCCCCCCCACCAGTGTCTTTTATCCATTGGTTATGCTTATATGCATGTGTACAAGTCCTTCAGTTGATCTCTTACAGCCCCCCCCCAAAAAACCTCCTCTGCCTTCCCGCTGTAGTTTGACAGTCTGTTCAATGCTTCTTTGCTTCTGTATCTATTTTTTCCCCTTTTCTTTCCTTTAAAAAATCTTGCCTCTGCAGATTAATTTAGATTGATGCAAATTTCACCTGTACTGAGATATGTGCTTCATCTTTTTTTTTTTTAATCCTCAATTTTTATTGATTTTATAGAGAGGTAGGGAAAGAGAGAGAAACATCAATCAGTTGCCAATCAACTGAGCCACTCGGCCAGGGCTGTGCTTCATCATTTTTAGATGCTCTCTTAGAAATAATAGAAATTAAGTCTTCTTTTCATAACAAACAATATATTATTTCCTCAAATAATATACAAATTGATGGTTTGTCTATTAATCTATGTAAATTAATATACTTTGAAATATGAACTAGAAAGACTATTTCAACAAGAATAATTCCTAACAATGTAGAAGTAACTACCTTCCTAGAAAGTTGACTATAATGACCAATCCTTTAAATTATATATATGTATCTTATTATTATTATTATTATTATTATTATTGATTTCAGAGAGGTAGAGAGGAGGAGAGAAGGAAAGAAACATCAATGATGAGAAAGAATCATGGATTTTCTGTCTCCTGCACATCCCCCACTGGGGACTAAGCTCGCAACCCGGGCATGTGCCCTGACCGGGATCGAACCCTGACCTCCTGGTTCACAGGTTGACACTCAATCACTGAGCCATACCGGCCGGGCTAAATTATATTTTACTACACTTTAACACATCATTTTTCAAAATTGACAGATATGTTTTATGTTTACGATACAAATTACAAAAGCAAAATCACTTGGTAAGTGTCTTGTCTGGGAACAGTATATGTTTACTGAGCATAAATGGTGATTCCACAAACACAGGTATACACCGTTTTAGTTAAAAATTTTTTTAATTTTATTTTATAACCTTCATAAGTAAAACACATAAATAAAAGTAAAGAGATACATTTAGTAAAGTAGTGCCCTAGAGAACAAAGAAAGTAATTATATGGGAGACCTTAATGAATACAGCTTTGAAGCACTTCTGAAATTATAGGCTTAATAAAAGCACTAACATTCTACCAGTTGCTGAGACAGGTGACACTGCCAATCAGCTGCATTTGCTGAAGCATATTCTAAAGATTACTAATTAATCTCTACACTGAAAATAATGGCTGCCTACCATTTTGATTACCATTTTTAAAAAGAAAAAGAAACAGTCACTCTATGACCAAATACAACTAGATAAAACACAACTCTAGGTAAGCTCTGCATCTGCTTAATTACTTAATTGTATCATTTTCTGGTGTGGTTTATACTAAACCCAAAGATACTACTGGCTGGAGTCATGAGACTTATAGTCTCTCCACCTGCTATTTCTGAGTTATTTCTATTTACTACAAAAAATTGAAAGTGTTTGTGAAGATACTTGGGGAAAAGTCACCCTATATAATAAAGTTGTAATATGCAAATGGTCGTTACGCTGTGAAAGGTAATGACTGACTGTGTAATGACTAGATCATGGATCAGCAGGAGGGTGGGGCAGCAAGCTACAAGTGGGCAGTGGAGAGCTAGAGGAGGGGGCAGGGCAGCAAGCTATGAGGGGGGTGCGGGGGGGGGCAGGGGGAGCTACAGGAGGGCGGGGCAGCAGGCCGAGAGCTACTGGATGGCAGCAGCGAGCTACTGGCAAGCTACTGGCGCACGAATTCCTGCGCAGGGCTACTTGTATTATATAAGATAGTATTTTATTTGTTATTGACTTTGAACATTTCAATCATAAGCTCAAGAGAAATATGATTCAGGTAGGCATTCTCCTTCAGATCACTTCTGCCTTTTCATTAGAACTTAACCCCACACACACACACCTCTGACCTCACCCAGCACATACAACACACACACATACACACACCTGTATACTTTGTTCTACCACCATCACAGCCTACCTTTAATATCCAAAATCTGCTCAGAGCACTGCTCAGAATTTAACATTAAAAGAGTCAATGTTTCCAAATCTGAGCAATTATTATAAAAGTGATTCTGAAGTTCTTTTAAAAATATGCTGGCACAACATGCCAAAGAACTCATTTTAAATCCATTGAAAACATACTGGTATAAACATATATAAAGTGAAAACTGTATATAAGGGTGCTGTTCAGGATTTTCCATCCTTTTATGTTTTAAATTAACATTGATTCTTGAATCTTAATACTATCCATTCTATGTTTTTAAAGTTGCTTTCATTCAACTGTTCATGCCTATGACCTCCACAACGACCTCTACAAAAAGCAGTTGTGCACTTTACTGTGGTGCAAATCCTCACAGACAAGTTGAACCTGTTCTTTTTGGCACTGAGCCCTTGTGCTGAACACATAGCTGAGATTTATTATAAAAGGAAAACTAAGGGGCATTATTCTGCAACATTTATCCTTCACATATAGCCAAGTATAATCTTCTACAACTTTTGAGAGCCCTTAAATAAACAGATCTCCTCTTAATTGCGCAGTTTCTTATTTGTCACCAATTGTATGACATATTGAGATTCATTTTACATGAGTAAAAAGTTAGCACAGAAATCATTTATACTAAGAGTTGTTAAAGTTGATCTCTTAATATTTATTCAAAAATAATACTTTTAATACACAGACCTAAGGATAATTACCTGCCTTGTTGTCCCCTTAGCAAGTCAATGCAATGAAGTAATTAATAAACACCTGTCTTCAAGAAACTATACTTGAAGAAAATGGGTTTAAAAAAAAAAAATCTTCCTACAGCGTTCTTATAGGTATTTTAAAAACATTACAGAGAAAACATTAGCCTTTACTTTTACAGTTTTATGATTTCTTTTAAATTTCAAAGCTCAGTTTTAATTAATTTTCCCACAACGTTTTAAAAACACTTCCCATAGATGCAGAGAATAGAGTTTAGTGGGGAGAGGGAGAGGAGGTGTGGGGTCGGGATGAAAAAGGTGAAGGGGTAAGCACAAAATGGTTGTTACAAAATAGTCACAGGGATATAAAGTACAGTGTAAGCCTTATACAATAAGGAGTACAGTCAATAATATTGTAATAACTATGTATGGTACCAGGTGGGTATTTGAAATTTTGGAGCGAATCACTTTATAAAGTATATGACTGTCACACCACAAGGCTGTACACCTGAAACTAATACAAAATAATACTGAATGTAAACTGTAATTGAAAAATACACACACACATACATACATACATATATACATATAAACATTTCCCATTCTAAACAATTTTGAACTGATACACAAGACTGCTGCCAGGCTACTTCCTCAATCCAACAGTAAATCTGATACCCTGAGGAAAGGAGGATTTTCTGAGTTACCACACTATTTACATTAATTCTTCAGGATTTGCTAATTGATCTATCATCAAGACTTGCCTTGTTGAAATGAAAAAAAGAATATAACCACAAAAGTATGCTACCCTGAAAGTCAGGTTCAAACTAGCTTATCAGCTAATTGCTCAACATAAAGGAAACTGAAATATGTTGATTTAGGTGAATATTTCATTGCTCTAACTTCTTCTAATTTTTTTCTTTACTATTAAATGTAAAAACTGTAGACCTATGGTGGAAGGGAGTATTTTTTAATGGGTATAGAGTTTCATTTTTAAGATGAAGATTTATGGAAACTGATGGTAGAAATGGTTGCACAATATGAATGTATTTAATACCACTGAACTGTAAACTTTAAAATGTTTAAGATGGTGAGTTTTATGTTATGTGTACTATTGAACTAATTTTTTAAATGGTGAAAAAAATCTAATGATACATATTTAGGAATTAGGGGTTTAGCAGTAAGCAAAACAGACATGTTCATAGATGGCACCAAATATATTTTGTGAAGACAAAATAACTGAAGAGTTAAATAAAAATCTATTTCATTGAAGTTTAACATTTTAAGCAACCTATTCATATTTTTTCTAAGAAAAGACGTTTTAAACAATTTATATCCCTAATACTTTCTCCCTCTGTCTAGGGAATACAAGTAAAAGTTATGAGTTTGGACATTTTTTAATTCATTACCAAAACAAGAAACATTTTTTTTTCACATATGTAGTCTTTCAAAAAAAACTAAATATATTAAATTTTAAGTGTTTTACTGTCATTACATCTTTAAATAGATATAATCAGCGTGCAAAAAATTACTAACAAATTTTATTCATAATATTAATTTATACAATATGAGGCAACATAAAAATTGAGAATAACTATAAAACATGGATCAAATATGTTAAAAAAAAATGCCTGAAGACCTGACCTTACACCATGTTCTATTATTATGCCAATGCTGGTGATATGTTTTAAATGACTAAGTCCTCTATTCGTTTTGAAATGCATGTGCTTTAAGATTTCCATAATATCCAAAACTACTCTTGTTGAAGTCATATAATTAAAAATAACATCCAAAGAACCCATAGTTGCAATGTCAAGCAGGTTAACCCAGATTAACCTCCAAATAACTTAAAGCAGCTGCAAGAACATTCCCAGTCTCCATTTATTTTGGTTCTCTACACCACAACAGCTTTCCCATCTGTATCTCTTCCTTCCATCAAGAATGCAAGCATACACTCTATTTTCTTAAAGTCCCTGTGTTATATAACCCCTTTGAATAATACAATGTTAAAAACATGGGCCTTGGAGTCCAAATAGTCAAATCCCAATTTTACCTTGAGCAACTTATTTTTTTAACAATCCTTAGTTTCACCTGTAAAATTATTTTAAAGGATCAATTAAATAAAAAACATAGCAAAATCAAGTGTCCACAACATGCTAACAATAATAATTATTATTTTTGTATCATCAACTTCATCAGGAGCAAGAAGAGATATTTTGCACCATCTCCACAGTCTGTTAGTCACTACCACCAGATAAAATTACCACACGCAATCATCACCATATGAACAGCAACCTTTCAAAAGTCTGCTTCAAAGTAAGGCCGGGCCATGTGGCTCAGTTGATTGAGCGTAATCCCATGCACTGAGAGGTCATCAGTTCGATTCCTAGTCATGGCACATGCCTGGGTTGCAGGCTCGATCCCCAGTAGGGGGCATGCAGGAGGCAGCCTATCCATGTTTCTCTCTCATTGATGTTTCTTTCTCTCTCTCCCTCTCCATTCCTCTCTCTCTAAAAATCAATAAAAACATATTTTAAAAAGAAAGTTGGAACTCAAAACATCTACCTGCAAAAACCAAAGTTTTGAATGATGATACAGTCCTCTAAGCTAACAATATACAAAACACATTATTTTAAATTTAGTCTAGAGCCCTGAAGCAATATAGGAGGAAAAACAAAAAAGTTTACTTTTTCTTTCCCAGATGCAACCCTGACCTTAGGCAAAATTTTCAAATTTCTAAAATTTTAGTGTCTCCCATTTTACCTTTTGCATTCCTATCCAGCACCTAGTGGCTTTTCCAGGCATTGTATGCCCCCACAGCACTTTAAGCTCTTAATTGCAAACACTCCATTCAAACCTACTGACTTCTAAATGCTCCCTGATCTTAAGTCACCAATATGCATCTCACAATTAAAACTTCCTGATATCACTAAGGTGTTAGGAGGAAAGATATTGCATTGCATGATTTTGCTTAGTGGACATCTGGTTTTCATTAGAATACTAAAGGCCTGGTGCATGAAATTCGTGCACTAGGGGGAGGGGGTGTCCCCTCAGCCTGGCTTGCACCCTCTCGCAGTCCAGGACCCCTCCGGGGATGTCTGCCTGCCAGCTTAGGCCTGATCCCCCTCTCACAGTCCAGGGCTCTCGTAGTCTGGGACCCCTTGCTCCTTAACACCTGCCTGCAGTGCCAGCCGCTGTGCTCACCAGCCATGAGCCCAGCTTCTGGCTGAGTGGCTGGCGCTCCCTCTGTGAGAGCATACTGACCACCAGGGGGCAGCTCCTGCATTGTCTCCCCCTGGTGGTCAGTGTGCATCATAGCGACCAGTCGTTCTGCCAGTTGTTCTGCAGGTCAGTCGATTTGCATATTAGGGTTTTATTATATAAGATTATTGCTTTAAAAAAGAACATTTGTAAAACATTTTTATTGGAAACAAAATACAAAGCAATAGCTGCCTTTTAAAGACATGAGCTAAGAAATATTCACTGATCACTTTATATATTGCTTAATGTTTTTGTATGTTTAAGAACTGTCAACAAATTACCTAGGCTTTTTTTTTTTTTGCCTTTATATTTCTCTACATAAAAAATAGATTCTCTTGCCCAGCCAGTGTGGCTCAGTGGTTGAGCATTGATTCAGGAACCAAGAGGTCACCAGTTCAATTCTTGATCAGGACACATGCTCAGGTTGCAGCCCAATTCCCAGGGGTTATGTGATGGAGGCAGCCAATTGATGGTGTTTCTCTTCCATCGATGTTTCTATCTTTCTAGCCCTCTCCCTTCCTCTCTCTCTAAAAATCAATGAAAAAAAAATAGATTCTCAAAAAACATTAGTATTTTTTACAGTGAATCAATTAAGAGTAACATAATGAGGAATGGGAAGGGTATAGATACCCTGGGTAAATTTTGAATGTCTAATAAATAATGAAATTCAGAGAATCTCAGAAATAGACAGCACATTAAAGATCATCTCCAGTCTTACAAGCCACTGAATTTTTCAATACTTTCCTCAATATCCCTGTCTATGGCTAACCACCTCACAACTTATCAAGATAAGCCAAAGCACAAGAATAGTCTATAAAGATACACCTTAGTACCAAACAGATGCATAAAAGTGTACCTCTAACTAAACGAGGGAGTGTGAAATCTATATGACATAGTCAAAATTATATATATCTACTAATGCACACAAACCAGAGTATTTGTCTTCCAAAAGTTGAATCAGAACTTCTCTTCAGTCTATCTCATAAGACTTTCTAAGATACATGATTCTTACTGAAGAGAGAGATATTTTTGCTGAGGAAAATGCATTGACATGATTCTCCATGGTAATACAAAATAAAATTTATAAATATTTAAGGAAACTTCTTTAACTACAGTATTTTAATCAAAAAAGCACCAGATTGTTTTTTAATTATGATTTCATTCAAGGCTTTGTCTCATCTGCATTCTTGATTTCTGCTTCCAATAATTCCAATTGATGATCAGATCAATGTTTGTTTTTTCACATATTCACCAGACAATATGTACTCAACAGAAATTCAAATGTAAAACCCAATAAAGAACAGGGTTACTTTTAAGGTTCCTATTATCTGCAAAATGAAATTATCCTCTAAGTCATCCTTTAATGACTTAAAAGATCATTAATACGTTTTAACGGACTGTATCATTAGTTTCTATTTTCCTATATTTTTAAAGGAAGAGTTTATTGATTTTTAGAGAAAGAAGAAGGGAGAGGGAGAGAAAGAGAGAGAAACATGGATGTGAGAGCTCAGTACCAATCCCCTGCCTCCTGCATGCCCCCCACAGGGGATCAAGGCCAAAACCTAGGCACGGGCACTTGACCAGGAATTGAAATAGGCAACCTCCTGGTGCACAAGACAATACACAACCAACTGAGCCACACTAGCCAGGGTTCCTATTATCCTATTTATAAGTTATAACAAATTATTCTTCTTTTCTCTGTAGATTGCTTAAAAATTTGAGGAAGTCTACATCCAGTTCTAAGATTTACCTTGTTTAGAGTTGGTCACTCAATTCCTCTTTATTTTGTTACTATGTTTATGTTTTTAGGTGTGTGTGTGTTTTTTTTTTATCATCTACTATATTATCTATGGGAGAATAGGTTAAATCTGGGAAACAGTTTATTTTATATCTAAGAAAATCATCTAAAGAATCTTCTCTGAGTTTATTTTCATTTCATTTTATTCTCACAAATACCACATTGTGAGGTATATTCCAATGAATAAGGTTTATACTATTTCAAATGAATATCCCATAAGCATTAACTCACAGAGACAGAATTTGAACCCACCTGGTCAGATATTAAAATTCTTATCTATTAACACTGCTAATCTGCCTATCATCTGTAAAAAGGCAAAAAAAAAGTCTCTTAATTGTGCCATTAAACAGAATGACAAGAGACTACAAGTACTCCCCATTACTTCTAATTTTCAACTCAAATGATCCTCATACCTTTGATAAAACATAATGGAACTTTGCTAAAATTGGTGACAGCAATGAAAAAGTATGCAACATTATTTACCATTTCAAGGATAAGAGGCCTTGCACCAGAAATAGGTAATTACGTTATGGATCTAATTTCTAAAACTAAAATTAATGCTACAGAAATAAAATGACTATTTTACAGAACCTTATCATCTATATATATAAAAGCCTAAGTGACCGTCGCAACCGAAACAACCGAATGGACAACCGAACAGGCAGCATGGGGCAACCAGGCTGGCAGGTGGGTTAGTGAAGGACGACCAAATGACTGAACAGCAGGCCATGTGGGGTGACCAGGCCAGCAGGGGAGGCAGTGAGGAGCGACCAAACAACTGAAAAGCACGCTGCATGGGGAGACCAGGCCGGCAGGGGGGGAGGGTGGCAGTTGGGGGCGACCAGGCTGGCAGAGGGGTGCAGTTAGGGGAAACCAGGCCAGCAGAGGGGGCCGTTAGGGGCAACAAGGCAGGTGGGGGGGGCAGTGAGGGGCAATCAGGCCAGCAGGCAGAGGCAGTTAGTGGTGATCAGGCTGGCAGGGGGGCAGTTAGGGGCAATCAGGCAGTCAGGCAGGTGAGTGGTTAGGAGCCAGCGGTCCAGGATTGTGAGAAGGATGTCCGACTGCCGGTTTAGGTCCGATCCCCGGGATCGAGCCTAAACCGGCAGTTGAACATCCCCTGAGGGGTCCCAGATTGGAGAGGGTGGAGGCTGGGCTGAGGGGACCTTCCCCCTCCTGTGCACGAATTTTGTGCACTGAGCCTCTAGTTATCAATAATCCTCATTCAAGAAACGAGGGCAATGTAAGAGCTCCTACCACTGATGATATGGTTGGTTCAAAGTGTAGTATTACTTCCTATATTAAATTATTTTTTCTCCTTTCATCTCTGTCTTTATTTATCTCTTTATTTATGCTACTTTTCATATTTAACTCAAGAGACATTGTGGTATAATAAAAAAAAACTGAACTAAGAATGTAAAGGCTTATACTCTGACTTCCATTTTCCTGCTGGGGTTTAGGGAAATATCAGTAAAAAAGAAAGAGGACCCTAGCTGGCTTGGCTCAGTGGATAAAGCGTCGGACTGCGGACTAAAGGGTCCTGCATTCAATTCCAGTTAAGGGCACATGCCTGGTTTGCAGACTCGATCCCCGGTGAGGGGCATGCAGGAGGCAGCCAATCAATGATTCTCTCTCATCACTGATGTTTCTATCTCACTCTCCCTCTCCCTTCCTCTCTGAAATCAATAAAAATATCTTTTTTTAAAAAAGGAGGGGGGATATGATTAATAATATGTATAATAATATATACATGCAATTTCATTCAATGTCATAAAAGTCTCTTCAGTCACAATATTTTATATATATGATTACAGACACAGAAATCTAACTTCACAGACATTTCCAAACAACTCACTATATTGACTGTAGGTGCATTCTGAAAACTCCAAGCCCAATAATAACATTTATTTTTAAAGCAGAATATAACTCAACAAGACTATAAATACTTGAAAAGTTTTAAATTAATGTTTGTCATTTATTTCCATTAGCACCACTCAATTTAAATTTATGTTTATGATCTCCTAAAATATAGTCAGACTATGATTTGAAAGAAGGCACTGATATTTATCGAAAGTAAGACCCAGAAATGAAAAGTTCCAGTAAAATAATCTATAATTATATTTATATTATATGAATGATTTGCTGTTTCTCAAAAATAGCATGTAGCAAGTCAGTAATTTGCAAACGTGCAAAGTACTTCCATGTGCTTAGCAAGAAAACTACAATAAACAAACAATACTTAACAATTTTTTTTTTTATTTCGCTACCATCTGTTTTAGTCTTTTTTTCCTTGGTCCCAATCACCTTCTTTCTTTCTGTTGCCTGCCTATTGCTCATAGTAACACTTGCAAAAGAATAAACAGCAAAATTAGATACCCAGGTGGGAATTTTAGTCCCAGATGTTACTTGACAATGACACAGTACAGAGCTAAATATTTATGGACATAAACTCCTAAAAAAACTAATAAATGCCTCAATGCAAACACTAAATATACTACAGTTTGTTTTACTTAGTCCTAAAGATTATCATTCAATATTCATCAAAAAATATATTAAGATCATATATTCTTTAAGAAAAATCAATATTTTTATTCCCATAAGCCTTATTTTCATCCAGGTGTTTTTATCTGACAAATATATAGAAAAAGGTATATATGTATGTATATACCTCATGAGGCAGAAAAAAAATCTGAAGGCAATGGTACATAACGCCACACATGAAATAAAATATAAAACTAAAACACTATTAACATTTCTCACTAGCAAAGATGCTTAAAGTAGCTCCGCCTCAAATAGATATTATTGAATTACAGGACTACTAAAACAAAACAAAAAAGGCAAACATATAAAAAATACATTTACTCTATAAGTATTTTAAAACACAATTAAATATCTATGAAATTTTCCTTTAAAATTTATCTCTTTATAATAAAGCAATAAATGGTGATAAAATAGGTAAATTAAAGCCCTAATGGGCCCTAAAAGTACAAAAAGACAAAGAGAAAATCTTTTTTTAAAAAACAGAGAGGAAGGGAGAAAGGGAAAGAGATAGAAACATCAGTGTTGAAAGAGAATCACTGACTGGCTGCCTCTTGCATGCCCCACACCAGAAATCAAGCCCACAATCCACACATATGCCCTCACCAAGAATCGAACCATAATCTCCTGATTCATGGGTTGATGCTCACCCACTGAGCCACGCTGGCCAGGCCAAAGAGAAAATCTTGAAAGTAATAAAAAGAAATGGCTCCTGATACTCAAGGAAACCCCAGTAAGATTAGTAACTGAAATCTCATCAGAAACCACAGAAGTCAGAACATAGTGGGAAGATATATTCAATGTGCTATAAGGAAAATACTGTCAACCAAGAATTGTTTATCCAATTACACTATCCAACAGAGGCAGAATGAAGACATTCTCAGATAAACAAAGTCTGAGTAATTTGTTGCTAGCAGATAAGCATTACAAAGGAAAAAATACTAAAGAAGTCCTTCAAGATAAAAGGAAATGACAGTAGGCATTTCTCACAAAGGAATAAAGAACACTACAAAGGTAACTACAAAAGACTTGATGATGGAAACATTTCTTTCTCTTTTCTTCTCTTAACTAATTTTTATAACTGCAAGAAAATACTAAAACTGTATGGCTGGGCTTATAACATACAAAATATAATATCCTATATAATAAAAGGCTAATAAGCAAATGACCAAATAATGGAATGACCCGTCACTATGATGTGCACTGACCACCAGGGGGCAGACACTCAACGCAGGAGCTGCTCCCTGGTGGTCAGTTTGCGCCCACAGGGGGAGCGCCTCTCAGCCAGAAGCCAGACTCATGGCTGGCGAGCACAGTGGCAGTGGTGGGAGCCTCTTCCGCCACCGTGGCAATGCTAAGGATGTCCGACTGACGGCTTAGGCCCACTAAGCCATTAGTCAGACATCCTCCCAGGGCTCCCGAACTGTGAGAGGGCACAGGTCAGGCTGAGGGACCGCCCCCCTCAAATGCACGAATTGCGTGCACTGGGCCTCTAGTATATCTATAATAATAAAAGCATAATATGCTAATTAGACCGGACAGCTGAACGACCTTCTGGGCGTCATTCTGGATGTCCTACTGGACGAAGCCGCAGCGGCAGGGGCCGAGGCAGAGGCAGTTAGGGCAATCAGGCAGGCAAGCGAGTGGTTAGGGGTGATCAGTCAGGCAGGCAAGTGGTTAGGGCGATCAGGTAGGCAGGGAAAGTGGAACCCCCCCTCCCATGCACGAATTTCATGCACCGGGCCTCTAGTATGACAAAAGCAGCATACAAGAGGAAAAAGAAATGGAGCTATTCTAGATCAAAGAGTCTATATTACTATTGATTTACTATTAATATGAAGTTTTTTGTTGAATAAATTAAGATACATATTTTAACCACTCAAAATTATTCATAGGAGCAGATGGCTTCACCAGTGAATTCTACCAAACATTCAAAGATTTAAAACTTATCTTTCTCAAACTCTTCCAAAAAATTGAATAAGCAGCAATATCTCCTAACATGTTTTATGAGCCCAACATAACCCTGATAGCAAACCTAGTAGACAGAAAATCAATAGGGAAACAAGCCTTAAAAGACACACCAGATTAGAAGGATTTAATTGATACCTTCAGAGCAAGCAGTAGAATATATATTCTTTTTAAGTGCACATGGAACATTTTCAGGATAGACATATGTTAGAACACAAAACAAGTCTCATGAATCAACCTAGAGGATATTATGCTAAGTGAAATAAGTCAGTCAGAGTAAGACAAATACCATATGATTTCACTTATATGTGAAATCTAAAAATCATTATAAACAAACAAACAAATAAAAAACAGAAATAGACACACAGATACAGAGAACAGACTGATAGTTGCCAGAGGGAAAGGGGTTTGGGGGACTGGGTGAAAAAGGTGAAAGAATTGAGAAGTACAGAATGGAAATTACTAAATAATCATGGGTATATAAAATATAGCATAGAAAATACAGTCAATGATATTGTAATAACTATGTATGATGCCAGTTGGGTACTGGAAATATCAGGGGGAACACTTTGAAAGTATATGATTTTTCTAATCACTATGCTATGTACCTGAAACTAATACAAAATATTAATTGTAAACTGTAATTTAAAAAATATTAAAAATTAAAAATGTAACATAAGAAAATAGTACTCTTCCAGACATAAACACAGTATGTAAATATATATATATATATGTATATATATATATATATCCATTTATATATTTTTTAAGTTTTTCTCATCACAATTTTGTTGCATACACTTTTTTGTATACAGTTCTTATACATATTTTATTAGACTTACACCTAAGTATTTCATGTTTTGATGCTATTACAAATGGTAATTTTCTTTTTTTTAATCTTTATTGTTCAGATTATTACAGATGCTCCTCTTTTTTCCCCCCATGGCTCCCCTCCACCCAGTTCCCACCCCACTCCAGGCCTTCTCCCCGCCCACACTGAGCTCCTCCATAAGTGTAAGCTCTTTGTCCAATCTCTTCCCACACCGCCCGCAACCCCTTCCCCCCGAGAATTGTCAGTCTGCTCCCTTTCCATGCCCCTGATTCTATTACATTCACCAGTCTGTTCTGTTCATCAGGTTTTTTATTCATTTGATTTTTAGGTTCACTTGTTGATATGTATTTGTTGTCACTTTGTTGTTCTTAATTTTTTATCTTTACCTTTTCTCCTTCTTCCTCTTCTTAGAGAATAGCCTTCAGCATTTCATATAATACTGGTTTGGTGGTGATGAACTCCTTTAGCTTTTTCCTGTCTGTGAAGATCTTTATCTGACCTTCTATTCTAAATGACAGCTTTCCTGGGTAATCTAGGTTGTAGGTTCTTACAATGCATCACTTTTTATATTTCTTGCCACTTCCATCTGGCCTGCATAGTTTGTTGAGAAATCAGCTGACTTGTAAGTAACTAACTGTTTTCTCTTGCTGCTTTTAAGATTCTCTCTTTGTCTTTTGCCCTTGGCATTTTAATTATGATGTGTCTTGGTGTGGTCCTCTTTGGATTCCTTTTGTTTGGGGTTCTCTGCACTTCCTGGACTTGTAAGTCTATTTCTTTCACCAGGTAGGAGAAGTTTTCTGTCATTATTTCTTCAAATAGGTTTTCAATATCTTGCTCTCTCTCTTTTTCTGGCACCCCCATAATTAGGATGTTGGTATGCTTAAAGTTGTCCCAGAAGCTGCTTACACTATCTTCATATTTTTTTATTCTTTTTGCTTTTTGCTTTTCCAGTTGGGTGTTTTTTGTTTATTCATATTTCAAATCTTTGACTTGATTCTTGCGATCCTCTAGTCTGCTGTTGAATCTCTGTATATTATTCTTTATTTCAGTCAGTGTATGCTTAATTTCTGATTGGTCCTTTTTCATATCCTTGAGGGTTTCACTAAATTTCTCGGAGGTTTCTAGAAGATTCTTGAGTAACCTTATAACCGTGGTTTTTAAACTCTATATCCAGTATTTTGCTTTCATCCATTTCTTTCATTTGTGACATGTTTCTTTGTCTCCGCATTTTGGCTGCTTCCCTGTGTTTGTTTCTATGTATCGGGTAGTTGCTAAGTCTTCTTGAGTTGATAGAGTGGCCTTGTGTGGTAAGTGTCCTATAGGGCCCAGTGGCTCAGCCTCCCCAGTCACTTGAGATGGACGCTCTTGGTGCACTCCTTTGTGGGCTGTTTGCACAGTCTTGTGGTAGTTAACCCTTGATTGCTGTTGGTATCACTGGGAGAAATTGACCTCCAGGCAAAATGGCTGTGATGACCAGCTGTGTCTACACTGGAAGATCTGTTGCACAGGAAACACCGTTATGGGGCAGGACTTGCTTCACTTGGGGTTTGGTGCTCACTGAGTCTGCCCCTTGAGTGTGTCTCTTATGGATGTGAAGAGTTGTAATCTGAATGGTCTCACTCTGACCACTGGGTACACTGGATCTTGGATCTCCAAGGAGGTGCAAGGTCAGCCACTGTCTGGGGCCACCCAGCAAGAGCTACAGAGACATCTGCAGATTCCTCCTCTTTGTATGGGGTTTGAAAGTGCCCAGACGAGGCCCAGCTGTGAAGCAAGGCAGGCTGCTGCTGCCAAGCCTTGGGCCTTCTTTTGGAAGCTCTGGGACTCTCTGACCCAGCTACAGTATGACAGGTTTTAAAACGGAGGAGAAAGGAGAAAGGACAGGCCATTCATATGCAAAAGCCAATGTGTACAGCTTGGGTGGGGTTGTAAATTGGGTTGGGCAGGGTCTCTGGGAATCACCATGGCGGAGCAAACAGCAATGGCTGCCAGCCAGCGCTGCACTGGAGAGGTCGCCGGGTCTCCGCATCCCGCGCCCCCATTCAGGAACAATGATCACTATGAACACCTATGAGAGAAAGCCACCCTCGCATTCCTGTCCCGATGCCAGACAGTCCAGTTTCTCCCCGAATGTGTCTGGGTCCACCAGTTTCTCGCCCAGACCTGGAGTTCAGAGCAAGCGGGAGCTTGTATCTCCCTCCCAATTAAAAGAGCAGCACATCCAGGTGCTAGCACTTTCTGCACCTCTGCACCTCTTACCAGTCTCAATGCGCTTTCTTCACCTCTCTAGTTGTGGAACTTACACTCAGCCAGCTTTCCTGCGGTTCTGGGTGGTAGTTGTTTTGCCTTTTAGTTGTAATTTTGATGTGGTTGTGAGAGGCAGCAAGTATAGGTGTTTACCTATGCCGGCATCTTGTTCTATCATTACAAATGGTAATTTTCATATTTAAACATTTGAATTAAGATGTTCTTCTTCTCTCCTTTTCAACCTTTACTCATGTTTTTCTTACTTTGTTTTTCTTTTTTTTTGCTTTATTGCACTGGTAGAACTACCAGTACCATGTATAATGGAAATGGTGAGGACACATCCTTGCCTTGTTTCCTGTATTAAAGGAAAGCATTCACTCTTTTTATTGTTAAACTTGAGGCCCAGTGCACAAGATTCATGCACTGGGAGGGGTGGGGGTCCCTCAGTCTGGCCTGAGCCCTCTCGCAGTCTGGGACCCCTTGAGGGATGTCCGCCTGCCACCCCTAGGGATCAGGCCTATGCCAGCAGTCAGACATCACTCTTGCAGTCTGGGGCTCTTGCAGTCTGAGACCCCTGCTCCTTACCGCCCACCTGCAGCGGAGGCGGGAGAGGCTCCCGCCACTGCACTGTGTTCGCCAGCCGTGACCCCACCTTCTGGCTGAGTGGCACTACCCCTGTGGGAGTGCACTGACCACCAGAGGTCAGCTCCTACATTGAGCATCTGCCCCCTGGTGGTCAGTGTGCATCATAGTGGCCAGTCGTTCCACCATTTGGTCGATTTGCATATTAGGGTTTTATTATATAGGATATTACATTAGCTATAGGTGTTGGTATATATCCATTATCAAGTTTAGGAACTGTTACTCTGTTTTTAATTTGCTAAAATATTTTGTTCTGAATAAATGTTGAATTATATTAAACGTTTTCTTCTCAAAAAAAAAAAAGAGAGAGAGAACTAGATAAACCAATCTCCACATTAAATATCTAGAAAATTGAAAAAAATATAATAACCAATGGTTTTCAGAAACTGAATATCAGTCAATTCAGGCCTGAGATCTCCAAGAGAAGGGAAGCAAATAAGGTTAGCCCTTATATCGCCCTGGCTTAATCCATGGAGGCTGCTTCCAGGCCATGATACATGGAAGAGTAATCGAAAATAAGCCTGGGCTGTCAGGATGTCCATAATTTGCAGGGCAGATTATCAGAGAAGAAAATGCTACACAGAGAAAACTATAAAGCAAGGTTCAGCAAACATTTTCTGTAAAGGGCAGATAAATATTGTAGGCTTTGCAGGCCATATGATATCTGTCATAAATACTCAACTCTGCGATTAAAACATGAAAGCTTACAAAGACAATACATAAATGAATGAGTATGGCTATGTTCCAATAAAACTTTAGTTACAACAACAGGTGGTGGGTGGGACTTGGCCTTCGAGCTGTAATTTGCTTACCTCTGCTTTCTAGAGATCCTGGAGTAATGTCCTTAACTTTTGCCTGGGTAATGATCTGCACATGAGGGAATATAAACTACTCAAAGCCAAGTAAATAACCTAGAAACCAATAGATCAAGCAATTCCCATGCAGGACCAGAATAGTTCATATTCTCAATAAACAAGGTAAAAAGTTCTCTCAATTTATGGGGTGTCAGGTATAGTCCTCAAAAATATTTCACCTTGAAAGTGGAGTTAAGTTATAGCCTAACATAAAAGTCTTCCCTTTATGCTCTAACAATGCTTAAAAGCAATCATTGTGCCATAACCGGTTTGGCTCAGTGGATAGAGCACTGGCCTGTGGACTGAAGGGTCCCAGGCTCAATTCCAGTCAAGGGCATGTACCTTGGTTGAGGGCACATCCCCATTAGGGAGCAGGCAGGAGGCAGCTGATCAATGTTTCTCTCGGTGTTTCTAACTCTCTATCTCACTCCCTTCCTCTCTGTAAGAAATTAATAAAATACTTTTTTTAAAAAAAGCAATCTTTGCAAGGATCTAACAGATGATAGGTGACTTAACTGCTCCCAAACAAAGTCTGAAAATATTTAATGGTATATCATAAATTGTACGAAATTCAAAAACAAGGAAGAAATATATGACCCACACCAGGAAAAAACAAATCAGTCAACAGAAGCAGACACAGAAATGGCAAAGATGATGAAATTAGCAGACCAGGTCAAAACAGCTACTGTAAATAGCTTTTATATGTTCAAAAAGACAGAGAAAAAACATAAGGGAGAAACCAAGATGGTGGCATAGGTAAACACCTGAACTTGCTGCCTCGCACAACCACTTCAAAACTACAACTAAAAGACAAAACGGACATCATCCAGAACCACAGGAAGGCTGGCTAAGTGGAAATTCTACAACTAGAAGGGAAGAGAAAAGCACACTGAGACTCAGAGGAGCTGCGGAAGTAAAGTGCAAAGGTACGAAGGCACACACACGAAAAGGGCAGGCAACTGAGTACGCGGCTGTCTATTTCAATCTGCAGGGAGACACAAGCTCCCAACTGCTCTCAACTCCAGTTCCGGGTGAGACTCTGGGGACCCAGACTCATATGGGGAGAAACTGGACTGTTTGGCAGAGGGCGGAACTCAAGGGCGGCTTTCTCTCAGAGGTGCTTGCAGCGATTACCAAGGGACACTGAGACCCCGGGGGCCTCTTAGGGCAGGACTGACGGGAAGCCATTGCTGTTTACTCTGCCCTGAGACTCTGCCCCATCCAAGCTGTGCACAGAGGCTTTTGCATATAAATGGCCTGGTCCAGAGAGAAACCAAGATGGCGGCATAGGTAAACACCTAAACTGCTGCCTCGCACAACAATTTCAAAACTACAACTAAAAGACAGAACGGACACCATCCAGAACCGCAAGAAAGCTGACTGAGTGAAAATTCTACAACTAGAAGGAAGGAGAAAAGCTCACAGAGAATTGGAGGTACGGCAAAGGGTCTTTGTGCGCGCAGAGAGGAAGGGCGGCGGAGTGCCTGGCTGGCTTTCTCTGGCGGAAGGGGGAAGGAAGCCCCGATCGCATTGAACCCCAGTTCTGACTGCACTGAACACCTATTCCGGGCGAGCCCCTGGGGACCCACGCTCTTGTGGGGGGAGTCTGGACTCTCGGGCGGAGACTCGGGAGCCGGGGAAGGCGGAAGACTGAAAGTCCGCTCGCGCCAGTGCGCACAAAGGCTGCGGGAGGCTGCCACAGGCTTTCCCTAGCGGAAGGGAGTGAGAGGCTCCTGACGGCACAAAACCCCAGTTCTGACTGAAGTGAGCCCCAGTTCTGACTGCAGTGAACCCCAGTTCCAGGCGAGCCCCCGGAGACCCACGCTCTTGTGGGGGGAGTCTGGACTCTCGGGCGGAGAATCGGGAGCCGGGAAGGCAGAGGACTGAAGGCACACACGTGCTAGCAAGGGCAAGGCTGACGGGAAGCCAAGACTGAGACTCCACCCCATCCAAGCTGAGCACAGAGGCTATTGCAATTTGGCAAGTCTAATCCTATAAGGCTGTCTCCAGCACTGGACTTCTCCCAGCATAGACACAGCTGATCCTTACAGCCAACTGGCCTGGAGGTCAATTCTTCCCAGTGATACCAACAACAATAAAGACTTAATTACAACAAGGCTGTACACACAGTCCACAAAGGGGTGCACCAAGAGTGTCCACCTCAGGTTAACTGGGGAGGCAGACCCACTGGGCCAAATTGGAAACCTAGCACACAAATCTACCAACTCAGGGAAGCAGTGAAAATGCGGCGTCTAAGAATCAGATCACAAACGAAAGAAATGGAGGAAAACAAACGACTGGATATAGAATTCAAAACCACGGTTATAAGGCTTTTTAAGAATATCCTAGAAAAGGCCGATAAATATAACGAGACCCTCGAAGAGATGAAAAAGGACCAACTAGAAATTAAACATACACTGACTGAAATAAAAAATATTATACAGAGACCCAAAAACAGACAAGAGGAACACAAAAATCAAGTCAAAGAATTGAAATACAAAGAAGCAAAAAACACTCAACCGAAAAAGCAAAAAGCAAAAAAAAAAATCCAAAAAGTTGAAGATAATGTAAGAAGACTCTGGGACAACTTCAAGCGTACCAACATCAGAATTATGGGGGTGCCAGAAGAAGAGAGAGAGCAAGATACTGAAAACCTATTTGAAGAAATAATGACCGAAAACTTCCCCCACCTGGTGAAAGAAATAGACTTACAAGTCCAGGAAGCCCACAGAACCCCAAACAAAAGGAATCCAAAGAGGACCACACCAAGACACATCATAATTAAAATGCCAAGAGCAAAAGACAAAGAGAGAATATTAAAAGCAGCAAGAGAAAAACAGTTAGTTACCTACAGGGGAGCACCCATACGACTGTCAGCTGACTTTTCAACGGAAACTATGCAGGCCAGACGGGAGTGGCAAGAAATTTTCAATGTGATGAATAGCAAGAACCTACAACCAAGATTACTCTACCCAGCAAAGCTATCATTCAGAATTGAAGGGCAGATAAAGAGTTTCACAGACAAGAAAAAGCTAAAGGAGTTCATCACCACCAAACCAGTATTATATGAAATGCTGAAAGGTATTCTTAAAGAAGAGGAAGAAGAAAAAAGGAAAGATAAAAATTATGAACAACAAATACATATCTATCAACAAGTGAACCTAAAAATCAAGTGAATTAAAAACCTGAGGAACAGAATAATCTGGTGAATACAATAGAATCAGGGGCATAGAAAGGGAGTGGACTGATAATTCTCAGGGGGAAAGGGGTATGGGGGGGTTCATAAAGAGACTGGACAAAAATCATACACCTATGGATGAGGACAGTGGGGGGTAGGTAAGGGCAGAAGGTGGGGTGGGAAATGGCTGGAGGGGAACTATGGGGGAAAAAAGGAGAAATAATTGTAATAATCTGAATAAAGATTTATTTAAAAAAAAATAAAAATAAAATAAAATAAAAAATAAAAAAATAAAAAAAAAATAAATGGCCTGGTCCTTTAAAATCTAAACTTACCTAACAAAACTGCAGCTAAGTCAGAGAGACCCAGAACATCCAAAAGAAGGCCCAAGGCCCCACAGCAGCTTGCATTGCTTCACAGCTGGGCCTCATCTGGGCACCTCCAAAACCCAAACAAAGAAGAGGAATCTGTAGATCTCTCCATAGCTCCTGCTGGGTAGCCTCAGACAGAGGCTAAATTAGCACCTCCTTGGAGATCCAAGAGCCAGTTTACCCAGGGGTCAGAGGAGGACCATCCAGATTACAACTCCTCGGATCCATAAGGGACACACTCAAGGGACAGACTCAGTGAGCACCAAAGCCCCACTGAAGCAAGTCTTGCCTCATTAGGGTGTCTCCAGAACAGAAGTTCCCCCATCATAGACACAGCTGATCCTTACAGCCAATTTGCCTGGAGGTCAATTCCTCCCAGTGATACCAACAACAATCAAGGCTTAACTACAATAAGACTGTGCAAACAGCCCACAAAGGAGTGCACCAAGGGCGTCCACCTCAAGTGACTGGGGAGGCTGAGCCACTGGGCCCTATAGGACACTTACCACACAAGGCCACTCTATCAACTCAGGGAAGCAGCCAAAATGCGGAGACAAAGAAACAGGTCACAAATGAAAAAAATGGAGGAAAGCAAACTATGGGATATAGAGTTCAAAACCACAGTTACAAGGTTTTTCAAGAATATCTTAGAAAAGGCTGATAAATTTAGTTAGACCCTCGAAGATATGAAAAAGGACCAACTAGAAATTAAGCATACACTGACTGAAATAAAGAATAATATACAGAGATCCAACAGCAGATTAGAGGATCGCAAGAATCAAGTCAAAGATTTGAAATACAAAGAAGCAAAGAACACCCAGCCAGAAAAGCAAAAAGAAAAAAGAATCCAAAAATATGAAGATAGTGTAAGGAGCCTCTGGGACAACGTCAAGCGTACCAACATCCTAATTATGGGGGTGCCAGAAGAAGAGAGAGAGCAAGATACTGAAAACCTATTTGAAGAAATAATGACAGAAAACTTCCCCCACCTGGTGAAAGAAATAGACTTACAAGTCCAGGAAGCGCACAGAACCCCAAACAAAAGGAATCCAAAGAGGACCACACCAAGGCACATCATAATTAAAATGCCAAGAGCAAAAGACAAAGAGAGAATCTTAAAAGCAGCAAGAGAAAAATAGTTAGTTACCTACAAGGGAGCACCCATACAATTGTCAGCTGATTTCTCAACAAAAACTATGCAGGCCAGACGGGAGTGGCAAGAAATATTCAAAGTGATGCATAGCAAGAACCTACAACCAAGATTACTCTACCCAGCAAAGCTATCATTCAGAATTGAAGGTCAGATAAAGAGCTTCACAGATAAGAGAAAGCTAAAGGAGTTCATCACCGCCAAACCAGTATTATATGAAATGCTGAAAGGTATTCTTTAAGAAGAGGAAGACGAAGAAAAAGGTAAATAAAAATCTAATGAACAGAATAAACTGGTGAATATAATAGAATCAGGGGCATAGAAAGGGAGTGGACTGACAATTTTCAGGGGGAAATGGGTGTGGGGGGTGTGGGAAGAGACTGGACAAAAATCGTACACCTATGGATGAGGACAGCAGTGGGGGGGGGGGGTTGGGTAAGGGCAGAGGGTGGGGTGGGAACCAGGTAGAGGGGAGCTATGGGGGGAAAAAAGAGAAACAATTGTAATAATCTGAATAAAGATTTATTGAAAAAACATGAAGATGATGAGGAAAGAAATGGACGATGTAAAAAAGAAAAAAGGTCCAAATGGAATACGTAAAGATTAAAAACACATATTACCTGAAATGAAAGTATAACAAGTTGAATAAACAGCAGATTAGACACTAGTGAAGTAAATATCAGTGAACTTAAGGACACATCAACAGTAGCCACCCAAAGCATAAAGAAAATAGGACTACTAAAATAATGAACAAAGCACTGAGGAACTGTGTAACAATATCAAGCAATAAAACGTACATGTAATTAAAATCACAGAGGAGGAAGGGGAGGAAAGAAGATAAAAAAAATGTATGAAGAAATAGTTTTTCAAATGTAATGAAGGAAAATTAAAATCCAACCACAGAAATAATTGCTTTAAAACAATAAGTAAAGGGAGACTGTCGGATTTATTGAAAAAGCAAGATCTAACTGTATGTATATTGTCTTTAAGAAGCAACTAATACCATGAGAACACTAATCAAAAAAAAGCTTGAGTGGCTATATTAACATAGGAAAAAGTAGTAGTTAAAACAAAGAATATTACCAGGAATAAAGAGATATATTTCACAATAATAAAGATGCCCAAGTATCAAAAGAATGTAACAATCCTATACTGTATGTCTATGCAACTAAAAACAGAGTTTGAAAAGATATGTGCAAAACTGATTTTTAAGCCACAATTTACTAAAATATTTCAAGACTTTCAGTCACTGAAAGAGAAAAGAAAATCAATAAGAAAAAAGACTTAATATCAGTTAAGTTGATCTGCTTCACACTCAGAATAATCTGCCCAAGAGCACAATACAAATTCTTTCCAAGTTCACAAAAAATATCAAGCAAGAGAAAAACCATACAAAGTATGCTCTCTTACTACAATGGAATTAAACTAGAAATCAGAAACAATAAGGTATTTACAAAATCTAAAATCGTTTGGAAATTAAACAACACATTTCTAAATAACCCAAGGTCAAGCAAAAAATAAAAAATAAGCCCTAGCCAGTGTGGCTCAGTTGATTGGGCATCATCCCATGTATGGGAGGGCTGCTGGCTGGATTCCCAGTCAGAGCACGTGCCTGGATTGTGGACTCAATCCTTGGTGGGGGAGTGTGCAAGAGGCAGCCTATCAATGTTCACTTTCACATTGATGTTTCTCTCTCCCTTTCTCCCTCTCTCTCAAAAAAAAAAAAAATCTTTTTATAAAATTACACAATAATTTGAATTATTGAAAATGAAAATACAACTGTGATGGCCACAGGAATGCACCTCTCAGCTCTCAGCTCTCCAACTGCAGAAGCATAATAGACCAAGATTCCCAGGTACTGCACTCTCAAATCCATCTTCACATCTGCACCAATCCCATAATTTCCACAGGTTGCTTCTAGCCAAAGTCTGAGTGAGGCAAGAAAACCAAGGCAGTTCCATATTGAGGAAATGCAAGACTCCTCTGCCAAAAAACTTTTCCACAAGGACTCCCCAGCCTCTTTGCCAAAGTTTTCTTAGAAATACACTGTAGTATGAGACACTTCTACCCAACCATTCTTCTTTATCATTTGGGATCAAACCTACATCACAGTCTGACAACGCCCTCAGCCTCCTATGGCTGCCTCCTCATTTTCTCTCTCAGGCATTCCCCTAATACATTTCTTGCACATTTAAACCCATTTTGGTAAATGCTTCTCAAAGGACTCAAACTATGAAAGCATGTAAAACTGTGTTAGATGAAAGTAAAAAAAATGGTCAAAAGAACATTTATACTATTAAATGTCAATAATAAAAAATCAGAAAGGTCTCAAATCAATAATCCAAGCTCCTAAAAAGCAGAGCAAATTATAGCCCAATTAAGGAGAATAAAAGAAATAATAAAGAGAAAAATGTAAATGGAATAAAAAGCAAAAAGATAAGAAAATAAATCAATAGAATAAAAAACTGGCTCTTTGAACAGCATTTAGATTTTCATCTACATTTTGTGTCAGTATCCACATTCAGTAAATAATATTAATAAATCCACATAAAAACTATGACATTTGAAATTTCACCTGAAATTTGCCCTGAACCTAATGGTAAATTTTATCATCATAATAAATAATAAGTATTCCATCACAAGTTATATGAATCTCAAAATGCATTAAAGTAATTGGATCACCTATCTCACACCATACCAAAAAAAAAAAAAATTAATCAATTGCAGACAGATAATAGAAAAGTAAAACAATAAAGACATCAAGACACCCTAAAGAGAGTAGAAAAAAATGCCACAGTGGGACAAAAATTATTTACAATACATGTGACTAATAAGAGGTTTAAATCCAAAACATATAACGAACTTCTACATAAGAGCACGAGTGTTGAACAGGTATTTCACAAAAATAGAATGGCCCATGTTCAACCTCATTAGTGATCAGTGAAATAAAATTCAAATAAAAATCACAAAACACTACTAAATACCCACCAGAATGGTTAAACTAGAAAAGATAGAAAATCACAAGTCTTAACAAGAACACTGCTGGTAAAAGTACAATTGGTAAAAACCACTTTGGAAAATAATTTGACAATATCTCCTAAAATAAATATACATATTCACTATGATCTAGTACAGCCGTGGGCAAACTACAGCCCACGGGCCACATCCGGCCCGTTCGGCTGTTCTATCCAGCCCGCAGAGCCGAAAGAGCGGAGGGTTCTCTTGCTCTCCCCTCTGCTCCTTCACCAGCAGCAGTGTTAACATGGCAACATCGGGAAACACGGCCGCAGCTCCTTCTTCTGAGTGGGCAGATTTATATCTGCCCATTCAGTAGAAGGAACAACCTCTCAATCTTCCAGAGGCTCCTTGTAATGCCGCGGACGCGTCTCCGGACATCACCCTGGGAATGCATAGACACGTTATTGTGGTGATGTAGGGAGACACGCCCCTGGAGAGCACAGTATCAGAGCCTTTCTGAGATAAGATTAAGAGGTCTACTCAAACACAATTTTTTCCTGTTCCCACATTCTGTACATCACAATGACTTGTTAATAAAACAACAAAGACTTTCAGCTTTTAGGGCTTATATTCACTGCAGTTTTTTTTCCCACTGCGGATGCGCGCAGCAGGGAAAAAGACACACAGAGGACATGTCACACTAGCCATGCTGCGGCTGCATTTTTTTGCTGATACGGATGCGGTATCAGTAACGCTACCGTGGCCACTAATCGCATGTGTTAGCGGCAAAACAAATGCATTTTGCGCTGCGTTTGCTTCTCCCCCTTGCGCCTGTAAAAACGCGTGCTACAGGGCATTTGTGTTAACATGCACCACTGCACATTAGCATCAACGCAAACATGATGGAAACCTGTGTACCCTGCATTAACCCTAGCTGCGCTGCATTGCAGTACTGCACCACACTGCAACGACAGCATGGCTAGTGTGAACGAACCCTAATTCAGTGGGTTGAACAAAAAGATTGTATAGAAATGTGATGAACTAAAGATTTTATTACAAAATGGCTTAATTTCAGGGTTTCAGAAGTAATTGGACAAATGAAAAACTGAAAATCACATGTTCATATCTAATACTTGGATGAAACCCTTTCCTGGTAATGATAGCCTGAAGTCTTGTACTTATGGACATCACCAGATGCTGGGTTTTCTCCTTTGTAATGCTCTGCCAGGCTGTCACAGTAGGGGTATATATATAAATATCCTGCCATTTCCAGCTTTTAATAAGAAAAACTGTTGCAATGGGCATTTAAAAGTGGCACTTGGTTGTTTTTATAGAGTCCAGTGGATGCAATCTGACATTGATAATGGGCTCTTTCACACTATGTGCACTGCGGCTGTTTTTTGCCAGTAACGGAAGTGCTAGTGGTAACCACTGGTTACCCATGTTTTGCACTGCCCTAGCACCTCCCATACAGGTGTGTCTGGAAGACACAGCAATGTGCAGCTATGTGTGTTACCATAAACAAGGGGCCTGTGTGAAAGATACACAGGTTTCCTATGGAGGAAAGGGGTTGTTCTCTATGGTCAGGGTGTGCTTCTGTCCCATGTCTGAACTTTTTCAGATGATTTTGTTATATATATATATTTTTAGAAGACCAAAAATGTTATAGTAGAGCAAATTAAATCACTTGTTTTTATACTTTACTGTCTTATTTTAGTAAAGAATTTAATAAGAGAACGGTACTGTTGGTTTTAGCCCAATATCAAACATGAGTGGACCAAAGAAAAGGAAAGTGGACAGTGAATGCCGAGTGTTTAAGAGGGAGTGGACAACAAAATATTTTTTCACCGAAGTCCGATCAATGCCGGTATATCTGATATGCCAGGAAACACTTGCAGTCTTCAAAGAGTACAATCTCAGCCGTCACTTTGCCACAAAGCATGGCAACTATGCTAGCAAGCAGTCACCTCAAGAACGGGAGGCTACTGCACAGAGGTTGATGGCTAAATTACAGGCTGAGCAAAATGTCTTTCACAGACAAACTGCAATTCAAGAGACAACTACCAAAGCAAGTTTTATGCTATCATTCAAATTAGCAAAAGCTAGCAAACCTCTCTCTGAAGGCAAGTTTTTGAAAGAATGTATGATAGAGACAGCAGGTCTCTTGTGTCTAGAGAGCAAAGGCAAGTTTGAAAAACTCAGCTTATCGCAAAGGACAGTGACTCGTTGAGTGGAACTGATTAATGAAGACTTGGCCAGCAAGTTAAATAGTAAGGCAGAGTTCTTTAAGTTTTATTCACTAGCATTGGATGAAAGTAATGACGTAAAGGACACTGCTCAGCTCTTAGTTTTTATCCGAGGGATTAGTGACAATTTTGAAATTACGGAGGAGTTTTTAGCCATGGAGCCACTGAAAGGAAAAACACGGGGAGAGGACTTGTATGACCGGGTGTCTACTGTCATCGAGAAAATGAAGCTACCATGGAGTAAACTTGCTAATGTCACGACAGATGAATCTCCAAATTTAACTGGAAAAAATGTTGGACTGCTAAAAAGAATTCAGGATAAAGTGAAAGAGGAGAACCCTAACCAAGATGTTATTTTTCTTCACTGTATTATTCACCAGGAATCATTGTGCAAGTCTATATTACAACTTAATCATGTTGTTAATCCAGTCGTAAAGCTTGTTAATTTCATTCGAGCAAAGGGACTTCAGCACCGTCAGTTCATTAAGTTTCTGGAGGAAACTGATGCGGATCACCACGACTTACTTTACCACTCTCGTGTCCGCTGGTTGAGTTTGGGCAAAGTTTTCCAACGAGTGTGGGAGCTCAAAGAAGAGATTGGTGCACTTTTGAAATTAAAGGGGAAGTCTGACGAATTTACTGAGCCGAGTGACAAGAATTGGCTGTGTGACTTTGCATTTGTTGTAGATATATTTTCACATTTGAATGAGCTAAATGTGAAGCTACAGGGAAAAGATCAGTATGTACATGACATGTACACTAATGTGAAAGCCTTAAAATCGAAGCTGATTTTCTTTTCCAGACAAATTTCAGACAAAGTCTTCACTCATTTTGCCACACTAGCCACACAGAAGGAGACCATCCAAAACGTGAAGAAATACAGCAAATCACTGGATGACCTGCATGCAGAATTCTGTCGTCGGTTTTCTGATGTTGAAAAAATTGACCAGTCACTTCAATTGGTGGCCTGTCCTTTGTCACAAAACCCTGAAACAGCACCAGAAGAGGTGCAACTGGAACTCATCGATCTTCAGTCTGACTTTGTCCTAAAGGAGAAATTCAGCTCTCTTGAACTAAGAGACTTTTATGCTTCACTTAATGAAGCCACTTTTCCAAACATCCGGAGGATGGCACAGAAGATACTGGTGCTGTTTGGGTCAACCTATGTTTGTGAGCAGACATTTAGCGTCACGAACATCAACAAAGCCCCTCACAGATCCAGCTTAACTGACGAACACCTCAGATCTATCCTGAGAATAGCCACAACAAAACTAACTCCAGTCTTTGATGCATTAGCTAAAAGAGGAGACCAACAACACTGTTCCCACTGAAGTTGATGTTTTAAAGACCAAAAACTTTTCAACCCAGTCTACATTGCCATCTACATCTACGTCCCGGGCATAATTTGGAAGGTGCACTAAAGAAAATGTTTAATTTACTGTTTACACATTTTGTTCTTTTCTATTTGTTTTAGTTTTAAATTATTTTATTATATTTAAGTTTAATTTGAAAGGCTTTTGTACCTTTCCTTTGTTAGGCAATTTTATTTTGCCTTTGCCATCTTCAATATAAGGTATGTTATTGTGCTATGATTCCTCCATTTTTTGAAGTTTCAAATTATAATAATTAGTGTTTACATTCTTCTTGTTAAAATGTTTGAAATGAATAAAACTATTGAAATTTAAAAAAAAGACCGTACCCTTTTATGTAATGATGTTTACTTTGAATTTATATTAGTTCACACAAACACTCCATCCATGCTTTTGTTCCGGCCCTCCGGTCCAGTTTAAGAACCCATTGTGGCCCTCGAGTCAAAAAGTTTGCCCACCCCTGATCTAGTAACTCTACTCTTAGGTAAATAAATAGCTAAGAAAAAAATGTATGTACGCCCTCATGGTTTGGCTCAATTGATAGAGCGCTGGCCTACAGAATGAAGGATCCCAGGTTTGATTCCAGTCAAGGGCACATGCCTGGGTTTTGGGCTCAATCACCATAGGAGGCGTGCAGGAGGCAGCCAATCAATGATTCTCTTTCATCACTGACGTTTCTCTCTCTCTCTCTCCCTCTCCCTTTCTCTCTAAAATCAATAAAAATATATATTTTTAAAATGTATGTACATGTGCACCAAGGAACATATATGACTTTTGACTCCTTAAACTTAAATGGGAGATTGGTTCCAGGACCCCATCCCCAACCCTGCAGATACCAAAACCCACAGATAGGCATTCTGTCCTCTAAATAAAATGGCACAGATCAATGCATACAGTTGGTCCTCTGAGTCCACAGACTCTCAACCCTGGATCAAAAACACTACTGGAATGTATCATAAAAAATCCATATATAAGTGATCTGCGCAGTTCAAACCCCTGTTGTTCAAGGGTCAACTGTATATTACCCCAATGAAACATTAACCAACAACAGAAAATGGAAAAAACCTATAGCAATATGCAAAAACCTGAATGAATCCCACAAATATAACATGAACAAGCAAACATTTATCAAGTTAAGGTATATATGCTTAGATGTTAATGCTACTTAAAGAGCCAGAAAAAAATATCAATTAAAAAAAATGTGACTACTTTGGGGAAAAGAAGTTGCTGACTAGGTAAGCGGGGTTATGAGGAGGATTTCTAGAGCAATGAGAATACTTGTCTTCTTTTACCGGACTGATGGTTATACAGGTGTCCATTTTGTGATAATTCAACTGAGCTGTATTATTTGGTTCTGTGCACTTTTGTATATTTATATATTACATTTCACAAAACAAAAGGTTATAAGAGAGAGAAGGAAGAAAATAATGTCACAAAACTTTCTAGTAAGATATTTAATGTATTAAATTAAATGTTTAAGTCAAATGAAATACTGATGGCAAATAAGCTCATGAAAAGATGCTCAACATTAGTCACCGGGAAGTGCAAATTAAAATGATAATGAGATGCCACTACACACCTGTTAAAATTTAAAACTCATAATACTGAGTATTGTCAAGAATGCAGAGCAACTGAAACATTCATACAATGTTGGTGGGAATGCAAACTGGTACAGCCACTTTGAAAAACAGTTTGGCAGTTTCTTACAAAGCTAAACATACCTAATCTCATTCTTAGTATTTACCCAAGAGAAATGAAAACTTATGTACACAAACAATTGTATGCAAATGTTTACATAAGCTTTATTCATAATCATTCCAAAAAAAAAGGAAACAATCCAAATGTCATTCAACTGATGAATGGATAAAGAAACTGGTAAATCCATACAATGGTACCTTACTCAACAAAAGGGAAAAACTTAAGTATGTGCAACAACATGGATGACCTCAAATGTGTGTTGTTACTAAACTAACAAAGCTAAAGAACAGATCACTAATTGCTGGGGTTGACTATAAAAGGGTAGTACAAGGGAATTTTTGAGGAGTGATGGAACTGCTGAATAATTGTAATGGTAGATACACAATTCTGCATTTATGAAAACCCTGTACGTCAAAAAGAATGACCTTTATTATATGTGAATTTAAAAATAAATTTTAAAAACTTTAAAACAAAACAAAATACCATGTTCACAGCAATACCAGACTTATAGAAGCATCAAAATGCCAAATTTATCATAAAACTCTCTCAAATTCAAGAATCCTAAAAGTATGTATTACCTGATTATATATTTTATATTTTTTAATCCTCCAAATAATCAAAGTTAAAAATATCTCAACGTTACCAACATATTCAGAAAGAATAAAGTAAAATCTTACCCATGGATATACATCTAGTAAATGGTGAAGCTGAAGTAATTATATCTGAGCCTTTCCATGCCCATTTTTTACCCTCCCTACTGTATCACCTCTTAATTCAAAAGTGTTGGTAACTCCTTAATTAGTAATGTTTTTCTTTAGGCCTACTGGCAAAAAAATTCCCTCAATTTTGTTTGTATGATAATCTTTATTTCTCTTTCACTTTTAAGGGATAATTTTGCAGGATACATTATTCTAGGTTGGTGGCTTTATTCTCTCAACACCTTAAATATTTCACTCCACTCTCCTTTGCTTGTGTTGTTTCTGAGAAGCCAGATACAATTTTTACATTTGCTCCTCTACAGGTAAGGTGTTTCTTTCCCCGCCCCCAGCTCTGCCACCCCAAGGCTTCTTTAGGACTTTTTCTCTACCTTCAATTTTCTCTAACTTAAAAATTATGTGCATAGGTGTGAGGTTTGGAGGCATTTATCTTACTTCATGTTCTCTGAGCTTCCTGGGTCTTTGGTGTGGTGTCTGATGTTAACTTGGAGAAATTCTCAGTCATTATTTCAAATATTTCTTCTGTTCCTTTCTCTTTTCTTCTTTTACTGGTATTCCCATGACACATGTTATACCTTTTGTAGTTGTCCCAAAGTCCTGGAATATCCTTCTCTCTCTCCCTCTCTCCCTCTCTCCCTCTCTCTCTCTCCCTCTCTCTCTCTCTGTCTCTCTCTCTCTCCCTCCCTCCCTCCCTCCCCCCCTCCCTCCCTCCCTCTCTGTCTCGGCAAGTAAAATAAAAAGGATTGTATTGGTATATTCTCTTGCTCAAGGATTTTTTCCTCAGATGTGTCCATTCTACTAATAAGCCCACCAAAGACATTCCTGATTTTTGTTAGTGTGTTCTTGTTCACATTTCTTTTATTTATTAGAATTTCCATCTTTCTGTTTACATTGCCCATCTGCACCCGCATGTTGTCTACTTTATCCTCTAGTACCCTTAGCATATTGATCATAGTTGTTTTAAATTCCCAGTCTGATAATTCCAAATTCCCTACCATATCTGAGCCTGGTTCAGATATGGTTCAGATGTTTGCTCTAACTCTTCCAACTGTGTTTTCAGTCTTTTAGTATGTCTCATCATTTTTTTTCTTAATATATTTTTATTTATTTCAAAGAGGAAGGGAGAGGGGAAGATAGAAACATCAATGATGAGAGAGAATCATTGATTGGCTGCCTCCTGCATGCCCCCCACTGGGGATCGAGCTCACAACCCGGGCATGTGCCCTAGAATGGAATCGAACCCAGGATCCTTCATTCCACAGGCCGACACTGTATCCACTGAACCAAACCAGTTAGGGCTCATAATTTTTTCTTGATACCCAGGCATCAAGATGTGGTGAAGGGCAGAGCATTTTATAGTCATATGATTAGGTCTCAGTCTTTTAGAGGGCCTGTGCTTCTGGACTGTGAACTTCACACATACTTCACAATCCATCTTCCTCCCCTTACGTGGGACAGGATGGCAAGAGTGGTTTGAAGCTGTCTATTTTCCCTTTCCCACGTGGAAGGGTGGAGTTGCGTTATTTCCCTACCCCTACATCAGTTAGGTTCTGATAAAACTCCAGCAGGTTAAGCTCTGGTGCAAGTTTCTCATGAGGGCAGGCCTTGTTAAGAAGAATGGAACACCCTGGCATACTGCACAATGGTTCGTTTTCCACTTCATCTGCCAGGACGAGGGGATTTTTCTCAATATTCACTGAAAGAACCTGGTAGAAATGCCAGAGGCCCTCCAATGTCCGGTGCCCCCTGGAGTTTTTAACTGTCAGAGTTGTCCACAATTTGTCAATTACAATTCAGGTTTCGTTACACTACCACTGGTTCCCCGTAAGGCTGCTCTAGTCAGTTGTGATTCTCTGTATTCTCAGCCAGTCTCTCCAATTTGAAGGTCAGTAATTAGCCTTGTGACCTCTCTTCACTTGCGGCTCTAAGAAAAGTTGTTGTTTCTCAGTCTGAGGACGCAGTGGCAATTTCCAAGCTTTATTTGTGAGAGGTAGTGACAACTTCCAAGCTTCTTACATGCCATACCAGAAACCAGAAGTCTGCATTTTCTTTTAAGAATGTTTTCCTATACTATAAGCTTAAAATTTTATGTAGAATAAGAAAACACATACAAACCATTATTATGTACGACAAAATACTTTTCCCTTTCCTCATACACTGATCATATTCATATTTTCAGACAACTAGCCAAGATTATATACTGTTCTTAAACATATAAACCTTTCCATTTACCTGTAGAAGTCAATATAAAATTATAAAGTATAATCCTTGAAATATATCTTTCCAACAAGCAAATTAAAATATGGCTTACCATTTTGATGCCTGTAGAAAATGTCACTGGTTTTATAGGTTTGGGTTTCTCAAGCTGCATTTCCAATTGGGTAGATCTATCTTTATGCTGAGCCAAAAGTAGAGCAACAGGGAGATCAGAACTTTCCTGTAAGAAAAGTTAATGTGCAATATAATAGTTAAAAAGAAAAACTTAAGAGCAACAGGTCTATTATTTTAAATTATGCCTTTTCATAAGTATTTGATGTCAACCTAAACATTCACTTTATGGAGAACACTTTACAAAAAAAATTTAACATTCCATAATAAGAAAAGGCTGTTTTATACTCATAAATCAAAACCTGTAAAAAATTATTTTTATAAAATCCACATTAAAGAAAATATAATAGGGTCTTATTTCATCTAGCAATGCCAACCATATTTATTAAAATAAAAAAAAATTAGAAACTAATCACAAAAAGAGTAATACAAAGTACTATAACGTGGATCAGATGTTTATCTAAGACACATTCTTTTTACCAGTGAATTCAGACTAGTTTGAAATTGTTTCCCATTAGATTTCACCTGAGGCCGTTTGGAAATGATCCTTGTTCTGTTTTGCACAATGGAACGATTGTTAAGTACAACCAAAAGTACATTTATTTTCTCTTTTACTGACTTATTTTTAGAAAAGAAGTCTAAATTTTAATTAACAAAATAACAGTAAACGTTTTTAATATCTATGTTGATACTAAATCAGGATCACTATTTACACAAATCTATACACACACATAATAATAACAAGCAAATTAATAATTCTTACATGTAGCTGTTATTTATCCTGTTTAACATGAAGTCCTCTTACATGTTTAAAGTGCTATGGAGCTAAAGTCTAAACTAAATGATATCCAGACTTTCCCTTCCTGAGTTGTCAATTGAATAAGAACACAGAAACATACAGAGGAAAGCCAGGAGGGAAGATCACACACACATACACACAAACACACATGCACCCAGAGTACTTCCTATAACTGTGAACAAAAATAAAGGACAACAGTGCATTTCTAGTTCCTACATCTAGATTATGTACAAAAATAAACATATTCTTCAAATGGCCTATACATTTTTAAAATAGTAACTACCCATAATTTAATATTAAAAAAAACCATATCATGTTAACATTTCACAGTATGAAGTAAACATATAGCAGAATCTAATTTTCTTCCCAAATCTAATAACTTAATAATATTTTAGGCACAAATGTGGCTAATTAATAAAGGACTTACAGTTCTAGTACAAAACTAATTCAAAAAACAAGCCAATTTACTTCAACAGAATTGTCCTAGAATAAATCTGTACCTCAAGAATTTATAACAGAAGTTCTCTGCAAGAGCAACATTACAAAGATTAAATCTTTTAAAAGTAAGTGGAAGAACACATTTTATTTATAAAATAGAACAATATTAAGGAGCAAACTCCTTGTGACCTAGCTTTATCAATAATGGAGAATGAATAAAATATACTATGAGAATATACTTGAATACCTTTCATATTCTACTACAAGGCATCAGTAATGCATTAGTAACAGCACTGCTATGAATTCCTGTAGCTATTCTAGATTTCCACTAAGAATATTATAATAAAATTACAGGATATTTTAAATAAGCTGTGGCCCAAAATCTCTCTTGAAAGCTATTACTATCTTTTCATATGCAAAAACACTAACAGAAGAAAAATTAATTTCCTTGACTAAAAAGTTAAAACACTGCTTCCCAATTTATACTCTAAGTGAACTCAAATGCTCTTGCATACCTGGTACTTACTCTTAAAAACTAAAAGTTCTTGTGTAAAATCAAGACAATGTATTCACTTCAAAAACCTGCTAATCAATACTTTGGCCTGGTTTCAATATCACATAAAAGGACCTAACTATTAAAATATATTCGTAAAACAGCTGAAATTTAATAAAAATAAACATTCTAGGAATCTAAAACTAATTTTGCTACTCTGGCATACAATTTACCTCAAATCTGCTTTATTCCACTTTAGCACTCAAAACTTTGGAGGTTGAAAATCTTTGTGAATGTTAAGCTAGAATTAAGCAGGAGCTCTAACAACAACAAAATCTATCGAGTAAAATAAACTATGAGGAATTCACATCCTCTTGGGAATACATAAAATGCAGATTCAGCCTTTCAAATTATTTCATTCTTCTTAGCTTTCCATTTTACCTTGAAAGGTTCCCTAACCTACATTAATTGCCTGAAGGTACCTTGTTTAATACTTAAAGAAATTTTAATAAGACTGCCTGTAATACTCATTAAAAGCTTTATAATGACCATTTTTAAAAGATTATTTTAACTGACTTTAAGCAAGCCATCTGGCAAACAATATTTCTAATAAAAATCAGCTACTGCATTTGACAGCAATATTAGCCCATACAAAATTTCAGACATAAAGTGAAGAGAATTTTCAAACAGGAATATAAAAAGATTAACTAAATCAGGACCTGTTTTAAAATCTTTTTCCAAAGTGTTAAAAAAACAAACAAAAAAAAACCTGAATTTACAGTTAGGATTAAATAAATGGACTTTTTAGGCAAAATTATGGTAAATACTAAGCCATAAACATTAATACCATAACATTAAAATCCTGTCATCTACAGTATAATATAATGCCAATGCTTTACAAAAGGTTAAAAAGTGACTTTTAGCACAAGGATCAAACCCAAAAAAAGGAGGAGAAATTCTTATAAATAGTACTTACTGCCTAAATTAGATCCAGAGAATAATCCTAAAATTTAAGCTTCTAGACATATTTACAAGTGCCAATGCTATCTTTTTTATAAAATGTAATTCATTAATATACATAGAAAAAGAATTATAATGTAGTGTTTTACTTAATAAGGATTTAGGAGGATAAAAAGAAACTTAATGAATTCTTCCGTCAATAAGGACTAAATGTATGTCAACACTTTAATCAAAAAAATTAATAAATATTCAAAAATTAAAGTAACAACGCATCTTTAAAAATAAATTTTAAAATGGAACCCAGAAACTCAAACTTCATTGGTATTCTAAACCAATGTAATGTAATTAATTGTTCTAATGAATATAGTAAATTGCTAAGGATTATTTAACCACCATGTTATATGATCTAAACAGTGAAGAAAGTATGTGCAGTAATGACTTGCAGGTGAAGAAAACAGGAAGTGAGGGGGGGCGGGTCCTCACAAAAACCAATATTAACTCCAGATTATTCACAATGTACAACACTTGCAGTTTCACATCTTGCTTCCTGCTCCAGTGAATTAAATGGAAGCTTCGTGCCAATAGCAGCTCAATGAGGCAGGCAAACTTAGTACTTTGAGAATAAAAGAATATGTAAGTTAAAATAGCTATGCAAAGTTAGATAACCTCAAAATAAAATCTAAAATCTCTTTATATTACATGCAAAAAAATGAAACTAGACCACCAACTTACACCATACACAAAAATAAAATCAAAATGGATAAAGGAGTTAAACATTAAGACGGGAAACCATAAAAATCCTAGAAGAAGCCATAGGCAGCAAAATAGCAGACATTTGTCATAGCAATATCTTTACCAATACAGCTCCTAGAGCAATGGAGACTAAGGAGAAAATAAACAAATGAGACTAGATCAAAATAAAAAGCTTCTGCACAGCAAAAGAAACCATCAACAAAACAACAAGAAAACCCACTGCATGGGAAAACATATTTGCCAATATTATCTCTGATAAGCGTTTAATCTCCAACATTTACAGGGAACTCATACAACTTAACAAAAGGAAGATAAACAACCCAATCAAAAAATGGGCAAAGGATCTAAATAGACACTTTTCAAAAGAGGACATATAGAAGGCCAAGAGACATATGAAAACATGCTCAAAGTCACTATCATCTGAGAGATGCAAATGAAAACAACAATGAGGTACCATCTCACCCCTGTCAGAATGGCTATCATCAACAGATCAACAAACAACAAGTGCTGGAGTGGATGCAGAGCAAAAGGAACCCTCTTGCACTGCTGGTGGGAATGCAGACTGGTGCAGCTACTGTGGAAAACAGTATGGAGTTTCCTCAAAAAATTAAAAATGGAACTTCCATTTGACCCAGTAATCCCATTTCTAGGAATATATCCCAAGAAAACAGAAACACCAATCAGAAAGGATATATGCACCCCTACGTTCAGAGCAGCACAATTTACAATAGCTAAGATTTGGAGACAGCCTAAGTGCCCATCAGCAGATGAGTGGATTAGAAAATAGACCTGGAGAGCATTATGCTAAGCAAAATAAGCCAGTCAGAGAAAGATAAATATCACATGATCTCACCCATTTGTGGAATATAATGAACAACATAAATTGATGAACAAAAATAGAATCAGAGTCATAGAAGCATCGAACAGACTGTCCAACCCATGAGGGAAGGTGGGGGGTGAAGGGGTAAGAGATCAACCAAAGGACTTATATGCATGCATATGAGCATGACCAATGGACACAGACAGTAGGGGGTGAGAGCATGTGCTGAGGGCTGGGGGCGGCCGGGGAGAGGTCAATGGGGGAAAAGGAGACTTATGTAATGCTTTAAACAATAAAGTATTTAAATTACAGAAAAAGAGTTAAAGTGTATTTTCATCCTCTAAGTTCTGCATTTATTAATTCAATTGATTGTATATAGAGGAGCAGCATTACCAAAGACAAGTATGTCCCTCTTTGTATAAAATGATGAGGGAAAGAATCTTTCAATAAATAATTACAAAATCAACATTTACTAATTGATTTACTAAAGGTTTTAATTTCTCACAAAATATGTGGCCCCAAAAACTATAAAACACAACACGTGTCATTTCACATGTTAAAGCCTTATCTGCCACATGATAGTTTCAAGAAAAATTAATGGAAGTTGCTAAGGAAAACGCCATATTCTTTTTTTTTTTAATATATTTTTTAATTGATTTCAGAGAGGAAGGGAGAGGGAGAGATAGAAACATCAATGATGAGATGCTCCCTACCAGGCATCAAGCCCAAAACCTGGGCATGTGCCCTTGAACGGAATCAAACCCAGGACCCTTCAGTCCACAGGCTGATGCTCTCTCCACTGGGCCAAACCGGCTAGGACGCATATTCTATTAATATGCCGCTGTCCTTACTTTTAAAACCAATTTACACTGCACTCAGACAAAGTACATAGGGTTTATGATAAGCATTTTCTAAGCCTCATTAAAATGCCCTTATCCTTACTTTTCCTTTACTTTCCCACCTATCTCTAATTTAAATAATCTTGCTTTTTCTTTTTATTCCTGGTTAGCTGACTTAAGTGCTTTTGGGCAAAAAATCACAGTAGAAAATATTCACATACACATTTACCCAATCATAGAATAACAAGCAGTATATCAGCTAAACTAAGGACCTCATGAAAATTATGTGGATTAAAAGGAGAAATGGAAGAATACAAAAGACATCCCTGGAGAGTATGATTTTCTAGTTGTGAGTTTATCAATATCACTGGGTTAAAAGCATCAAATAATATATAAAATCTATGAAACAGTTCATAAAATTTAGTTATTATTATGGCTGTTATCTACCAATGTCAACAACTAGAGGGGCTAAATGCAGGAAAACATCAATAACTTGCAAAACATCACCATTTCTTCTCATTCTTTTTTACACAAAAATATGAAATATAGTTCTCACAGAGTAACCAGAGTCACTGCAAACTTCAGCCCAGAGCTGAAACAATTTAAAATGAGCCAGTTATTAGAAAACCAGTATTAATCTGGAAAAAAATGCTCAGAAAACAATGAGTTTTAGACAGTAAGCTTAGAAACATGTAAACAATCTATTAACAGGACATTGGATCATATCAGTTATATTACTCTTGCTTTTGAAATAAAATGGGTATTGTAAAAAAAATTTTTTAATAAAGGAATCAAAGTTTAATACACCAGCACAAACTGCAGAAATGCCATTAAAATGTCATTATCCAGCATAATAAATAAGAAACACAAACCCCGAAGACTATTTTTTTATTGTAATTAGCATTAATACGTACCAGTTCATCTAAAAGAGCCTGCTTATTCTTCCTTTTTAGAATTTGCTGTAGTTGTTCTTCTTTTTGTATAAACAGTCTTTTTTGTTCATTTTCCTGTCGTTCTACCTCTAAAGCTTCTTCCAATTCCTCCTGTTCCCGAGTCTAAAACAGAAACATTTATATATGGTATAGAATAAATTTAGTAACCAACATCGATCCTATACCACATTCTGATTTTTTGGGGGGAAGCATAAAACACAATAGCCACTTATTGTTTAACTAGAGGCGTGGTACACGAAATTCATGCACGGTGGGGGGTTCCTCAGCCCGGCCTGCACCCTCTCCAATCTGGGACCCCTCAGGGGATGTCCGACTGCCAGTGGGATTGGGCCTAAACCGGCAGTCGGACATCCCTCTTGCAATCTGGGACGACTGGCTCCTAAACACTCGCCTGCCTGCCTGCCTGATCGCCCTAACCCCTCTGCCTGCTGGCCTGATTGCCTCTACCTTGCCCCCCTGCCAGCCTAATCACCCCTACCTTGCCCCCCTGCCGGCCTGATCACCCCTACCTTACCCCCCTGCCAGCCTGATCGCCCCTACCTTTCCCCCCTGCTGGCCTGATCACCCCTACCTTGCCCCCTTGCTGGCCTAATCACCCCTACCTTGCCCCCCTGCCTGCCTGATCGCTCCTAACCTCTCTGCCTGCCTGTCTAATCACCCCTAACTGCCTCTGCCTGCCTGCCTGATCACCCCTAACTGCCCTCCCCTGCCGGCCTGATCTCGCCCCGAACTGCCTCCCCTGCCAGCCTGTCACCCTCAACTGCCCTCCCCTGCCGACCTGATCTTGCCCTCAACTGCCCTCCCCTGCCAGCCTGATCGCCCCTAACTGCCTCTGCCTCAGCCCCCACCACCATGGCTTTGTCTGGAAGGAAGTCAGATGTCTGGAAGATGGCTGGTCAACCTGGTCTAATTAGCATATTACTCTTTTATTAGTATAGATAGATTATATAGGATAGAATTGCTTAAATGGGGGGGGGGGGAGTCTTTTTCAGCAGGAGGAGATGCTTGGCAGACAAAAACACATAATCCCTATATCTGGACTGATAGCCAGCCATATGCGCTATACTGCCAAACTGGTCATTAAAAAACTGAATCACTTTCTTACACCTTACACCAAACAGCTGTTGCCCTTAAAACCCCTCCTCAGCCCCCACCTTAGGTTCTGCCTTCACAGTTCACCCACAGTAGGTTCTGATTGGTCGTTTTCTATGCTAGTTAGCATCAGAAGCTCCGCCTCCTATGCAGCCATTGGCTCCTCACAATTCACCCAAATTTGGTTCTGACTGGTTGATTTCTATGCCAGTCAGTGTCTCCAGGCCTATCTCTGGGCCTGATCATAGAGGCAGGGCTGATCAGCAGCCGCCCCAGGCTGCTGGCAAGCGGGCTGAACTGCTGATCTCTGGAAGAGAGAGAGAGAGAGGCTTGGCTTCTGGCAAGGCCCAGAGAGAGAAGCAGGGTCTAATCACCCTGCTTCTCTCTCCGGGCCTTGCCAGCAGCCGCTCCCGCTGCTCATCAGCCCTGCCTCTCTCTCTCTCCAAAAAGTCAGCAGTTCAGCCCGCTCGCCTGTGCGCGCAGCCTGGCGTTCAGTCAAGCCTTTGGTCATTTTGGATGTTATGACCCTGGCTCTTTATATACATAGATAGTGTAGCAATTCCACTTTGAAGGAACTAAAATTTATTTTATTTCATATGGATGTATAACTATTAAAGAAAATGACATGTAGCACTAAAAACCCCCTAAACAAAGTACAATGAGGCAAGTTGCAGAATTGCAGGAACTGTGCTTAATAATGGATTAATTTATTTACAATGATTAGAGACAGTTTCAAGCATTCATTTTATGGGATTTAACAAGGAAAACAAAACAAAATAAGAAATAAAACAACAAACAGACAATCTCTATATAGAACTATGGACTGACATACTCTATTTAAAGATTAGCTTATTTAATAGCAACAATTTCTCAAACATAAAAGATAATGAAAACTTATCATAGCACTTAGCTTGTTTTTCCCAAACTAAAATAAGACTTTTTTGATGCTAGAATTCCAAAAAACCATTCATTAAGGTAAGTTTTATTTTAATGAATTTATTTTCTAATACAGGCATGTAAATGTCAAGAGTCCTCTTTATGGACTGAAAAATTCTAATTTCAAAGCTAATATGTACACAGAATTAACTCCAGGTCTACTCATTCACCTTTTATAACGTTCTTCAGAAGTATTAATTACTTACAGGCTCTGAAATCTATCCCAACCCTAACTCATACTTAAATGCAGCATTACACCAAGTCTTTGCTCTTTAAGTCTTATGGAAAAAAAAAAAAAAAAAAAAAAAACAGTACAAATCTGAATGGCTTTATTTTAAAACCTTGACTCTTTCTCTTTAAAATGTTGTAGTGTTTTTTGTCTTGTTTTGCTGTGTTTTTAAATATATTTTTATTGATTTCAGAGAGGAAGGGGGAGGGAGAGAGTGATAGAAACATCAATCTTGAGAGAGAATCATTGATCACTGCCTCCTGCAAGCCCCCTACTGGAGATCGAGCCCACAACCCAGGCATGTGCCCTAACTGGGAATGGAACTTTGACCTCCTGGTTCATAGGTTGATGCTCAACCATTGTGTCACACTATATAGAATGGGGGGGGGGTGGGGAGGAGCATTATAGGTTTGGGGATCTCCAACATAATATCAAAATTAACAGAGACCTCAGACAAGAGTATACTTTTATGTAAACTAGAGGCCCGGTTCATGTCCCTTGGCCTGGCCTGCGGGGATCAGGCCTAAACCAGTTCTCCGACATCCCCCGAGGGGTCCTGGATTACAAGAAGGCGGTTCTCGGGTGACGACACACCCTGGAATCGGGCTCCCTCCTCTCTGGTTCCGGGTGCGTTACCCAAGAACCACAGCTGCCAAGTCACTGCAGGTTGGCAGCTCCTGCATTGAGTGTCTACCCACTGGTGGTCATTGCACATCATAGCCACTGGTCGGATGGTCGCTTAGGCTTTTTTATATATTGATAATATTTAAAACACTATTGGATATTTTTATTTCATACATTAGATAAACTTTCCCCCAAGAAAACCCACAAAATTCTCACGGAAAAAGATTCAAACTCAGTACATCTAAAATTAAGTTTAGCATCTGGTTTCTCAAAGCTGATCATCCTCCTATATTCCTTATTTCTAGTAAGTGTACACCTATATTTCAGTCAACTCAAGCTGAAACCTCAAAGTTATCTTTATTTAATCCCTCTCCCCACCCCACCATTCCCCTTAAATTAAAATGATCACTATTAGCACCTCTCCCTATAATTTTTCAAAGGTTTCCTCCTTTAGTACTGACATTGCTACTCTAACTCAGACCCCCCAGTGGAGAAGAGAACTCAAACTTGATCTAGGAGGACTAATAGGAATAAATATAAAAAGTTAGGGTTAGGGACTGAGGTATAAGGACTGGAAAAGTGAACTACTTGATGTGGAGGCCCATAAGCAGAAAAAGATGAGCTTCATAATAAAGCAGCGACATATAAGTAATTAAGTATGACAGGTATTAGAGAAATATACACAAGCTACAGTGGGAACAGAATTGATAGAGTGGTAAATTCTCTTTGTGACAATAGAGGACAAGTAGAGTCAGAAAAGATTTCATAGAGTGTTGTGGGTTTAATGTGTCCCAACAAAAATATACATTGAAGTCTTTTTTTTTTTTCCAGTTTTAAGTATCTGTGTGTTTTTTTCATAGTGTCTCACAGTGGAAATCAAACCATCTTCTTCAAATACCTCACTCTAGTCACCAAGTCCTGCCAGGACAAGCATTTCAAAAGACTAGCTGAAATTTTATACTTCTGGGACTTCTTCTGAAAGGCATGTGGCCTCTCTCCTGGGCCATTTGTATCTCTTCCTCCCTTGCTTTTTAAATGGCCTTTTAGAGTGCTGCAGGCTTTTGGCAGATCAAAAAGTCACAGAAATATACTATGGGAAAGCACCTCAAGAGTAGATTAGAAATGGTGTGGAGAGTAATTAGAACAATGAGTCCAGTGGTTCAATGGGAATTCCAAAAAAGCATCCCAGGTTCACCCCACTATATAAATCAGAGAGTTCAGAGAGGCCTAGGAAAGTTAAGAAGAGAAGCATCCATATTTAAGGGCTCCCCTGCATCAAATTTCAATCACTTTGAGGTTCAACATCATAATTTTTTCCCCAGGAAAAAAGCTGAAAACTTCCTCTGACAATTCCTACTACTGAAATCATGATTTCTTGTTTGTTTTGTTCTTTAGATTCCACATATAAGTGAAACCATATGGTATTTGTCTTTCTCTGTCCGACTCATTTCACTGAGTATAATACCCTCTAGGTCCATCTATGCTGTCGCAAAAAAAGTTTTCATTCCTTTTTATGGCCAAATAGTATTCCATTGTGTATATGTATAACAGCTCTTTTATCCACTCATCTACTGCTGGGCAATTGGGTTTCTTCCATATCTTGGCTATTGTAATTAATGAAGTAATGAACACAGGGGTGCATATATTCTTTCAAATTAGTGTTTCAGGTTTCTTCAAATATATTCCCAGAAGTGGAATCCCTGGGTCATAAAGTAGTTCCATTTTTAGCTTTTTGAGGAAACTTCTCACTATTTTCCATAGCGGTTGCACCAATCTGCATTCCCACCAACAGTGCACTAGGGATCCCTTACATAGAAGCCTTACCCCTGGTACCTGCAAATGTGATCTTATTTCAACACAGGGTCATTGCAGATGAAAACAAGTTAAGGTCAACTGGAAATCTGGACACATACCTGTAGGAGAGAAGGTCATGGGAAGACAGAGGAAGAGATCAGAGTGGTGCCAAAGGTTGCTGGCAACCACCAGAAGCTAGAAGAGGCAAAAAAAGGGTATTTCCCTAAGGTTTCAGAGAGAACATGGCCCTGATGACACCTTCATTCCAGACTTCTAGCCTCCTAAATTGTGAGGGAATAAATTCCTATTGCTATAAGCCATGCTGTTTGTGGTAATTTGTTACAGCAATCCTAAAAAACGATTATATGTAAGATGAGCTAAGACTTCAAACAGTAGGTATTTAGCCCCATTAGAGAGTGAAATGGCCATTTAGACAGAAAAACAAAGCTGCAAAGACATGAATAAAGATGAAATGTTTGCCTGTTATGGCCAAGTCATGAAGTGTGGGGATGGGAAACAGTTCTAGATAAAGCTAGACAGGCAATCAGAGAGCAGAACATGAAAGGTCTATCATACCATACTAAGGGAATTTGTGCCACACTAAGGCAAGTGGCAAGAATTAAGAAAGCAAATTTGAATGAATTTAGAAAGATGACTCAATGGGGTTCAAAACTAAAGACAGGAAGACTTACTAGAAAAATATTTTAATAACCCAGGTAAGAAATTATGAGGGCCCTAAATAATAATAGAATCAGAAGGGTAACTAGGTTTGAAAAATTATGAGAGCCCGGCCGGCGTGGCTCAGTGGTTGAGCGTTGAACTATGAATCAGGAGGTCCCAGGTTCAATTCCCGGTCAGGGTACATGCCTGGGTTGCAGGCTAGAACCACAGTGTGGGGTGTATAGGAGGCAGCCGATCAATGATTCTCTCTCCTCATTAATGTTTCTCTCTCTTTCTCCCTCTCCCTTCCCCTCTGAAATCAATAAAAAGATTTTTTTAAAGAAAAATGATAAGAAGAGACCAACATGAAGACTGAGCAGATATGCCTTAAACAACTGGATAAAGGACATAATAGGAGAAATAAGTGACTGTGAAGATTAAAATGTTCAGTTCTGGAATGCTGAATTACAACTGCCCAGAATACATCCAAAAAGAAATGTCTATTAACCATTTACAGATATATTAGCATATTACATAATATAATCCTAGGAGCTCAGGAGAAAACTAATGGACTGCAGAAACATTTGAGACTAATTAGTGTAAAAAGTAATCATAAAGAGAAGCACTAAGAGGAAACTGTGTTTAAGAGACAGGATGGAAAGAGAAGTCTATGAAGAGGATGAAAGAGAAAGATGAGAACAGTAGGATAAGGAGGAGAGTTTAGAAAGATGACTAGAAGCCCCAGAAAAGTTACGGAAAAGTTTCAACACCAAGAAAGAAGTCTGCAACAAATACTGACTACAGGCCAAATGAGATTCAGACCAATAAAGAGTTTATCAGCTTTGGTAATGAGGAACTGGTAGACTCTATTTTCTCACTAAAATAGAATATATGAGTTATTTAGTGCATAGTAGGCCTCAATAAATATTGGTTGGCAAGCTAGCTGATTGAATAACTGGGAAAATAACCATCATTAAAAATCAAACATGGAGGCAGACAATGAAGAAGGTATTAGACTAAGAGAAGGGAAGCAAGTTGAAAGACTAAAAGTCTCTGTGTTCTTTTTATTAGTGCTGCCTTACCCAATCAATTTTCCTTGCATTCACCACCCACTTCAATCCATCAGAATTTGCTATTTTAAACTCAAAACATTTCTTTAATTCATCCTTACTTTTACATTGCTGTTTAAGTGACCTCTGAACTCACCTAATGACTTCAATAACTTCCTGAAATCCAGACTTAATTCTCTCAAATTCAACCTCCACAAAACCACTAAACCTATTCTAATAAGGACAATACCTTATTATCACCTTGCTAAAAACCCTTCAATGACAATCATCAATCGTCAGGTTCTTATAACAGTACTCTAAGGAATCCTGGGAATTCCCTAATAAAATGCCTTAAGATACACTACAGTAGAGACTGAGCAGATGAGAATCCAGCCTATCTCTCCTGCATTATCATTTCAACCAAAGTATGCTGAGCAAGCTTTCATTTTTTAAAAAAAAGGTTCACTTGCTAAAACATAGAAAAAACTGTTCTATATAAGCCCAAATTAATCCTCACAATCCATAAGGTCTTAGGTGACCTAGGCCCTTTCACTTCTCCAACTTCATCTCTCTCTCTCTCTGAATTTTGGAAATACAGAACCATAGACAATTCCTAGAACTCTCTGTGATTATCCATGCTTTTGCCTTTGCTCATGATTTCGTTCTGCCTGGAACTCTCTTGTGGCAGCCTCCTTACCCTCATCCTTGTCCCATCTTCTTCATCTTGCTAAATTCTACTTGTCCTTCAAGGCTTCATAAGCATGACCTTGCTTGGAATACCTCTCCCAATTTTCCGAGAATGGGTTAGGTATCCATGCGCTTATGACATTATAGTGAAATTACCTGATCCCTAGAAAATAGGGTTCTTATTCATCTTTGTACAATATAGCCTTAGCAGATATTGAACTAATGTTTATTGAACTAAATATTTTTGTGCTAAATTAATAGACAATCTTACACTGCAATCTCTCCTGCTCATGAGAATCCAGTAAAGTGAAAGTAAAAATTAAGTTAATCTTCACTAAGACTCTATTTCAAGATTAAAACACCTTTATTCAGTTTCTCACACTCACATTGATTGATGTTAGGTAACAGCTCCATGAAACAAATAAGATCTCCTTTGCAGACAACTCAGTAATAGTTTCTCTATGATAGAAATGGGTCATTTTATGAGCCTAATCATGCAAGAGATTGCCTTTTTTCTTTTCTTCTTTGATACAACTCCGCTGCTTCTGCAACAGTGAGACTTCAGCATTCACAGAAACATGAAAGGCAAGTTGCTACCTCAGTTTAGTAAAAATACATTAGCCATGTAAGTTAGTCCATGCCCCAGGGACCACTTGAGGGCTCTATCCAATGATATCATAATTACTTATATATGTTAACTAGCACCATCTTTAAAAGCATGGTCCTATGTATGTTTACCCCAATACCAAAAAACCAGGTAAGTATCAGAATTAATAAATTATAATTATCAATTCATAAATTATAATGAATTACTGACCAGTTAGTTATAACATATCCAGATGTTAAAAATTAATATCAAGAACAGAAGCAGTCCAAATAATCTCACTGTAACACGAAGAACATAAAGCATTTGTTTTATTCAATAACTTATCATTATAAAGTTTCCAGATATTAGAAATTCCTACCTTAAAATAATATAACCAGCCTAAAATTAGGTTCTTTCATTGCAATTCCCAGTATTATTTCCTAGTTTAAAACTATGAATAAAGAATGCACTCACTTGAAAGGAACAACCTTCCACTATTGAGTTAAATAGGGCTAATACAACAAGTTACCTAGGCATACCTATTTTGCATGTATCTTCTGATGTACTCAGAAGAGACTACAGGGCAAAGACAATGAGTGAACTTTATGGCACAATAATACTCTCACCTTTTTAAAGAGGCCAAGCTGGCTATGAATGGAATGAAAATGTAGGGTGAATTCCTTGAGAGCTTTACTGCAGGAAAAGAAGTGCCTAAATGAAACACTCTTAGACTACAAGGAGGAAGTCCTCTAACTCAAGATAAAAATACAAGCTATGTGATCTGAATATATTTGTTCCAGTTTTACCGATGATTACAAATTCCTAATTAAGCACCTCAAAAATAATTAACTCTACTTTCCCCCAAAACTAGAAAGCCAAGTTGTACTAAACTGTATAAGCTAGACAATTAAATCTCTGCATGCATGCAATTCTTTTAACATTAAAGAATATATTTTAATAATCCCACCAAAATTGTTTTTGCTACAGTAATGTGTGCCTCCTACTTACTGGTATATGCTTACTAGAGGCCCAATGCACAAAATTCGTTCAAGTGGCTCAGCCTTCACATCCACCGCAGCTTGCCTCAGCCCTTGCAGCCCCAGATTCCCCCAGATGGTCGTCTGAAGGGACATCGGAAGGACGTCTGGTCTAATTAGCATATTACACTTTTATTATTATAGATATAGATATACATTTATTAGAATTTCTGGTCTAAATTTCAGCTAAATTCTTTGCAAATATTACTTTTAAAGAATGATAGCTTTTTTAAAGATCATGTAGAAGCATTCATTTCTAAAATAAAAGAACAAGAAAATACTTAGCAACTAACCAGTTTTAATTTATTTTTCTGAATGACATCTTTGTTTTCCTTTTGGTATATCTCCATTTTCTTTTTGGTATTGTCCAAATCCACATTGTTGGTTAAGTTGAAAACTACAACAGAAAGGAAATGACATGAAATATAGTTTTAGTATATATCTTGCATATGTAAAAACCAAATTTTCATCACAGTAACTTAATTCAATCAGGTTATCATTCCTTATAGCTCTATTTATATCCTTTTACCTACTATCTATTTTAGAGACTAGCTCTAGTTCAGCAATTATGTTTTCTGAGCCAAATATAAGGGAAGTGTCAGACTATCACAAAATATGTATGTGCCATAACCATATTAAATTTGATTTTTATAGTCCCCACTCTAACTTTAAAAGCATATAAAAGAATGCTTAAAAATTTCAAATAAAAAAAAATAAGTCTGGAATCTACTGTACTGGTCAGAGTCAATAGTCAAAAGAAGCTGTGCTCTGGAAACAAAACAAAAAAATTATCCAAAAGGATTTTAAAAATCATATACTTATATATAATTTATATTTTTTAAAAACAGGTTTTTTTGACATTCTAGTGGTCTCCAACATGGAGAGTCACAAGCTTGAATTATTTTCCATCTAGTCTAGATATGGAAAAATATTAAATAAACAGGAGTTGAAACTTAATAGAAAAGGTAAAGGATAAACTGGCAACAAAACTTAAGATTGAAATAATTTGGTAAGAGAAGCTGCTGAGACATGTTACCATAGTTGATAAATTTTCTGTGAATTAGACCTGCCTGTTTAAAATTCCAACTCAAAATAATTTGAATTATAAATGCCTTTATACCTTCTAAGTTTACATATATAAATAAATCAAAAGGTTGCTATAATACTCTGAACAAGAAAAACACCTCTTTGGCATATATAAATTCACATTATAAAGTACCACACCAATATCCCACCACTTAGTGTTTTTGCACCAGCCTGTCAAGAAGGATCCAAATCATTTAGACTCTCCTGTTCCATAATTCAATTCAGATCTCCCTTAGCTTCCTCTGTAATCTTTCTCTATCCATTATTAGTCCTTCTACCCCTTCTCCAATTACTAACCACTGCTTCCTGCTATTTGTCCTATAAAAAGGTTTGATCTGCCCTAAATATATTTTGTGTTCCTACAAATTCCTTCCCCATCTCACTCCTTCTTGTAAATTCTTTATCTGTTAATGATGGGACTATCATGCTAAAATGTCAAAACTTAACACTTCATTAAACTAATCCATTCTCCTTTGCATTCTACAAGCAACAGTTGCCAAATCCTACAGATTCTGTCACCAAAATCTCTTTAAAATTGCCCTATTCTCAAGGTACCCTGACAAATGACCAAACCAGGATCTAATTTCTCCTTGAATAATTTATAATAATCGCTGACTTAACTTCCTTCCTCCAGGATCTTTGCATCTTACCCTAAACCCTAATCCCATCCATAATATACAATTCTGCCACACTAGTATTTCTGAAGCTTACTCATATCACCTCCTACCTCTACCATCGTCTGCCATCCCTTATTTTACTAGGGAAAAAAAAAACAAAAACGTTTAGAATTCAGAACACTTCTGGCTACAACTACGGGCTATAACCTAAACTAACAATCTGGCTATAACTACTCTTTTATCTCCCCTTCATAAAGACCTCTCTTGAAACTAGAAAGCTCCTCATTTCCCAAATGTCCCCACACTTCCTGCTACAATTCCTTTGATCACACTATTCTGCCTAGCATACCTGATCACCCTTCCTTACTACTGAAAATATACTCAATATTTAAGGGTCTACCCAAATACTTTTCCATGAAGTTTACATAGCATTCATTACTTTATACTTCATCTTGCAATCAATGATCATACTTAATACAATCTCTGTATCATCCAGACATAAGAGAAAGAAGGAAAGGAGAAAATAATTTAATTATTATCTATTAGATTCCAAACATTGTGAGCATACTTCCTGTTTTCAAAGACAAACACTTTTAATAGGGAGGTCACTCCTACACAAATGAAATTAAGAGTACTAATACAAGACACTATGTAATCTATAATAATAAAAGCGTAATATGCAAATTGACTAACAACCAAACAGCAGAACAAGTGTCCAGACGCCCCTCCGGACGACTATGCTATGACACACACTGACACCAGACCAGCCAAGGCAGGTGCAATGCAATTGGTCGGGGGGCCCTGCCATCGCTCCATGATTGCCCCACAGAGGGAGACCCAGGCCACCCTCTGCAGGGCAATCAGTGGCGGGGGGGTGAGGGGGAAGGGGGCTCTGCGATCAATTGTCCCAAATAGAGGGACGCCCAGGCCACCAGCCAGCAACGCTGTGGTGGGTGTGTGGGGCCAGCCAGCGATCGCCCTGCAGAGGGAGGCCCAGGCTAGCCAAGTGATTGCACCCCACGCCTGTCGCCTACAGAGGGAGGCGACCAGTGGCGGGGGAGAATGGGGCAGTGCCACACAGGTGGCAAGCAGTGGCAGCAGTGGGGGCAGGGCCAGCTGCTGGCAGCCAGGGGAAGGAAAGCCCCAATAGGCCCTGATCTCCGGCCAGGCTAAGGACCCTACCCAAGGGGTCCCAGATTGTGAGAGAGCACAGGCTGGGTCCGTCCCTCCCCCTGCCCCCTGTGCACAAATTTCATGCACCGGGCCTCTAGTCAAGTGATAATAGCAAATCAAAAAGTATCCTTGTGTCATTCATTAAATAATATTTAGCACTATGCTAGTTATTTTAAAAATGCTTATTGAAGAAACTGTCCTTCCTTTTAATGGAATCAGCCACCAATTAACCCTTCTAAAATAAAGTTCTGATTATGTTATTCAGTCATGAGTCACTAAGTTCACTCATTGCTTCTGAATCCATAATGCCTTGAAAAAATCTAATCTTAATCTCTCAAATTCCCTTTCCCTCTGTGCTTTGTGAGTTCTGCAGATTCCTCAGAGCCTCTTCAAGAAGCAAGGTGAGGGGGAGAAGCAAAGGAAAGAGAGACCCAGGAATTCCAACCAGTGTGGCTTTCCTTCATTTGTCCGCTTAAGTGACTTCCTTCTCAAAATTTTGCTTGAGGAATACACTCTGTAGTATACTTGTATATATTTTTGTGTGTGTATCATTCAAACACCTATGAAATATATATGACTGGTACTATATCCAGCATTTGACCTAATTACATCACATTAATCATCCTAATAACCTTATGAGATAGGTACACTTTACAAATAAGCTATAAAGATATTAACTACAACCAAGGTATACAGCTAATAAATGTTGGAACCAGGATTTTAATGTATGCTGATTCCAAAGCCTGAACCTTATCTACAATACTAGTTGTATTGCTTCTCTCAATGCCTAAAAACCATTTCGAGTCTAGTTCAGCTATTCCTCTGCCCAACACTTTCCTACCTCCATACCCATGATCAAAGGGCCCTTCTTAGTACCAATCTCAACCCAGAACAATTGTGGATATCCATATCTGGCCCATCTTTCTATACCCAATATAATCCCCAGATCTTCCTTATAAGTCACTTTGCAGGTACAATCTCTCCATCCCCAAATGCCCACAATACATTATCTAACATCATTCTGGTTGCACTTATAATTACTTTCAATGTACACATCTATTTGACCTACAGTGTTACTTGTGGGCAGATACTAGGTCTGATATATCTTTAACACTCCCAGGACTTAAATTAAAAACTTCCAATACACACCCATTAGGATGGCCAAAATCCAGAATACTGAAAACAACAACTGCTGGCAAGGATGCTGAGCAACAAGAATCCTGATTCATTGCAGTGAGAATATAAAATGGCACAGCCACTTTGCGAAGACAGTACAATCCCATAATGGCACGCTTTAGTATTTATCCAATGGTATTAAAAACTATGTCTACACAAAAACCTGCACACAAATATTCACAGCAGCTTTACTCATAATTACCAAAACATGGAAGCAACCAAGATGTCCTTCAGTAGGCGAATGAATAAACGATGTAGTACATACAGAAAAGAGGATATTATTCAAGCATGAAAAAGAAATGAATATCAAACCATGAAAAGACATGGGGAAACCTTAAATATATATTACTAAGCAAAAGCAGCTCACTTGAGAAAACTACATACTGTATGATTCCAACTATATGACACACTGAAGAAAACAAAATTATGGAGACAGTAAAAAGGCCAGTTTTTGCCAGGCATTGGGTGGAAGGAGGAAAGGAGGGACAAAAGGCAGAAAACACAGAGAATTTTTAAGGCAGTAAAACTATTAGTGTATGATACTATATTGGTGAATATATACTATTTATACATAAAATATTATACATTTGTCCAAACCCATAAAATGTACAACACCAAGAATAAACCCTAATGTGAACTATGGACTTTGGACGATAATTATATATTAATGTGGGCTCATCAACTATAATAAATTTACCACTCTGGTGCGAGATGTTTAAAGTGAAGGAGTCTCTGCATATGTGGAGCAGGGGGTATATAAGAACTCTGTATTCTCTGCTTAATTTTGCTGTGAATCTAAATCTGCTCTAAAAAATAAAGTGTATTAAAAATGGGGGTGGGGAAAACTTTCCCATTTGTTAAGAGCTCAAGAAATATTTGTTGAATTATCACGAAAGGAAAAAATAAAGAAATAAACTAATGCTAACATACATAATTATCTTTATAGATTAAATTAAAATGATCTTTATAATTACAGAATTGAATGACACAGTATAATAAGCAGATGTAAAATTACAAAAATAATTTTGGTTTCTTTGTTGTTGTTTGTTTTTCTTTTTTTTCTTTTTTATTTTTTTGCATTTTAATTTCTTTATTGGTTAAGAGCAATCTATCCTATATAATAAAAGCCTAATATGCTAAGTGTCCAATCGTCAGGCCGCCCGTTCAACCAATCAAAGCATAATATGCTAATGATATGCTAAGGCCACTCAACCACTTGCTATGACGTGCACTGACCACCAGGGGGCAGACAATCGACCAGTAAGTTAGCTTGCTGCTGGGGTCCGGCCAATCAGGACTGAGCGAGATGGGCCAGACACGACGTGGAGCCCTCCCACAGTCCCTCCCAGGCTTGCCAACCTCCCACATCCCTCCCCAGCCCCGATCCTGCACCAGTGGGGTCCCTTGGCCTGGCCTGCACCCTCTCGCAATCCAGGATCCCTTGGGGGATGTGAGAGAGTCAGTTTCAGCCCTCCAACATCCCCCAGGCCAGATGTCGGAGGGCCAAAACTGGCAGATCCTGCAGGCCAGGCCGAGGGACCCCACTGGTGCACGAATTCATGCACTGGGCCTCTAGTATATATAAAAGCCTTAGTGATTGAACGATGGGTCGACTGGTTGCTATGATGCGCACTGACCACCAGGGGGCAGATGCTCAATGCAGGAGCTGCCCCCTGGTGGTCAGTGTGCTCCCACAGTCAACTTCCCGCGGCCGGTCCACCTCCTGCAGCTGGCCAGACCCCTTCCACAGTCCCTCCCCCCGACCAGCCAACCTCCCTCAGTCTCTCCCCGGGGCCGGCCACCCCTCCTCCCCCCAATTGGCCCCGATCGCCGGCCAGGCTGAGGGACCCCACAAAGGACCCCACCCATGCACAAATTCATGCACTGGGCCTCTAGTAAAAAATAAAAAAATCACTTTACCAGAAAGCTAGACAGTGTACTAATGATTTAAACTTTTCATTAAGTAGAACCCAGAAATAGGTAAAGTGAAATTATAAGTTAAATTATCTGTTTATATATAATTTCTTTCATTTATGCTTATTAAAAACTTTGATGAATTCTAATAAACTAAAATAACCAAACTGTTTATTTCATTTTTAATTTAGAAAGCAAGTAGTAATACAACAGATATGAATTATAATCATAAATAATACAAATCTTTTCCTTTAAAAACAAGAACAAAAAACTCACAAAAGTGGATTTTAAAAACTTTTCAAATGAAGCAACTCTCATTCATGCTACAATGAATCAGGTTGGTATAATAGCCTTAAAGAAAAAGAAATAGAAGATAAATTTCTATACAATCATTTGACCCTTTATCTGGATACTGGTGTAGCTCGGATGTTGACCTGCTTTTAGTCAAGTATTAAAAGCCAACAAAAAACCTATTGTATTTTCTGAAAGATTTAATGTTATTTAAGTACAATTTTCAAGTCTTTTTGACATCCAAAATTTATAATTAAAGCCCTTAGGACTTTCTCACCCTTTCAAAATAAGCAATAGCCTGAACCAAAAGAATAATCTGTTTATTATGAAACTAAGAACAAATCTTTGAGACAATCCCTGGGGCCAAAAAGAACAAGAATTTTTATGCTTAGATTGTCATAACCACAGAAAAGAACCTATTGTTAATGCTATAAGAAAGTTCATCTTCATGTGTGCCCTTACATTGTAATTTTACGCAATTATTCAAATTCTAATATTTAAAATTTTTTCTTCACACTGAAATTTACATAAAATGACCAATCCCCCATTTATAAATCCTCAAACACTGATTCCTTAGCCACAGTAACAACTCTATTCCTCACTCTAGGCCTAAGCATCTTCAAGGAAACCCTTCTACTTATAAGATCAAGTTCAAACATAAGAGCCTTTAAAATATGGCCACAATCTATACTTTTTTTTCTCTTATTTCCCACTATTCCACCAATCGACAACCAATGTTTTAGACTCAGACTATTAACTACTCTTAAACACTACCAAGCACTTTCATGGTCTCTGAGAGTCAGAAAAACTTAAGTTTAAAATTTGGTACCGTTATTTACTAGCAATGTGATCTTGGGCACAATACTTAAGCTCTCTCCACCTTGTCTCCATATATAAAATAGGGATAAAAAGTCTATTTCTCTTAGAGTTAAAAAATTATTATGTGAATAGTATAAACACAGCTCAATCTGGCACTTAGAAGTTCCTATAGACATTTTAAGTATGGTGATTACCAGAGGGTAAGGGAGGTAGAAAAGGGTAAAGGAGGGATAAATGGTGACGAAAGGAGACTTGACCGTGGGTGGCGAACAAACAATACAATATACAGATGATGTATTATAGAATGGTACACTTGAAACTTATATAACTTTATTGATCAATGTCACCCCAATAAATTCAATATAAAAATTAACATTTTATACTTTTGATTAACACAGAGATAGCCAATACAGATATATCAAACATCTAACTAATCACCTTTTTAAAAAAATATGTTTTTAGTGATTTTTAGAGAGAGGAAGGGAAAGGGATAAAGAGATAAAACATCAATGAGAGAGAAACATCATTGATCGGCTGCCTCCTGCATACCCCCTAATGAGGATAGAGCCTGTAGCCCAGCAAGTGCCCTGAGGAGGAGTCAAACCCTGTGACCTTTCAGTTGGGGGTAGGAGGTGGAGGGAGGGGGTCGATGCCCAGCCACAGAGCCACACCAGCCGGGCCTAACTAATCATCTTTGAAAGCAAAATAAAACACAATGTAAACAGCTATTGAAACAAGATTTTTTAAGGAAGTTTATGTATACAACAATCAGAATGACACATAACTAATGGTGGAGCCACACCTTAAAAAGGCTAAACTAGTCTTTCCTTCATTTCTATACTTTCCACCCAACAAAATAAAACAAAAAGAAATACTGCCTGTTCTCCAGCTTTTATTTTCCTGATGAATACCATACAACTGTTCAAGGTCAGATTATTCTAATTTACCCTTCCTGCTCATTCTTACATTAAATTAGTCACTTGAATATTCTATCTCTAAAACATCCCCTTTATCTATCACCCCTGCTACCTACTCCAAGCTCTGATGATTTCTCATCCAAATTATTAGAATGGTCTTTTAAAAATTATTACCAAGCCTTGAGTATCTCCTGTCATTATTCCACACCACTACAACACTGTCCCATTGGCTCACTGTTGGTCATAGAATAAATTCTTACCCTGACAGTTTAGCTGACAGCCTAGTCTGTTTTTCAAGCCTCATTTCTAGTCATTCACCAGTTCTAGCTACCTATAGCAGATTACATGCTTATTCTCCAATGTGCTCAACACCCTGTATCTCCGTGACTTTGTTTTTTGCTGTAAAGGTTCTTCCATCCTCTAACTGTTAAACTCCTATTCATCTTTTAAGATCAAACTATAGCTGTATTTCCTAAATATGGAAATGTTTTGTTATCTGTATTCCATAACACTTTATAAATTCTTACATTACTTTCACATTAAATTATAGTAATTAGTTTACATAATTATCTCCCCCTTTAGAGTCTGAATTTACTGAAGGCAAAAAATCATATGACCCCAGCAAGTGAAGCAATTCACATAGAACAGTTAATATTTGCAAAATTGAACTGAAGTTCAGAAAATCTACACTAATAAAAGAGTAAAATGCAAATTGACTGTACCTTCGTGAGACTCACCAGCCAATCAGGAGTGAGTATGCAAATTAACCCAACAAAGATGTCGGGTTAATTTGCATACACAGGCTCCGAGTGGCTGGGGGCAGGGCGGGACACTTGCGCCGTCGCCATGGCGTCCCACACTGCCCCAGCTGCTCCGGGCCTCTGAGCAGCGTGGAAAGGCGGAAAGGCGGCTCCGGGCCAGAGCGAAGGCGGTGCTGGCAGCCAGGGGAAGGAAGGCCTTTACTTGCACGAATCTTCATGCATCAGGCCTCTAGTAAACTACAACTATGAGACTAGGTTTTAAACTTCATCGATATTTTCAAATACAATAAAACTGCTCTTTACCCAACATAATCATGATTAATAGCTGATTATTTTTAAAGACCTGTGCGTCCTCAAACTATGGTCCGCGGGCCACATGCGGCCCGCCAAGGACATTTATCCGGCCCGCCGGGTGCCGCTGCCTGTCCTGCTTAGCAGCTGACTCGTCCCAGGCCCGCAGTGCACATAGGAATTTGTTCATAGTTTTTTTTTTAAACTATAGTCCGGCGCTCCAACGGTCTGAGGGACAGTGAACTGGCCCCCTGTTTAAAAAGTTTGAGGACCCCTGTGTTAAAGGAAGAAAACATACATACTCCTGACACAAACTTAAAACATAATAGTAAGTGTACAGTAGTTTTCTAACTTAATTATATAAGCCAAGATCTAGTCTTTAATTGGAGTATCTTGTACAAACCATACCTGTCCTCTATATTGTTCAGTTTCTGTTTTTCTAAAAGTGGACCAAGAACTTGAGAAGCAGAATCCTTATGGAGTTTTGCAATTTTTTCCCAACCTTATAAACTAAATTAAATTACCATAACAAGTACCACTGGCATAAGGTTTGAATGCCAACACATCCAATTCTATCTAAGTGTATAACTGAACTGGTGAGAGAAGTACAGAGGTGTACTTGAGGACATCTTCAGAATTCAGCCTTTATTCATTATGCTTTGGGCATCCGTCAGTACATTTTATGGAAGAACTGGGAAATGTCAGTTACTCTAATGAGTCAATTGCATGGAGGCTGCTGAATAAGAGAACTTCAACATACTACAAATGAAGATAGTCCTTCATAAATATACATAATAAAATCACTTTCAAATTAAATGCTCTGAGCCACAGTTTCCTTCTCTGGTAAGAAAGGGTTACATATTATGTAGTCCTAATATTGAGATTTGCTCTCACCTGCCAATCCTCGCTCCCACTTGTGGACATGAACCTCATTTTACCTATGAGCCCCAGGTTGTTCATATTTTCACACTAATTTATCTCATAGCAAAATATATATATTTTTTTAAAAACTATGACTCAACCAGAACCTTGTTCCAGAATCAAGATCTCTCCTTCCCTACCTTATTTACCCATCAGTTTCTTTTAGTTATCCTTCCTGCCTGGTTGGAATTGTGACCATATATTCAACTTGCTCTGACATCTATGGTATCCTTTCTCTTTATTGCCTGACCAGACTTTTTGTACTAGAGTTAATATTTTTGTGTATAGCTAGATTTCTATATATCTGCATACTTGTCCAGTTCTTAAAGAGTACTCTTTGGTTTATCTTCTAAGTTTTATCTTAACTTTTCTACTTTGCCTTGGCTTTCCCAATTCCACCATCTTTTCAGCTAAAATCCATAGACATTAATAGTTGCTAAGATAACTTTCAAAGCACAGTGAACAATTACAATGAAAAAGCAATGGTCCCAAAGCACTAAGAGATCCCAGAAAAAGCCTAAGTTATGTTTTGTACATGCTATTTGCTATGACATAACAAATAAACTTAGATATTTTAGAAAAGTTTCAGAAACAGTGGAAATAAAAAGATTTTCTGGGGTTTTCTCAGTTAGTAAAAGAAATTAAAGGAATTAGAATACTCCATTCCTCAGGAATTTAAATTTTCTAAAAATTTATCATATATAAACCTTCTCAAGAATAATTAATTTTATTATCATCATATTTTAAATAAGAAATGAAGTGAGTATAGCCTGGCTATAATGTTGGAGAGAAAAATTTAAAAGATGATTGTTTAATTCTTAGTCTCATTCTAATTTTTACAGTCCATGATTTTTTATATCATTTCTAAGCCTGTAATGAATAATGATGATTATTGCAACTTTAAAAACAACATTTTTTAAATCTTTATTGTTGAGATTATTACAGATGTCCCTCTTTTTTCCCCCCATAGCTCCCCACCACCCGGTTCCCACCCCACCCCAGACCCTTGCCACCCTATTGTCTGTGTCCATAGGTACTGCATACATGCATATAAGATCTTTGTCTAATCTCTTCCGGCACACCCCACACCGACTTCCCTGAGAATCTTCAGTCTGTTCCATTTCCATGGCCCTGATTCTATTCATTCACCAGTTTATTCTGTTCATCAAATTTTTTATTCATTTGATTTTTAGATTCACTTGTTGATAGATATGTATTTGTTGTCACTTTGTTGTTCATAATTTTTTATCTTTACTTTTTTCTTCATCTTCCTCTTCTTAAAGAATACCCTTTAGCATTTCATGTAATACTGGTTTGGTGGTGATGAACTCCTTTACCTTTTTCTTGTCTGTGAAGCTCTTTATCTGCCCCTCAATTCTAAATGACAGCTTTGCTAGATAGAGTAATCTTGGTTGTAGGTTCTTGCTATTCATCTCTTTGAATATTTCTTGCCACTCCCTTCCGGCCTGCATAGTTTCTGTTGAGAAATCAGCTGACAGTCATATGGGTACTCCCTTGTAGGTAACTGTTTTTCTCTTGCTGCTTTTAGGATTCTCTCTTTGTCTTTTGCCCTTGGCATTTTAATTATGATGTGTCTTGGTGTGGTCCTCTTTGGATTCCTCTTGTTTGGGGTTCTCTGCGCTTCCTAGACTTGTAAGTCTATTTCTTTCACCAGGTAGGGGAAATTTTCTGTCATTATTTCTTCAAATAGGTTTTCAATATCTTGCTCTCTATCTTCTTCTGGTACCCCCATAATTCGGATGTTGGTACACTTGAAGTTGTCCCAGAGGCTCCTTACACTATCTTCATATTTTGGGATTCTTTTTGCTTTTTGCTTTTCCGGTTGGGTGTTTTTTGCTTCCTCGTATTTCAAATCATTGACTTGATTCTTGGGATCCTCTAGTCCACTGTTGAATCCCTATATATTATACTTTATTTCAGTGAGTGTATGCTTAATTTCTGACTGGTCCTTTTCCATTTTTTTTGGCATTCTCACTAAGATCCTTGAAGGTCTCACTAAGTTCTTCGGAGGTTTCTAGAAGATTCTTGAGTAACCTTATAACTGTGGTTTTGAACTCTATATCCAGTAGTTTGCTTTCTTCCATTTCTTTCATTTGTGACATGTTTCTTTGTCTCCGCATTTTGGCTGCTTCCCTGTGTTTGTTTCTATGTATCGGGTAGCTGCTAAGTCTCTTTGAGTTGATAGAGTGGCCTTGTGTAGTAGGTATCCTATAGGGCCCAGTGGCTCTGCCTCCCCAGTCACCTGAGATGGACACTCTTGGTGTACCCCTTTGTGGGCTGTGTGCCCAGTCTTATTGTAGTTGAGCCTTGATTGCTGTTGGTATCATTGGGAGAAATTGACCTCCAGGCCAATTGGTTGTGGGGACCAGCTGCAACTACAGAGGGATAGCTGCTGTGTAGGAGACACCCTTATGGGGCAGGACTTGCTTCACTGGGGCTTTGGTACTCACTGAGTCTGCCCCTTGAGTGAAGAGTTGTAATCTGGTATGGTCTCACACTGACCACTGGATACACTGGCTCTTGGATCTCCAAGGAGATACAAAATCAGCCACTGCCTGGGGCCACCCAGCAGGAGCTACAGAGAGACCTGCAGATTCCTCCTCTTTGTATGGGGTTTGGAAGTGCCTAGACAAGGACCAGCTGTGAAGCAAGGCCTTGGGCCTTTTATTCATAGCTTTGGGGCTCCCTGACCCAGCTGCAGCTTATTTGACAGATTTTTAGCCTGAGAAAGGTCAGGCCATTCATATGCAACAGTGGCTGCGCACAGCTGGGAGAGGGGAGGGAAACTGGGTGGGGCGGGGTCTTAAGGAATCTCCAGGGCAGAGCAAACAGAAATGTCTGCCAGTCAGCCCTGCACTGGGGAGGTCCCAGCACGGGGACAATGACCACTGTGAGCACCTCCATCTGGAAGAAAGCCGCCCCCACGTTCCTGCCCCGATGCTAGACAGTTCACTTTCTTCCCGTGTCTGTCTGGGTCCCCCAGAGCCTCGCCCGGCACTGGAGCTCAGAGCAAGTGGGAGCTTGTAAATTCAGTTCACCGTACCGGCCTTTTAAGAGGAATAGCTGGGTCTCTAGTAGCCTGTGTTGTCACTCAGCCCCAATCCGCACTGGTTGTTATAGTTCATAGGTCTTACTGCCCGTAGGGACTTCTTTCCCCAACTCTGAACCCTGGGCTGGGGGTCTGGTGTGGGGCTGGGACTCCTTACTCATCCAGGGGGCTCCAAAGAGGCAATCTCCCTCCCAATTAAAAAAGTGGCACATGCAGGTACCAGACCAGCCCAGCCCATTCCGTGTGTCCGCACCTCCTACCAGTTCAGTGTGCTTTCTTCTTTACTTCTCTAGTTGCAGTACTTCCACTCAGCCAGCTTTCCCACGGTTCTGGATGATTGTAGTTCTGTATTTTAGTTGTAATTTTGATGTGGTTGTGGAAGGCAGCAAGTACAGGTGTTTACCTAGGCCGCCATCTTGGTTCCTCTACAACATTAATTTTTAACTGATATACAACTACGTACAGACTTTTTAACACCTCTGAAATCTTATTTAAGAAAACAGAAACAATACTTTCTTTTAATTAAAACATCCTTTTAACTAATCATAACAGAAATAAAAGGCGCTAAGATTACTTTAACCTCCAATTCTAGAATAACACTAAATAAAAGAATTCTACTTCAACAGTCAACTACTTCAAAGTGTTTTGAAACTACTGTATCACAGAAGCATAAATGATAAACAATATATGGCTTTAATCACCATGGACATAGTTATTAGAAATCCTATTTTTTTTCATCTGAATATTCTTTCCTTTTGTTTACTCTAATACATCACCAACATATAGATGACATGTACAGATACAGCCTTCTTTCCCAGGTAAAAAGTGGTATTCATCATATTTTTCCTAAGACAAAATATTTGTTACTTAAATATATCCTTTACTTAAGTATGCCTTCACATAATAAACATGATTAAGTGCAACAGGGAATAATTAGGTAAACATCAGGTATCACAATAAAACTTGTTAGAGTTTTTAAATGTTCTCCTTGGCATCCAAAAGATAAATGCACACATTAGAACACCAAAAGTATAAGCATTAAAAACTAACCAATTTCTTCTACTTCTTCCAGGAAATCATTATATTCTCTTAGACTAGGAAAGTCTTCTTCTCTTTTATTGTATCTATAAGAGAAAAATAAATTAACATATCACTTGCTTTCAATATTATCTAACTAGTTTATTTTTACTTAATTTATACATGATACATAGAAAAGGATTGTTTACGATATAAAACACTGTTTTCTTGAAACCAGGTTTGTGATTAGACCAAGAATGTTGTTCTTACTAGTATATTTGTATGACTACAGAGAAGTAGAATCAGGAGAGAGTGGTATAACACAAAATCTTGCTTACACGAGAAAGAAAAAGAAACTTGAACCCTGAAAGAATGGAAAATGAGCTTAAAACAAGTCTATCATTGGAAATCATGATACTGCTTACTTCTTATAGATTCGTTAATTTCCAGAAACCTAAAAATTAATTCAAAAAATACAGTCCAATTTTCCATGCCAGTTATAGTCTGAGGAATTTTGTAAATATTTAATACTAGAGGCCCAATGCACAAATTTTCGTGCAAGAGTAGGCCTTCCTTCCCCCAGCTGCTGGCACTGGCTTCCCTCTGGCACCCGGGACCTGGGCTTCCCTCCTCCGCCTGCCAGCAGGCACCTGGGACCTGGGCTGGCTTCCCCCAGGCTGCCCGCAGGCACCTAGGACCTGGGTTGACTTCCCCCGGGCCACCCGCAGGCACCAGGGACCCAGGCTGGCTTCCCTCTGGCCCTGGCTTTGTCAGGAAGGACATCTGGAATGACGTGCAGAAGATGTCTGGTCTAATTAGCATATTACGCTTTTATTATTATAGACACCTCTGAAGAATTGGAAAACCATAGGCATTAATGATAAGAAAAAACAAGAATCTAAGAGAGACTATTTCCTAGAAGTAATCCAAATAATAAAAGAGCAGCTTGGGCATTGATAAAGTAAAACTGGTTAGGTGCCTAGAAAGATGCTGCTAAAACACTGGTGACCAAAGTTGAAATATTTCAACCAAAATAAGTAAAATAAAACAATAATAGATTAAATATATATTAACTCTTTAAACTTCCAAAACAATAAGGTAGCTTGTAACAAGACAGATAAAATGAAACCCAAAGCTATTAATAAAGAGTAAAAAATAAGTTATAAATGAAAAAGAATATATAGGTATATACACACATACAAAAATATACAGGGTGTCCCAAAAACATGTACATACACTTTAACAGCTGATAGCTCAATTGATGTTTTTTTTTCTTTTCAGCCAAAACTTTGAACAAAGGAAATTCATCCTAAAATGCTACTGGAACTTTGAAAACACAGTTTAAGTACAAACACTGCCTTTATGATTATTCAGTGTGTATACATTTTGGGGGGACAGCCTGTATCCCCAAAAAAATGTATACACACTTTAATAGTGGGTAACTCATTTAATTTGCTCTCATTTTCTGATTTAACTGGTTTGAAATAATGGGTGAAGCTAGACTAAGCTTTGAACAAAGAAAATTTATCCATTAGACTTTTTCATAGGGATACATAAAAGATAATGTTTACAGTACAAAACTGGCAAAAGTTGACAAATTAAGAGCGCACTAATACCAAACGAAATGATTCTTGATGTTTGTGATTTCATTGCTTCATATTATCAGCAGTGCCTGAACCAGAACGGTCATCAGTTTGAAAACAGGCATTGACAAAAAAAAAAAATTATTCATTTATGTAGATTCTTTTAAATTTTTAAAATGAACTGTATGTTAATAAACACTGACTTTGTAATAATTCAAAGTGTGTATATATTTTTGGGACATCCAATATATCAAAATAAATCATAGCTAGCATATGATTTTTTCTAATGGCCTTCAGATCTCAACTTAAATGTTACCCCCTCAGGCCTTATATGACATCACTGACCCACATCAACACTCAGTCATTAACTTCACAGCATTTTTCTCAATTTATAATCCCATTTTTTTGTTTACCTATTTTAAATTGTCTACTTCTATGTTATCCTATGTTACCATGCTTTTGAGAGGAGCTGTCTTACTCATTCCATACCTAGAGCCTAATATGTAGAATGCAGTGTTTGCATATAGTAGGTACTCAATATATATTGGTTAACTAAATTAATGTAAAAATAGCGAATAAATGAATTGTGAAGCCATCAATCAAGAAGATCTACTCTTCTCTAATAAAGGCTAGATAATTAATATTTCTGAGTTCTCTAAAAACTTAATGTTTGTTGAACAAATACATAGATGAATTTATACTTGCCAAACTGTCCACATTTCTATCTGGAAATAATATCAATTACTGAAATAATTATTTTTAAAATCCTCTTTGTGGAATGGATCAGTCAAGCAATAATACTTACATTTTTAGCACTTTTTTCCGAATCTCAACCTCCTTGTCAACAGTAGGATCTTCAAAGAGTTGTACCCTAAAATTGCTCTTTCTAAGAGGAATGCCACACTCAGGACAGTTTCCAGCTCCTCTCACAAACAGTAAATCCACACAACTTTCACACCTGTTCAGAGAAAAATAGAATATAACATGTAAGCTAGTATTCAAATGTACAAGATTGTAGATAGTTTTCCTTTTTATGTTTTGGTGTAGGGAGGGTGTTTGGGTGGGCTTTTTGAGGGTTGGAAAATTAGACACTGCTACTTAAAATCTTACAAAAAGTCTTGGGAAAATGTTCATTTTCATTTGGAAGTTACTTTTCAGATGTAGGTATTCCAAGGAATACCAATTTGGTTTACCGAATTAAACAAATTTACAAATTAAAACAAATAGAGTTGGGGACTAGGAGGATTCAGAGGTAGCAGGATAGGGAGAGTCAAAGAGGCATATAAAAGAGTAGTCTATGGTCACCTCCATTCTCAGTCCAGTATCACCCTTAAACCTGGGCAAGAAAAGCCTCTGCCACAATCACTAAGACCAAGATTTTTTTTCCCCTTTCAGCCTTGTAAGAAAGTTTGAAAATTCAGTAAGCAATTACACAAATGGGAATTATAAGAGAGAAGTGCTAGTTGAAGAAGTGCAAGCCAAAGGATGAAGAACTGAGAGTGCCCCCATGTGTATATGCAGAAAAAGGAGAAAACTACCACAACTTATGCCCAAGAAGTCCTAGAAAGAGTGACTACTTATAAAAACTTTAACCAGTTAAAGTTGGCTGCCCAAATCCACCAAAGTGATTGCCTACACTGGTTTCCCAGATACCTGCATCCCCTCTCTCCTCTCTTCTGGGCAGTGCAATATGGGAAAGAACTTAGAAGTCTTGAGTTGGAAGAGCAAGGAACTGAAGAGGTCAACCTCTCTGTACCAGATTCCTGGGGTTTGGACAGGACTGGGATGATTAAGAGTGATACATTTCCCCTAATCTTTGTAGTTAAAGGAAATTAAATCCAACTACGGAAGTTGAAAATGGATCTAAGTACCACCCAATTATTCCTGCCCTGCCCCAATAAATCCATGCTACTTAATCAGACTAGCAAGTGGAAAGGCTGGCCAGAGAAGAGAGCAGCTCTTTTAGCCTCTGGGTCTTCAGAATGCAGGCTTCAGGGAACTCAGGATGAAGAGTGGAAACTAAGATTGCACCAAGGATTTACCTTGATTCATAACTTTTAAATATTTACACCTTTTAGAATGTAGTCATCAAGTTATAATCCTGCCCAAGTAGATATATGTTAGGACCACACATTACTCCTTTCTTAGCATTATCTGAAATTCTTTCTTTCTTTATGTGTTCATTTTCTGTAACCACTAGTATGTAAACTGCACTGGGGCAGGAATTTGGCCTAACTTCTTCTCTATCCCTAGTGCCTGACACTTAATAAGTACTCAACAAACTATACATAACAACAAATACATATGACAAAGAGAAAAAGAAAAATTCTAATGGTAGGGGAAAAGTTGATTTTTCCCAAAAATTTAGTTGATTTATGGAATAAGCTAAATGAGAAAAATGAAACAGGGAAATAAGAATTAATTTTTAATCCTTATTAATAAAATTAATAAGTTACCAATTATATTATTAATTAGTTGGTTATTAATAAAATACTAACATTCACCTTTGCATCATTCTATCTTAATAGTGCCATCAAAATATAGAAAAAAATCCCTAAGAGGGAGAACAGAGACCACTTTGGGATTGGGACAATTCAGAGTGGTGCATTTCTCCTAAACTTTGTGTTTAAAGGAAATTAAATACAACTACAGAAGATGAAAATGAGCATACTTTATAACTACACTGACTAAAGATACTTATAGGCAAGGAGCATTCTGAAATACTCAAAACTATTGAGCCACAAATAATATCCTGTATTTCAAGGACTTAAAAGAATAGTTTCCATCAATAATTCAGTCAACAAGGTAATATAAAACACTTCAGTATTTCTAAAGATCATACTGTATATTAAAACATAATACATTCTTTGTTTCCACCATTAGTTCTACATCTCCGCTTTTTTAAAATCTGCCATAAAACCTAAGAATTTCAACAGTATTAAATAATTTTTAAAATAATTTATTCTCCACCCTGGCCGGTGTGGCTCAATTAGTTGGAGCATCGACCGGTGCACCAAAGGGTCACAGGTTTGATTTCCAGTCAGGGCACATACCCAGGTTCCAAGTTGGATCCTTGATCCAGGCGTGAATGGGAGGCAGCCGATCAATGTTTCTTTCTCTCTCTCTCCCTCTCTCTTCCTCTTTCTCTAGAATCAATAAAAACATATCTTGCCCTAACCGGTTTGGCTCAGCGGATAGAGCCGTCCGTCGGCCTGCGGACTGAAGGGTCCCAGGTTCGATTCTGGTCAAGGGCATGTACCTTGGTTACGGGCACATCCCCAGTAGGAGGTGTGCAGGAGGCAGCTGATCGATGTTTCTCTCCCATCAATGTTTCTAACTCTCTATCCCTCTCCCTTCCTCTCTCTAAAAAATCAATAAAATATATTTTAAAAAATAATAAAATAAAAACGTATCTTCAGGTGAGGATTAAAAATAATAATTTATTTTCCTATACCACTTTTTCCCTTTCCAATTTTAATTGCTGAAAAGAACAAACAATTCCTTTTTTTTTTTTTTTTAAGCTCAAATACAGAAGTACATAGAGAAAAAACTGAAAGTTCTACTTTATTCTGTTCTACCCCTCACCTTCCACAGGTAGCATACTACTGTTAAATGTAATGTTTATGTGGCCAGAACTTTTTCTACATATTTATAATATACACTGAGTGGCCAGATTATTATGAGTTCAGAGATCATAATAATATTTACAAATTACAGATACAGAAACTAATCATATAAAAAAAGAAAAGCAAGAGAAAAGTTGATAATTGCTAGTTCACTTCATCTGGCCACAGAGAAACGAAAACAGCAGTATGTGGGAAATCTTTTGCCTCAAACAGTGCCATGAATTTTTTTCAAACAAAATCATATTCTGCAAACAAAAAAAAATTTGCTGAAAAAGCCAAAATTCTCAGTCATTACCCATTCCCAAAGATATTTTTATGGTTTTCTTTTGTTTTTTAAAAACCATAATGGGGCCTACTCTTTTCTCTCTGAACAACTTATTTTTAGATTATATTTTCTTATATAAAGAACTAGAGGCCCAGTGCACGAAATTCGTGCATAGGGGGGTGTGTCTCTCAGCCCAGTCTGCACCCTCTCCAATCTGGAACCCCTTGAGGGATGTCCGACTGCCCAATCTGGAACCCCTTGAGGGATGTCCGACTGCCCGTTTAGGCCCGATCCAGGTAGGATCGGGCCTAAACGGGCAGTCGGACATCCCTCTCACAATCCAGGACTGCTGGCTCCCAACTGCTCGCCTGCCTGCCTTCCTGATTGCCCCTAACCACTTCTGCCTGACAGCCTGATCACCCCCTAACCACTCCCCTGCCAGCCTGGTCACCCCTAACTGCCCTTCCCTGCAGACCCGGTCCCCCCCAACTGCTCTCCCCTGCAGGCCTGGGTCCCCCCCCAACTGCCCTTCTCTACAGGCCCGGTCGCCCTCAACCTCCCTCCTCTGCTGGCCTGGTCACCCCTAACTGCCCTCCCCTGCAGACTTGATCACCCACAACTGCCCTCCCTTGCAGGCCTGGTCCCTCCCTACTGCCCTCCCCTGCTGGCCTGATCGCCCACAACTGCCCTCCCTTGCAGACCTGGTCCCTCCCAACTGCCTTCCCCTGCTGGCCTGATCTCCCACAACTGCCCTCCCTTGCAGACCTGGTCCCTCCCAAATGCCCTCCCCTGTTGGCCATCTTGTGGCATCCATCTTGTGTCCACATGGGGGCAGTCATCTTTGACCACCTGGGGGCAGCCATCTTCTGTGTTGGAGTGATGGTCAATTTGCATATTATTCTTTTATTAGATAGGATTAGATAGGATAGAGGCCTGGTAACGGGTGGGGCTGGCTGGCTTGCCCTGAAGGGTGTCCCAGATCAAGGTGGGGGTTCCCTTGGGGTGTGGGGCGGCCTGGGTGAGGGGACTGTGGTGGTTTGCAGTCCGGCCATGCCCCCCAGCAAGCAAGCGGAGGCCCTGGTATCTGGGATTTATTTATCTTTTTTTTTTTTTTTTTTTTATTGATATTTTACAGAGAGGAAGGGAGAGGGATAGAGAGCCAGAAACATCGATGAGAGAGAAACATCGATCAGCTGCCTCCTGCACACCCCCTACTGGGGATGTGCCCGCAACCAAGGTACGTGCCCTTGACCGGAATCGAACCCGGGACCCTTCAGTCCGCAGGCCGACGCTCTATCCACTGAGCCAAACCGGTTTCGGCTATTTATCTTTTATAATTGAAACTTTGTAGCCTTGAACGGAGCCAAGCCTCCTGCTTGCTCTGTGGCTGCCGCCATTTTTGTTGGGATTTATTTATCTTCTATAATTGAAACTTTGTAGCCTTGAGCGGAGGCCTGGGCCCACCAGGGCAGGCGGAAAGCTTGGCTTCCTCCATTGCTGGGGGCAACCCAAGCCTCCTGCTCTCTCCATGGCCGAAGCCATCTTGGTTGGGTTAATTTGCATACTCGCTCCTGATTGGCTAGTGGCGTGGATCAGGGTGGGGGTTCCCTTGGGGCATGGGGCGGCCTGGGCGAGGGGCCTGTGGTGGTTTGCAGGCCGGCCATGCCCCCTGGCGACCCAAGCAGAGGCCCTGGTATCTGGGGTTTATTTATCTTCTACAATTGATACTTTGTAGCCTGGAGCAGAGCCAAGCCTTCTGCTTGCTCCGAGGCGAGGCGGCAGCTATTTCTGTTGGAATTTATGTATCTTCTATCATTGAAACTTTGTAGCCTTAAGCGAGGCCTGGGCCGGCCAGGGTGTGCAGAAAGCTTGGCTTCCTCCATCGCCGTGGGCAACCCTAGCTTCCTGCTCTTTCCAACTCCGTGGCTGCCGCCATTTCTGTTTCGGTTTATGTATCTTCTATCATTGAAACTTTGTAGCCTTGAGTGGAGGCCTAGGCCAGCAAGGGCAGGCGGAAAGCTTGGCTTCCTCCATCGCCGGGGAAACCCAAGCCTCCCTCCTGCTCTCTGTGGCCGTAGCCATCTTGGTTGGGTTTATTTGCATATTCGCTCCTGATTGGCTGGTGGGCGTGGCTGGTGGGAGTGGCTTGTGGGTGTAGCGGAGTGATGGTTAATTTGCATATTACTCTTTTATTAGATAGGATAGTTAGCTACTTAGATTCCTTTTTCAAGATTATTAGCCATCCTGTTTGCTTTTGCTTCTTCAAGAATGATTATATTCCATGGAGAATTTCAATAATTATTAAAATAGATAAACAGACTTAGGAAAACATAATCATAAATTCTGAATGTCATATTTTCTTTGAAGTAACCTGGTTTTATCAGCACTTTCCATTCTTCTTTAGCCCCTTGGCTTCTGGAAACAACTCAAAACAGAAGCCTATGGTCTTGGTCTTGAAAGATAAAACCTAAATGATAACTTCTGTTAAAAATTTATTCCCACAAAAAAATTATTTCTTAAACCCATAGTTACTGAACTCTCTAGAATAGGAGCTGGATATTACTAAGGAAATTTTTTCTCCCAAAATATGCGGCCTAACTTTTCTGTACCAGTGACTACTGATTGTAAAGCCATATCTTTGAACATTTTAGGAATCTTAACTAAATAGACCATTTGAAAAAAATCTTTGCCCTAAATAAATGAGGAAAATTTTGAGGTAGATGACTTAAATGATCACTAATTAATTACATTAATAAAATCTTACTGGCATGCATTAATGAAATGTGTGCAAGAATTCACAGAAAACCCACTAAAAATAATATCAGCTACAATTTTGAAAAAAATATTCAATTTATAAATAGACTTTGTTCCAATAGTTTGCTTACAAATTAGCTACTTGGAACTCAGAATACATTTTCCCAAAGAAACTGTTAAATATGATAGTTAGTTTTTCAACTAAATTATACTGGCCCACATAAGATGAACACTGTATTAGGCAATTCTTTTTCTTTTTTTTCTCTCCCCTCCTCTCACCATAAAACAGTAATACCAGCTTTCAAATGGGAGTTAAAATGGGGTGAGAGAAGAATATTTTAGCAATTTAGGTCCCAATTTGAATCTTCATCTTAAAATTTTGATGACTTCCATACTTTAAATTTAGTAACTTTGATAGAAGGGATATGTAATCCTTATAAAAAGGGATTACCTATTTACACATATTATGAATCTAAAAATAATTAATCATAGAATCCAGATAGCCTTAATTATTATAATAACTAGAGGCCCGGTGCAAAAATTCGTGCACAGGTGGGGTCCCTCTAGGTGGCCTGCAGGGATCGGGCTGAAACCCACAGTCCAATGCTGCCTGCCGCTCCTACCTGCCGCTCCCGCTCATCCTGGCCCCACTGTGCCTGCCGCGGGCTTGCGCCCAATCAGTCCCAATCAAGAAAGGCTCACGCTGCCACAGCAGTGCTCACCAGCCATGAGCCCTGGGTCTGGCGCCCTCCCAAAGGGAGTGGCCTGTGGGATCAGGCTGAAACCGGCTCTCCAACATCCCCTCAGGGGTCTCGGATTGCAAGAGGGTGCAGGCCAGGCTGAGGGACCCCACTGGTGCACGATCAGGCTGGGGAAGGACCGCAGAAGGGCTTTGGCCCATCTCGCTCAGTCCCAATCAACTGGACCCCAGCAGCAATCTAACCTACCAGTTGGAGCATTTGCTCCCTGGTGGTCAGTGCACATCATAGCAAGGGGTTGAGCAGCCTTAGCATATCATTAGCACATTACGCTTTGATTGGTTGTTTAGTTGTTCTGCTGTTCGGTGTATTTGTATGTTATCCTTTTATTATATAGGAATGCATTATAGTACAGAGGAGGACAATGAACATGGGCGAGTTCAATAACTGGCATAAAGTTATCCTATATAATAAAAGGCTAATATGCAAATCAACCAAGTGGCAGAATGACTGATCACTATGACATGCATTGACCTCCAGGGGGCAGATGCTCAATGCAGGCGCTGCCCCCCAGTGGTCAGGGCGCTCCCACAGGGGGAGCACCACTCAGCCAGAAGCCAGGCTCACGGCTGGCAAGCACAGCAGCGTTGGTGGGAGCCTCTCCCACCTCCACAGCAGCGCTAAGGATGCCCGAGCGCTCCCGGACTGCGAGGAAGCGCAGGCCAGGACATCCCCTGAGGGCTCCCAGACTGCGAGGAAGCGCAGGCCAGGCTGAGGGAACCGCCCCCCGAATGCACAAATTTTGTGTACCGGGCCTCTATTATACCTATAAGAACTGACCATGGTCCTCTTTACATTCCACATGTTCTCCTTCAATCTTAATCTTACTCATAACTTATACAATGATAATTCATGGTGTCTATTGCTAGCCCAAATATCTCTCCTGAGTTCCTGTTAGCCACTGCCTATTGCACAATTCTTTAATATTCAACAGACATGTGTTGTTGTTGTTTTGTTTTGAAAAATAAAGTTGCCTGAAACTTAATATATCCAAAACCAACATCCTTCACTCCAGGAGGGATATACTAGTAGAAAGAGAATAACACCACTTTGTGTATAATGGCTTATAATATAGTGGTGGATATAGAAAAAAATGAAACTCTTTAATAAATATATACTCTGAATACTATCGTAAGTTCTTAGCCAATGAGCAATAGCTCCAACAAATGATACTGCACACACTTGATCAGTGAGTGTTAACGTATCATATTCCAAGTGCTCTAAGCCAGGGACAGTTCTTACTTCACTGTCCTGAATGAAATATGTTCTAAAATCTATGGACTCTACTCTTCTGTAGCCATTCTCTCTGCCACTGATGAATAGTGTTAACCAAGAAAAACCAAAAGGTGAGTGCAGGTGATAGTGTTGGATGTTAGGATACATGTTTGGTAGAGGCTTGATTCTCCTTCAAGGATATGTTGAGGAAATAGGGTGAAGCTCAGTTAGAAAATGGGAGAAAAGTCCCTTTAGACAGTTTTATGAAGAGCTTCAAAAATAATACTACCGACAGGGACTAGTGACAAACAATATAAACACACTTCAACCACCAACACAGTCAGGGCTTTGGATAATTTAAAGAGAATAAACTACTTGTATATTGGCCAAGAACGCATCCTATAGGGACCATAACTATTAACTCTAACTTGAGGAAGTTCAATTAATACTACAATTTCCAGAAATGCAGGTCCTGCACTAAACAAGACATCTTCTTTACTTTCACAATGATTCAAAGGAACTAAACATACATTTACCTAAGTAGGGCAACAAATATCTACAATTATCCAAAAAAGCTATCAACAGGTTTCTCCCTTTTCTAACTACAGATAATCTTCATACATTTCAGCCAAGACATATAACAACATGCTCACCAGAGAAGCAGATATTACAATACAACTGTCTTCTCTGAAGCTAAATACTAAAGAGGTTTGCAAAAATGTACAAAAATGCTACTCACACAATTATTTGTTTTGGAAAAATATAGTTATATTTTATGAAAGTGTATTGTTTATATTAATATCTAATAGGTATCTAATAAATATTTTCAAATTTTCTCATTTTTCATTTCTAATATGTAAATATTAATAGATATTATCTTCTTAAATAAAAGTTCTTAGAGAGACCTTAATAATTTTTAAGATTATAAAAGGTACCAAACCCAAAATGACTGAGTACCAGGTTATATATGACCAATAATGGTTTAATTGTAAAGAGTAAATGAACATAAACACAATCATAATATGTATGTAAAGGGGAGAAAGTGCAGAAAGAAACCATTTAGAAATACACCAGTGCACTCTATTATTCTCAACAAACCTGCCCTCAGGGAAACTAATTAACTAGAGCCTAACCAGGTGGGATATTATCAGAGCCTAACTCCCCTAAAAGAAGGGAAATATCCAATTGGAACAATTCTAGCCATCCTGTCCCATCTAAAAGGGGAGAAAATACTGAGATGCATATGTGAAGTTCCCAGTCCAGAGGCATCGGCTCACTAAAAGACTGAGACCTAGTCATAGTAATATACAACACTTCCCCTCCCCCAACACCCTACCACAATATTACTAAACACCTACTTACAGCAATTCCTTTTACATGGTACACCATGTCTGGCTATCAAGAAAAATTCAGAAGCCATACCAAAAAGCAAAAAACAACTCAAAGAAACAGAAAAGCATCAGAACCAGACAGGGCAGAGATGTAAGAATTATCAGACTGGGAATTTAAAACAACTATAATATGATAAGGGCTGTAACAAAGTAAACAACATGAAAAAACAGATGGACAATGTAAACAGAAAGATGTAAATTCTAAGAAAGAACCAAAAAGAAATACTAGATATAAAAAAGAAACAAATGAAAAATGCCTTTCATAAGCTTATTAGTATACTGGATACAGCTAAGGAAAGAATCTTTGAATAAGAGGATATATCAATAGAATTCTTGCAAACTAAAAACCAAAGAGAAAAAGACTGAAAACAACAAAACAGAATATCCAAGGACTCTTGAGACAACTACAAAAGGGATAACATATGTGTAATGGGAATACCAGAAAAAGAAGAAATATTGGAAACAATGATAACTGATTATTTCCCCCAAATTAACATCAGACACAAAACCAAATATCTAGGAAGTTCAGAGAACACCAAGTAGGATAAATGTAAAAAAATAAAATAAACAAACCTATATATATGCATATCATTTTCAAATTAGAGAAAAGCAAAGGTAAAGTCATGAAAGAAGCCTGGGGGGGGGGGGGGGAGAGGGGGCGGGGGGGGAAAATACCTTACTCATAGAAGAACAAAAATAAAAATTAAGTTCAACTTCTCCCCAGAAATGCAAAAGAAGAGAATGGAGTGAGATATTTAAATTGTTTAGAGAAAAATAATTCCAACCTAAAATGCAGTACCCTGAGAAATTATCCTTCAAAAGTGAAGGAGAAATAAACACTATCAGACAAATTCTGAGGGAATTTGTTGCCAAAGACGTGCCTTGCAAGAAATGTTAAAATTCTTTAGAGAGAAGGGAAGTAATAGGTTAGAAACTCAGATCCACATAAAGGAAGAGAATCAGAGAAGGAATAAGTGAAGGTAAAATAAAAACATATTTTTATTCTCATTTAATCTAGCAAATAACATTTTGTTCAAAATAATAATTGCAATAATACATTTGATTATGTATGCTTATGTATATACATTATATAAGCATAAAGGGTATCCCCCAAAAATGTAAACACACAATGTCTGCAGATTCTATTACATTTTGAAACTGAAATGTATTTTAATAAACACTGCCTTTATAATTATTCAAACTGTGTATACATTTTTGGGACACTCTATTATATGCTTACGTATAATTATACAAAAGGGAAATCAATCACAGCGATGATACAAGGGAAAAAGGAAGGAATTAGAATTACATTGTTACAAAGTATTCACACTACCTGTGAAATGGCACTGTGTTATTTGAAAGTGGATTTAGATTAGTTGTAAATATATATTGCAAACTCTAGGGCAGTGGTTATGAAAACTTTAACATAAGAAAAAAGAGAAAATGGAATCACATAAAATAATTAAAAACACAAAACACAGAAAAGGAGCAGAAAACAAAAATAAGAATAAACAAGAATAGAAAATCATAACAAATATTAGATATTAATCCAACTGTATCTGTCATTAATTTGAATGTCAACAATCTGACTGCACCAATTAAAAGACAAAGACTGTCAGAGTGGATCAAAAACAAATCCAAAGTATATGTTGTCTACAAGAAACCCACTTTAAATATAAAGACGCATACAGAGTAAAAGTATATGAATAGAGAAAAATAAACTGTGCTAACACTAATAAAAAGAAACAAGAGGGAAAAAAAAATGGTGGCAGAATAGACAGACGTGTCCCGAGCCTTGTCCCAGAGCAGATAGAAAGAAGAGCTGAGGGTCACACGGAAATTGTCTGTTGGTGAGTTAAGGGACAGCTATACTCCAGGAGAAAGTGGGGGACTACTGGACAGGGCTGCCCTGACCAGGAAGCCACCACTGCTGCTGGGTTCCCTCTCGGAGCCACCAGCTCGGACGCAGAGACCACGCCATCTTGAGGGGAAAGTAGATGTTATCAGAAGCCTAAAAATCTACAACTGCAGCACGCACCGAACAGATGCGAACCCCAGAGCACCAGTCCCCAATTGGCGAAAACACGCAGATTCAGAGGAGCTCTACACTCCACCACAGAAAGGTCAGATTTCGCCTGGGATAAGGAAAGAGAGAACTACATAACCAGACACCTGGAGAAGAGAGACCATTGGGAGACAAAGAAACAATCTGCATATGAAAGAAAAGCAGGCATCACCAGAAAAGGAAGTAAAAGAAATGGAGGCAAGCAACCTGCCAGAGAAAGAATTCAGAGAAATGGTCATAAGGAGGCTGGAAAGAATGGAAGACCAATTTGACAATATTAGTAAGAACCAAGAGGAAATGAAGAAGAACCAAGAAGAAATGAAAAATAACATCGCTGATGTAAAGAACTCAATAGAAAGCATCAAGGGTAGACTAGAAGCAGCAGAGGACCGCATCAGTGAGCTAGAAGACAAGGTAGGAAAAAATACCCAAGTAGAGCAGCTTTTAGAAAAAAAAATTAAAAAGCAAGAGGAGAGCCTAAGGGAACTTTGGGATAACACGGAACAAAACAACATCCGCATAATAGGGGTTCCACAAGGACAGGAAACTGAGCAAGGAATAGAAAACATGTTTGAAGAAATAATGACATAAAACTTCCCTGATATGGGGAAGAAAAAACCCACACAAATCCAAGAAGCTCACAGAGTCCCAAGCAAAATGAACCCCAAAAGACTGATGCCAAGACACATTATAATTAAATTGGCAAACACCAACGACTAAGTAAGAATCTTAAAAGCGGCCAGAGAGACAGAAAGTTACCTACAAAGGAACCCTCATCAGACTAGCAACTGATTTCTCAACAGAAACTCATCAGGCCAAAAGGGAATGAAATGAAATATACAAAGTCATGCAAAGGAAGGTTCTGAATCCAAGAATACTGTACCCAGCAAGGCTATCAATCAAAATTGAAGGTGAAATCAGGAGCTTCACAGACAAAAAAGGACTAAGGGAGTTTATTACCACCAAACCAGCAATGCAAGAAATGCTAAAAGGTCTGCTGTAAAAAAAAAAAAAAGAAGAAGAAGAAGAAAAGAAATAGGAAGCGAAGAAGGAACACGGGGTAAAGAATAAAAATGACGACAAATAAATACCTATCAAGAATAACTTTAAATGCAAATGGATTAAATGCCCCAATCAAAAGACATAGGGTAACGGATTGGATAAGAAAACACAACCCATATATCTGCTTTCTACAAGAAACCCACCTCAGAAAAAAAGACGCACACAGACTGAGGGTGAAGGGATGGAAAAAGGTTTTTCAGGTGAATGGAAATGAAAAAAAAGCTGGGGTAGCAATACTTATATCTGACAAATTAGAAATCAAAGTGAATGACATAACAAGAGATAAGGAAGGCCACTTCATAATATTAAAGGGAGCAATCCAACAAGAAGAAATAACTCTGGTAAACATATACATATCCAATACAGGAGCACCCAAATACATAAAAAAAAAACTCCTGGAGGATATCAAAGGAGACATTGACAGCAATAGAATCATAGTAGGAGACTTTAATACCCCACCATCACCATTGGACAAATTCTCTAAACAAAAAATCAGCAAAGAAACATCAATCCTAAATGACTCACTAGACCAGATGGAATTGACATCTTCAGAACATTTCACCCCAAAGCTACAGAATATACATTCTTCTCAAGTAAACATGGGTCATTTTCAAAGAAAGACCATATGTTGGGTCATAGGCAAAGTCTCTTCAAATTCAAGAAGATAGAAATCATATCAAGCATCTTCTCAGATCACAGTGGCATAAAACTGGAAATCAACTACAATAAAAACAATCCAAAAAAATCAAACACATGGAGACTAAACAGCATGCTATTAAACAATGACTGGGTTACCAGAGAGATCAAGGAAGAAATAAAAAACATCATAGCAACAAATGACAATGAAAACACAACAATCCAAAATCTATGGGACACAGCGAAAGCAGTCTTGAGAGGGAAGTTCATAGCTCTACAAGCCTACTGCAAAAAACAAGAAACAGTGGTAATAAATTACCTAACCCTACAACTCAAAGAGTTAGAAAGAGAGCAACAAGAAAAGCCCAGTATAAGCAGAAGGAAGGAAAGAATAAAGATCAGAGCAGAGATGAACGAAATTGAGACCAAAAAAAAAAAAAAAATACAAAAGATCAACAAAACCAAGAGCTGGTTCTTTGAAAAAATAAACAAGATTGATGAACCTGTAGCCAGTCTCACCAAGAAGCAAAGAGAGAGGACCCAAATAAACAAAATCAGAAATAAAAGAGGTGAAATAACAACAGACCCCACCGAAATACAAAGGATTGTTAAAAAAACACTATAAACAACTCTATTCCAACAAACTGGACAACCTGGAGGAAATGGACATATTCCTAGAAAAATATAACCTTCTAAAACTCAATCACAAAGAATCTAAACATCTCAATAGGCCAATAACTATGGAAGAAATTGAAGCAGTCATCAAAAAGCTTCCAGCAAACAAAAGCCAGGGGCCAGACGGCTTCACAGGGGACAGGGGAGTTTTACCAAACATTCAAGGAAGAACTAAAACCTATCCTCCTCAGAATATTCCAAAAAATTCAAGAGGAAGGAACACTTCCAAGCTCCTTCTATGAAGCCAGCATCACCCTAATACCAAAACCAGATAAAGACAACACAATGAAAAGAGAATTACAGGCCAATATCCCTCATGAACATAGATGCCAAAATCCTCAACAAAATTCTAGCAAATCGGATCCAGCACTACATCAGAAAGATCATACACCATGACCAAGTAGGATTTATCCCAGGAATGCAAGGATGGTACAATATCCCCAATCAATAAATGTGATACATCACATAAATTGAGAGATAAAAATCACAGTCATATCCATTGATGCAGAAAAAGCATTTGACAAAATCCAACACCCTTACTTGATAAAAACTCTCAACAAGGTGGGAATAGAAGGATCATACCTCAACATAATAAAAGCTATATATGTTAAACCTACAGCTAACATCATACTCAATGGGCAAAAACTAAAACCATTTCCCCTAAGAACAGGAACAAGACAGGAATGCCCACTCTCACTACTCCTGTTCGACATAGTACAGGAAGTATTAGCCATTGCAATTAGACAAGAAGAAGAAATAAAAGGTATCCAAATTGGAAAAGAAGAAGTAAAGCTGTCCTTATTTGCAGATGACATGATATTGTACATAAAAAACCCGAAAGACTCCATCAAAAAACTAATAGACTTAATAAATGAATTCGGCAATGTAGCAGGATACAAAATTAACGCCAAGAAATCTATGGCATTTCTATACACCAATAGTGAACTTACAGAAAGAGAGACTAAAAAAGCAATCCCATTTACCATCGCTCCAAAAAAATTAAGATATCTAGGAATAAACTTAACTAAGGAGGTAAAAGACCTATACGGGGAAAACTTCAGGACACTGAAAAAAGAGATAGAGGAATACGTAAACAGATGGAAGAACATACCATGTTCATGGATTGGGAGAATCAACATCATTAAAATGTCCATATTACCCAAAGCAATCTACAGACTCAATGCACTCCCCATTAAAATACCAACGGCATATTTCACAGACCTAGAAAGAACTCTCCAAAAATTCATCTGGAATAAAAAAAGACCCTGTGCCCTAACTGGTTTGGCTTAGTGGATAGAGCATCGGCCTCCGGACTGAAAGGTCCCAGGTTCGATTCCGGTCAAGGGCATGTGCCTTGGTTGCGGGCACATCCCCAGTAGGAGGTGTGCAGGAGGTAGCTGATCAATGTTTCTCTCTCATCGATGTTTCTAACTCTCTATCCCTCTCCCTTCCTCTCTGTAAAAAAAATCAATAAAATATATTAAAAAAAAAAAACCACCCCAAATAGCCACAGCAATCCTGAGAAGAAAGAACAAAGTAGGTGGGATCTCAATACCAGATTTCAAGCTGTATTACAAAACCACTGTTCTCAAAACTGCCTGGTACTGGCACAAGAACAGACATATAGATCAGAGAACCCAGAAATCGACCGAAATCACTATGCTCAATTAATATTTGACAAAGGAGGCATGAATATACAATGGAGTCAAGACAGACTCTTCAATAAATGGTGCTGGGAAAATTGGACAGATACATGCAAAAAAATGAAACTAGATCATCAACTTACACCATACACAAAAATAAACTCAAAATGGATCAAGGACTTAAACATATGACGAGAAACCTTAAAAATACTAGAGGAATCCACAGCCAGAAAAATCTCTGACATATGCCGAAGCAGTTTCTTCACTGATACTGCTCCTAGGGCAATGGAAACTAAAGAGAAAATAAACAAATGGGACTACATCAAAATAAAAAGCTTTTGCACAGTAAAGGAGAGCATCAATAAAACAACAAGAAAGCCCACTGCATGGGAGAACATATTTGCCAATGATATCAACGATAAGGGTTTAATCTCCAACATTTACAGGGAACTCATGCAGCTTAACAAAAAGATAAACAACCCAATCAAAAAAATGGGCAACTGATCTAAATAGACACTTTTCAAAAGAAGACAGAAGGAAGGCCAAGAGACATGAAAACCTGCTCAAAGTCACTATTCATCAGAGAGATGCAAATCAAAACAACAATGCAGTACCATCTCACACCTGTCAGAATGGCTATTATCAACAAATCAACAAATGACAAGTGCTGGTGAGGATGCAGAGAAAAAGGAACCCTTGTGCACTGCTGGTGGGAATGCAGACTGGTGCAGACACTGTGGAGAACAGTATGGAGTTTCCTCAAAAAACTAAAAATGGAACTCCCATTTGACCCAGTGATCCCACTTCTAGGAATATATCCCAAGAAACTAGAAACACAAATCAGAAAGGATATATGCACCCCTATGTTCATAGCAGCACAATTCACCATAGCTAAGATTTGGAAACAGCCTAAGTGCCCATCAGCAGATGAGTGGATTAAAAAACTGTGGTACATCTACACAATGGAATACTACGCTGCAGTAAAAAAGAAGGAGTTCTTATCATTTGCAACAACATGGATGGAGATGGAGAGGATTATGCTAAGTGAAATAAGCCAGGCAGAGAAAGATAAATATCACATGATCTCACTCACTTCTGGAATATAATGAACAATATAAACTGATGAACAAAAATAGATCCAGAGACAGAGAAACATCAATCAGAATGTCAAACCTCAGGGAAGGTAGGGGAGGGTGGGGGTAAGGGGGAGAGATCAACTAAAGGACTTATATGCATGCATGTAAGCCTAATCAATGGACACAGACAACAGGGGGGTGGGGTCATGAATGGGAGGTGGGGGGTAATGGGGGAATAAGGACACATATGTAAAACCTTAATCAATAAAGAAATTTAAAAAAAATTAAAAAATTAAAAAAAGAAACAAGTGTAATCAATATTAATTTCAGAGAGAACAAACTTAAAAACAAGAAAAGTTATCAGAAATAAAGAAGGTCATTACATAATAATAAAGGGGTCATTACCCAAGAAGACATAACAATCCTTAATGTGCATGTACCTAATAACAGAGCACTGAAATATGTGAGGCCAAAACTGAAAGAAGTGCAAGGAAAAATAGATTAATTAACTATTATATTGGAGACTTTAACACTTCTCTATCAGAAATGAACAGATCCAGATTCCAAGATGGTGGCAGATTAGGTGGAAGCGAAATGGACCTTCTCCCAGGACCAAACTGGATTTACAACTAAAATACAGAAAAATCATCCTGAATAACCACTGAAGTCTAGCTGGAGAGAAGCCTTATAAAAGGAAGTCACAGCCCAGCCAGCATGGCTGTGGTTGAGTGCTGACCTATGAAGCAGGAGGTCATGGTTTGATTCCCGATTGGGACATAAAGTTGTGGGCTCAATCCCTAGTGTGAGGCATGCAGGAGGCAGCCGATCAATGGTTCTCTCTCATTCCCTCTCTCTCTCTCTCTCTCTCTCTCTCTCTCTCTCTCTCTCTCTCTCTCTCTCTCTCTCTCTCCCCGCCCCTTTCCTCTCTGAAATCAATAAAAAAATATTTTTTAAAAAAGAAAAGAAGAAGAGGAAGCCACATAAAGACTGGTAGGAAGTGCGGAGGCACAAAAGGGCTGGCCAGGGGCTCACAGGCAGCAGCTGAAGTTCTGGAGAAATAGCTCATCTGTGGGGGGTTCACCCAAACTAGGAAAGGTGCCCACATAACGTCTGGCTGTGAAAAGCAGTGGGGTTTCAGTCTGCCAGGGAGAGATAGCTGGAAATGCAGGCACCCTCTTAAAGGACCATCACTCAAAATTTCATTTGCAGCCACTCACATGGGGCTCCAGAAGAAGGAGAGCAGAGTAGACTAGAGCTGTGTGAGGATAGTCTGGGTTTGGTGGCACTAGGGAGAGAGCTGAGGGGACAGCCACAAAGATCCCTGTGCTGAGTCACTGCTTCGTACGGTAGAAGCCTTCTTTTCAGGCCTTCCCCATCCATGCAGCATTAGCCTGGGGAGAAGCAATTGCCCCACCTACTGAATTCTTCTCACCCCACCCTGTGGAGCTTACTCCCTACTGAAGACTACAGCTGGAGGCTCATTAAGTGACAGAGACTAAAAGACAGCCTGAAGGCAGAGGCAGATCCCTCAGTGCTTTGAGTCTTTGCCTGACCTGCTCCTGGGCCCAGGGCTAGTAAAAGCACACCTTGGTACATAGCTTGGTCCTTTCCACATGTACTCAGCAGAGAGAGCCACAAGCTGTGGATCACTGATATCACCAAACAGGTTGCTCAGGGCCAATCACAGAGAGTTTCTGATGTTGTCCTGCACCAGAATCCTCTGAAGAGGAACAGAATCAATACACCAAGTGGCCAGCTTCAGACAACAACAGAGCAGGATCCAGTAAGTTTCACAAGCAGAATATCCACAGGGAGATACTGGCAGGTACCAAAACCTGCTGAGGCAAATTCCATTTCGTGTGATCAGCACCTGCACAGCAGCCAACACACTGTGTTGGGGTTGAACTTCACTGTCAGCCAGCCTAAGAGATGAGCCCATGCATAAATGGGCCAATAGCAATCAAGACTCAATTACAACAGAAGAGCCCAGATAATGCATACAAGGGACATTCTTAGAGTACCAAGTCCTGATGTTCAGGTAGACTGAACCACTGGGTCCCACAGACCACCCACTACATAAGGCCACCCTACCAAGACTGGAAAGTGTAGCAGATCTACCTAATACACAGAAACAAACACAAACAGGCAGACAAAATGGGGAGACAAAGAACAGACCACAAATGAAGGAATAAGAGAATTCTCCAAAAGAAGAACTAACTGAAGTAGAGGTAAGCAATTTATAAGATATAGACTTCAGAGTAATGATTATAAGGATCTCAACAGCATGTAAAAGGATACAGAAACCATAAAAAACATCCATTCAGAAATAATGTGCCCAGCCGTGTGATTCAGTGGCTGAGGGTCAACCCAAAACCAAGAGGTCACCAGTTAGATTCCTGAGTAGGGCAAATGCCTGGGTTGCAGGCTCAATCCCCAGTAAGGGGTGTGCAGGAGGCAGCCAATCAGTGATTCTCTCTCATCATTGTTGTTTCTATCTCTCTATCCTTCTCCATTCCTCTCTACATATTAAAAAAAAAAAAACCAACCCTAACCGATTTGGCTCAGTGGATAGAGCGTTGGCCTGTGGACTTAAGGGTCCCAGGTTCAATTCCGGACAAGGGCATGTACCTTGGTTGCAGGTACATCCCCAGTAGGGGGTGAGCAGGAGGCAGCTGATTGATGCTTCTAACTCTCTATCCCTCTCACTTCCTCTCTGTAAAAAATCAATAAAATATTTTTTAAAGAATTAATAAATGCCATATCTGAAATAAAGAATACACTGGAAGACATAAAGCACAGGATGATGAAGCAGAGGATGGAATCAGTAATTTCGAAGACAAAGTAGGAAAAAACACCCAATCAGAGCAGCACAAGAAAAAAGACTTTTAAAAAATGAGGATAGTTTAAGGGACCTTTGGGACAACATGAAGGGGTATCCATGTGAAGGGGTAACAGAAGAAGAAGAGAGAAAGCAAGGGATCAAGAACCTATTTGAAGAAATAATGTCTGAAAACTTCCCTAATATGGTGAAAGAAAAAGACATACAAGCCTAGGAAGCACAGAGAGTCCCAAACAAGATGGACCCAAAGAGGCCCACACCAAGACACACCATAATTAAAATGCCAAAAGTTAAACACAAAAAGTGAATCTCAAAAGCTACAAGAGAAAGGCAGTCAGTTACCTACAGGGGAGCTCCCATACCATAAGACTGTAAGCTTATTTCTTAACAGGAACATTTCAGGACAAAAAGAGATTGGCACAAAATATTCAAAGTGATGAAAAACAAGGACCTACAACCAAGGCTACTTTACCCAGTAATGCTAGCATTTAAAATTAACGGGGAAATAAAGAGCTTTGCAGACAAGGGAAAGCTAAAGGAGTTTATTACCACTAAACCAGTATTATAAGAAACTAGAGGCCCGGTGCACGAAATTCATGCAAGTGGGGGGATGGGAGGGGTGTCCCTCAGCCCAGCCTGCACCCTCTCCAATCTGGGACCCCTCGAGGGATGTCCAACTGTCCGTTTAGGCCCGATCCAGGTAGGATCGGGCCTAAACGGGCAGTTGGACATCCCTCTCACAATCCAGGAATGCTGGCTCCCAACAGCTCACCTGCCTGCCTGCTTGATTACCCCTAACCACTTCTGCCTGCCAGCCTGATCGATGCCTAACTGCTCCCCTGCCAGCCTGATTGCCCCTAACTGTCCTCCCCTGCAGGCCTGGTCGCCTCCAACTGCCCTCCCCTGCTGACCCGGTCACCCCTAACTTCCCTCCTTTGCCAGCCTGGTCGCCCCTAACTGCCCTCCCCTGCTGGCCTGGTCACCCCCAACTGCTCTCCACTGCAGCCCTGGTTCCCCCCAAATCCCCTCCCCTGTAGGCCTGGTTCCCCCCAACTGCCCTCCCTTTCAGGCCTGGTACCCCAAACTGCCCTCTCCTGCAGGCCTGGTTCCCCCTAACGGCCCTCCCTTGCAGGCCTGGTCCCCCGTAACTGCCCTCCCCTGCAGGCCTGATCGCCCCCAACTGCCCTCCCCTGCTGGCCATCTTGGGGTGGCCATCTTGTGTCCACATGGGGGGTGGCCATCTTTGACCACATGAGGGTGGCCATCTTGTGTGTTGGAGTAACGGTCAATTTGCATATTACTCTTTTATTAGATGTTAAAGGGATTCCTTTAAGAAGCTAAAGAAGAAAGAGAAAAAGAAATAAAAGAAACACCAGAGGAACATAGATTTTAAAAAATAAAATGGCAATAAATATAAACCTATCAATAATCACTTAAAATGTAAATGGCTTAAATGCTTCAATAAAAAACATAAAGTAGCTGAATGGATAAGAAAACAGGACCCAAGTGTATGCTGTCTTCAAGAGACTCACCACAGAATGAAAGATACACTCAGACTAAAAGTAAAGGGATAGAAAACGATATTCCAAGCAACTGGAAAGGGAAGAAAAGATGAGGTGTCAATATTTATATCTGACAAAATAGTCTTTAAAATCAAGGATATATTAAGAAAAAATAATAACACTACATAATGATAAAGGAAGCAATCCAAAAAAGGATATAACCCTTGTAAACATTTATGTACCCAACATAGGAGCACTTAAATATATAAAGTATAGGTAAAGTAAATATTGATGGACATAAGGGGGAGATTGACAGAAATACAGTAATAGTAGTGGACTTAAAACACCCCATTGACATCAATGGACAGATTTTCCAGACAGATAATCAATAATGGGATGGCAGCCTTAAATGACACACTACAGTAGATCAAATGGGTTTAATTGATATCTTCAGAGCATTCAACCCCAGGGCAGAATACACATTCTTTTCAAGTGCACATGGAACATTTTCTAGGATAGAACACATGTTAGTACACAAAACAAGCCTCAATAAATTTAAGAAGATTGAAATCATATCAAGCATCTTCTCTGAACATAATGCTATGAATCTTGAAATCAGTCCCAAGAAGAAAACTGAAAAATAAACAAACACCTGTAGGGAGCGGCTCTAGGGTCAAACCTCAGACTGACCTGTGGCAGGAACACAAACAAGTTCCAGCTTGGAGGGCAGAGCCCTCTTAGCATAATTAAGCTTGACCTTATAGTCCTCCCTAGTTCCTTCCTAGGTAGCTAATGGGCTGTGGGAGGTGCAGCAAGTGCTGCCAAAACAAGGTGAAACTCACAAGAACATTGTAAACATGTAGACCACTACCCTTGTTTTGCTTTGTGTGCTCTGACTATAAAATAAAGACTCCGCTTGCAGGCTGTGGCTCTGTCTTTCCATCAGAGAAGCAGTGTCCCACCGAGCCCTAGCTGTATTCTCTTGTTTGTCTTCTTTAATCCTTCACCGCCTCTCCTCAGGCTCACCGAACCTGCCCATGCTGAACGCAACACACATGGCTGCTAAATAACATGTTACTGACCAATGAATGGGTTAACAATGAGATCAGGGAAGAAATCAAAAGATACTTGAAAAAATGCAAATAAGAACACAACAACCCCAAATCAGTAGGACACAGGAAAGCAGTCCTAAGAGGGAAATACACAGTATTGCAGGCCTACCTCAAGAAGCAAGAAAAAGCTCAGTCAGTTTAACTTGGCACTTAAAGGAACTTGGAAAAAAAAAAAAAAAAAAAAAAGCCCAAAGTGAGCAGAAGAAAGGAAATAATAAAGATCAGAGCAGAAATAAATGGAGTCTACAAAAATAATACAAAAGATCAATGAAACCAAGATAAACAAGACTGACAAACCTTTAACCAGACTCAATTAGAAAAGAGAGGACCAAAGTAAATAAAATCAGTAATGAAAGAGGAGAAGTAGCCCTAACCGGTTTGGCTCAGTGGATAGAGCATCAGCCTGCGGACTCAAGGGTCCCAGGTTCGATTCCGGTCAAGGGCATGTACCTTGGTTGTGGGCACATACCCAGTAGGGAGTGTGCAGGAGGCAGCTGATTGATGTTTCTATCTCATCGATGTTTCTAACTCTCTATCCCTCTCCCTTCCTCTCTGTAAAAAAATCAATAAAATATATTTTTAAAAAAATAAGAGAAGTAACAACTGACACCAAAGAAATACAAAGGATTCCAAACCAGATAGACATGACAAAGAAAGAAAATTATAGGCCAATATCCCTAATTAACATAGATGCTAAAATCCTCAACAAAATATTAGCAAACTGAGGCCAATGATACATTCAAAAGATCATACAACATGATCACATGGGATATATTTTGGTGATGCAAGATTGATACAATATCGACAAAACAATAAATGTGATACACCACATAAACAAATCGTATATAATAAAAGCCTAATATGCAAATCAACCGAACGGCGGAACGACCAGTGGAATGACCGGTCATTATGATGCGCACTGACCACCAGGGGGCAGACGCTCAATGCAGGAGCTTGCCCCCAGCCTGCAGGCCCCAGGCTTGACAAGGCGGGTGCCAGCGGGGGCCCCCCAATTGTGCTGCACCAGCACAGCCAAGGGTTCGGCAAGCCTGAGGGAGGGACGGTGAAGGATGAAGAAAAGCCAGACAAAGAGAATAAGCTGGGTCTAGGTGGATCTTCTGTGCCTGGCTGAGACCACAGAACAGATCCAGACGGCAAGCTGAGCCTTTATTTTATAGCCAGAGGTAAACAAGGTAGTAGTCACCATAGTTACAATGTTCTTGTGAGTTTCACTTGTTTTGGCAGCACTTGCTGCACCTCCCACAGCCCATTAGCTACCCAGGAGGGATCTAGGGAGTGTCATAAGGTCAAGCTTAATTATGCTAAGAGGGCTGTGCCCTCTAAGCTGGGACTTGTTTGTAGCTTTGTCAACAGGTCAGTCCAAGGCTTAACCCTATAACCACTCCCTACATATCGCCCTTCTTTTAGTTTTAAGCTATTATGATGAAAGTAAAACTTAAACATCAAGAACAAAGTTCTGACTATTAAAACAATACCAATGCAAAACCCAATAACCAAACAATGCCAATGCAAAACCCAAACTACAGACATGTTAACATTTTAAAACTTAAACATCAAGAGCAAAACTCTATTAATAATAACAAAACAAATTCAATGCAATACAGCAATACGAGAAAAACCAAACTTCAGACATGTTAACATTTTCAGTATATCTTACTCAGAGTCCTTAGATTTGGCTGCACAAGACTTTACAAAAAACTGGCAGCTAACCAATGCTAGCATAGCCATAAACAAGGCTGAAGGAGTAGCTTCCACTCCTTGCTTTTCTACCATTTGCTGGGCCTCAGTTGTTAGCTACTTCAGCTAACCCCATGTTGGCATCTCAGTCCCTTGTATGAGGCCTTCGTTGTCTTCTTCTTCTGCGCCGCAACTCTGAGTCTTTTGAACAGAGGGACAAGGAGCCTTTCTGGGTCCCCTGTGGCAATGCATGTCCTGCTCTGGCACTCAAATCAGCTGTGCTGCTCCCTCTGGATTCTAAGGATCAGGCTGCTTAGACAGTTGGTTTTGGGACTGAGTTGGCTGGAAAGGCTGCGGTAGGGTCGAGAATACAGTCCCCTCTACCTGGTGGGAACGGGGCTGGCACCACTTGAAGTTTCCCTGACTAGGGGGGTATTGGATTATCATTAATACTAGAGGTCCGGTGCTGGAAATTCGTGTACGGGGGAGGGAGGTGTCCCTCAGGCCAGCCTGCACCCTCTCTAATCTGGGACCCCTCGAGGGATGTCCGACTGCCCGTGTAGGCCCGATCCCGTGGGACATCCCTCTCACGATCCAGGAATGCTGGCTCCCAACTGCTCGCCTGCCTGCCTTCCTGATTGCCCCTAACTGCTTCTGCCTGCCAGCCTGATCACCCCCTAACCACTCCCCTGCCAGCCTGATTGATGCCTAACTGCTCCCCTGCCAGCCAGATTGCCCCTAACTGCCCTCCACTGCAGGCCTGGTCACCCCTAACTGCCCTCCCCTACAGGCCTGGTCACCCCCAACTGCTCTCCCCTGCAGACCTGGGCCCCCCTCAACTGCCCTCCCCTGCAGGCTTGGTCACCCCTAACTGCCCTCCCCTGCAGGCCTGGTCCCCCCCCCCGCCCCAACTGCTCTCCCCTGCAGGCCTGGGTCCCTCCCAACTGCCTTTCCCTGCAGGCCTGGTCACCCCCAACTTCCCTCCTCTGCCGGCTTGGTCACCCCTAACTGCCCTCGCCTGCAGGCTTGATCGCCCCGACCCCAACTGCCCTCCCTTGCAGGCCTGGTCCCTCCCAAATGCCCTCCCTTGCTGGCCATCTTGTGGTGGCCATCTTGTGTCCACATGGGGGCAGGATCTTTGACCACATGGGGGCAGCCATCTTGTGTGTTGGAGTGATGGTCAATCTGCATATTACTCTTTTATTAGATAGGATAGAGGCCTGGTGCACGGGTGGGGGCCAGCTGGTTTGCCCTGAAGGGTGTCCTGGATCAGGGTGGGGGTTCCCTTGGGGCATGGGGCAGCCTGGGCGAGGGGCCTGTGGTGGTTTGCAGGCCAGCCATGCCCCCTGGCGACCCAAGCGGAGGCCCTGGTATCTGGGGTTTATTTATCTTCTACAATTGAAACTTTGTAGCCTGGAGCAGAGCCAAGCCTTCTGCTTGCTCCATGGCGTCAGCCATTTTGGGGGGGATTTATGTATCTTCTGTAATTGAAACTTTGTAGCCTTAAGTGGAGGCCAGGGCCGGCCAGGGTGTGCAGAAAGCTTGGCTTCCTCTATCACCGGGGGCAACCCTAGCCTCCTGCTCTTTCCAGCTCCGTGGCTGCCGCCGTTTCTCTTTGGACTTATGTATCTTCTCTCATTGAAACTTTGTAGCCTTGAGTGGAGGCCTAGGCCGGCAAGGGCAGGTGGAAAGCTTGGCTTCCTCCATTGCCAGGGAAACCCAAGCCTCCCTCTTGCTCTCTGTGGCCGTAGCTATCTTGCTTGGGTTTATTTGCATATTCGCTCCTGATTGGCTGGTGGGTGTGGCTTGTGTGTGTTGCAGAGTGATGGTTAATTTGCATATTACTCTTTTATTATATAGGATTATATAGGATCAGTCCTGGAGCAGCATTCATTTACCCAATGCTTTCCTCTCCTGCATCTTGGGCACAGTCCAAGGTGCTTGTTTCCACTCTCCGTAGCCTTTTGACTTCCATTTTCTGCTTTACAGTCTTTAACAAAATGTCCTGGCTTGGCTTTAAGTGTCCCGCTGACCAGGTTTTCCATCCTTTGCTTTTACAGTTCCCAACTATCTCTTATTTTCTATCTCCTATTTTCTACTTTATTTTATTTTCTACCTATTTCTAGCTCCTATTTCTATCGCTTGCTTTCTACCATTTACTTTCTACTGCTTATTTCTCTATTTCTACCGCTTATTTCCACTTCTTTTCTACCTCTATCTGTGAACTATAGTAGTCTTGGCTGCCCCTGCCCAAACGTCCCTGGGTTGCAACCCCCATAAATTCCACACCTTAACTGAACCTGCAAAACCCCCTGAGGTCCAGTGCCTATGAGCAAACAAATTACCAAAATTTTACCTGTACTATCTTCTATTTCTAGTTTTCTACTTAATCTGTATCTATCTTAATTTCTAGTTTCTATATTCTATTTTCTACTTATTTTCTCCTTAAAAAAATTTAAAAATGCTTCTACTTATTTTCTCCTTAAGAAATTTAAAAATGCTTCAATTTATTTTCTCCTTAAGAAATTTAAAAATGCTTCAATAAGCATTGTTTTTAGGGATCCCTTCCTAGGATCCTGAATTTCCAAGTTTTACACCTGAGCTATTACCACACCCCTACCTTACTTTATGAGCATGCGCGCCTTGAGGCCTCCTTTCACCTGACAATTGCAGTTTCCTCACACTCAGGCCCGCATTTAGTGCCACTTGGGCCAAACTCAGCCTCACGTTGGGCACCACTTGTGCCGCGCCAGCACAGCCAAGGGTTCGGCAAGCCTGAGGGAGGGCCGGTGAAGGATGAAGAAAAGACAGACAAAGAGAATAAGCTGAGTCTAAGTGGATCTTCTGTGCCTGGCTGAGATCACAGAACAGATCCAGATGGCAAGCTGAGCCTTTATTTTATAGCCAGAGGTAAACAAGGTAGTAATCACCATAGTTACAATGTTCTTGTGAGTTTCACTTGTTTTGGCAGCACTTGCCAAAACATAGTAGTTAAAGTCCTAGCAACAAAAATCAGACAAGAAAAAAAAAAGGCATCCAAATAGAAAAAAAAAAGTAAAACTGTCATTATTTGCAGATGTCATGATGTTGTATATAAATAACCCTAAAGATTCCACACAAAAAAAAACTACTAGGACTAGGACTGATAAATGAATTCAGTAGAGTAGCAGGATTAACAAAATAAATAACCAGAAATCAGCTGTATTTTTGTACACCAAGAATGAATTATCAGAAAAGGAAACTAAAAAAAAATCCCATTTACAAATGCATTAAAAAGAATAAAGTACCTAGGAATAAGTGTAACCAAGTATGTAAAAGACCTGAAGACACTGAAGAAAGAAATTGAGGAAGATACCGATAAGTAATACCATGTTCATAAGATACCATGTTCATGGATAGGAAGACTTAACATCATTAAAATGTCCCTACTACATAAAGCAATCTACAGATTCAATGCAATTCCAATCAACATACTAATGGAGCATTTCATAGAACTAAACAAATGTTTCAAATTTTGTATGGAACCCCAAAAGACCCCGAATAGCAACAGTGATCTTGAGAAAGAAGAACAAAGTTGGAGGAATCACCCTACCTGCTATCAAACTATACTACAAGACCACAGTAATCAAAACAGCATGGGAGAAACCAAGATGGCAGCATAGGTAAGAACCTAAACTGCTGCCTCGCACAACAATTTCAAAACTACAACTAAAAGACAGAACGGACACCATCCAGAACCACAGGAAAGCTGGCTGAGTGAAAATTCTACAACTAGAAGGAAAGAGAAAACCTCACAGAGAATTGGAGGTACAGCAAAGGGTCTTTGTGCGCGCAGAGAGGAAGGGTGGCTGAGAGCCTGGCTGACTTTCTCTGGCAGAAGGGGGAAGGAAGCCCCCGACCGCACTGAACCCCAGTTCTGACTGCACTGAACCCCAGTTCCGGGCGAGCCCCTGGGGACCCACGCTCTTACGGGGGGAGTCTGGACTCTCGGGCGGAGACTCGGGAGCCGGGGAAGGCAGAGGACTGAAAGCGCGCGTGCGCCAGTGCGCACAAAGGCTGCGGATGTTGCCACAGGCTTTCCCTAGTGGAAGGGAGTCGGAGGTTCCTGACTGCACTGGGACCCAGTTCTGACTGCACTGAACCCCGGTTCCAGGCGAGCCCCTGGGGACCCACGCTCTTGTGGGGGGAGTCTGGACTCTCGGGCGGAGACTCAGGAGCCAGGGAAGGCAGAGGTCTGAAGGCGCGCACGTGCGCGCAAGGGTAAGGCTGACGGGAAGCCAAGACTGAGACTCCACCCCATCCAAGCTGAGCACAGAGGCTATTGCAATTTGGCAAGTCTAATCCTATAAGGCTGTCTCCAGCACCGAACTTCTCCCAGCATAGACACAGCTGATCCTTACAGCCAACTGGCCTGGAGGTCAATTCTTCCCAGTGATACCAACAACAATCAAGACTTAATTACAACAAGGCTGTACACACAGTCCACAAAGGGGTGTACCAAGAGTGTCCACCTCAGGTTAACTGGGGAGGCAGACCCACTGGGCCATATTGGAAACCTAGCACACAAATCTACCCTACCAACTCAGGGAAGCAGTGAAAATGCGGCGTCAAAGAATCAGATCACAAATGAAAGAAATGGAGGAAAACAAACGACTGGATATAGAATTCAAAACCACGGTTATAAGGCTTTTTAAGAATATCCTAGAAAAGGCTGATAAATATAACGAGACCCTCGAAGATATGAAAAAGGACCAACTAGAAATTAAACATACACTGACTGAAATAAAAAATATTATACAGAGACCCAAAAACAGACAAGAGGAACACAAAAATCAAGTCAAAGAATTGAAATACAAAGAAGCAAAAAACACTCAACCGAAAAAGCAAAAAGCAAAGAAAAAAATCCAAAAAGTTGAAGATAGTGTAAGAAGACTCTGGGACAACTTCAGGCATACCAACATCAGAATTATGGGGGTGCCAGAAGAAGAGAGAGAGCAAGATACTGAAAACCTATTTGAAGAAATAATGACAGAAAACTTCCCCCACCTGGTGAAAGAAATAGACTTACAAGTCCAGGAAGCGCACAGAACCCCAAACAAGAGGAATCCAAAGAGGACCACACCAAGACACATCATAATTAAAATGCCAAGAGCAAAAGACAAAGAGAGAATATTAAAAGCAGCAAGAGAAAAACAGTTAATTACCTACAAGGGAACACCCATACGATTGTCAGCTGATTTCTCAACAGAAACTATGCAGGCCAGACGGGATTGGCAAGAAATTTTCAATGTGATGAATAGCAAGAACCTACAACCAAGATTACTCTACCCAGCAAAGCTATCATTCAGAATTGAAGGGCAGATAAAGAGCTTCACAGATAAGAAAAAGCTGAAGGAGTTCATCACCACCAAACCAGTATTATATGAAATGCTGAAAGGTATTCTTAAAGAAGAGGAAGAAGAAAAAAGTAAAGATAAAAATTATGAACAACAAATACATATCTATCAACAAGTGAACCTAAAAATCAAGTGAATTAAAAACCTGAGGAACAGAATAATCTGGTGAATATAATAGAATCAGGGGCATAGAAAGGGAGTGGACTGATAATTCTCAGGGGGAAAGGGGTATGGGGGGGTTCATGAAGTTACTGGACAAAAATCATACACCTATGGATGAGGACAGTGCGGGGGAGGTAAGGGCAGAGGTGGGGTGGGAACTGGGTGGAGGGGAGCTATGGGGGGGAAAAGGAGAAATAATTGTAATAATCTGAATAAAGATTTATTAAAACAAAAAAAATTTAAAAAAAAAAAAACAGCATGATACTGGCATAAAACACACATATAGATCAATGGAACAGAATAGAAAGCCCAGAAATAAATCCACACCTTTACAGTTAATTAGTATTTGACAAAGGAGGCAAAAACACACAATGGACTGAAGACAGTCTATTCAGTAAGTGGTGTTGGAAAAATTGGATAGATATGCACATAAATAATGAAACTAGACCACCTTCTTACACTGCACTCAAAATGGATTAAAGATTTAAATATTAAAACTAGAAACCATAGCCGAAACCGGTTTGGCTCAGTGGATAGAGCGTCGGCCTGCGGACTGAAAGGTCCCGGGTTCGATTCCGGTCAAGGGCATGTACCTTGGTTGCGGGCACATCCCCAGTGGGGGGCGTGCAGGAGGCAGCTGATCGATGTTTCTCTCTCATCAATGTTTCTAGCTTTCTATCCCTCTCCCTTCCTCTCTGTAAAATATCAATAAAATATATTTAAAAAAAAAAAAAAAAACAAAACTAGAAACCATAAAAATCCTAGAAGAAAACGTAGGCAGCAAAATGTCGGAAATTTTTGGTAGCAATAAATTTTCTGATATATATCCTCAGATAAAAGAAACAAAAGAAAAAGAACCAAATGGGACCATATCAAGCTAAAGAGTTTTTGCACAGCAAAGGAAACCATCAACAAAATAAAAAGATAACCCACTGAATGGGAGAATATATTCACCAATGATACATCTGATAAGAGGTTAAAATCCAAAGTTTATAAAGAACTTATAAAACTCAACACCAAGAAAACAAATAATCCAATTAAAAAATGGGCAACGGATCTGAATAGACACTTCTCCAAAGAAGACATACAGATGGCCAAGAGATATGAAAAGATGCTCAATGTCACTAATCATATAAATGCAAATTAAAACACAATGAGATATTACCTCACATCTGTCGAATGATTATCATCAGTAACTCATCAAAACATCAGCCCTAACTGGTTTGGCTCAGTGGATAGAGCGTCAGCCTGTGGACTGAAAGGTTCCAGGTTCGATTCCAGTCAAGGGCATGTACTTTGGTTGCAGGCACATCCCCAGTAGGAGGTGTGCAGGAGGCGGCTGATAGATGTTTCTCTCTCATCGATGTTTCTAACTCTCTATCCCTCTCCCTTCCTCTCTGTAAAAAAACAATAAAATATATTTTTTTAAAAAAAAACATCAGGTGTTTGCAAGGATGCGGAGAAAAGGGAACCCTAGTGCACTTTATTTGGGAATGCAGATTGGTGCAGCCACTGTAGAAAGCACTATGGAGTTACCTCAAAAAAAAACCTAAAAATGGAACTGCCTTATGACCCAGTGATTCCACTTCTGGGAATTTATCTGAAAAAAACCTGAAACACTAATTCAAAAGAATGTATGTAACCCTATGTTCGTTGCAGTGTTATTTACAATAGCCAAGATTTGGAAGCAGCCAAAGTGTCCAACAGTAGATAGGTGGATAAAAAAACACGAGATAATTTACACAATAGACTACTACTATGCCTTAAAAGGAAGAAAATTTTACCTTTGTAACAGCATGATTGGACCCAGAGAACATTATACTGAATGAAATAAGCCAGTCAGAGAAAGATGAGTACATATGATTTCACGCATATGTGGAATTTAATGAACAAACTAAACTACCAAGCAAAATAGAGACAGACTCATAGATAGAGAGCAGGCAGACAGCTCTGGGGGGAGAGGGACATGATGGAGCAAAAAAGAAAAAAATGAGAGAGAACTCATGGATAACTGTAGGGGTGAAGGCATAAGTGGAAGTGGAAGAGGGCATAGAGGGAATAAATGGTGATGGGAAAAGATTAAAAATAAATAATAAATCTGAAAATAAATAAATAAAATAATATTTTACAAAATGAACAGATCCAGCCTGACCTGTGTGGCTCAGTGGTTGAGCATTGACTTATGAACCAGGAGGTCATGGTCGATTTCCGGTCAGGGCACATGCCCAGGTTGCGGTCTTGATCATCAGTAGGGGGTGTGCAGGAGGAAGCTGATAAATGATTCTCTCTCATCATTCATGTTTCTCTCTCCCTCTCCCTCTCCCTTCCTCTCTGAAATCAATAAAAATATTTTAGAAAAACAAAATGAACAGATCCAACAGGAAGAATATCAATATAGTTGAACTCAACAACACTAGCAATGCACTGGATAACTGATATCTGCAAACAGACATCTATAAGCCACAGCAGGCACAGTTTGCTTACAAAGGACATCCAGGTCAGAAGGGCCACATAGAGAAATGGAAGCAGGCAGCCAGCAGGTTTACTTAGGGATTATACTGCTCCAGCTTAAAAACCAAAGCTATATCCACATGAAGTTGAATCCTTACCTCAGACCATATAAGAAAATTAACTCAAAATTATTCAATGACCTAAATATAACAGCTAAACCTATAAAATTATTAGGAAAAAAATGGGTAAATCTTCATGACTTTGGATTTGGCAATGGATCCTTAGATGTGACATAAATAGTATGAGCAATAAAAGAAAACAAAAAGAGCCCTGGCCAGTGTTGGTGGGAGCATCGACCTGTACACCGAAAGGTGGCGGTTTTAACTCCTGGTCAGGGTATGTATGGGAGGCAACCAACTGATATTTCTCACTAACATCAATCTTTCTCAAATTAAAAAAAAAAAAAAACAGATATATTGTCCTTCATTAAAATTATAAAAATTTAGCCCTAGCTGGTTTGGCTCAGTGGATAGAGCATTGGCCTGTGGACTAAAGGGTCCCAGGTTCAATTCTGGTCAAGGGCACATGCTGGGGTTGCGGGCTCGATCCCCAGTAGGGGACGTGCAGGATTCCCTCTCATCATTGATGTTTCTATCTCTCTCTTCCTTCCTATATGAAATCAATAAAAATATATTTTAAAAATAATAAATAAATAAAAATAAAATTATAAAAATTTAGTGCATCAAAAGATATTATCAAAGAAGTTAAAAGATACTCTACAGAATGGAAAAAATACTTATAAAGCATATATCTGATAAATGTGTCTAGTATCTAGAATATATAAGGAACTCTTGCAACTCAACAATAAAAAGACAAACAACTGAATTTTTTAAATGGGCAAAAGCCATGAATCGAATTTCTCCAAAAAATATATACAAATAGCCAACAAGTATATGACATCATCATTGGTAATTAAGAAAATGTAAATTAAAATGACAATGCAGTGTCACTTTATACTCACTAGAATGGCTCTATTTTACAAATGGATAATAACAAGTATTAGCAAAGATGTGAAAACCTTCATACATTGCTGGTGGGAATGAAAAATGTTCCCACCAGCAATGTTATCACCAACTGCTGTGGAAAACAGTTTGATGGTTCCTCAAAAAGTTAAAATAGAATTACCATATGACCCAGTAACTCCACTCCTAGTTATATACTCTAAAGATCTGAAAACAGGTACTCAAACAAATACAAGTACAAACATGTTAATAGCAGCACTATCCACAATAATCAAAAGGAGGAAAGAACCCAGATGTCCACCAACATATGAATGGAAGAACAAAATGTGCTATATACATACAACAGAAGTATTCAACCATAAAAAAGAATGAAGTATTGATACATGCTACAATGCAGATAAACCTTAAAAACATTATGTTAAGTGAAAGGAGCCAGACACAAAGGTCATGTATTTTATAAACCATACAGGCAATAAAAAATTACCTCATAAAAAATAAAGAATAACAATCATAAAAATAAAGTCTTAAAATACATGAAATTAAAACAAATGCTTTTATTTGTACTTGTAGTCCATCAAAATAAAAAATAGACAAAAATTATCTCCAAGCAATTGGTATACATCCCCCTAAAAAACATAATCTTATCTATATACATAAAAAGCCAGCAACCAGAACGCGCAACAACCGGAACGACCGGTCGCTATGACAACCACTGCTGCCAGTGAACCAGCCTGATCAAGGGGGTGGGGCCGGCTGGCCAACCTCCTGCAGCCCTTCCCCTTGGCCGGCCCTGCCCCTGATTGCCCCCCCACCCCAACAGGGGTGGGGCCGGCCAGCCAACGTCCTGCAGCCCCTCCCCCCGGTCAGCCCCCCAGATTGGCCCTCCCACCCTGATCAGGGGCAGGGGTGGCCAGCCAACCACCTACAGCCCCTCTCCCCAGCTGGCCCCACCCCTGATGGGCCCCCACCACCCCGATTGGCCCACAGCCCCTCCCCCCAGCCAGCTCCGCCCCCCATCGGCCCCCCCACCCCAATCAGGGGCAGGGCCAGCTGGCCAACCACCCATGGCCCCTCCCCCAGGCCGCTGACCCCTGATCAGCCCCCCTACCCCATTTGGGGGAAGGGCCAACCAGCCTACTGCCCACAGACGCTCCCCACGGCTGGCCCCACCCCCAATTAGCCCCCACCACCCCAGCCAGCTCTACCCCAATCCCCCCCTACACCAATCAGTGGATGGGGCTGGCTGGCCAATCTCCCACAGCCTCTCCCCATGGTCAGCCCCACCCCCAATCAGCCCCCCACCCCAATTGGGGGCGGGGCCCGCCGGCCAATCACCCTCGGCCCTTCCCCTAACCTCCTCTTCCCGACAGGCCCAACCCCGATCCACCCCAATTGGGGCCAGGCCGGCTGGGACCCACCCATGCACAAATTTCGTGCACTGGGCCTCTGGTATGTAATAAAGTGTCAAAGTGGGGTTATATAAAGAGAGAAAGAATACATACCTTATGAAGACAGCTAATGCCCTAAAGCTATATAAGCACAACAGAGGCCCGGTGCACGAAATTCGTGCACAGGGGCTGTGTCCCTCAGCCCAGCCTGCACCCTCTCCAATCTAGGACCCCTCGAGAGATGTCCAACTGCCTGTTTAGGCCTCATCCTGGTAGGATCAGTCCTAAACGGGCAGTCAGACATCCCTCTCACAATCCAGGACTGCTGGCTCCCAACAGCTCACCTGCCTGCCAGCCTGATCACCCCCTAACCACTCCCCTGCCAGGCTGATTGATGCCTAACTGCTCCCCTGCCAGCCTGATTGCCCCTAACTGCCTTCCCCTGCAGGCCTGGTCACCCCTAACTGCCCTCCCCTGCAGGCCTGGTCACCCCTGTCCTCCCTTGCAGGACTGGTCCCCCCCCAACTGCCCTTCCCTGCAGGCCCAGTCACCCCCAACTGCCCTCCCCTGCTGGCCTGATCCCTCCCAACTGCCCTCTCCTGCTGGCCATCTTGTGGTGGCCATCTTGTGTCCACATGGGGGCAGCCATCTTTGACCACATGGGGGCAGCCATCTTGTGTGTTGGAGTAATGGTTAATTTGCATATTACTCTTTTATTAGATAGGATTAGATAGGATAGAGGCCTGGTGCATGGATGGGGGCCAGCTGGTTTGCCCTGAAGGGTGTCCTGGATCAGGGTAGGGGTTCCCTTGGGGTGTGGGGCAGCCTGGGCGAGGGGCCTGTGGTGGTTTGCAGGCCGCCCACGCCCCCCAGCAACCCAAGTGGAGGCCCTGGTATCTGGGATTTATTTATCTTCTATAATTGAAACTTTGTAGCCTTCAGCAGAGACCAGGGCAGGCCAGGAACTTGGCTTCCTCCATCACCGGGGAAACCCAAGCCTCCTGCTCACTCCTTGACAGCAGCCATTTTTGTTGAGATTTATTTATCTACTATAATTGAAACTTTGTAGCCTTCAGCGGAGGCCTGGGCCTGCCAGGGTGTGCAAGAAGCTTGGCTTACTCCATCACCAGGAAACCCAAGCCTCCTGCTCACTCCGTAGTCACAGCCATTTTTGTTGGGATTTATTTATCTTCTATAATTGAAACTTTGTAGCCTTCAGCAGAGGCCTGGGCTGGCCAGGCTTGGGTTTCCTCCATTGCCGAAGAAACCCAAGCCTCCTGCTCGCTCCTTGGCCACAGCCATCTTGGTTGGGTTAATTTGCATACTTGCTCCTGATTGGTTGGTGGGAGTGGCTTGTGGGTGTAGCAGGGGTGCGGTCAATTTGCGTATTACTCTTTTATTAGATAGGATTCTACTTCCTCAACTACTCAAATTAATTTCTTAAAACACTATACAACTCCTAAATTATCTCAAATATACTACACCTTTCCCCCCCCTGTCATGATTACACTCATTCTATTCCTGTATCCTCTACATTACTAGTATCCTCTATACCAGGGGTGGGCAAACTTTTTGACTCGAGGGCCACAATGGGTTCTTAAACTGGACCGGAGCGCCGGAACAAAAGCATGGATGGAGTGTTTGTGTGAACTAATATAAATTCAAAGTAAAGGAGCGGAGGGGAGAGCAAGAGAACCGGATAGAACAGCCAGATCCGGCCCGCGGACCGTAGTTTGCCACGGCTGCTCTATACCCACTATTGGTAAATACGTTCCACAGTACTACCAATATAGTATATTCATATTGTCCAAACATTTCAACTAATGCCATACCAGCTGTGAATCCCATCATCTTTACCCTCCATTATGAACTTCCTTAACAGTATCCACTTCTCTCTCCCTAATGCAGTTTTCTATATTTTGCTCATGGTCTTCCTGTTCACTACTATACCTAACTTCATTTCTGGCAACTTGAACATCCTCATAAGTCCTAGGCACTTACTTCCTGGCTTCCTTAACCTCCTCCAAATCTCTTGCCCCATCTCACTTTAATCACCCACTCTCATATCTTCAACCCTCAACCTTGTCATTATCAGTAGATAGATCTCTGGATTCTCTATTTCTAGCACCCTAATCCCTAAAATACTCTTCCTCTCCCTTCAGATGTCTTGCACTGGGTACCATCACTCTATCCTCTGACCCCACAAGGACATCCCATCCACTGATCCTATTACTCTTCCCCATTGATAACGCCCTCAAAGTTCTAACTTAAATAAGCTTACATTTCAGCATCTAGTATTATAACCAATCCTTTGCAAATATACTTAACTCACTTGCAATCTCTCCACGATTATACCTCATGATCATCTGTGATTGAATTCATCTATCCACCAGTCCATGCCTGTATGTGAGCTGTTCGTTCTTGCTAGAGAAAGCATCTCACAACCTTATGAACTGAATTTACTTTAAAATCACCACCAGAAATCTCAAATGAGCTATCAATACTGTCAAGCATTCCTTCTACACTTCCTAAGTAAATTCATTTTCCTAATCCCTGAGAGAACTATCTCATACTTTCTCTTCTCTCCTCAGACTTCCAACACTTCTATTCTCACCTCAATCATAGCTGGCAACCTAGCCTCATACTAAATTAATATAGGATGTGGTCAGACAAAAATAATCACATTTCTGAACACCAATGCCATCAATCTAATTGCTTCCATAACCATATTAATCTGCATTCCTTTAAGTTAAAATGAAATACATATACATATCCCTGCTCTTACCTAGGGCCAACCTCTCTTCTCCACTTATGCTCTGCATCCCATTCCCTAATCTCTACTCAAGTACTTTAGTTCATCAATTTTCCCCCCTTTCTCCTGCTTTATCAATTTCTTCCTCTCCTGAATCTTTTCTATAGAATATGGGCAAGCCTTAGTAACAGCAACCATCTTAAAACACATACACACACACACACACACACACACACACACACACACACACACAACACACACACGTGTGTGTGTGCGCTCATGCAAGTTTGACTCTACATTCCTTTCCAGCTACCACCCAATTTCTCTGCTCCCATTCACAACGTAATTCCTGAAGCAAGAATTGTCTTTAATTCTATTTTCACTGTCTCACCTTCCATTCTCTCTTTAACTCATTTCAATCCATCTTTTATTCCTGACTTTCCATTGAAACAATTCTTGAGAATTTCACTGATGTCCTCAATCTTGCCAAAGCCAGTAGTTATCAGAGAATTCTCTGTCCTCATTTTATACCACTTTTAAAAGCATTAATACAATTGACCACTTTCTCCATCTGAGAATACTATATTCCCTAGACTTTTGTGACCTCACAGTTATCTGGTTTTCCTATTTTCTGCCTGCTTTTTCCATTTCTTTTGCTGACTCCTTCCCCTCTGTAAGACATCTAAAAGTTGAAGTGCCTATAGTTATTTCCTGGGCATTCTTCTTCCTCCATAAATAATCACTTCTGGTATAAATGGTTTTAACTAGACTACAGACCTGATCTCATTCCTGAGCTCCAGATTCCAGCTCAACTACCTAAACAAGAATTCCACTCAGATGTCTAGGGTTATCTCAAACATAACAAGTTCAAACAGAATTCTTGATTCTTTCATCCTGCTCAACCTGCTCCTCACCCAAATATTCCTATTTCAGTAAATGTCACCACCATCCACCCAGTTGCTCAACCCAAAAATCTAAAAGCTCCTTGATTTCTCTCTTCCTAATTCCTCATATCTAACTTATAGCAAGACCAAATGACATAACATCTAAAATACTTGCTAAAATGCATCCATTTTTGGCCATTTCTATTGCTATAAGTCACTGCCACTTATTATCTGACATACTGCTAAAGCCTCTCAACTGTTTTCCTTGCTTCCACAATTGCCCCAACTCTCTCATCTCCTTCCCCCAAATGTATTCTTTATACAACAGCCAGAATAATCTCTTTCAATTGGAAATCAGCTCATTTTACTTCCTTGTTCATGATCCAATGGGATCTCATGCTAAATTGCATACAATCCAAATGTGTTATCAGATTTTTGAAGATACTACATGATCTGACCTCTACCTAACTCTCCATCTACATGTCCTATCAATCAATGTACTACTGTCTTCTTTCTGTCCTTCTAACATGCCAAAGTCATTCAAGTTTCATGCAACTATACTTACCTTTTCTGACAGAAACTCCCTTCTCCCCAATCTTCCTACAGCTGTCTCCTAAATCAAGTCTCAAACCAAATGTCATCTGTTCAGAAAAGGCTGTTACTGAAAAATTGTCTATTTTACTATCTAAGGTTGCCCTCCACTTGTGCCATAAAATAGCCAAAATTATTAATAGAAACTGACCTCTCCACTTTTTAAAAGATCTTATCTAACAGAAGTCTCCTCTTTAGAGATGGCTTCTTTACCATCCAATCTAAAGTTGATAACCCTGTTATCTTCTCTCATAGTGAACTATGGTAATTGTTTTCCCAGGGCCTCTGGGAAATCTGGGAACTACATTTTCCAAAATATCTAGCACCAAGGCTCCAGTTTTGCTTCCACCTCTTGATAAACATCGGCAAAAGATTTGGAAGACTAAAGGACAGTAGAAACATTATTGCCCCTTCAGCAGCAATGGACAGGCATGTGGGCATAAGCATATGCCATATGAGGTTTCATCCACAGCTTTTAGGTGTTCTCCTATGAATCAATGACTGCAGTGATCAAAAATAACTGAAATCAGCAGCAGCAGTTTTTCTACAATTTTGCTCTTCCTGACTTCCTGAATGTGGCAGTTTCCCTTCCCTTACTGCTACAGTCTCTCTAGGAGGTTTGTAAGTCAGTAATTGCCTGTATTAAATTCCTAATGGCTTAAAAAACCTAGGTTGGCTTTTGTTTTCTTGTCTAAATCCCAACTGATATACATTCTGCTCTCCATTGCCCACTTATCAAAATCAATAATTTTGTTAATTTTTGTATTTAATATCTGTCTCTCTTACTAGATTATTCAACAAGCACAGGAATCACATTTGTTATGCTCATTAGTTTCCCAAGTCCTGTATTTCAGGACAAATATTAGTCGAATGAATACAACACCTTAGTATAGTTCCACTCACTACATCAAACTTCACAGTTCCAACTCTCAAAGCTTCTCTACCATCTACCACAATTTCAATTCATCAAAAACAACAGCTTTTGGACTTTGCCTTCCCCCTCCTCATTTGCTTATTCAGCCACCTGAGAGGCTTGGAATTACTCTTCATCTCTACCCTGCACCCTGGCATTCTGCATCCTGCTCTAGACTACAACCAAGAACTCTCAAGTCAGTTTTTCACTTTTAGATGTATTAGATTGTCCATTTGTGATTAACATGAGATGAGGTTATCTCTGATGAAACCAACAATGCAATATGAGTTTCTGATTTAAACTCTAGTTTTGATCTTAAAATTGCCTAGTGATTATTCTGTTATGAAACTCATAATCAAAAGTAATTAGATCCCTTAAACATGTGCTCTTTAATTCATCTGAACAAGTGTTCAACAAGGGAAAATTAAACATTCCAGTAAAACTGAAAGAAAGTATAAAAGTGTTGTCTGTTATTATTTAGTTTTACAGAAAATTCGTATTTATTCAGAGTACTAAAATATTTTGAGGAAAATCTACACACCATAGAAAATGGGCATTTATTTAGTTACAAAATTCAAATATAATCAATAAATATTAAGTGCCCACCATGTGACAAGACACTTTTGGAGGCACTGGGATGCCTCCGTGAGCAAAACAAAGATCCTTGCCCACATTCAGCCTATCAGAGAGGCTCTAGAAAGATCGTGTAGAACAGAAAAGAACACTGTAAGAAGTCTGGCTTTTACTGTACAAGAAATGGAAGTTACTGCAGAGTTTAGAGCAGAGGAGTGACGTGATATGAATTACTATTTAATAGGTTGTTCTGGCTGCTGTGTGGAAAACAGATATAGGGGCATGAGCAAAACTAGTAAACTAATCATTGGCTATTATCATAAATGAAGGTACTCAAACCAAGGTGAAAGCAATGAAGATAGAGTGAAAAGTGGTCAGATTCTCACCATATAGAGGCATTAATAGAAGAGGAACCAGAAACTACCAAGAAGCATGAAAAGATGAACATTCAAGGAAATATATAACCAGAGTAAAATACCATTTGACATCTGATTTTTTTTTTAAGTCTGGCAATACCAAATGTTGACAAAGAATATATAGTAGTAGAAAAGAATGAATGAATCTCAAAATTGTAACTCAAAAACATAATGTTGAATGAACAAGTTGAAAAAGGACACATATATAGATTGGTATTCTTTATACACTGCTTGTGGGAATGTCAAATAGTGAAGCCATTATGGAAAGTAGTATGGAGGTTCCTCCGAAAATTAAAAAATACCATATGAGCCAGCAATCACATTCTGGGTATATATCCATGATCCTGAGCCTTATATCAGGATCTTGAAAAGATATCTGTACTCCCATGTTCACTGTAACATTATTTACAATAGCCAAAATATGGAAATAACCTAAATGGCCATCAACGGCTGAATGGATAAACAAAATGTGGTATATAAACCCAATGGAATTCAGCCTTAAAAAATGAAGGAAATTCTGCCCCATGCAACAAAATGAGTGAACCTTGAGGACATTATGCTAAATGAAACAAGCCAGTTGCTAAAGAACAAATACTGCATGATTCCACTTATATGAAGTATCAAAAGTAGTTAAAACCAGAGAAACAGAAAATAGAAAGGTGTTTTTAAGGACTAAGCATAGAAAAAGTGGGAATGGGTGTTAATAAGTATAAGTTTCAGTTTTGAAAGATAAAAAGTTCTACAGATCTCTTGCACAACAATGTGAATATACTTAACACTACTGAATTGTACACTTAAAAAGAACTCATATATAATACATACACTTACATAAAATTCAAAACTAAATAATATACCGCTTAAAGAACCAGCAATATGTGGCAAATCTATAAAGAAGAAAAAAAAGAATGATTAACACAAAATTCAGGGTAATAGTTATCTCTATGGGAGGAGGAAATACAATAGAGAAAGGATAGAGGCTTCAACGTTATTGGTAATATTCTATTTCTTAATCTAGGTGTTTAAGTACACAGGTGTTTGATTTATTATTATTTATTAAGCTACATATATTACATATATACATATATTATATGCAAAAATAATTTAAAAATGTAAACTCAACATTATAACCTTGGAGACTAGGGTAACTTTTGAAAATGCACATGGCCTTGGCATCACACCCATTCTGATATACAGGAGAAAGACAAAAAGGGTCTGTGGAAAGTGAATTTTAACATGGTAATTTAGAAGTAGAGATTTGTCATCAATTAGACCTAGGTGAATCCAGGCTGAGACATTTACTAGTTTTGTTACCTTAGGCAAGTTACTTAAAGTCTCTCAGCCTCAATTCCCACATCCATAAAAAGAGGATATTAACAGTACCTACCAATTAGAGGTACTATAAAGATTAAATGAGATAATGAATAAAGAGCATTCAATATTATGACTAAGACACAGTAAGCATTTCTATAAGAGTAGTACTACTTTTTTTTTTAATCCTCAAAGGATATTTTTTTTCTATTGATTGATAGAGTGGAAGGGAAGGAAGGGGAGGGAGAGAGAGAGAGAAACATCGTGAAAGAGACACATCGATTGGTTGCCTCCTACATGCCCCACTACCCCACTGCCAGGGCTGGGTAACCTGCAACAGAGGTACATGCCCTTGACCAGGAATTGAACCCATGACCCTTTGATCCACAGGCCGACACTCTAATCACTGAGCCAAACTGGCCAGGGCTAGTAGTACTTTCTAAAAACATTTCTAGGTCGTTCTAACCCTCCTCTTGTCCTACCTTCATTTGAAATACTTTGTTATCCTAAAAGGTTAGAAAATTCCTGTTCAGAGATATGACTCTAAAATCCATTGGAATTTTTCCTTGTGTTTCTGTGGGCCATATCATTTACATAGACCAAAGAGAGAAAAAAAACCTTTAAGGTCGACCAAGACTTTTTTAAAAGTCAACTAAGAGTAAAGTTATTAAACATGCAACTCTTCAAAATTACAAATACCATTAAGGACAACCATTCTATTTTTAAATGGATATATTCTGGAATTCTTAGTAAGTCAGTAATATAATAATACTACATATTCATCCTCAAGCAGGAATAAAATTAGCCATAATTAAAAACTGAATCATTCTTGCCCTGGCTGATGTGCTCAGTGCTTATCTCTCTCACATCGATATCGATGTCGATATCTCTCTCTCAAAAAAAAAAAAAAAAATCAATGGGAAAAATATCCTTGGGTGAGGATTAACAAAGAAAAAAAAAAGATGGAATCATTCTTACCTCCAAGATCATTAAAATAACCCAGAAAGGTCTGACAGACATAACTACCAACCATTTGGATTACTATTTTTTCTTCCCCAGCCATCCTCTTTGTTTTATATATCTTAAGTCCCTTAGACTAGGCCCCAAAATTGGCCTCAATTCTCCCAATAGTAAATAGTAAGGGTATCCAAGAAAGATCCCAGAGGGATGAACTGTAGTAAAAAGAAATATTGGGCAGACTAAGACTGTAAGCTGGCCAGACAGAACAAGGTGTGTTAGACTCCAGGTTTGTGAGGGAGTAATTTGCATGTACCAGAAACTCACAAAACCATAAGTCACAAATCCACAAGCATAAGGGTTTCTTGTACATATTACACTGAAATATTCCTCCACTCACCTTTCAGAATGCAGTTCAGGTTTATATTGCATTCCCAATCCAAAAGTGCATTGTTAACACCTCAAGAAGCATATGGAAACCATTTCCCTGATCTGTTCCTATATTAAAAATGTTTACTATAAGAGAAACAGATCTCTGAACCCAAACCTTAACCACTTATTAAAACAGAAACTCTCAAATTTGATTTAGGTACAAACATTAGTTTTTATTATTAAACTGTAATTCCCAACACTTTCTCCATGTTATCTGAAAACATTTCCTATTTCTAACTTTTTTACATTTCCTATTTCTTAAAGATCATTTATTCTCTCATTTTTTTATTGTTTCAAATTCAACTGTAATATATATGAGGTTCTAATAAGTACCAACCAATACATTTGGTTTTTAAAAAATAAATTATCTAATTATGTTAATCAACCTCCCAAAAACGAAATCTAAGCAGTCATATAATGAATGGTATTAACTATTCATTAATTTATTATTTGTCCTATATCTGAAAGCTTCTCAAAAAAATTTTGAAAATCAAAATCAGTACCCAAAAACGGGGGGAGGGAATAGTTTGTATTTAACAAATGCAATCCTTTTACATTAACTGAATCACCATCTTAGAACATGAGCAAAAGCAAATATTGCAAAGTTAATAGATTAATTTTAAAATAATCATTTTCAAGTTATATTTATACCTTTGTATGTCAAGATTTAACATTTTTAAAAATATATATATATACATATACATATATATGTGTATATATATACATATATATATATATATATATATTCTAAGATTATGGGTTTTAAATTGTATGGAGGCAGAAAAGGCTTCTACACTTAAAAGTTATATCCAACCTCTGCTAAAATCACAGTTATATGACAAAGTTAAATTTTTAACACAACACAATATGTCTTAGGTTGGCAAGAAGATAAGATTCTTATATTCAATTTAACTGTGAATAGAAGCAATTAGCAATAAACTATTCTGGTTATGCCTCTGTTTTCCAATGAATCTTAATTTTATGAATGCTCTATTTTTTAAATCTTTTAAACATTTCTTGACTGTTATTTAGATTTCTTGCCACTAGCTTCTCCAGCACTGGACACAGCATCAGCCTGTTTCATTATATTCCAAACTCTGGCCACAACCTTCTGAAATACCAGCTTTCAATCCCTCATTACCTCCTTGATCTCATCCAGACCTCCAAAATATTTGATATTTCCTTTTTCTCATAAATACAGCTTACTCCTAATTTCACTACCTTTCAAAATCAACTCAGACTTTAGGACCCTCCATTTCAGCTATTATCACTTGCTAATTGATTTACCTGTTTGTTTACTGATACATTTCCAGTCTTGCTTCAGAAAGAATTTCACTGAAACTTTAAAATTCCATTCAAATGCCCTAGCTTGTTTGAGCGTCGGCCTGCGGACTAAAGGGTCCCAGGTTCGATTCCGGTCAAGGGCATGTACCTGGGTTGCGGGCACATCCCCAGTAGGGGGCGTGCAGGAGGCAGCTGATCGATGTTTCTAACTTTCTATCCCTCTCTCTCTTCCTCTCTGTAAAAAATCAATAAAATATATTAAAGAAAACAAATGCCCTAGCTTGTTTGGCTCAGTGGATAGAGCATCAGTCTGTGGACTGAAGGGTCCTGGATTGGATTCTGGTCAAGAGCACATGCCCGAGTTGTGGGCTCAATCCCCAGTAGGGAGCATGCAGGAGGCCGCGCTGATCAATGATTCTCTCTCATCATTGATGTTTCTATCTCTCTCTCTCTCTCCCTTCCTCTCTGAAATAAATGAAAATATATTTAATAAGTAAGTAAATCAATCAATAAATCAATCAATAAAATCCCATTCAACTAATCATCAAAATATCAAATATAAGAATTATTTTAGACTATTCCTACTTACCTTCATAGCCAACAGAATCACCAAATCTTTTCAATTTACTGCCTAATTCTGTCTCACATCTTTCCTACTTTCTTCAATGCCTTAGTGAATGTCCTTTTCACACATTAATTCAACACAAAAGAGGCTAAAAGTATGGGTTCTAAAACCAAATAACCCATTAACTTGTAACCATTTGTGATAAGCTTTATCTGCTTATTAGACTATTTGACAGCTAGTAAGCAATACAAAAATCAAAAGACAATTAAATTGGCTTTACTATCTGATAAACAGACAAGAAAGGCTTCCTTAGCAATCTGTCACTGTTATTGCAGAAATAAATATAAAGTCATAAATAAGGAAAAAGGAAAAATGTACTGAGCACAGACTCTCCAGAAAAATAGGGCTACTAAAATATTGTACAAGTTAAATGCATAAATGTATAAACCTAATATGTTTATTTTCTATTTTTGAACCTTGCATTACTGCAATAAGCGCCATGCACACATAAATTTTTCATTTTATATATATTCAGTTTACATATACACACTAGTCCAACAGATATATCATACCCCTAACAATTCTTTCAAAAACACTGTAAGACAGAATAATTAAGTTAGATTTAACTGCATTAAAAAGTGAACCTTAAAAGACAGTACTGTGTATAGCTAGCAAAACCAATCATTTTCCATGCTGGGCAGTAAGTCAAGAATCTCAATCACCAGCACCTGCATTAAACATAAACCCAGACAGTAAACAATTGTCACTGAAAGATAAATCCATGTGACTATATCTCTGGGGCTTAGGCAAAGCTAGTTTACATGAAGAAAAATAGCTTATTAAATGACCATATTTAAAGTAGTTCTTTGTTTTGACAATAAGTAATTTAATCATTTTTCCATCACTGTGGATCTAAAAGGTATGTTAAAATGTTATATTCTGCCAGGTAGATTAATACGGATGTATTGAACTATGCTTATACTAACACTGCTTCCTGGTCATTGTAATTCTAAATTACAGATAATGATAGGTTTACAGAAATGATTGTGCTCAATTACCATTCGCATAAATTCTGAATTTTCATTGCTTGATAACTTACACTAAGTAGGAAAGCAGATAATAAAACACATTCGTAAACTGGAATTTAACCAAGTGAAAGTTGAAGTCAGACAACATTAAGGGCTTTATCCTTACTAAATCACAATGGAGGCTAGCATACAAAATGCTTTACAGTAATGGGAGATTAGTAGACAAATCACACAACCACTTTGTACCCTAGTTCATTCATTTAAAAAATAAGGACATGAAATAGATGCTTTGAGATCTCTTCCAACATAAAAAGTCTATGATTCTAAGAAATTAACATACTGTAAGTACGTGTTGGAGAAATAATAAGCCATTCCTCTTTAATTGTTCACTGAAAATTATACATGCTATAGCCATTGCTATAAAGTTGCAAAAAAATAAAGTACTAATAAGCAATGCAGCAATGGCCATTTCATCTATAAATTAACAATTAAATATGAATGATAAAAAGATAACTGTGCTCATTTGACCCTCAGTAAGAAATTTTCATTAGTACCAATGGGAATTGGGGTGTTGTTGGTTTTTTAACTTCATTCATTTAGTTTAACTGAGGAAGAGGCCAAACTGAACTTTCAAAGTTTCAATGCCAGAACAACTTTCTAAAAAAAAAAAAAACTGTCATCCACTAAAATCAAGAAATTGTACTAGCTGATTCTTTGCTCTAGAAGGTTCTTTGTGGCTTTAAAAAGTCTATACATGAGAATAAGCTGTCTCTATACAGCAACTAACAATCTGAACTACAAATTGGGCTAGAAGAAACATGTTTAGTTTTCTTTATGTATTTTGCTTATATACAATAACACAGCTCAGAAAAAGTTTCTAGCCAAGTGGTAGTCACAAATTATTTTTTGGTGAAGCATACATAAAACTCACTTAAAGAATTCCATAATGTAGAATTATTTTACTACAGAAAATCTTAAAATACTTTCCAACATTCACTCTCTTAAAAATCCATTTGAAACCAATTACAGTGCATTATAAGGTACTGAAGTAAAGAACTAAAAATTTTCTCATGAAGATGAGACTTGCCCAGAAAGTACAATAATTATATCCAAGAGTTCTATAGGGTTTTCCTTCTGAGAATTACACATGAGATTTCTAGCAAAGAGATAAAATTATGATCTCCCAGTTGATTGCTATAAACTTCAAGATACTGACTCAAATTGAAGCAGCAATTTTCCATGAGATAAGAGAGCAGATGATTTGTATAATAGAAAACGGAGGGAAAACAAAATCAATAAAATATGGGGAAAAATAAAATATAAATATATGATTTGAAAAAGAACACACTACTAAATTACTGTTTAATAAATTACTTTATTAAACAGTAATTTGGAAAACTCAACATTTCATATTTTTTAATTTTCATCAAAAGGAGAAACATCCATACAAAGAAATATTAAGTGCTACAAATGCTGAAACATAAAGTACAAGGATTACACAGATCTAGATAGTTTGATTCCATGATTAGCCAGGACATTTATATATGCTAAAAATTATCAACCCACACACAAAAAAAGCTTAAATATCACATTTAAACTAGACTATTATTTACAAAACATGATTTAAGACAGGAAAAGCAACCCATAAAACCTTTAATTAGCATTATATTTGATAACCAAAAAAACCTAGTAACCAGGGCAAAAGCTAATATCATTCTATAAACTAAGAATATGCTTGGCACATAGTAGTACTCAGTATTTGTTGAAGAAGTGATAAAAACTTTAAAAGGAAAATATAACCCTAAAAATATCAAAAAAGGAAATATAAGCTAAATAAACAAAGTTTCACTACAACTATTTGAAATACTAAATGTCGACAATAAAATAAACTTGCAGTACTATGACAGTTTAAACTACTACCTCAGAGCTAACAATTTAAAAAAACCTGAAAAAAGATCATCTCTAACTTTAAAAGAGGAGGTACTTTCTTTTCCCCAATTACTAAGAGCTCTCACATATAGTTTTCACTCATAAATCTGTTCAAAGATTTCTTACATTAAGATTACTCTGAAATGCTTGCCTTAATTAAAACCAAATATGTATTTTATTTTAGTAATGGGATTTAAGGGCCAAGTGAATATCAAATGAATGATAATCCTAGATGAAATCAGAACTTGACTGTTCCTAGACTCTGAGACATGGAATGGATAACCTTCTGTAACTGGGAATCCTTCCCACCCTAACTGAACCCAGTTTATGGGCAGAAAAAAAGAACTATAAATCAATATACTTTGCTTCACATTCCAAATTAGATAAATAGTCATGACACATAGTCCATGCCAAAAAAAAAAAAAAAGCTACATACATTACATACAATTTTCAAAGGAGTCACAGTTCATAAGCATCTAGCAAGAAAAAGTACAATGGCCAAAATGTTGAGGAAATTCATTTTCTTGCACTCAAAATACAAAAATCTCTAGTTATTTCTTTTGCGCTCTTCAGAGAATTTGCTAAAACTACTGTTAAATGATAGCACCTAGACTGCCATCATGAAAATCAATAATGCACCTGGTAAGAACACAAAAGACTGACTCACTTGTGTGGAATCCATTATCCTTTGAAAAAAAGCCCAAGTCTGGTACTAGAGGGCACTATGTACTTTTTACTGGACAAGAGGAGAATTATTTTTCCTTGTCCTGCTTTCCAGCTGCCCAAAGAATAGATCTCATACTAACTGTAATACGACTCTTTTACAGAAATAAAAGGTGAATAAAATGCTTACAAACAATAGTTATTTCATACAATTGTATTTCTCAATGTTCTTTCAGATTTTAATTACTCAGAAAGTTAAATGATTTTAAACTGAAACTTCAACCTGTATTTTGCTTAAAGCACAAATATGAAGGGAAAAAATGCCTTATGTCTGTATACTTACAATCATATTGAAGACTTGCTGTTAAATACCAATATGAAGCACAATAGGTATAATTGATCACAATGGATTAAAACCAACATAGCCTTTAATGAAATCCTCAGTGCTGCAAAAGTGTGTGAAGAAACAGGCACTTTTACACACTGTTGCAGGTAATTAACTGTTGTACTTTATTAAACAGTAATTTAGAAAACTCAACATTTCATATTTTTTTAATTTTCATCAAAAGGAGAAACATCCATACAAAGAAATATTAAGTGCTACAAAGGAGGCAAAGTGGTATATGCTAATACTCAAGATCTCCCACTAATTGAAAAAGCAAGGTAAAAGTGTACTATGACTCAACTTGTGCAAATTTCAAATTAATATGACCACACCATTTCATTAAGGTATAAGTGGATAATATATTATCCACTTGGAATATATTATATTATTTAATTGCACAAAAACTGTATGTAACTTTAGTCTTTCACATTCAGTTTCTGTGTGTGTGTGTGTGTGTGTGTGTGTGTGTGTGTGTGTGTGTTTGTTTAATCCTCACCCGAGGATATTTTTCCATTGGTTTTTTAAAGAGAGTGGAAGAGAGAGGAAAAGACAGAGAGAAATATCGATGTTGAGAGAAACACAACAATTGGTTGCCTCCTGCATGAGCCCCAACCAGGGCCTGGGCCAAGGAGGAGCCTGCAACCAAGGTACATGCCCTTGACCGGAATCACACCCAGGACCCTTTGTTCTGCAGATTGATGCTCTATCCACTGAGCCAAACCAGCTAGGGCTAGTTTCTCTTTTATATATATACACGACATTTGTGCACTGGGGGGAAGGAGGACTTCAGCCCGGTCTGCGCCCTTTCACAGTCCAGGAGGCTCCTGCTACTGCCTCTGTGCTCGCCAGCCATCAGCCTGGCTTCTGGCTGAGCAGTGCTCCCCCTGTGGGAGCACACTGACCACCAGGGGGCAGCTCCTGTGTTAAGCATCTGCCACCTGGTGGTCAGTGCACGTCATAGTGACCGGTCATTCGCCGTTTGGTTGATTTGCATATTACCCTTTTATTATATAGGATCTTTTCCCTATTCAAAATGGCTTCAATTTTCTGCTATTATTTAAATAAAATCTAATTAAAAGACTTTCACAGAACAAAAAATCTAAATAAGAAGAAATTGCTCTTATAAGTTTAGAAATCATTTTTAAGTCACAGAATGATTATAAACTCTGAGATTTTAAATTTATTTAGGAGACAGTATGGGCAGGATGTGGTGATTTTTGGACATAAGAATATAGAAACAAAGAATGACTCCCACAATTCTGACTTGGATCTTCTAGTATATTTGTTGGTGCCACTACCCTCCACCATCTGAATTATGTTCCTCAGATGGCTCCAACATTTATCATAACAGTTATTGCTCTGTGTTAAGACCTCAGGGCAAAGATTACCTCTCATTCAACTTTGCATCATCAACTCCATACTGACAACTTCTGATCTTATCAAGGGTAATTCATTCACTATGTATGATTTCTACCTTACACAACTTCAAAATATAAATTCCAAATAAAATTCAATACTATTGTACTTATAACTTATAAAAACAAATCTATACATAAGCTAAAGTGTTTTTATTAAGAATTAACTCCTCAAATTGCTATTTAGTGCATTATCATAAAACTTAATCAAGACCTTAGTCAATAATAGAAAATTTACAAGGTTCTCACTAAAAAACACCAAATTATTATCAAAGCTTACATGATATAAAATTTACCTTTGCAATTTACAGTTATAGCAAAACAACATTACTGGATTCCTATAGATTATTTTACTTCTTAAAGTAGTTTATACATCTCTGGACAAAATCCACTTCTCTACATAATGACAATGGCTTATTTGACATAGGCCCCTGGAAATCTCTCCCAATTATCACAAAAAAAAAAAAATCCTTAATAATATACATTGTTTTGGTAATTATGTTTTTTTGTTGTTGTTGTTGTTGTTAATCCTTACCCAAGGATATTTTTCCATTGATTTTTAGAGAGTGGAAGGGAGGAGGAGAGACAGAGAGAGAGAGACCTCGATCTAAGAGAGACACATGGATTGGTTGCCTCCCACACCCACCCCTACCAGGGCAGGTATTAAGCCTGCAACTGGGATACATGCCCTTGACTGGAATCAAACCTGGGACCCTTCAGTCAGTGGGCTGACACTCTATCCACTGAGCCAAACCACTAGGGCTCTTTTTTTGTTTAAATAAAGATGGAGTGATCATACTAGTTATCAATCATTGCATAACAAAATACCCCCAAATCTAGCAGCTTAAAACAATAAACATTTATTATCTCATATAGTTTCTGAGTGTCAGGAATCCAGTAGCAGTTTATTTGTCAAGATGTCAGCCAGAACTGTCATCTGAAGACATGACTGGGGCTGGAGAACCTAAGATGGCTTACTCACATGGCAGCTGTTGGGAGGCCTCAGAGCTCCTCACCACAGGCGCCTTTCCATATGGCTGCTTACAACACAAAAACTGTCCTTCCTAACAGCAAGTGGTCTATGAGAAAGTCGCAGTCTTTTTATGGCCTAGCCTTGGAAGTGACAAACCATCACTTCTGCCATATTCTATTAATCACACAAGCAACTCTGATACAATTTGGGAAGAAATTACACCAAGGGCATGAAAACCAGGAAGCAAGTATCACTGGGAGCCTTCTTGGATCTAGGCTGTAACAGTGATGAGCTGACAGATATTATGGCTGATATACTTTTACACATGCCCACAAATTCTTTGATACTTCTCTCATCAAAAGGGAAAGCCTACTTCGCATTCCTTCCCCTCTTGCATGTGGGCTATACTTACAACTCTAACAAATAGAATGTGGCAGAAATGAAGTATCAGGCTTCCAGAGTAGTTCATAAGACATTATAACTTCTACCTTTCTCTCTCTTGAATCACTCTAGGAACAACATGGAAGAAACCTTTACGAGAGGCACATATAGCAAAAAATTTGAGGGCTCTAACCACCAACAGTAAAGAATTCCTCACAAAAGCCACATGAGCCAGCTTAGAAGTGTATCCTCCAGTCCCAGTTGAGCCTTCAGATGACTAAAGCTCATGCAAGTAAGTTTGGAACCTGATCTTTCCCCAGAAGAGTCTGGAGATGACTGCAGCACCAGTCCATACCTCAATTGCAGCTTTGTGAGAGATCTTGAGCCAGAACCTCCTAGCTAAGCCACTACTGAATTCCTAACTCACAGAAACTGTGAGATAATGTTTTTGCTCTTTAAATTTTTAAATAATTTGTTACAAAGAAATAGATATCTAATACACAGCACAACTGGTTTTATGCGGCCAGAGTAATTCTAATACTAAAACCGAACAAAATCATTACCAAAAATAATTACAGAATATCCAAGCAAACATCCTTAACAAAACATTAGTAAACAAAATTTAACAGTATCTATATATATAAAAGGCTAAGAGACTGGCCAGTAGGTATGACGCGCACTGACCACCAGGGAGCAAAAGCTCAACGCAGGAGCTGCCGAGCTGCGGTAACTTGGCAGTGGTGGTTCTCGGGTGATGCACCCCAGAACCAGAGAGGAGGGAGCCCAATTCCTCCCACTCTGGGACCCCTCGGGGAATGTCAGAGAGCCGGTTTTGGTCGGATCCCCGCAGGCCAGGTCGAGGGACCCCACCTGCTGGAGGGATCCCGCTCACTCCACAAACACCCTTCAAGCCTCAGCGCCGCCCCAGGTGCGGCAAGCTGGGTGGGGACAACAGGAGTGTCCGGCCAGTCTGGCCCAGTCCCGCCCCGCCGGCTACCTTCTAATTAATTTCCTTTCAATGTGCACGAATCCGTGCACCGAGTCACTAGTATAAAAATAATGATACATCATGATATATTAGGATTATGATGGAACACAATATTAACATTCAAAGATCAACCAATCAAGATAAAGAAGGAAAAACATACAATCATTTCAATAGAGTCAGAAAAGGCATTGACAGAATTCAAAACCAATTTGTGATTTAAAAAGAAAAAAAAAAACCTCAACAAACTAGGAATGTTAAGGAACTTCCTCAAATTGATAAAGGGCATCTTTGAAAATAACATATAATCACTATCATATCTAATGGTGAAAGACTAAATTTCCTAAGACTGAATTTCATCTCCCCAAAACCAAAGAAAAGGCAATAATACCCATTTCACCACCTCTATTTAGCATTACCATAAAGGGTCCAGCACTGTATTAAGGCTAAATAAATAAAGACTGGAATGAAAGAAATAAAACAGCCCTATTTTCAGATATAATTATCCTATATAATAAAACTGTAATATGCAAATAGACCGAACGGCAGAATGTCCAGTCACTATGACTTGCACTGACCATCAGGGGGCAGACACTCAATGCAGGAGCATCTGCCCCCACCCTCCCTGAGAGGGAGACGACTGGCGCAGTGATCAGGGCGGGGGGGGCGGGGCCGGCTAGGGGGCAGCGCCAGACTGCCAGCCAAGGCGGGTGCCAATGGGCCCCCCCCACTGCCAATCTCCTGGCCCACAAATGGTCCTGATTGCCAGCCAGGCCTAGGGACCCTACCCTATATATTGGGAACAGTCTCTTAGATTTAAAAATTAAAATCTGGCAAGGCTACTCTAACACTGAAAAAACAGGATGATGCAGCAATGACATGCATGGACTCTAGCTTGCACATTTTGTGGTCAGCCCTGATTCTGACACTTATAACTGTTCACCTGTAGGAAAAGTATGGTCACTGGTGCATGCAGCATCCCAGATTGCGAGAGGGATGTCTGACTGCCAGTTTAGGCCCGACATCCCCCGAAGGGTCCCAGATTGTGAGAGGACACAAACCAGGCTGAGGGACCTTCCCCCCCCCCGCCCCCGCCACCACCACCCGTGCATGAATTTCGTGCACCAGGCCTCTAGTTTTCATAGAAAATCCCAGGGAATCTACAAACCATCTCCAAGAATAAATGAGTTTAGCAAAATTACAGGATATATAGTTCATATACAAAAATCAATTGTATTCTTCTATAGTACTAGCAACAATTGGAAAGTGAAATTTTAAGACTATATATAGAACCAAAAAATACAAATTACCTAAAAACAAATATAATAAAAGTTGACCAAGACCTCTATATTGAAAACTATAAAACCTGTCTGAGTGATATTAAAGACTTAAATAAATCAAAAGATATATCAACTTCATTGATTGGAATGGTCAATATTGTCAAGATGGCAATTCTCCCCAAATTTAAAGTAATCCCAATCAATATTCTAGCAGGCATTTTTTACAAACGTTGACAAACTCATTCTAAAATTGATATAGATACATAAAAGAATCTAGAATGACCAAAGCAATTTTTAAAATGTAAAACAAGGTTAAAGAACTTGCACTACCTAAGTAATTTCAAGACTTACCATAAAGCTGCAAAATTGAAACAGTTCAGTTGTATGGGCAAAGATACATATAAATCAATAGAAGAGAACAGAGAGTTCAGAAACAGTCAATTGATTTCTTTAAATATTTTTTAAACTGATTCTAGAGAGGAAGGAAGAGGGAGAGAAAGACAGAAACGTCAATGATGAGAACAAATCATTGATCAGCTGCCTCCTGCTCGCCCCACACTGGAGACCGAGCCCCCAACCCGGGAATGTGCCCTGACTAGGGATCAAACCGTGACCTCTTGGTTCATAGGTCAACGCTAACCACTGAATCACACCAGCCAGGCTAGTCAATTGATTTTTAACAAAAACACTAAGGCAACCCAAGGGAAAAAAAGAAAGACAATTCAACAAATGGTGCTGATCAACTAGATATCCTTGTAGAGGAAAAAAAATAATAAATTCACACCACACATGAAAATTAACTCAAAATGAATCACAGATCTAAATGTAAAATCTAAAACTGTGAAACTTAAAGCATTAAACATGCAGCCCAGCCATGACACTCCTATTGATCCAGGAGAAACAAAAACCTATGTTTACACAAAGTCTTTTACATGAAAGTTTATAGCAGCTCTTTTATAATACTAACAACTGGAAACAAGTCAACTGCTCACCAACTGGTAAATGGATAAACAAACTAGTATATATCTATACAATGGAATACTACTCAGCAATAAAGAATGAACCACTGCACTTAGCCACATCTACTGTGAGGATGAAGATAATTCTCAGCAATCAGACTGTTGACATCCCAGAAAATGTGGACATCACTATGAAGGGACACACAGTTACGTATTGAGAAGGACCCCAGAGGCACCTGCAGAGGCTCTTCAATCACATCAATGTAGAACTCAGTCTCCTTGAAAAGAAAAAGAAGAGGCTCCAAGTTGACAAATGGTGGGGAAATAGAAAGGAACTGGCCATAGTTAGCACTAACTACAGATGGTATCTATGTTTCTGAAAAGGGAATAGTTCAGCAGGCTGATGAATAAGATCTAAATTGTTCAGCTATAGAAACAGCAAAATGCCGAATGATTCCTCAGACTTATTTTCGATATTTTAAAGATGCAATAAAAGCCACACATTGAAAAAAATGAACCACTGATACACACAAAAAACATGTATGATTTTCAAAATAAGTGAGTGAAAAAATACAGACAAAAAGAATACAGACTATATAATTCTACGTAAAATTATAGCAAAAGCAAACTACTCTATGATAAGATAAAGCAAATCAGTTATGGCCTAGAGATGAAAGTAGAGGGAAAATGGATTACAAAAGGGCATTAGAAACTTTGGGAAGGGGGTGATAAAAATATGCATTATCTTAATTGTGGTGACAATTTCACAAGTGAATAAATATGTCAAAACTTACTAAATTATATGCTTTAAATATGTACACTTTGGTGAATGTTAATTCTACTTCAATAAAGGTGAAAAAGCAAAACAAATAAAAAGAAAAAATATTGGTAATACATACCAAAATTTTAAATACTCTGCTGTTAGAAATTTCTCTTATATACTCACATATACACACAGATAAGAATGTGCACTGAAAACTTGTGATATTAAACATCTGGAAACAACCAAAACTTACATTAATATATGACAGGTTACATAAATTACACTTGACCCTTGAACAACTCAGGTTTGAATTGTGTGGGTCCATTTATACACAGATTTTTTTTCAATAAACACTGTAAATGTATTTTTCTCTTCCTTATAATTTTCTTTTTTTTATTGATTTCAGAGAGGAAGGGAGAGAGAGAAACATCAATGATGAGAGAGAACCACCGATCGGCCGCCCCCTGCACGCCGCACACTGGGGATCGAGCCCACAACCTGGGCATGTGCCCTTGACTGGAATCGAACCCAGGACCCCTCAGTCCACAGGCTGACACTCTATCCACTAAGCCAAACCAGCCAGGGCTATAATTTTCTTAATAACATTTTTTCTTTAACTTGCTTTATTGTAAGAATACAGTATATAATACATGTAACATACAAAATATGAATTAATCAACTATTTATGTTATCAGTAAGCTTTCTGATCAATAGTGGGCTATTAGTAGTTAAGTTTGGTGAGAGTCAAGTTATATGAGAATTTTTAACTGCTTGGGGGTCAGCACCCCTCATCCCCCACATTGTTCAAGGGTCAACAGTAATACATTTTCAAAAGCTGAAGTGCTCTGCAAGTACAGCATAGGAATGCAGTCAATAATATTGCAATAACTATGTATGGTGTCAGTTGGGTACTGGAAATATCTGGGGTGGGTGGCTACTATGTAAAGTATATGATTATCTAACCACTATACTATACACCTGAAACCAATACAAAATAATATTGAAAGTAAACTGTAATTGAAAATTTTAAAAAAAGAAACAAACTTAAGAGCAAAAAAAAAAATGACATACATCTGTATGCTCAAACATGAGAAGTTATCCAGTCCTATATAATAATACCCTACTATGCAAATCGACTGGACAGTGGAACGACCAGTCGCTATGACACGCACTGACCACCAGGGGGAAGATGCTCAACGTAGGAGCTGCCCCCTTGTGGTCAGTGCACTCCCACAGGGGGAGCGTCTCTCAGCCAGAAGCCAGGCTCACAGCTGGCGAGCGCAGCAGCGGTAGCAGGAGCCTGTCCCACCTCTGCTGCAGGCAGGCGGTAAGGAGCGAGGGGTCCCAGACTGCGAGAGCCCCGGACTGCGAGAGGGATGTCTGATTGCTGGCTGATCCCGGGGAGCAGGCCTAAGCCGGCAGGTGGACATCCCCCAAGGGGTCCCGGACTGCGAGAGGGTGCAGGCCAGGCTGAGGGAGACCCCCCCAACAGTGCACAAATTTCATGCATCGGGCCTCTAGTATATTGATAAATGAATGAACTAAATTGCAAAGAAAGTCATATAGCACAATCCTCATTGTGTTTAATTTTCACAAAAAAAGAAATGCATATGCATAAAAATTTCTAGCTGTGGTTACATATAGTTGAACAGCACCCTTAGCATACTTAAAAGTCTCTATTAGTGCAAATACTTTAAAATTTTTCACAAAGAAACACTACATAATAAAGATTGACACCACCACTCTTAATAATAATAATTAAGTGCCAAATAAATATTAGCTGCTACATGCCAGGCATAACATCATCCCAAGCACTCTGTACAACTTGCCACTTATTTAATCTTCACAACAAACCTGTAAAGTAAGTAATATTCTTTTTTTTTAATATATTTTTATTGATTTCAGAGAGGAAGGAAGAGGAAGAGAGATAGAAACATCATTGACGAGAGAGAACCATTGATCAGCTACCTCCTGCACGCCCTCTACTGGGGATCGAGCCCGCAACCCAGGCATGTGCCCTTGACCAGAATCAAACCTGGGACCCTTCAGCCGATGTTCTATCCACTGAGCCAAACCAGCCAGAGCAGTAATATTCTTTTAATCACCATTTTAGAGATTTAGGAATCTGGGAGTGGGGGTTTCAAAAACTCTTCTAAAGGTCACACAACTAATAAGTGGTAGCACAAGAATTTAACTCGTTTATTTTATTCCAAAGCTGATGCTTTTAACCACTGCACCAAAATGTCTCTCTGTAAGCATAATCTAGAAACCAACATCCCATAAATGAGTACAGCAATTGGGAACACAGTGTTAGTAAAAAGAATATAATCAAAAACACAGTTTTAATTTCTGTTTCTATGTTTTGGTAGGAAAAAACCCTGGTATTTACATATGTATACAATTGTCCTCTGTTAGGTATTTTATTAATCAATCTACTTTGGCCATATGTTTTCAATAATTTCTTACATTCTAACTTCTACATATAATATATAAGTGTTAGTTTCTATTCTAATTCCAAATTATATAAACCCAAAATACATAAAGCCAACAGGAGACACAAATAATATATTTCCCAAGGGGGAATTATGAGCACTAAACTTACACTAGCAGTGGCAATTTATTATTATTGACACCATTCCTACTATAAATTGTATGTTTTTGCATTTAGTTGCAGCACATTACATAGATTGCTTTTTGCAATTAACCTCCACAAGAAATTAAATATTAATAAATGTGCCAGTTACAATTATGAGAAATAAGACATTCATAATCTGAATGCAGAAACATCCATTGTAACATATTACACTTTACATCTTAAAAAATATATTTAAACTACCTTAAGAGTAAGTTTTTGTCTTTAAATTTTTACTTATAAACCTCAACCTCCCAAAGAAACTCACTCCCTTTGCTATCAATTGATTGGGATGAGAGCAAATATGGATAAGGAATTTTTATCTACTAACAACATATTTTATTAAATTTTAAGATATTATGTATTCATTTGACTGGCAATATTAGCATTTTTAGAAAATAAAGTAATATGTAGCTCAGCAAATTCCTGTTCCATAAAAACTGCACATTATATAATATTGATTTCTACCTAATTCTTCATTTGCGTGTATGGGCAACACAAGAATCAGAAGGCAAAAATTAAAATAAATGTTCAGTAAAAATATTATGCATAATCTTTTCTGTTGCCAAAAATATTTTAATATATTTTCAATAAAACAAAATATATACCTTAAAGTATTTTAAAATAAAACTAAAAATAAAAAATATTAAAATATTTTTAATGACACCACCACTCTTAATAATAATAATTAAGTGCCAAATAAATATTAGCTGCTACATGCCAGGCATAACATCAGCTACCTCCTGCACGCTACATGCCAGGCATAACATCATCCCAAGCACTGGGATATAGAATATAGAAATACACCCTTCAAATAGTTCTCATATATGCTCCAATAGATCTCAAAAAGACAACATCACACTTCACAATCCTATTACTTTTTTAGTTACTTTCCACTCTAACTCCACAGATCAGTACCAAAAAAATAAGAGCAAATAAAACAACTTGTTTTGAGAACATTATCTGAAACAGAACTGATGCTCTGTTTATTGACAAGTTAATTATATCTAGGAAGTAAACATTATAGAAATATTTATGAAGAAATTATACTAACATTGGTAAATTTCAAGACATTTATATTTTAATAAAATGAACTGTTTCAAACTAAATCAGAGTTAATGCGAGATGCAGTTTGCTTCAGCTACTTGAAATTAGAATAGCAGGCTCATTAAATATATATAAATCAGTGATGCAGAGGCACTGCACCATATTGATGGAGCCCTCATTAATTTTCAATGATATAGCCACTATCATATTTGTGTTCTAAAAAAATCGAGTGAGGTATACAACCATTTCTCTTCACTTCAAAACTCTGTTTTTCACATATTTTAACTTAGTAAATGAAAGGAAACCTAATAATCCAAAACATTTCTAATGAAGTTCATTAAATTTTCTATTTTCTTGTCTTTTTTAGAGAGACTATATATGTTTACTCGTAAATGTATATAGTATATATTTCTTGATATACAATATCAAAAACTGAAATATGCAAAATAAAAATACTACAAAATAACTAACTTATCCTTATGAGGTAGTTGATATAATCTTCCTAGACATTTGAATATAACACAAAGTAAAGTCTAAATTATAGATTTTTCAGAGATATTGTGAGATCTTTTGCTCTCCAAAAAAAGGGAAATAAACTTTGCTTCTAATTTAACTAAAAAGAAAAAGTTACCCTCCAAATCATTTTATTACATAATCAATACTTCATAGTTAGGCTTCCTACTTTGTATATGACTATATCTCAAGAACAAAATACTATGACATTGTTTATATATTATCAAAGAAAAAGATATGGCAAAATACAGAATTGATGGAAAAATCATTATATTTAAAGTTTTTTTATTTTAAGCTAGTATCTTGGAAACTAAAATATAAAGAGAAAATTGTTCTAAGCATATTAAATTGATTTTGATAATATTGTAGTATTTTTCATTTCTTACTTAAAATGGGTTTGAGTTGCAAACTCATTGCCTTACATTGACAAGAATTTTATTTAGCAAATGTGATCAAATTTTATTTGCATAATCCCTATCTGGGATTTACACAGAAAGAAAAAAATGGAACTGGCAGGTGGGCAATAGAATCATACAACCTTTCTTAGGCTTCAGTTGCCCCATTATTACGAAAGGGAGGACAGGTGTAGAATAGAACTAAAATGATAATTGCTAAACTCCTTCCCATTTTAAATTAACTGAGTCTGCCAGCTTCCTATCAATCCTTTTGACAAAACGAATAGTTCTGTAGCATGTACTTTTGCACAGACTTCCATCCTCAGCCTGACAGCCAAATCAGACATCACATTCCACCTTCCTAAAGGTTCTAATCCTATAAAATAAAACCCTAATATGCAAATTGACTGAACGGTGGAATGACCAGTGGCTATGACATGCACTGACCACCAGGAGGCAGACGCTCGACGCAGGAGCTACCCCCTGGTGGTCAGTGCACTTCCACAGGGGGAGCGCCGCTCAGCCAGAAGCCGGGCTCACGGCTAGTGAGCGCAGCGGCGGTGGCGGGAGCCTCTCCTGCCTCTGCAGCAGCGCTAAGGACCCCTCGGGGGATGTCCAACTGCTGGCTTAGGCCCACTCCCTAGCAGGCGGACATCCCCCAAAGGGTCCCAGACTGTGAGCGGGCGCAGGCCGGGCTGAGGGACACCGCCACCCCAGTGGACAAATGTCGTGCACCAGGCCTCTAGTATTTATTTATTTTTTTTTTTTAAATTTTTATTAAGGTATTATATGTGTACATATCTTACCATTGCCCCCCACCCCCACCCCACTCCCATACATGCCCTCACCCCCCAATGTTTTGCATCCGTTGGTTACTCTTATATACATGCATATAAGTCCTTCAGTTGATCTCTTATTTCCCCCACCTCTCCCTAACCTTACCACTGTAATTTGACAGTCTGTTTGATGCTTTACTGCCTCTGTAACTATCTTTTTGTTCATCAGTTTATAATGTTTTTCATTATCCCCAAATGAGTGGGATCATGTGGTATTTTTCTTTCATTGACTGGCTTATTTCACTTAGCATAATGTTCTCTAATTCCATCCAAGTGCCTACAAATGGTAGTAATTCCTTCTTTTTTACGGCAGCATAGTATTCCATTGTGTAGATGTACCATAGTTTTCTGATCCAGTCATCTGCTGATGGGCACCTAGGCTGTTTCCAAATCTTAGCTATTGTAAATTGTGCTGCTATGAACATAGGGGTGCATATATCCTTTCTGATTGGTGTTTCTGGTTTCTTAGGATATATTCCTAGGAGTGGGATTACTGGGTCAAATGGGAGTTCCATTTTCAGTTTTTTGAGGAAACTCCATACTGTTCTCCACAGTGGCTGCACCAGTCTGCATTCCCACCAGCAGTGCACGAGGGTTCCTTTTTCTCCGCATCCTCGCCAACACTTGTCGTTTGTTGATTTGTTGATGATAGCCATTCTGACAGGTGTGAGATGGTATCGCATTGTTGTTTTGATTTGCATCTCTCGGATAATTAGTGACTTTGAGCATGTTTTCATGTGTCTCTTGGCCTTCCTTCTGTCTTCTTTCGAAAAGCTTCTATTTAGGTCCGTTGCCCATTTTTTTATTGGATCATTTATCTTCCTTTTATTAAGTTGTATAAGCTGCCTGTAGATGTTGGAAATTAAACCTTTATCAGTGATACCATTTGCAAATATGTTCTCCCATACAGTGGGGTTTCTTGTTGTTTTGTTGATGGTTTCTTTTGCTGTGCAAAAGCTTTTTATTTTGATGTAGTCCCATTTGTTTATTTTCTGTTTGGCTTCCATTGCCCTAGGGGCAGTATCACTGAAAAAGTTCTTTTGGCATATGTCTGAGATTTTGCTGCCTGTGGATTCCTCTAGTATTTTTATGGTTTCCCGTCTTATATTTAAGTCCTGTACCCATTTTGAGTTTATTTTTGTGTATGGTGTAAGTTGGTGATCTAGTTTCATTTTTTTGCATGTATCTGTCCAATTTTCCCAACACCATTTATTAAAGAGACTGTCTTGACTCCATTGTATGCTCATGCCTCCTTTGTCAAATATTAAATGCGCATATTGGTTTGGGTCGATATCTGGATTCTCTATTCTGTTCCATTGATCTATATGTCTGTTCTTGTGCCAGTACCAGGCTGTTTTGATGACAGTGGCTTTGTAATACAGCTTGAAATCTGGTATTGAGATCCCTCCTACTTTATTCTTCTTTCTCAGGATTGCTGTGGCTATTCGGGGTCTTTTTTTATTCCAGATGAATTTTTGGAGAGTTCTTTCTAGGTCTGTGAAATACGCCGTTGGTATTTTAATGGGGAGTGCATTGAATCTATAGATTGCTTTGGGTAGTATGGACATTTTAATGATGTTGATTCTACCAATCCATGAACATGGTATGTTCTTCCATCTGTTTACATCTTCCTCTATCTCTTTTTTCAGTGTCCTGTAGTTTTCCGCATATAGGTCTTTTACCTCCTTGGTTAGGTTTATTCCTAAGTATCTTAATTTTTTTGGTGCGAAGGAAAATGGGATTGCTTTTTTAGTCTCTCTTTCTGTAAGTTCATTGGGGCCTCTAGTATTTAGATATTCCTCTTCAGTGGCTGCTCCACAAAAACATTTATGCATTTGGAACTACCTAAACATTTTTGTTCCCTTGATGCTAATTTTGAAGTTTAGAGTATACCCACCAAAATTATTTGCTTCCCCAAAGGCCCTTTTTCCCAAATCAGGAGAATGGTTACAATTAGGTTTCAAAATTTCAGGTTTCTGTTTCTTTAGTAATACTTTTTTTTTAACATTTTCTTTTTTTTTTTTTTTTAATTCTCACTGGAGGATATGTTTTTATTTATTTGAGAGAGAAAGGGAGAGGGAGGGAAGAAGGGAAGGAGGGACATATCAATGTAGAAGAAGAAACATTGACAAGTTACATCCCTGACTGGGAATAGAACCTGGGACCTTTCAGTGTAGGTTTGATGCTCCAACCAACTGAGCCACACTGGCCAGGGCTAATAGTACTTTTTTATTTATTTTTATATATATACTAGAGGCACGGTGCATGGATTCATGCACCGGTGGGGTCCCTTGGCCTGGCCTGCGGGGATCAGGCCAAAATGGGCTCTCCGACATCCTCCGAGGGGGTCCCAGATTGCGAGAGGGCAGTTCTCAGGTGACGCACCCCAGAATCGGCCTCCTCTTTGGTTCCAGGTGCATCACCCGAGAACCGCAGCTGCCAAGTCACCACAGCTCGGCAGCTCCTGTGTTCAGCGTCTGCCCCCTGGTAGTCAGTGTGCGCCATAGCTACCAGTCAGACGGTCAGATGGTTGGATGGTCGCTTAGGCTTTTATGTATATAGATACACATACATTTCTTTAATTGATTTCAGAGAGGAAAGGAGAGGGAGAGAGATAGAAACATCAATGATGAGAGAGAATCATTGATCAACTGCCTCATGCACGTCCCCCACTGGGGATCGAGCCCGCAACCTGGGCATGTGCCCTGGACTGGAATCAACCCCAGGACCCTTCAGTCCGAAGGCTGACATTCTATCCACTGTGCCAAACCAGCTAGGGCTAACAAATAGTTTGTTTCACACACTGCATAGAGCCCACTTTCAAGCATTAATTACAAAAAATCTTACATAATAAGAGAGAAATATGCTAATTATACATTAACGCCGTGAGGCGTAACGACCGACCGCGTAACTACCGGATCACGGATCTGCAGGAGGGTGGGGCAGCAAACTACAAGCAGGAGGTGGAGAGCTACAGGAGGCAGGGCAGCAAGCTATGAGGGGGGAGGAGAGAGTTGGAGGGAGCTACAGGAGGGCGGGGCAGCAGGCAGAGAGCTACAGGAGGGCAGCAGCGAGCTACTGGTGCACAGATTTGTGCGCAGGGCTACTAGTATATATATATATATAACTCTAAACTTCCTTTTTCTTCTTTATAAAGAAAAAAGAAAAATTAATTTCCTTTCAATGATTCGAAAGAACTAAAACACTATAAAACTAAGGGGGGCAGTAACCAAGTGTGCCACATTCACTACTGTATATCCAGCACAGTGTTTTCCAAAAGTGCTTGAGCACAAGATTCTCTTAGTATAAAATGCAAGGTCCCTCCCCCAAAGATCTATGGTAGAATGCATAAATTTGTATTCTAAATAGGAACCCAAGATGTTTAACCCAAGAGGATAAGACAAGACTGGGAATCAGTGGCAGGGAAAATTTATTGAGTGTATGAGAAAAACTGCAAACTTTTATTTATTAGTAAACACCAGCAACTAATAAATTACTTGAGTCTCATTTTGCTTCTTTGAAAATAGACTTAACACATTTAATATGTTTTTACTGATTTTAGAGTGAGATTGAAAGGGAGAGAGAGAAACACTGATGAGAGAGAGAAACATAGATCAGCTGACTCCTATACCTGCCCTGACCGGAAATTGAACTGGTGACCTCTCTGTGCATGGGTCCAGAGGCTCAACCAATTAAGCCACACCTGCTACGACTATACTTAACACATTCTAAATTTAAAGAAAACCTTAAAATCACTAGGTTAACTTTTCATTCAATTATTCTCTATTTACTATATCAGGCACTACTTGCTAAGTAAGCAGGAAGTAAATTGCCAAAAAGACTCCTGAAACTTAACATAAAATTGTGTATTTGGGCATTTAGAATACTGAAAGTAACATTATATAGTTGATTATCTATATTAAACTAAATATAACTTTACTCTCATATTTATCTGATTCCTTAAACTTAAACTGTGCCTCATCTAATCCTCACAGTAACCCTGAGAGGTATATACTTCTGGTAAACCCCTCATACAGATAAACAAAAAAAACAAAGGCTTAAAAAAATGATTAATTTTCCCTAAATCACAGAGCAAAAAGTAAGTTGCAAACCTATGGTTCAAACTCAGGCAAACTATCATTACATGTCTGTTACACATAACATTTTAACCCTACAGAAGAAAAAAGGCAATGAGAAAATAAATTAATTCTGTCTCTGTTTATACTTATACTAGAGCCCGATGCACGAAATTCGTGCAAGGGGCTTGGCCCTTGCAGCCGCGGCGGTTTGCCTCAGCCCTCGCAGCCCCAGCTTCGTCCGGAAGGTCGTTCGGCTGTCCAGTCTAATTAACATATTATGCTTTTATTATTATAGATCCCTAAAGGAAAGTGCTATTTTTTCAGGTTCTTGCAGAATAAATTAATTTGCATTTTAACAAATAAATTTGAACATCTACTAGACAGCTTCATATTACCTGTTTGAATCATAGAATACAAATCTGATAATATAACTTCCAGGGAAAGAGATCCTAAAGAGTGCCCATCCATGAAGCCAGAATTCCTATGGAACTTTCTAATACCTACAAAGGCAAAACCTTACAAAAGGTTTCTTCTAAGACAGAAAAATACATATATAAATATATTTTTTCCTCTAAGACAGAAAAATATATAAATGTAAATATATAAATACATATGGAGAGAAAGAAAGAACTAGCCAACAAATAAAATTAATCTTAAAAAAGAATTCCCAGTATAGAAAAAAAATTAAAAAACAGCCACATGGGGATAGGGCTCCATATACACATACAAAAAGAAACATTATGAATAACATAAGTACTAAATACTTAGTAATCAGTTTTCTTTTAATATATTTTCATTGATTTCAGAGAAAAAGGGACAGGGAGAGATAGAAACATCAATGATGAGAGAGAATCATTGATCAGCTGCCTCCTATATGCCCTCTTTTGGGGATCGAGCCTACAACCTGGGCATGTGCCCTGACCCGGAATCGAACCATGACTTCCTGGTTCATAGGTCGACGCTCAACCACTAAACCATGCCAGCTGAGCAGTAATCACAGTTTTAAGAACTATAACACTAACTTACACTCTGTAAGAGAATAAACAGAAATGATTATATTAGCACACATTAGATCTTAAAGACTAAAGTGCACTAAGAGTCATTTTTGGTCAAACCAAAAAATATATATTACAGCCATAAATAACCAATTCATAGTGAAGTGCTCAAATTGTGTAAATAGGGTGATCAGCACTCTCTGCTATATTGGAAAAGAAAATTACAGCTAACAAAAATAACAAAAGAAATTTTTTTAATATATTAATTTTTTACAGAGAGGAAGGGAGGGATAGAGAGCTAGAAACATTGATGAGAGAGAAACATCGATCAGCTGCCTCCTGCACAGCTTCTACTGGAGATGTGCCCGCAACCAAGGTAGATGCCCTTTACCGGAATCGAACCTGGGACCTTTCAGTCCGCAGGCTGATGCTCTATCCACTGAGCCAAACCGTTTAGGGCCAAAAATTTTTAATGTTATGAGTTTTATTAATGACATAGAACAAAGAAAAGACTAAAACTATTGACTATGATTTTCTCAATAATTATTAACTAAATTACCCAAATTTTAAGAGATTGAAGGGGGCTAAAATTATCTATTCTAAATAAATGAACAGATCAAAGTTAAGTGGCTGGCCAGAACTGGCCAGTCTACTGCAAAACTAGAACCTAGATTTTCTAATTCGTGATTTGTGTTCTTTCTACTATTCTATGAAATTGAATTATTAAAACACATGGGACACCAATTCATATATGCAGTGAAAGCAAAAACCACTTCCTTCAAAGAGAATGATCTTGAGATCTTCAGTGTAATTAACATTCAGAAGATATGAGATATTAATTTTCTAGCACTATTCTGCAACTTTTTATTTTAATCAACATCAAAACACTCCATTAAAAAAAGAGTACTTAGGGCCCAGCCGGCTTGGCTCAGTGGTTGAGCATCAACCTATGAATCAGGAGGTCACGGTTTGATTCCTGGACAGGGCACAGGCCTGGGTTGCGGGCTCCATCCCCAGTGTGGGGAGTGCAGGTGCCAGCCAATCAATGATTATTTCTCATCATCATCGTTTCTATCTATCTCTCCCTCTCCCTTCCTCTCTGAAATCAATAAAAATATTTTTTAAAAATAAAAAATAAAAATGAATACTTAGAAAAGTACTAGGGAAGAAGCTGAGTTAGTAAAAAAAATTCAGAAACTAAAAAAAGGAAAGAAATGCTAAACAAACACAAGGTAAAGAAAATAAACATGTATGTACACATAAAACTGAGACTAAAGGAAGTAAATGCCTCAACAACAGTAAGGCCAGCTTTTCCTAACAAAAATAATACAGTAAATGATGCCAAACAGGCATTCCCACCATGAGCAACCATAAAACAAAATGTATGAGACAACTGTTTACAGGAATTAGATAACAGGCAGCACAAAAACTATAATCCTTCAGAGATGAGAAACTCACAAAGTAAGCCCTACAATCGCCTCTGTTTTTTACCTGGAGAAAATTTCCATGACCATGGCCCAGCAAGCAAGAGTTTAAGAGCACAGTGGTTGTGCTAAACTGAACAGGCATAATTCAGTGCAGTGGATAAGGTTGAAATCTGCAAGGCAGAAAGTCCAGAAGTCTGTATAGGGAACCCCCATAAGTCCTTGGCCAAGGAAGGGGCTGCATATGTGCAGGACAAAACCAACCAAGGCTTAAAGGAGAGTGACTGAGAAAGGAATAAAGGGTAGTTAAGAAGTGCTGGTTACAACTTGTATTTCCCACCAAGCCATAGTAGAGAAACCACATGAACACCTTATTAACTAACACCTCAGACATGCAGTGGAGATACCAAAATGGCCTCAACTAAGAGTAAGAACTGCATCCTAGAATAAGAGACTTATTCTAGACCAGGGATGGGCAAACTTTTTGACTCAAGAGCCACAATGGGTTCTTAAACTGGACCGGAGGGCCGGAACAAAAGCATGGATGGAGTGTTTGTGTGAACTAATATAAATTCAAAGTAAACATCATTACATAAAAGGGTACCGTCTTTTTTTTTTTAATTTCAATAGTTTTATTCATTTCAAACATTTTAACATGAAGAATGTAAACACTAATTATTATAATTTGAAACTTCAAAAAATGGAGGAATCATAGCACAATAACATACCTTATATTGAAGATGGCAAAGGCAAAATAAAATTGCCTAACAAAGGAAAGGTACAAAAGCCTTTCAAATTAAACTTAAATATAATAAAATAATTTAAAACTAAAACAAATAGAAAAGAACAAAATGTGTAAACAGTAAATTAAACATTTTCTTTAGTGCAACTTCCAAATTATGCCCGGGACGTAGATGTAGATGGCAATGTAGACTGAGTTGAAAGGTTTTTGGTCTTTAAAACATCAACTTCAGTGGGAACAGTGTTGTTGGTCTCCTCTTTTAGCTAATGCATCAAAGTCTGGAGTTAGTTTTGTTGTGGCTATTCTCAGGATAGATCTGAGGTGTTCGTCAGTTAAGCTGGATCTGTGAGGGGCTTTGTTGATGTTCATGACGCTAAATGTCTGCTCACAAACATAGGTTGACCCAAACAGCACCAGTATCTTCTGTGCCATCCTCCGGATGTTTGGAAAAGTGGCTTCATTAAGTGAAGCATAAAAGTCTCTTAGTTCAAGAGAGCTGAATTTCTCCTTTAGGACAAAATCAGACTGAAGATCGATGAGTTCCAGTTGCACCTCTTCTGGTGCTGTTTCAGGGTTTTGTGACAAAGGACAGGCCACCAGTTGAAGTGACTGGTCAATTTTTTCAACATCAGAAAACGGACGACAGAATTCTGCATGCAAGTCATCCAGTGATTTGCTCTATTTCTTCACGTTTTGGATGTTCTCCTTCTGTGTGGCTAGTGTGGCAAAATGAGTGAAGACTTTGTCTGAAATTTGTCTGGAAAAGAAAATCAGCTTCGATTTAAAGGCTTTCACATTAGTGTACATGTCATGTACATACTGATCTTTCCCCTGTAGCTTCACATTTAGCTCATTCAAATGTGAAAATATATCTACAACAAATGCAAAGTCACACAGTCAATTCTTGTCACTCGGCTCAGTAAATTCGTCAGACTTCCCCTTTAATTTCAAAAATGCACCAATCTCTTCTTTGAGCTCCCACACTCGTTGGAAAACTTTGCCCAAACTCAACCAGCGGACACGAGAGTGGTAAAGTAAGTCGTGGTGATCCGCATCAGTTTCCTCCAGAAACTTAATGAACTGACGGTGCTGAAGTCCCTTTGCTCGAATAAAATTAACAAGCTTTACGACTGGATTAACAACATGATTAAGTTGTAATATAGACTTGCACAATGATTCCTGGTGAATAATACAGTGAAGAAAAATAACATCTTGGTTAGGGTTCTCCTCTTTCACTTGATCCTGAATTCTTTTTAGCAGTCCAACATTTTTTCCAGTTAAATTTGGAGATCCATCTGTCGTGACATTAGCAAGTTTACTCCATGGTAGCTTCATTTTCTCGATGACAGTAGACACCCGGTCATACAAGTCCTCTCCCCGTGTTTTTCCTTTCAGTGGCTCCATGGCTAAAAACTCCTCCGTAATTTCAAAATTGTCACTAATCCCTCGGACAAAAATTAAGAGCTGAGCAGTGTCCTTTATGTCATTACTTTCATCCAATGCTAGTGAATAAAACTTAAAGAACTCTGCCTTACTATTTAACTTGCTGGCCAAGTCTTCATTAATCAGTTCCACTCAACGAGTCACTGTCCTGTGCGATAAGCTGAGTTTTTCAAACTTGCCTTTGCTCTCTGGACACAAGAGACCTGCTGTCTCTATCATACATTCTTTCAAAAACTCGCCTTCAGAGAGAGGTTTGCTAGCTTTTGCTAATTTGAATGATAGCATAAAACTTGCTTTGGTAGTTGTCTCTTGAATTGCAGTTTGTCTGTGAAAGACATTTTGCTCAGCCTGTAATTTAGCCATCAACCTCTGTGCAGTAGCCTCCCGTTCTTGAGGTGACTGCTTGCTAGCATAGTTGCCATGCTTTGTGGCAAAGTGACGGCTGAGATTGTACTCTTTGAAGACTGCAAGTGTTTCGTGGCTTATCAGACATACTGGTATTGATCGGACTTCGGTGAAAAAATATTTTGTTGTCCACTCCCTCTTAAACACTTGGCATTCACTGTCCACTTTCCTTTTCTTTGGTCCACTCATGTTTGATATTGGGCTAAAACCAACAGTACTGTTCTCTTATTAAATTCTTTACTAAAATAAGACAGTAAAGTATAAAAACAAGTGATTAAATTTGCTCTACTATAACATTTTTGGTCTTCTAAAAAATATATATATAACAAAATCATCTGAAAAAGTTCAGACATGGGACAGAGGTACACCCTGACCATAGAGAACAACCCCTTTCCTCCATAGGAAACCTGTGTATCTTTCACACAGGCCCTTTGTTTATGGTAACATACATAGCTGCACATTGCTGTGTCTTCCAGACACACTTGTATGGGAGGTGCTAGGGCAGTGCAAACATGGGTAACCAGTAGTTACCACTAGCACTTCCGTTATTGGCAAAAAACAGCCGCAGTGCACATAGTGTGAAAGAGCCTATTATCAATGTCAGATTGCATCCACTGGACTCTATAAAAACAATCAAGTGCCACTTTTAAATGCCCATTGCAACAGTTTTTCTTATTAAAAGCTGGAAATGGCAGGATATTTATATATATACCCCTACTGTGACAGCCTGGCAGAGCATTACAAAAGAGAAAACCCAGCATTTGGTGATGTCCATAATACAAGACTTCAGGCTGTCATTACCAGGAAAGGGTTTCATCCAAGTATTAGATATGAACATTTGGTTTTCAGTTTTTCATTTGTCCAATTACTTCTGAAACCCTGAAATTAAGCCATTTTGTAATAAAATCTTTAGTTCATCACATTTCTATACAATCTTTTTGTTCAACCCACTGAATTAGGGTTCGTTCACACTAGCCGTGCTGTCGTTGCAGTGTGGTGCAGTACTGCAATGCAGCGCAGCTAGGGTTAATGCAGGGTACACAGGTTTCCATCATGTTTGCGTTGATGCTAATGTGCAGTGGTGCATGTTAACACAAATGCCCTGTAGCACGCGTTTTTACAGGCGCAAGGGGGAGAAGCAAACGCAGCGCAAAATGCATTTGTTTTGCCGCTAACACATGCGGTTAGTGGCCATGGTAGCGTTACTGATACCGCATCCCTATCAGCAAAAAAATGCAGCTGCAGCATGGCTAGTGTGACATGTCCTCTGTGTGTCTTTTTCACTGCTGCGCGCGTCCACAGTGGGAAAAAAAACTGCAGTGGATACAAGCCCTAAAAGCTGAAAGTCTTTGTTGTTTTATTAACAAGTCATTGTTTTATACAGAATGTGGGAACAGGAAAAAATTGTGTTTGAGTAGACCTCTTAATCTTACCTCAGAAAGGCTCTGATACTGTGCTCTCCAGGGGCGTGTGTCCCTACATCACCACGATAACGTGTCTACGCATTCCCAGGGTGATGTCGGGAGACGTGTCCGCGGGCATTACAAGGAGCCTCTGGAAGATTGAGAGGTTGTTCCTTCTACTGAATGGGCGGATATAAATCCTCCCTCTCAGAAGAAGGAGCTGCGGCCGTGTTTCCCGACGTTGCCATGTTAACACTGCTGCTGGTGAAGGAGCGGAGGGAAGAGCAAGAGAACCCTCCGCTCTTTCGGCTCCGCGGGCCGGATAGAACAGCCGAACGGGCTGGATCCAGCCCGCGGGCCGTAGTTTGCCCACGGCTGTTCTAGACTCACCCAAACATGTCTAAAATCAAACCCCAAAGAGTTTTCAAAGTTTCAGAGGTTGAGTTGCACTAAAGCAAGGAAACACATTGAGTTCTGAACAAATCCATCCTAGCCAAAATTAAAACGAAGCCTACAAAGTTCAAGGTGATCAGCCAGTAAATGAATTACGTACAAGAATTTTAAAAAAAGAATAACCTCATAGCCTGGCCAGTGGTTGAGCGTCAACCTATGAACCAGAAGGTCACAGTTCAGTTTCTGGTCAGGGCACATGCCTGGGTTACAGGCTCGATCCCCAATGGGGGGTTTACAGGAGGCAGCCAGTCAATGATTCTTTCTCATCATTGATGTTTCTATCTCTCTTGCCCTCTCCCTTCCTCTCTGAAATCAATAAAAATATTTTTAAAAAATAACAATAAATTAAAAAACAAACAGTGCTTCACAGAGAGATAACACATTCAGAACCCCTAAGTTGTACCATCTACACAATCCAGTATACAACTGAAAAAAGTACTATACATGAAAAAAGTGTGACCTATGGTCAAAAAGAGGGCATAGCCCTGGTCTATGTGGTTAGTGCACGAGCCTGCACACCAAAGGGTTACAGGTTCAACTCCCCATCAAGGTTGCAGTTTCAATCCCTGGCACTGGTCAGGGCATGTGTGGGAAGCAACCAATCAATGAAAGAGTTCACATCAATGTTTCTCTCTCTCTCTCTCTCTCTCTCTCTCTCTCTCTCTCTCTCTTTTCCTTCCTTCCTCTCCCTTTCACTCTCTCTAAAATATCAATAGAAAAAGTATCAACAGGTAAGGATTAACAAACAAACAAAAAGCGAGTATAGTAAAAAATAGTCTAACATACATGTAACTGGAGTTCCAAAATGAGAAGAGAGTGAATGCAGAAAAAATCACTGAAATTTTCCAGAAAGGATGAAAAAACATTGATTTACAAATCTTAGCTCAGTAAACCTCAACTACAAAGAAAACCACATCTTGCCTTATCATACTCAAATTGCTAGAAACCAAAGATAAAATCTTGAAAGCAGTACCAAAAATTTTTACATAAAGAGGACCAAAGATATGAGTAACAGCTAACAAACAATGAAGACTATAAAACAATGAAATGCTATCTTTCAAGCGTTGAAATGCCAACCCAAAATATCATATTCAGCAAAAATATCCTTCAAACAGTAGGATGAAATAAAAACACTTTCAGATAAACAAAATCTGGGAAACTTCTTCAACAATAGTCCTGGACTATAAGAAATGCTAAACAATATTCTTCAGGCAGAAGAAAATCAATACAAATGTAAAATCCTATCAAAGAAAATAAGAAGGACACCAAAGATGGTAAATAAGTAGATGAACATAAAAGACTACATTTCACCACTGCATTAACCAGGATGGCTATAATAAAAAAAGACAAATAAGTGTTAACAAAATATGTACAGAAACTGGAACTGTCATACACTGCTGATGGGAATGTAAAATGGTGCACCTGCTTTGGAAAACAGTCTTAGAGTTCCTCAAATGATTAAACATAGAGTTATCATATGATCCAACAATTATAATCCTAATTACATATGCAAGGGGAGAAAATCATTTATCCACACAAAACCTTTTTTTTTCCCCACACAAAACCTTTTGCATGTATGTTCATAGCAGCATTATTCATAATAGCCAAAAAGTAGGGGGTGGAAGGGGGATGTCCATTAATTAATGAATGGATAAATAAAATGTGATATATCAATACAAAGGACTAGCATTCAGTAACAAAAAGAAATGAAGTCCTAATAAATGCTACAACATGGATAAACCTTGAAAAAATTATACCAAGTAAAAATCAATCACAGAGGATCATCCCAACATATAAAAAGCCAGGGGCTGTCATGACCGAAACAACCAGACAACCAAACAGCAGGCTGCGTGGGGCGACAAGGCTGGCAGGGGGGTTAGTGAGGGACAACCAAACGACTGAACAGAAGGCTGCACAGTGCAACCAGGCCGGCAGGGGGGGCAGTTGGGGGCAACCAGAACGGCAGGGGGGGCAGTTGGGGGCGACCAGGCCAGCAGGGGGTGGGCAGTTGGGAGCAACCAGGCCAGCGGGGGGGGGGGGGGGCAGTTAGGGGTGATCAGGCTGGCGGGGGGGGGCAGTTAGGGGTGATCAGGCAGGCAGGCAGGTAAGCAGTTAGGAGCCAGCGGTCTCAGATTGTGAGAGGGATGTCCGAGGGGTCCTGGATTGGAAAGGGTGCAGGCTGGGCTGAGGGGACACTCCCCTCCCCCGTGCACAAATTTCATGCACTGGGCCTCTAGTATATTATAAGATTCCATTTATATGACATGTCCAGAATAGGCAATCTGCAGAGACAGAAAGTAGATTAATGTCTGCCTAGAGCTAGGAAGCAAAAGGGGAAGGGAGAGAGTTGGGGGGAAGGATTGGAGGGTAATGGTTAAAATGTTCTAAAATTGACTATGGTGATGGATGCACATCTCTGAGAATACAGCAAAAGCCACTAAACTCTACACTTTAATTAAGTTTATGGCATGTTAATTATATCTCAATAAAGGTGTTTTTTTAAAAAGACACTTAATTTTCTACATTTCCTTAAAGACAACTGACTGTTTACAGCAAAATTAAGCCCTAGCCAATTTGGCACATGTGGGTAGTGTCCACCCAAGGAATGAAGGGTACCAGGTTCAATTCCAGTCAAGGGCACATACCTTGGTTACAGGCTCGATCCTGAACCTGGTCGGGGCACATGCAGAAGGCAACCAATCAATGTGTCTCTTTCACATCAATGTTTATCTCTCTCTATTTCTACCCCTCGTTCCACTCTCTCTAAAAAGCAATAGAAAAATATCCTCGCGTGAGGATTACCAAAAAAAAAAAAGCAAAAATAACAATACTGAATCATATATAGCAGTAAAAGATAGAACATCATCAGCATAAAGGACAAGAGTTAAGTGTCATTATTTTGTCCACATTTGTGGGGTATTGAAGTGGGAAGCGAAAAATAGGTTATGTCAGATGTTGATTCTAAATAGACTTTGAAAATAATAAATACTGTTATACCTAGGGAAACCTCTAAAAAATAATCAAAATAACAATAAAGACCTATTGCAATAGGCCAATTATTTAAAACATCAAATTAATCCAAAATAAGGCAGGAAAGGAACAAGAAGGGAAAAACAAAGAGACAAATGGAAAGCAAGTAGGTTTAAACCCAATGATATCAATAATCACATTAAATATAGAGGAACTAACACAACAATTAAAAAGCAGAGGTTGTTGGACCAATCTCTGGGGCTGGGGGGACAAGAAGAGATAAACCAAAAAAACTTATATACTTATATGCATAGCCCAGAGACACATGCAATAGGGTAGTGAATAGGGGGCTGGGAGGAGGAGGGTAAAAGGGGGGAATGGGAGACATCTGTAATACTATCAACAATTAAAAAAATATATTTTAAAAAAAGTAGAGCATGGCCAGCAGAGTCAAATAGGGAGAGGAATTCAACCAAAATAGAGAGATGAAGGTCCTTGGGCTTTAACCACAGGAAGGTCCTGCGGGATCTTGGTAAGGGAAGTTTTGGTTGAGTAGGGTTGTGGGGAGCTGATACCAGAACACAGATGTTTTGTTGAGTTGTACACTTGAAATCTATATGGTTTTGTGAACCAATGTCATCCCAAAAGTAAATAAATAAAAAGAAAAAAAGACATTAAATAATGACAAAAGGAAAAATTCATCATAAAGGCATAGCAATTCTAAGTATCTATGTACCTAATAAAATAGTTTCAAAATACATGAAGCATGACTGAACTAAAAGGAGAAATTCACAAATCCACAATCTAGTTGGAGTAATTGAAAAATGAGTAGATTAATTAGTAAGTATATAGAAGATATCAGTAACACTATCAACAAATTGCCCTAATCTACATGTATAATACACCTGTACCCAACAGCCACAGAATACACATTCTTCTCAAATATACATTGATTGCTCACCAAAACCGACCATATGCTAGCACAGTGGTCGGCAAACTCATTAGTCAACAAAGCCAAATATCAACAGTACAATGACTGAAATTTCTTTTGAGAGCCAAATTTTTTAAACTTAAACTTCTTCTACTGCCACTTCTTCAAAATAGACTCGCCCAGGCCGTGCTATTTTGTGGAAGAGCCACACTCAAGGGGCCAAAGAGCTGCATGTGGCTCGCAAGCCACAGTTTGCCAACCATGGTGCTAGACCTTAAACAAATTTTCAGAAAATGTCAAAAGACTGAAACTTAACAGAGTATGTTCTCTTAACACAACAGAATAAAATTAGAAATTAACATTTCTCAAAAGTCCTCTTTTCTAATTCTTCTACCCAGAATGAGTGTTTTTTCCAAACTATTCTGCCCAAAAGAGGTGCTGTTTTCTAATTTGTCCAGCATATCAGTCAAAATAAATAAATTAATATCAATTATGAATTATTCTTTCCAACAATAAATAAAATATAACCTTAATCTGATAAAGCTTCTAAATATAACTAACAATTTAGAGGAAACACAAAAGAACAGCCCTAGCTGGTTTGGTTCAGTAGATAGAGCATTGGACTGCGGACTGAAGGGTTCCGGGTTTGATTGCAGTCAAGGGCACATGCCCAGGGTTTCAGGCTCGATCCCCAGTTGGGAGCATCTAGGAGGCAGTTGGTCAATGATTCTCTCTCATCACTGATTCTTTCTATCTTTGTCTCTCTCCCTCTTCCTTCCTCTCTGAAATCAATAAAAATAGATTTTAAAAAAAGAAAGAACATATTACACAATACCACAGAGATGCAATCAGCAAAATTCAAACGAGTAACTCTTGCAAACTACCAAGTAACAACAATGAGTAAGAGAGAAAGAGTTACAGAGGAAAAAGGGAAGGAAGATCTTAAGTAAATATGGCAAAATATTGACTTTTATATATCAGGACATGTTTTGTTTATCCTACTAGTTTGTCTTATACATGTTTAAAACGAAAAAGGCAGATTTAATAAAATTAAATACATGTAACAGTTTCAGACACAAGTTTTGCCAAAAATGGTTGGGATAGAAATTAAATTTTTCAAGACTGTAGCTGAATGAGAATCCTATATAATAAAAGGCTAATATGCAAATTGACCAAACGGCAGAACGACTGGTCGCTATGACGTGCACTGACCACCAGGGGGCAGACACTCAACGCAGGAGCTGCCCCCTTGTGGTCAGAGGGCTCCCACATGGGGAGCACCACTCAGCCAGAAGCCGGGCTCATGGCTGGGGAACTCCGCGGCCGTGGGGGGAGCCTCTCCTGCCTCCACAGCAGCGCTAAGAATATCCGACTGATGGCTTAGGCCCACTCCCAGACTGTGAGAGGGTGCAGGCCGGGCTGAGGGACAAATTTCGTGCCCTGGGCCTCTAGTTAGATATAACTGACTCCATCTAACGCAATATGCCTTCAGAATTCTATGAAAGTCCCATTTCTTAAAATATGTGGTCCTGATAAACAAAGAAAAAAATTACCTTTTTCTGTAATTAAGATAACGTTCATGCTTGAATTGAAAAAACAAACAAGCCCTAACTGGTTGGCTCAGTGGATAGAGCGTCGGCCTGTGGACTGATGGGTCCCAGATTTGATTCCAGTCAAGGGCATGCACCTTGGTTGCAGGCACATCCCCAGTAGGGGGTGTGCAGGAGGCAGCTCATCAATGTTTTTCATCAATGTTTCTAACTATCCCTCTCCCTTCCTTTCTGTAAAAAAAATCAATAAAATATATTTAAAAAGAAAAAACAAACAAAAATGGAATCCAATCTTCTCTGGTATGCATGCAATCAAGTCATTTAGCTGTTTGCTGGACTGAATTGATACATAAGGGAATATGCTTCCTCAGTTGCTAGCAGTAAAGGGAAACAAGTATTTTCATGTTTTACCTCTTTTCTCATTTCTACTCCTGTATTTTCTCCCATAAGTAGTACTCCTAATTCATCTTCCCATAATCCAATATGCCCTATCTTTTGGGAAATACTACTACTCCATCACTTGCTTCCTAAAATGGCTTTGCTACTTGCCCAAATGTCTTTGCTACTTGAGGACACAAACAAAAATCAAAGTGAGTACAATCATGTGATTGCCAGCATCAAGATGGCCCAGTGATCCCTGCCTTATGGTATTCACACTCTTGTGTGTAAATACCCGCCCACGTTGCAACAGCACTGTTCAGTGTTAACAAAATATGGCAGAAGTGACGGTGATGTCACTTCTGTGATTAGATTATAAAGACTCTGCGGCTTCTGGTTCTCTCTCATCATTAATTCTGAGAAAAGCCATGTCATGAGTAGCCCTATGGAAGGTCCACAGGAGGAACTGAAGCCTCCTGCCAAGAACCACAGAGTGACCTTGAAAACAAATTCTCTAGTCTCGGACAACAGCTTGAGAGAACCTCATGAGACCCTGAGCCAGAATCACTCAGCTAAGCCACTCTCAGCTTCCTGACCCTCAGAAACTGTGTAAGATAAATGTTTGTTGTTTTAAGCTAAGTTTTGGAGTAATTCATTAGACAGCAACTAGTAACTAATACAAATAGTAATGCTAAATAATAACACTTTCCTGCTCCTGTCAGACTAACATGTGTATTATAAAAATGCCCAAGTTCAATCCTGTGAAATACATGCTGTACAAACTCAACACACTATCAAATCTATGTTTTATTACCTACCAGAATAGTGAGATTAAAAAAATAATAATGCCCAATATCAGCAAAGGTGAGTGGCAATAGAAATGTTCACACATAGTTGCTTGGGGCATAATCAATACAGTCTTTTTTGAGAACAATGGAGCAATACCTATTAAAAGTCACATACAATTCCACTATTTAGGCATTTGCCCTATGGTTTACCCTGTTATATCTCATGATATACTTGCCTAAGTGCTCAAAGATACAGATAGAAAGATATAGATAGATAATTAACTCCAGTGAAAAACTGGAAATCTAAATATTCATTTCAAAAACCTGTTAAATCAATTATAGTACACATGTACAAATTAAGGGTGGACTATGATCAACTGTTAAAAATAAAGAAAACATATACATACTGATTTAGAAAAGATACCTAAGATATACATAAAGAAAAAATTAAGAAGGTATGTGTAATCCCATTTCCATAAGAGAACATGATAATGAGCTCATTTTAAGAAAATTAAATTAGGATCATCATAATGAAAGCCACATTTTCACATTTTATAATCTCAATCATTTAAAGGTAATCATTTTTGTGCAAATTTTCCATAGCAAGCTTCTAAATATAACTTGCTAAATAAACCCTGTTTAATTTCATTTTTGCTCAGCACCTATACCATCCACAAATAATAATGATAGTCAATATATATTGAACAAATACTACATGACAGAAACTATTGAACACCTCCAAATAGTTTACACATATCATGTAATCCTCAAATAGTGTAATATAAGTAACACTATTATCTTTACTGTACAGATTTTTAAAAAATAAAACACAAGGAATTAGTAAAGCCACAGAGTCTACAAGAGTAAAGAATTCAAAATCAGAAGTTTGTTCTCTTAGCCAATACCCTCTAGTATTTTACTCATTTGTTCATAGTTCAAGTGGGGAAAAAAAGACTAATGTGTTCTATATCTAACAGGTTAGCAAATAAACCAAAACAAATGCAACACTGGAATAACTGGGATAATTCTTAACTCTTATGAGAAAGCAAAGAGAGACTAAAAATAGAACAAAAGTAATTTCTAATTAAAAATAGGTATTTTTTAATTGTCTAAAAAATGCCACTTATTTTACTGAAATCACAGAATCTTCCCTGCTTGGTTAATTTCTACTAGGCAGAAATTTCTTCCAGTCAATTACATTTATATTCTTCCAAAAAAAGCAAATTCCCTTTCTTTGAGCATCACTGTAATAAACGTGTTACTAGAAAATGAAGAGAAACAACAAAATCTCTCTAAAAACCTAAGAGGCTGCCCAAGCCAGGCAGCTCAGTTGGTTAGAGCGTCCTCCCATCGGCGGAGGTTTCAGGGTTGGTCCCCAGTCAGGGCACATACAAGAAGCAACTAATGAATACATAAATAAGGGGAACAACAAATTGATCTTTCTCTCTCTCCCTTTCTCTCTCTCTCTCCCCCCTCCCTCCTTCCTTTCCTCTCTCTCTAAAAATCAATCAATAAGTAATTACCTTAAAAAGAAAAACTACTTTTTTATAAACCTAATAGTCTATATATAGTGTTTGCCTCTCTTCCCTTTTCTATGCATTCTCCTTAATTACTTTTACCTTATTTTCAATCTTAACCCATTCAAGCATAAATAAAGAAAATTAAGATTAGATTAAAATATGTAAAAAGATCAAGTTAATAAATCCCATTAAATTCTAACTACAACTAATCATGCAATGTATGCTTACCCAAAGACTTTTTCTACCACACTGTAGTTAGCCACCATTTTTTATCTCCAAGAAACAGAGGAACCACAGGAATACAATATATGCTCACCCTAATAGAGCACCGTACATCATATGCTTTATAGAACCACCTTGAGTGAACCACATCTAAGCATAAAAAATACGTTAACCAATCCCTGTATTCATTCTTCAAAATACTAGTACACAAACAACCTCCCTCCTTCTCCCAGCCCAGCCCCTTCCAAAAAAATGGGCGTTCTAGAGTTAGACATCCTGTGTTCCAATTCTGGCAGGGCCCACTTAGCCAATTGTCTAAAAAACTGTCCTCTTGATAAAGGGCCCTGAGCAGTCTGGATTTCCCTCCCTGTGAAATGGGAGTATTAGTACCTACTTCACGAAGCTGTGGTGGGAATGAAGTGAGCTAACTCACGATGAAGCGCTGAGGACAGTGCCTGGTACATAATGTGCACTCTCTCAATGCCAACCATTGTTATGTCTCCAAAATTAACCGCCTAGAGTCTGGATTTTTCTCCCTTTCAGTGATGAGAATCTAACCAAACTCCATCAGGACAACTGGGCATACAGACGAGGGCTTTCAAATTAACACACAGAAGCAGCAGTACAGTAATTGTTTTCATAGCACTTTCGCTCATTTCAATACAATTATTTTTCGTGAAATTAAACACTCCGACCCCCCCCCCCCCCCCGCCCACGTTTTTAACCGCGATATGTCTGGACCCCAGAAGATAACACAGCCTGGAAATACAGTCAAGATGCTTCGGCTCTGAAAGGGGCAACCTGACGAACTGCGACCACACTTGGGAACCGGCAGTCCAAAGCAGGCCAGAGCGACTTGGGGCTAGCGGCTAGAGCCGGCTTACAGAAGCAACGTCCCCTTTTCCCATTTTCCTCCCCGGGTGTCAAAACTAATGACGCCCTTTTCTCCCCGAAACCAAGGCAAAGCATCTTTCGGCTCCCTCCTCCAGCCTTGCGCGTTTCACCCCCACGATACCCACTGTCTCCCGACTCACAGAGTGTGTCCGCACACATTCACCATCAGCTTTAAGGAAGGGTTCCGGTACTTGGTGGTCTTACACCGTGGGCAACCCTGATCGTCCATAGTGCCTTCTTTCGGATGGACTCCCCGACGCCTGCTTCACCACAGCCAGTCACCTCCAAGGCCCCTAAGAACCGACACCAAACAGGTTCCCACCAACAAGCACTTGGCTGAGACGGTCCCTTTGCGAATGAGCACCGGCCGGGAAGAGGCACTGCAGCACAAACGTTCCGGCTGCGAGTTTTCCGGTCCTGCCGAGGAGCCTTGGTCTTAGCTTCCGTGAGCCTGCGCAGTACCTTGGATTTCAGGGCTCTTAACAAGGCAAATAGTACACAAAGCCTCATCTCTGTGCACCTAACTGGATTTTTTCAAGGAACAGTTTCACAATTTAGAAACATATATTCCATCTTGTTCTGTCTGAAAACATTCTCATATTTTGAAAGACTTATGGCTGGTGTACATAACATTCAGAGTAGTATTTTCTTTTGAACGACTTGATGGGCTGTGCTTTATACTCTTTATGCCTGCACATTCATGCAAGCACAGAAATACTATGCATTCGCACATAGAAAGTTTGGAAAATTTATCTAGGATGAAAGTCTCTGCACCGACCCTAAATTTTACAGATTCTCACTAAATGTCAGAATACTTTTATAAATAATAGCTAGCATCTGCTCTACAGTGATCACCTGGCTTAACGATGTCACCTGGCTCTCATATCTCTTACCCTTTCTGCATAAAAAACAATATTTATTTCCCTAAATATTTAACAGGAGGGGGTCATAAAAATATACACTTTATATCAGCAATTCTAAGATTTGAGATCCTAAATCTCTTTGGAAATTGTAAGCCATGTTCACTGCATTTATCAAAGCTGCAAAGTGAAGTCTGTAAACAGCTCTATTAGAAAATAAACTCCTCCCACTGTAAGGGACACATCTTACTTATCTTCATAACAAGGATTTGTTGATACTCTCTGAATATGTAGAGTAAATGAAAAATGAGGGAATGACTATCAGTAGTGTAATGTGAAAAAAAAATGTTATGCCAAGCATTATCTTGTAATCGGATCCAAATTCCATCAGGAGCAATGGACAAGAATACAAAACTTTTCATAACCCATACAATGAATACCAGCTGTATACACTCAAAGTAATTTAAAGTTTTTGCCCTTGCCAGGTAGCTCAGTTGGTTAGAGCATCATCTGTAATACACCAATATTGTGGGTTCAATTCTTGGTCAGGGCACATACAAGAATCTATCAATGAATGCATAAATAAGTGGAACAACAAATCTCTCTCTCTCTCTCTCTCTCTCTCTCTCTCTCTCTCTCTCTCTCTCTCCTCTCTCCTCTCTCCTCTCTCCTCTCTCCTCTCTCCTCTCTCCCTCTCCTCTTTCTCTACAGAAAAATCAGTAAATACAGTTTTCATACCAGTTTTGCTCTTTTCCATAAAAACATTAAAAGGGACATTCCAACTCCCACCTTTTTTAACAGTGAACCCAGTAGGCAACCCATAGTGTGGAAATACAGTTTGGATTACCATAGGATAGGAAGAGAAAACATAACGAACAACTGAATACCACATCTGGGAAACAGCAGATTAAAGAAGGCCATGGCAGCACAGGGCTTTATATTAGTATATAGACATAAATAAGTCATGTCATCTGCTTGATCATAATATTGTTTATTAAAAAAATCAAACCAAGTGTAAGTTTACTGAAATAGACAATACCAAATGCTGTGCTAACCTGGAGGCTTATTATGCTGCTATTGTCTTACTGAAAGAGAACACATCCAAACCAGTTACCTGACTCAGAGTGAAACTCTCTGAGAATAAAGGCAACTTTTAGGGTCTTTATATTTTAACAGAGCAGGAAACTTCTGGTGAAAGGGTGAATATGATCAGTGAGCAAATACAATTTTTAGCCATTACTACAATAATCATAGAGCTAGAGACAGTAGAAATAGATTTGGCTGAATTCAAATGTGGGCTTCATCACTTAGTAGCTATATGACCTCAGTCTCAGCTTTCCCAACTATAAGTTGAGGATAACACTTGTGAAGATTAAATGGGGTATTTCATTTTAAATGCTTAACACATTACTTAGCACAAAGTAAGAGCTCAATAACTGCTAGCCATTATTAAAGTAGTATAAGTATTATTAGCAATAGTCTCTAAAAGAGGCAATGGAATGTAATGGGGAGGAGCCTATACTTTGAAATCAGACAGACCTGTTTTTTCTAAATCTTTATTGTTGCAAGTATTACATATGTCCCCTTTTTATCCCCATTGAGCCCTTCTAGCCTGCCCCTGCCCCCCGCCCCAGGCCTTCACCATGCCAGACAGACCTGTTTTTGAACCAAATTTCTTATTCTCCCTTACCTGTTTCCTTCCTCTATATAATATACTGCACAGGAGTGCTATAATGATTAAATTTCATGACATGTACATATATACAAAGGCCCTACTACAATGCTTCATGCATAATAGAAACTCTGAAATGTACACCATTATTACTGGTAGGGGTCACTAACACAGAATGAGCAGAAAACTTTGAGAAGGAAAGCACTAATAGCAACAGATTGCTGAATCAAACAGAACCTCAGCCTATGTTAAAACCACCAAATTATCAAGTTTCCTCCATTTCTGAAGACAGATGCACCTGGACCACTCTTCCCAAATCTGCTCATCCTCTAGCATTCCTATCTCAATTAAGAGTAGATTCTACCTCTCTGGGCATTTTTCTCAAATGCAGACCCTCCTTTTCAGTCCCAAGGCTATGGATCCAGGCTGGGTTTTTCCTCATCTGAAGAACATATTTAGATATCATCCTCCTCCTCCCCCAACCAACAACTTACGAAAAACAGATCCTCTCCCACAGGCCTCTGGAGTTTTCAATGGGCCTGTTAACGCATTGCTGATCCGCTGGCCTACGGGCTGACATAAAACCCTTAGTGGACCAATAAAAATCTTCCCTAGAATTTTTCAAATTGGCAGTAAGGGAAAAGCAGCACCGCCTCTTTAATGAAGTGAGAGAATGTGAACCTGGGAACAACTACTGAGAGCCCTGGTTCTCAACCTTCTGGGGAACGCCCTTTGAAAGATTAAAACTAATTTGAGAAAGGCAGAGACAAGTGAAATGACACAATGGGTCTTCACATTGTTTGGTATCATGATCCAATCAATTCACATTCTGTCAGAGGCCAGTTCAAGTGGGGTTTCAAGCCCCTGGGGAAATTCATATCACCGCAAAAAGGCAAGAATGCTGCTATCCCTAAGAGACCACTAGAACCTGACACTCATTCCATCTCTGCCCAGATCTTCTTCCTCCACTATTATTACCCATGAAACTCACTACGTCATCCTCCTCTTACGTGCTATTCATCAGCATCCCCACAGTCAGGTAGCTTGGTTACTGAGAATTCCCAGGCAATACTTCCAAGGTTCCCTATACCAGTCTTAACTATTCTCATGCAAGTTTTTAAAACCCCAGGGAAGTATTCTGACTGTTCAAGTTTGGGGCAAGTGGCCATCCCTGCACCTATCACCTATGGCCATGATATTACGTAGATTTAACCATTGTAGAAGGACTACTCTGTCCACTACACCACAGCAAATCGAGCATTTCAATCAAAGTCCTTCATAATTTTTCCCCAACATGCCTTCTAAGCTAATCTCCCACCACACACTTACATAAAACACATTTCAGACACACTGAATTACTCAGTATTTTTACATAACTTCATGGCTCCATGCTTTTACTCATTTTGTTCCCTCTGCCTCTCATGAGCTCTCTCCTTTTTCTCTCAAAATTCTTGTCCTTAAAGGCCCAGCTAAAAAGCCACTCCTCATTGCCCTTCCTGCTTTCAAAATTAGTCTCTTTACCCTAACCACTCCCACACCCTGTATTTACTTATGAATGTTTTGTCTCTCCCACTGGCTTTTATACTCAGGATCAGAGACCCCAATCTATTCATCTTTCTATCTTTCAGTACCTGATGCAATACTTTGTACTTAATGAGAACTCAGTAAGTGTTTGGCAAATAAATGATCCTTTAGAAATGGTGACTACATATCATCAACCCAATAGAACACCTCCTCTACCTGGAAGATAACTTTAGAACCTAGCTTTCTTAATGGTACCAGTACATAAGCTTTCTGAAATAAAAAGAGTGTACCAAGACATGATTATCTGGCCTTCCCTCTATCTTTCAGACCCGCAAAGTCAGCCTTGAGAAAGAAATCTCCACTCTTGGTGGAAAAACCATTAAATATATTCAAGCAAAGTGTAACATTCTGTGCTGGACGAAATTTTCTTCAGTACAATAAAATGGCAAAACATTTCCAGATACTCTCAATCACTATCTTCAGGCAGGAAGGAATAGATACAGAAACAAGAAGCTTGATTTTCACTCTCACACAATCGCAGCCTCAACTCTGTTTTCCCAAATTACAACACAGCTTTAGACTCTATAGCAACACAGCAGACTCAAGGTTCACAGTATGGCAGACATAAAAGGAGAGGCAAAAGTATTCATCAATTTTACAAATCATTTGGCAAATCTAGTGCTCTAAGGTGAACCCTACACACCCTCAAGTCTGGTGTTCCATTGTAGCTGACCATGTTGGAGTCGAGGACTTCCAGTCCACTTTGAATTAATGCCAGAATAAGCCTACTAAAGGAACCCAGAGGCTGGTGTTGGATTTCATTCTGGTACTACAGGAATCTCCTCCTGGAGCTATAGAATACCAGTGTAGCTCAGGCTCCTGATATCAACAAAAGGTCACTGTTGTTTCTATATAATGCTGAACTTGGTGCTCTGGAGGCGCTATACAGAAGACATGCAGAGAAACCCAATACATGGTTTTCCAAGTCATTGCATTATATTTGATAGATAATTCACCTGAAGAAGACTTCTATGACCTAAACTTGGATAGCCCTGTAATATAAACAAATTAATTTTTCTTAGGCATATACAACTGAAAAGTTTCCTACTTTGTACTATCAGGAGGAAGATAACAAACATTTAACAAAGATTAATTATGTGCCAGGTGCTTTTTGGCCCATCTTATCTCATTTAATCCTCACAACAATGCTGTCCACTTTTTATAGTTAAATAGCTAATAAATGGCAGAGCTAGGATTAAACCTATGTCTAGCTAGCTGATCCCCAAATCCACATCCTTTCCACTAAACCACATTATCTCCTGTCTACTTTGCTTTGATAAGTATGCTTTTAAAATTCAAGTAACTAAATGCAATGTGGTATCCTGGATTGGATCATGGAACAGGAGACAGACATCAGTGGAATAACTGGTGAATCTAAATAAAGTCTAGAGTTTAAGTAGTTAATAGTATTGCACCAATGTTAATTTGTTTGGATAAAAGTATTATTTTTTAAATATATTTTTATTGATTTTTTACAGAAAGGAAGGGAGAGGGATAGAGAGTTAGAAACATCGATGAGAGAGAAACATCGATCAGCTGCCTCCTGTACACCTCCTACTGGGGATGTGCCCACAACCAAGGTACACGCCCTTGACCAGAATCGAACCTGGGACTTTTCAGTCCTCAGGCCGACACTCTATCCACTGAGCCAAACCAGTTAGGGCTGGATAAATGTATTATTACAATGTAAGATGTTAACATTACAAAGAAAGTATATGGGAACTCTCTGTACTCTTTTTTTTTTTTTTTTTGAGAGAGAGAGAGACAGAGAGACAGAGAGAGACACATAGATTTGTTGTTCTACTTATTTATGCATTCATTGGTTGCTTCTTGTATGTCTCCTGACCAGAGATGGACATCAAACCTGCAATGTTGGTGTATTGGGATAACTCTCTAGCCAACTGAGCTACCTGGCCAGGTCCTCTTTACTCTTTTTGTAACTTTTCTATAAGTCATAATTATTCTAAAATATATATATATATTCTTAAAAAATCAAGGAAGATATTGATTTCAGAGATTGTCCTGAAGCTCAATATCTAACTGGGCACTTTCAATGGGGAAGAAACACATGGTCTTTTCCATGATTATGAATTTTAAATCTACCGGAGAGGTCACTGCTAGCTTCCTTAGGGTTGTACAAAAGTAAATTAAGAACAAAATCAAATGACATCTTGGTTGACCATCCATAAAGTGCAGGCTGTCCAATGAAAAAGAAAACTTCACCAAGTTCATCCTGACAGCAGGTGACCTAAACAGCTGCTCTATAATATGCTGAAGTAGGCAGTTATGGGTAATTGGGAAGCAGAAACAACATAAGGCCACCCTAAAATAAAGGTTAAGATGATGTAATTAAAATGTTGGATTTTGAGAAAAAGCATCAACAAATGGACCCAACCGACTCACAGTAATCAGAGAATCAGAGATGGGGTCATCCTTTTTTGACTTAAGACCGTACACAAAACCATGAAGGAAAGACACATAACTGCAAAGAGCAGCAGACTCCACCCCCAGGCACTTCACCTCAAACCAGAGGGCAGTCTTCCATCTGTCTGTTGTAGAAAGAGCTGCTGATCCTGCATTGATCTCCCCAAGACACCTGCACATAGAGATGATGTTTCTACCAGGAATGTCATCTTTAAAGAACTATTCATACACTTACATTTTTTTAAAATGTTCACACAGAAGACTTAAATTTACATACTGTTATCTAAATCTGAAGCTTGGATTTCTTCCACCCTACTCACCCTGAATAAACATGGTTAAATATTCTACATGCTTACGTTAAACTCAGTGGGAATGCCAACCCTTCAGGTGATTTAACATTAAACACATTTTTTAAGGCTTGTTGTTTTTGTCTTCTCATTGGGCTTTTTATACCTCTTATTTTAAGGTTCCAAGCATTTTTCTCTTTGGAATTTTAACTTACTGTAAATGCTTCCCCCTTAGAACATTCCCTAGTGCCATCCTATTATTGACCCTTTTGAATACCCTTAATAAAGAGGTCAGAAAGAGGGGTAAAAGAGAGTAAAAGATAGGGAAGTTTCTGAGTTGCCCTCTTTGAAATTCTGTCATCTGAATATGCTGAGGGGGGTCTCTTTGTTAAGTGTTTCTCATCCGGACCTTTAGGCCACACAATTATCCCCTCTGGAATCATAGAGACTGTCTTTCAAAGAGTCTGTTGTCCAGTTTTCAGGCCACATTAGGTAATTTCCCACCCGGGAACATGGCCTGAAAAGAATGTCGGTGTTTTCCTTCAGGTATAGGTGCCTGGGGGTCCGGGGGAGAGGGAAAGGCAAGGGGTGGAGTGGGAGGCGGGTGATCGACAAGGATAGAAACGGTGTCTCCTCCTCCCTCTGAATGCGAAATAGCCAATGAGGTGGCGCCGCCCGGCCGGCCGGGCCGCCAGTGCCATATAGTATGCAGCAACCCGAGGAGTCACGTTGGGGGAACGGCAGAAAGCAGCTATCCTTTTACACTACTTTGCTCTAGCAGCTATCTTAATGGTGACTGCGTGGTCGGGGGGAAACCTGATCGGCCAGATCCAGCCGAAACCGGGAGGGAGGGAGTGGGCTTTCCGGAGGGGGGGAGGGGGGAGGGAGACGAAGAAGGAGGAGTAAGAGAGGGGGAAAGAAAGAGGAAAAGAGTGCGAGGGAGTGAGGGAGGGAGGAAAATAAACAACAAAAAATGTCCTCTTCCTCCCCCACCGGGCAGATTGCAAGTGCGGCGGACATCAAGCAGGAGAATGGGATGGAAAGCGCCTCGGAAGGGCAGGAGGCGCCTCGAGAAGTGGCGGGGGGCGCGGCGGCGGGGCTGAACCCCCCGGCTCCAGCCCCTTTTCCCCTGGAGCCGGGGGACGCCGCCGCCAGGGTGAGCGGAGAGGAAGGGGCAGTAGCGGCAGCGGCGGCGGCCGGAGCCGCGGCGAATCAGGTACAACTCCACTCGGAACTTCTGGGCAGGCACCACCACGCCGCGGCCGCCGCCGCGCAGACCACACTGGCCTTCTCGCCCGACCATGTCGCCTGCGTGTGCGAGGCGCTGCAGCAGGGGGGCAACCTGGACCGCCTGGCCCGGTTCCTGTGGTCCCTGCCCCAGAGCGACCTGCTACGTGGCAACGAGAGCTTGCTGAAGGCGCGGGCGCTGGTGGCCTTCCACCAGGGCATCTACCCCGAGCTCTACAGCATCCTCGAGAGCCACAGCTTCGAGTCGGCCAACCACCCGCTGCTGCAGCAGCTCTGGTACAAAGCGCGCTACACCGAGGCCGAGCGAGCCCGCGGCCGGCCGCTGGGCGCCGTGGACAAGTACCGGCTCCGCAGGAAATTCCCCCTGCCCCGCACCATCTGGGACGGCGAGGAGACGGTGTATTGTTTCAAGGAGAAGTCGCGCAACGCGCTCAAGGAGCTCTACAAGCAGAATCGCTACCCTTCGCCGGCCGAGAAGCGGCACCTGGCCAAGATCACCGGCCTCTCCCTCACCCAGGTCAGCAACTGGTTCAAGAACCGCCGGCAGCGCGATCGGAACCCCTCTGAGACCCAGTCCAAAAGGTGAGCGCCAACTTTCCTCCTCCTCCCCCTTCCTCTCCCCCACCCCCTTCCCAGCTTTCTTTTCCTCCTGGCGCTCGCAAACATGGCGCTTACCTTCCCCACCAGCCTGGTCCGGCTGCCCACCTCTCCCCGCCCCCCACCTCTCCCCCGGACCGAGAACGGGGGGCGGCGGTGACTAGGGGCGGGAGAACCTCTCTCCTTTCCCTCCCCCCCAGAAGTTTCTCGTCGCCCGCCTAGGTCTCAGTCCCCGCCCCCACCTCGGCTGGTCACTGCTGCCCGGTTTCCCACCCCCTTCCCTCTGGCTTTGAAGTTGCCACTCTCCCCGCTTCTGGCGGGGCGAAGGAGCGTGTGTAGGCGCCGGAAAGGCCACTCTTGCTGCCCGAGGCCGGCGGAGGTTGCCAACGCTGGCGGGGTCCGCACCTCCGCGGGGTCGCACCGACCGGCGCGCGCCCGCGCTCCCCGACCCCCAGGGCGCCACTGCCCACTGCGCACCCCACCCCCCTGCGCCTGTGTGCGCCGGGGGTCGCTTTGGCGGCTGTTGAGGGAGAAGAGTGTTGGTGAGGGCTGGCTGCGCAGAAGGGGGTCTGGGACCGTCGAGGTTTTATATGACAGAGTTAATCATTCACTCTGCCTGCCTTGGTTCCCTTCGTGGCCGCGGCAACGTGGGGTGTTGGTGCGCCTCGGCTCTGCGGTGTTTTGAAACCTGATTCTGAACTCCTTCGGATCGGATTTCAGTGCCGCTGGGGTAGTGGGGCTGAGGGCTGCTTCCTGGGCCCCAGAACACTGCGTGGCTCCCGCCTGGTACCGTGGTTGGGGGCCATGGCTGGCGTCAGGAGGGGAGCAGGGAGGAGTGGGGGTGCTATCAACTGCGCACCTCCAAAGAGCCCACCCTGGCGGGTTTGAACTTTTTGACTAGCTGGGTTTTTTCCCCCTCGACTGGTAGGATATAATCGGGTTTCCACCTCTTTTGAGCGTCCTCCCGAGTCAGACACCTGGTGTGGCTGTATTTTGAGCGAAGTAAAGTAAGAAGGTGGCCTAAAGAGATGGTGTCTCTAGCCCCAAGGCTCTGCTCGGGGAAGGAATCTGGGGGCCCCGGAGCCTGCCCGGCCGAGCAAAGGTGATCACCCGGCGCATTCCGGAACCCGCAGCGGCCCGCCCTGCCCCTGCGCTCCTGCAAGGCCCGACGGCCCTGACGCTCCTCTCTCCAGGCGGGGAGAGGGGCGCTGGCCCGAGTCCGGCCTCGCGGTAACCAAAACAAAACGCTCTCTGAGACCTGCGTGCACCCTCCCGCAGGCCTGCCGGAGACCCAGAGGAGGCGCGTTGGTAACGCCACGGCACCTGCCCCCACACCCGTTTGAGGCCACGGATCCCGTGGCTCGAGCCCCGACACAATCCCGGGAACTGGAGGCAGAGGGTGGAGAGCGGGTGCCGGGCGCAGGCCAGCTGCCCTACAGCCTCCGCTCCCGGGGCGGGGCGCGTTCTCCGGGTCTCCTCCACCACATTCTACCTGCTTCCCTACCCCCCTCAACCCTACACCCCCGCCCCGGGCCCATTTGCCTGGTTTAGGCCCCTCTCCGGATCTACCTCCCACCCGCACCCCCGGTGAGTCACCCTCGCAGACGGCGACGGCGGCTCAGCCTCAGCTCGTAAATCAAAGCGCTTTCTGCGCTCCTGGCCCCGCAGCCCAAAGCCACAGTAATCCCCTCCCTCGGCATGAAAGCGAACCGACCGCTGGGCACTGCAGGGATGTCGGATCTTCTTAGGGGCCAAGTCCCACCGAGCAATGTCCTATTCGCCATTTCTCCCCCACCTACCTACCCTCAGACCAAATGGGAAACCCCCACCATTACCCTTCCCTGGATTTCTTTTTCCCCCCAATTTTGGGAGCTGAGAAACACAGTCCTGTCTGAAACAGAAGGACCAAGGGTGCTGGCTGGGGAGGGGTCTGATAGTTACTAGGCAGCTGAGTGACCCACCCTTTCCCTCCCACCTCACCAGGGCTCTGGATGGTGTATGTAACTAGGCCCCTATGGCTTCCTTTGGATTCAAGGGCGACTGCACATAACAGTTCTTGGGTTGAAAGTGCCTTTCCTACAAGGCCAGCCACTTTGTTGAATGAAAGAGTTGTCAGTCTGGTGGAGTAGAAGTTTGGGAGCAGGTGAGAAAATGATATCTTGTTAACTACCTGACAAACAAAACAGCACTTTCCACCTCCTGCTCCTTTTGCACTTTCATTTACCTTCAGAATTACACTAATCTGAATTGGTTTGAAGGGAGGGGAAGGAGTTCCTAAACAGGAAAGACTGACCAAATTATTGAATGAGTGTTTTCTATGTAGTGGCATATTTAACAGTAAGGAAAAACTTTAATGCTATAAAAATAATTCTCCTGTAAATTCTGTTAGTTGAATTTGCATCTTCCCAGATTTTCTATCTAGTCAGAATCTGCTGAAAGGCCTCATAGTTTAAACAGCACTAAAAGATTTCCTGCTGTGCTTTCCTTGAATCTACCTTTAATGGGGTTAGAAGCTGGTTTTCCAAACAAATGGCACTATGTAGAATGTCAGCCCTCTGACCTTCTTCATGCCTTGATTTCCCTCTCAATACAGTGAGTCAGATGGCAATCCCAGCACTGAAGATGAATCCAGCAAGGGTCATGAGGATTTGTCTCCTCATCCACTCTCCGGTTCATCTGATGGTGTCACCAACCTCAGCCTTTCCAGTCACATGGAGCCAGTATACATGCAACAAATTGGAAATGCTAAGATACTAAGCTCCTCTGGAGTTTTGTTGAATGGAAGCTTGGTACCTGCAAGTACTTCACCTGTCTTCCTTAATGGTAATTCTTTCATTCAGGGACCCAACGGAGTTATCCTAAATGGATTAAATGTGGGAAATACACAAACAGTGTCATTGAACCCACCCAAAATGGCATCAAACATTGTGAGCAATGGTATGTCCATGACTGACATACTGGGCCCTACCTCCCAGGATGTGAAGGAATTCAAAGTCCTCCAGAGTTCTTCAGCTAACTCAGCAGCCACCAGCTCCTACAGCCCCAGTGCTCCTGTGTCCTTCCCCGGGCTGATCCCCAGCACTGAGGTGAAAAGAGAAGGTATTCAAACAGTGGCTTCCCAGGACGGAGGCTCTGTCGTGACTTTTACTACACCAGTGCAAATTAATCAGTATGGCATTGTCCAGATCCCCAATTCCGGAGGGAACAGCCAGTTTCTTAATGGAAGCATTGGATTCTCTCCGCTGCAGCTGCCTCCTGTTTCAGGGGCAGCTTCACAAGGTAAAGTTCTCATTTGGTACTATAATGCACCAGTCATGTGTAGCCAGCTGCTGTAAGTGACACACGTGGTGAGAGCTATGGATTGATGTGACCGTTCAGGTACCGTATTGGCAGCCACAGCTGCAGAATAGCCTTTTGATTTGTTTCTCCTTCTTCACAATACCCGTGTAATATGCAGCTTGCCTGCTTCCCTGGCATCGTGGAGATGGGCTTTTATTTTCCTAGCAACTGAATGGAAAAATACAGTTCATAGCAAGTCTTGTCAGGTCTACGATGATAGAAATATAAGTCAATCGGTGCTTACAAAATAACCCATTGTTTGACATTTTAAGATTAAAAATTAATAACAATGCCAAGAACACATAATTAGTGAAGCAGTTGATAAGAATGTGTACACTTTACCTAAGCATTATTTATTTGACTATAAAGTGTTTTAGAAGAGCAAGAGTGGATCAATTGTGTTTGATTCATGTTCCTCCTTTAAATAAGACGAACAGATCTAAAGGAAAACCAGAAGGACGTGTGATTGGCTGTCTATTGCTCTGCATTTGTACTCACCTCCTAAATGCAGTTTATTAGTGAGGGCAACTATAAGCCTTACTTTATATGTTTGTGGCTTAAATAACAATCTGCTAAAGAAAGCACTGATCTAAAATTGGGGAAACCAGAAGCTGATATGCCAATTCTTCACTGACTTTAACCAAGTCTGTATGGCTCTATGTCATTTTTTTTTTTTTTTAATATAGAAACAGGAATGGTCAGAATGGCTGTGAAGGTTGCAAATCCCATTGCATTCAGGAGAGCGCGATATTAATGCATGGTTGCCTTCCTACAAGCAAGTCTGAAAGTCCAAATTGTTTTATCAACACAAAATAAGTAATTGTTTGCCTTACAGGTCAGCTTCCTATAAAATGGCTTTATCAAAAAAAGATCTATTTATAACAACTGTGATCTACTTCAGCTTATTTGAGGCATTAATGGAAAAATTGTAATGGAGTGAATTCCTTTCGGTACATTTGTTTCTCTTTAGGTAAAATGGTAGTAAAACACAACAGTCCTGCAGCATACTATTTATTTTTTCATTGTTCCAGGTTATGGAAAGGATTAAGCTAAGTCACTATCCAACAGAGGGCAGAAATATGAAAACCACAGGGAAAGCCAAAGTGCTTAGTTTTATAATATTTTAATGTGGATCTAATCCCTTGTCTCACTTTAGAAAATTTCCAAACCGTATGTAACATTTTAGAGAACATATTTGGCCAAAAAGCTTGGTATATAGAGTGGGCGAGGAGAAAAACAGAAATACTTTTCACATGTTATCTGGAAACGTGCTACCATAGGAAAGTATTGCAAACTAATGACTAATTTTTTAATGGGGTCTTTAATATGAATAAAAATAGCATTTTCAGTTTAAAAAGTTAAACTCAAATGACAGAGCTGTCAATCCTTAGACTGAGTGATTGGAAGGCTTAAGTTTAACCAAATGGGTCCAGGAAGCAATGTTTCTTCATTGTAGTTATGTATTGCAGTTCTTACTAAAGCATTTGGGGATTCAGCCTTTCTCAAAAAGAGATACCTGAGCCTTTCTTAAAAATACCTAGACAAGATAGATAATCTTTCTATAGTTGGCATTTATATGGGAAAGCAGAATATCTACATAATTTTCTCACTTTATAAACTGAGAAAATAAGGGTGTTTTTTTTCTTATTTTACCGTCATTACAAAGTTATACTTTGTACCTGTATCATTTTTCAATTGGATTTCTTTAGCTGATTTTGAAATTATTGTTCAATTTATAATTTAATTGCAGTTATATTTAAATGTCAAGTTTTAGATTACATCTGCTTTTCCCCCTTCATTGATATGTTATAATTTCTATGCATTCAAAAACATTACTTTATTTATATTCAATAGCAGTTGGAGAAATGTCACATTTATTACATTATTTATGGCAGTATCAAAAATAACTGATTATTTTGTTCACATATGCACTGGCAATAAATTTCACAACCACATAACACAAGAAAATAAACATCTATTTCAGGTATTTTTTGCTACAATTTAGCAGCCAACAGGAATTTTAAGGCATACTTAAGTTGAAGTTAAACTTTTTCAAATAAAAACCTTTATTATTCATTCAGCCTAGAACAAACATTAACATTAGGAAAGAGCCCAAACATACATAGAAATGTTTTTCTTAACACAAGTATTTCCATGATGAATATTTTCAAGTGGTTAATTTTTTAAGTTCAAATATAGTGTGTTTGTTTTCTTTCTTTTTTTTTTTCATTTTAAAGACATTCCTTTGCATTTAGGATATTTTAAAATGTTTGGAAGACATAAATAGCTCTGTGGCATTGATTTATCAATATAAGTAGTAATATAATCACAAAATTATTGTAGTAATTCAAGAGGACAAATGTTTTACTTGAATTACCTTTACAATTGGGCTGTTTTCTCAAAATGATAAAAAGAGTTTACTGAACATCTAATTAAAGATCAGGGTAAATAGCCCTTCTGAAACTATTCTGCCACAAAACTCCCCCACGTCTACCTTTCCTTCAGTGGCAAGATAATTGCCATCATTTCACTATGCCTATGTAAAGAATCAGAAAGAAAAGTTTTATTTGACGGTGGGAGTAGGGCAAGGATCTGATTCATCTACATTATCTGAGTTACCTGATTTGAACATCTTCTCTCAGCTTTCTACTTACATTTCTTTTTCTCCTTCTGGTCTCTGCAGACTATAATAACAAGAGCCTCAAAAGATTCAAACTGAAAATAGAAGCATTAGCACTAGTTCTTTATATTAATCTATATTTTTAAAAGCCTATTTCATTATTATCATTAATTTTTCCTATCACTACAACACCGAAAATTCAGAACTGGCACAAGAAAAGAAAAACATATCCTACTGAATGTTTTGACTTGACATTATTTTATGGCTAGTTTGGTGAAAGTTTGCAACTTGTCTGTACAGGTTTATATGGTTAACATTAAGCCCCAGGGTAACTCATTTTATGTGGCATTTTCTACATTTCCATTTATATATTATGTGAGTTACTGAGCTTGTCCTGAACAAAGGCATTTTATTTTGCATTTGTGTTTTCTAGTTCTAACTGACACAGTTAGCAATAACTATCAACTAAATGAAAGATAAGTTGGGATCTATATGGAAAATAATGAATATTTTTTCTGAACCAGAAACTTGACTAAAATTAGAACTTGGAAAAGATTGTTTTTCACACTTGGTTTCTAAACCAGTAGTTCTCACTCCCACTTGGTCATCAGAATTCCTCGGGGAGTTAAAAATACACCTGTTCTAGAACTTACTGAGCCAGATTTTTAGGAGTGGAGCCTGTGACTCTGTAGTTTTAAGTGCTCAGGGTGATTCTACTGAACTCGAGGAAAATCATGCATGTAAAAAAGTAACTTTTTTCTTTCCTTATCAGTTTAATCAATGATCATCTACTTTTTTTTTAGGTAATGTTTCAGTAAATCCAAGCACTTCAGATGGGAGCACATTTACAAGTGAGTCTACCACAGTCCAGCAAGGAAAGGTTTTCTTGAGTTCTCTTGCTCCCAGTGCAGTGGTATACACTGTTCCTAATTCAGGCCAGACTATAGGATCTGTTAAACAAGAGGGCTTGGAGAGGAGCCTGGTATTTTCTCAGTTGATGCCTGTCAATCAGAATGCACAAGTAAATGCAAATATATCTTCTGAAAATATCTCGGGGAGTGGCCTCCATCCACTGGCCTCCTCATTAGTTAATGTATCCCCAACTCAAAGTTTTTCCCTGACTCCCCCTACCCTACTAAATCCCACTGAACTAAACCCTGACATTGCTGATAGCCAGCCAATGTCTGCACCTGTGGCAAGCAAATCTACTGTGACATCTGTCAGCAACACTAACTATGCAACTCTTCAGAACTGCTCCCTTATTACTGGTCAAGATCTATTGTCCGTCCCCATGACCCAGGCTGCCCTTGGGGAAATAGTTCCTACCGCTGAAGATCAGGTGGGTCACCCATCCCCAGCAGTACACCAGGATTTTGTCAGAGAACATCGGTTGGTTCTGCAATCAGTAGCTAACATAAAAGAGAATTTCTTAACAAATTCAGAGAGCAAAGCCACAAGCAACTTAATGATGCTGGACTCCAAATCCAAGTATGTCCTAGAGGGCATGGTTGAGACTGTCTGTGAAGACCTGGAAACAGACAAAAAAGAGCTTGCCAAGCTCCAAACTGTCCAATTGGATGAAGATATGCAAGACTTATAAACTTTATCTCCCTTTGCCCACCCTCCACCCTTTTTTTTTCTGGCATCAGACAGCAAATCTTTTCACAAAGCCCTGAGGACATAAAGCATTTTCCCATTTAAAGGGAAACACTAGTTTTGCAAGTAAATGCATTCAAGAGACTGGATTGATCTGCATGAAGATCACAGTTAAATATACAGAAGTAGGACTGCATTACTGCAGTCTTTTTCTTCACATATGTTCTCTTTTAAATAGATGGAGACAAAGGAACAAGATGGAATATATCAAGTCAAAGTGTATCATTTGGTTGACTTAATAGAATTCTGAGGTCAAATGGAACTTGATAGTTTTTTTAAATTAAAAATGTATGCACCTAACAAAATTAAATATCACTACAGAGCATTAGAAACAATATAATTCTTTTTGTTTACTTTTACTCCATGGGCATTGATAAGGTTTAAGTAGCATAAATGGTACTCCACTATTCTAAGGGTATATTTTTGAATATATGCATTTCTGTTTTTCAACATTTTTGTGAAAGTCTTAGTTTGTCTCTACATGTTTCCAAATGTGATTGCTAATAGTTCTGTATGGCTGAGAAAGTTTGCAACTCCACTAAAAACTCTGAAACAAATTTCAGTATGAGTGTAAATATATTAGTCCTATAAGCAAGGATTTGAATAAGTACAGTGAATTTTATTTATGCTGTATATGTTTCTCTGATACTTCAGACACTATGAACTAAAAAAGATGTTTTCTTACTGTTTAATTTATTTTTACTTTTGAACAGGAAGTGAACATAGTTATTTCCAACAAAGTTTTACTTTTTGTAGAATTTTAAAAGTAATGATTTTTATCAGGAGTCTATTAAGGTCAATATTAATAACACTGAAACAGGAAATCCAACTCCTAATTTTGGAATTTTGGTACTTTTTTTCACATCCTTGTTCTTTCTTTAGCAGCTCTCTGATTCATTTAAATATGTTTTATATAGAATTCTATGTGCCTTTTTACCTTGTGGCCTTTTTATTATTCTTACTAAGGTACAGAAGTGTCAACGGAAGCACTGATGGCTCTTTTCTACTATTCTAACAGGGTTAATTTCACCACAGAATTGCTTTAAATCGAAGAACTTAAGTTTCGCTTTTATTATTATGTATGATGTTTATGATGCAAATGGGTGAACAAGCAATTACTGTTAATGCTTTTCATTACAATGAAAATAACAGTTTAGACTACCATGTAGAATCAATTATGTAGGCTATGAAAACAACCATTTTAAAGTAAAGAGAGAATATGTAGATTCTATTGAGCAAAATTCTATCCTGTTGAAACTTAGTTCTAAATGTTTTGAATCAGATCTTACATTATGACATATGACTGTTGTTTGCACTATATTATCATGTCTTCTTTAAAAGTAAAACTTTTGGGGTTTCTGTCAGAAGCTTGTTTGATAATGTGAGCTGTGGATACAATTTTTATCAGGACTCTGAACACTAGTTGTAATAATGCAAATACCTTTCTGTAGTGAGTAAAGTCTCTGATCTCTGAAAAGCAAGAAAAGTGGGAAAATGATCTCATCAGAGATGACTTAAAGTTGTTGAACATAAACATGTCACTACAACTTGCTTTCTTTAAGATCAGAACAAAGGGTCCACTCTAGATCACTACAGGCCGAGCGTGTTGAATAAGGGCCATAGAGGATTTAACTTCTGTCAAATGGAAGTTACTGCAAATGGAACTTGGCAGGCATAGACGAAGAGCCCTATGAAGAATTCCTCTTCTATCATTTTGATAAAGAACTTAGATCCCATTTTTTAAATAAAATAGATTAATGTTTCTAAACTGTTGAAACTTACACGTTTTTCATTTTGTTTTTTACAAAGTCAGGTGTTTCAGAGTTCTCTTCCACTCCACCACTACTTATACAGCTTGTTTCTTCTTTGGGTGTGTGCTGATCATGTTACTGAGATTAATTACGTGGTGTAGTTTACATGAAAATGATGTTTTCCACTTGATTGCTGCAGATATCAAGAGTTTATTAATTATTTAAAAATCACTATCCAGTAAGGGAGGTGGGAAGGTTTTAAAAGTTGTATATGTTATATATAACTGGAAAGGTTTTCTGTCTTCCAAAAATATAATAAGCCTCTTTTATTCATAGTTCTTCCTCTTTTTTCCCATAAGAAAAAGAAAAGATAGCACAAAACTTAAGACGTACCTAAGAAACCCATTCATACTCCCAACGTGATGTAATTATAACCCTACAATTACTCCAGGTAGCTACACAATATACCAGGTAAGAATCAGTGCACATTATAAAGAACTTATTGTTCTTTTCTATTCTTTCAGTAAATTACGGGCCGGCTAGTATGTAGCCCATGTATATGTGAATGAAATAAGATAAATCCCATGATCTCCATGCACAGAATTGCAAATGTCTTTTGCAATACCAAGGGCCAGACCTCAGAACCCTTGGAGTTCATGTGGCAGAATTTCTCTCCTACATAAACCAATGCTTGAAGATGCTGCAAATGACCCTCTAATGATCCCCACAGAGGAATCAGAATAGGGGTAAATAACTCTCCCTGCAAACCCCAACCCCTGCGGCTGGCTGTGGGATTTTTGATGTGAGCCTAACTATGCACTCTTATCAGCCAGAATTTGGCATTATAGCTCTTAGTTACATCTAGTAAAGGACAGTCTATTGTTTAAAGAGAAGGTGCATTTGTTCCTCAATCAAGCAAGAGCACCTGTGTTGTACTGCTTTATAGCTCATGTATATTTATAGCAATGAAAAGACTGAATTGTACACGTTTCAGTGCCTTTCTTGTGTTATGAAAGGCAGGTAGACGTCATAGCCATAGATAAATATCCGTAGTTAAATTGCACACTGACCTTAAATCACCTTGTATATGCCCTTACATCTTGCATGGTAAAAGTTGGATTATTGGGCATGTGTTGCAGCCTGCCCTGCTACATCTTAGACAAGTGTGCATTAGTACATAGCCAGAGGTTCATTCTTTAAAATGTTTTTGACAGATCATCTCATACAAATATAAATAATTCAGGAAAACTGGGGGAAAGACTTACATTTTACAAAAGATGTTTCAAAGCCTTCCTAGAACTTAGATGATTAGAGCCTAACATTTATTTTGTATCTAATTGATACATCATGTTGATTTAATATTACAACCATACATTTTATTAATCAAAATTATATAGCATGTGACTCTTGGCTTTCAGGGTTATCAAAAAAAAATTATTCTTTAGTTGCATGTACTGTATGTTTAGAGGCAACCAGTTATATACTCAATATGGTTTTACTGTGCCTTACACAAAGAGAAAATCTATACAGAATGTATATCATGGGATGGGGTAACAGAGTCTTTACTGCACTGTTAGGTGATGGCACACAGCGTGTCCCGGAACATTTCTGTGCTTAATTACCCAACCAAAGAGATCTAAAGTATGTATGTTGTACTGTAATAGGGGTTTATGCCTGGACAATTAAGTGTTTTATTTGTTTTCTGAAATGATGTGAACTTATTTTTCTAAACACTATGCTAAATAAACTTTATATTTATACATACCATATGTTGAAAGTTATTTTTCCCTGAAAAAGCAAAGAAGGAAAAAGAAAATAAAAAACCCACACAAACATTTCATAGGCTGGCAAATAGAAGAACAAAAGAAGTAATTTTGGAAAAATAGAATTAGTTGATCTCTGTACAAAATTATGCAATTTACTTAACGGTACTGCATACTCAGAATTAAATGGTTACATTTCTTCTTTCCTTTAAGGAAAGAAATGCTTCTTACTCATTTGGGTGTCCCAGAATCTGAATCTGGCACTCTAGAAGTTTTAATGAAATTAAGTTGAAAGGTCCAAAGATCTTTTCATTCCCAATCCTATTGAAAGAGCTCAATATAACCCATCATATATAGATATATAGATATAGATATATTGATTTCAGAGAGGAAGGGAGGAGTTAGAAACATCAGTATTGAGGGAATCTGATTGGCTGCCTCCTGCATACCCCCCCACTGAGGATTGAGCCCACAATGCAGGCATGTGCCCTTGTCCAGAATTGAACCCTGACCTCCTGGTTCATAGGTCGATGCTCAACCACTGAGCCACAGCGGTCGGGCTATAATCCACCTTTTAAAGCACTCCCATTAGCCAAAGTTTGGTTATACCATGGTTGGGTCCACCAGTAGTTTGACAAAGTTATGGACAGAAATGCATTACTGAGTGTATAGAAGCCCCAGCCTTGGTACAGTTTGGTCCTAATTTTAAAATTACATGGTATCTGATTGTGTGCCTCCCACACTGAAATGAAGAGGAGACTAGTAATTAAGTAGAACTGTACAATTCTATTACAAAACTAGTTAAAGCCATCAAGTTAATTTCAGATATTATGCCTAGATTTTTTTATATTCTTGTCATTCAGTTCATTTATTTAGTTTAGCAATTTTCTATGTAGTTAATCCAGTTAAAGTGAATAGTGTCTCAGTAAGTGAGTACAGGGTCAGAGTATTGTGAAGTGATTACATTTTATAACATCTTAACCAAACAAGTATTTCAAAACATTTGACAAGGTCACTGACCTTCAAACATTTTTTGGCTCCTGGAAAACTAGCAAGTCAAATAAAATCCCTCAATGGGAATTCAAGACTTTCAGCTGTATGATTGTATCTCACTTTTCCAGTTTCTCTTAAGAAATAATAAATGTGGAAATTTACCTTTGCACATCACCATTGCCAATATAAGAGCTAGTAAAGTAAATAAGATACATTCAGATAATGGTCAGTGCTACAAAGTCAACAACAGGGTAATGGGGTTAAGAATGGAAAATGGTAGAAGTGGACTATACATTAGATTGGTCAAGGAAGGTCTCTGAGGAAGTAACATTTCAGCAGAGAAGCTTGAATGATGAAAGGGAGCCAGCCAGCCAGACCTAGAAAAGAGCATTCCAGACATAGGGAACAGCAGGGCCGGAGGGGGGAGCAGAGCGGCTAGATCACAGTGTTAACTCTAGGAGTCATGTGATAGGAGATCCAGTCAGAGAGATAGGCAAGTCTCATCACAGGTAGAGCTTTATTATTCTGTGCCTAATAGTTTGGATTTGCCTCTGAGAAGCAAGGAATGATATAACATGATTTACACTAAAATATCACCAGGCCTATTCCTTGGAGAATGGAATTGTAGGAGGCAAGAGTGAAGGCAGGAATTTCTAAACTATGTCAGGTTGTCCTAAGCTGTTGGACAGGAAATACTTGAAGCATGTATAGCAGTTTATCTCCAAGTGTCTCCAGAATTTCAAGCTCTCCAAGCTTACTGTCTACTCTGCCTCCTGCTGTTAACCAAAGCTGCCAGCTTCCTGCTGGGATTGTCCCAGCCTGAACCTGTCCCCTGAACTCCAGGCTGGTAGATCCAGTTCCCAACTGGATATTTTCAGAATGTCCCAGTCAACTATGATTCCATATAGGAATTTTTAAACTATTGCCTTTGCTCTAAGTCTATTCCCTGCTCTCTGTTCCTCATTTTCATAGCATTCATTACCGATTGGCCAAGTAAAAAATCTGGGATTCATGCCCAGCCAATGTGGCTCAGTGGTTGAGTATCAACCTATGAACCAGGAGGTCACTGATAGATGCCAATGTTGTGGGCTCGATCCCCAGTGTGGGGCATGCAGAAGGCAGCTGATCAATGATTCTCTCTCATCATTGATGTTTCTATCTCTCCTGCTTCCTTCTTCTCTGAAATCAATAAAAATATATATTTTTAAAAATCTGGGATTCACTTTGGAGTCTTTTCCCTTTCTTCTCACCTCCATCAGATCACTACGTGTATCCATGTCTTCTCTTTCATTGTCTCTTGAATCAGTTCCTTCCCCTCTATTTCTAAGGTTATTGCTATAGTAGGCACTTATAATTTCTCAACTATACGATCACACTACCTCCTATCTGGTATTTCGATGTCTGCTCCTCATTTCAGGCTACATTACAACTATATTCAGATGGAACTTTCAGAATTCAAGACTTATTATCTGAGCCTTGCTTTCCAGTTTAGAACTTTAATGGCTCTCAATCGCCTATGAAATACCATTTAAACTCCCTAACATACAAAGCTCAGGCCCTACCTCTGTCTAGTCACATCTGTAACCGTATGAAACTATTTCCCAAAAGGACCAGGTCTTTTCTTACCACCCAGTCTTCAAGACTCACTACATATCATACTTCAGGAAGTTCACCCTCATAGTCATGGCCCAGTCCGTGAATAGCTGGGGATTAATATCCTCCTTTAGTGTAGCACTTATCATATCACTGTAATTATATATCTGCCTTGCTACACTTTCATCTTTGTTTCTCTGACATTTAGTATAGTAGAGCATAGTAGGGTCTTAAAAATTATTTGTTAAATGAATAGTAACTTTAACAGTCATTTATCCCTTTAAATCATTTCACTTGCTATGGATTAGGGATCTGTATGGCTAAACTGGTTAAAGTATTATCCCTATTTAAAAGACGAAAGTAAATACTTTTTGGGGTAGGGCCAGAAAGTGGTTATGTGAATCTTCTAGCATTAGTGTATGGTCTTTATAGTAATTCTTTTCCTTACTGCTCCAAGGTTTTCTTCCACTTACTTCCAAATGGTTCCAGTTGATAGAGGTTGGCGTAAGTTTGACAGACAATTGGGCCATTAGCTAAAATGTACTCATTAAGCTTTTTTAGATCAATGTTTCAAAATAGCGGTGGTGTACAGAAAAGTTATTTATAATTATGTATAGATATACTTTCTAAAAATATTCTCTCGGTGGATATATTATTTGAACTGAGCAGATGTCTAAAGAGTCTATGAGGAATTGAAAATGGGACGTAGAGTTTTGGCATCAGGAAATCTGGATTCTAATTAGTCTTTAGATATGGGAAATATCAATTTACCTCTCTGGGCCTAATTTTTTTTTTCCCATTGAAATGGGTATGTTGGATATTATTATACTTGAGATCCATGCAGTTATTTTAAAAAAGGAAAAAGAGTTAATAAAATGCATTCCCTCTCCCTACCCACAGGTTAAGAAGATCAGATCAATTACAGAATACAGTACACTGTGACCTGCCAAGGGCTACAAATATAAAAGATAAAATAATTGATAAGGAGTCAACAACCTGTACCCCGCCCCCCGAATTATTTAGAGATGTAAAGCTAGGTGAGGCAGGTCTAGCTTTGTGCTCTTTCACCTTCTTACATGTATCTACTTTGCTCCCTCATGGGTCTGCCTTTCTCTTAGGTATTGCCCTACTTCCCTAAGAGCCTTAACTGATAATCATGATGTTGGTGGTTAACAGTTTAAGGTATAATGAGCCCAGCCCTTTATCCTGGGGAAATGGCATTTCAGGAAATGCTAAGCTGTAATCAGGGATGATAAGTTATAGATTAATAAAACTAAGCAAAGTGTTCCCTATTTCTAAGTGCAACAAGTGGTGTGTGTGTGTGTGTGTGTATGTGTGTGTTTGGATGAGTGGAGGAAAAGAGAGAATGTCCCCATTTTCCCCTTCTTTGTGTGCTCCCCTTTCCTGCTGGATATCAAGGATCAGCCAATGGAATCTGAGCTGTTGGATCCTCTAAAAACAATTAACAGTGTAGCTTCCCCCACACCCATCTTATCCAAAGCCTGCAAATTTTCCTTCAAGAGGATTCCTGTGTTGAAAAATCATTAGCTATAATAAAACCATAAAAATGAGCTATAGAAAAACAAAGGTTGTTCTGGGATTTTTTTTGTTTTGTTTTGCTTTTTAAGATGTGCATTACATAGGAGATGTGCCAAAGAGAAACCCAAAGTATACATTAGATTGAAAATTAGGAAATATAATACAAGTTTGTATTTCTTTTTATTTATTTAATAAGTACCTTTTACTGTGTACTTTAAAAACTGGATGGCCTTGCCGAAACCGGTTTGGCTCAGTGGATAGAGCGTCGGCCTGTGGACTGAAGGGTCCCGGGTTCGATTCCGGTCAAGGGCATGTACCTTGGTTGCGGGCACATCCCCAGTGGGAGGTGTGCAGGAGGCAGCTGATCGATGTTTCTAGCTCTCTATCCCTCTCCCTTCCTCTCTATAAAATATCAATAAAATATGTTTAAAAAAAAAAAAAAACTGGATGGCCTTGTATTGGCTCTAAGAGAACTATAGCCTCTATCTGAGTGGCCATATGCCCTGCTACAAGGTAAAATAATTCTATTCCTAAAAGGAAGAAGGGGACAATAGACACTGGGGGTCAATTAGTGTTATCTGCCTACTTTCTTGAAGCCTATGGACTATCCCTTCTAGATAACAGAATGAAAGTAGTCATATAGCCCTAGCCCAGTGGTTGGCAAACTCATTAGTCAACAGAGCCAAATATCAACAGTACAACGATTGAAATTTCTTTTGAGAGCCGAAAACCGACTTCTGCGCATGGGCCACCAAGTTTCAATCGCACTATATGCGCGCCCGCATGTGATATTTTGTGGAAGAGCCACACTCAAGGGGCCAAAGAGCCGCATGTGGCTCACGAGCCGCGGTTTGCTGACCACTGCCCTAGCCGGTTTGGCTCAGTGGATAGAGTGTCAGCCTGCGGACTCAAGGGTCCCAGGTTCGATTCCGGTCAAGGGCATGTACCTTGGTTGTGGGCACATACCCAGTAGGGAGTGTGCAGGAGGCAGCTGATTGATGTTTCTCTCTCATCGATGTTTCTAACTCTCTATCCCTCTCTCTTCCTCTCTGTAAAAAATCAATAAGATATATTAAAAAAATAAATAAAAAAAAAAAAGTAGTCATATAAAGGAGTCAGGAAATGCCATTTTCCTACTACAGATCTAAAGATTCAACTTCCCATTAGAATGATAAACATCACCTTTAAGCTACTATCATCTCCCATCTCCTTAAAAAGTTTGAGGCAATGGCCCTGGCCAGGTGCTTCAATTGGTTGGAGTGTTGTCCCCTACACCAAAAGATTGCAGGTTCAGTTCCTAGTCAGGGCACATAACTAGATTGCAGGTTTGATCTCTGGTCGGGGTGCATATGGGAGGCAATTGATCAATGTTTATCTCTCACATCGATGTTTCTCTCTCTCACTCTCTCCCACTCTCTCTCTCTTGCTCTCTTTCTCTCTTTCCCACCTCCCTTCCTCTCTTTCTCTCTCTCTCTGTAAGATCAATGAAAAGATATTCTTGGGTGAGGATTAAAAAGAAAACTTTGAGGCAATGCATAATTCCTAGTTTAAAATACAACTTGAAACTGCTCATATTTTTATTTATTTTTTAAAATTGTTGACAGCATTACAGATGTCCCCTATTCCCCTTCCCCTTCACCCAGCCCCTGCCCCACCCCAGGCCTTCACCACATTATTGTCTGTGTCCATGGGCTATGTTCTTTGGTTAATCTCTTCCCACCCCCCCACACCCCTCCCCTCTGAGGTCTGTCATCTCTTCCATGAATCCATGTTTCTAGACTTAGTTTGCTTGTCAATTTATTTTGTTCATTAGGTTCTACATATGAGTGAGATCATGTGATATTTGTCTTTCTCTAGCTGGCCAAATAATGAGATCATGTGATATTTGTCTTTCTCTAGCTTAGCAAAATAATCTCCAGGTCCATCCATGCTGTAGAAAGGGCTGGGAATGCAGACTGGTACAGCCACTGTGGAAACCAGTATGGAGTTTCCTCAAAAAATTAATAATGGAACTGCCGTTTGACCCAGCCATCTCACTTCCAGGAATCTATATATATAAAAGCCTAAGGGACTTTCACTACCAAACCACCAGAATGACCAGTCGACCAATTGCTGTGACACACACTGACCACCAGGGTGCAGACACTTAATGCAGGAGCTGCCCCCTGGTGGTCAGTGCGCTCCCACAGCCAACCTTCCGCAGCCAGCCAATATCCCCTGGCCCCTCCCCTCAGCCAGGCAGCCCCCCCCCCCCAGCCCGTTTGGCCTGATGGGGGGACCAGCCAGTCCCCTGATGTCCCGCGGCCTCTCCTTCTGGCCAGCATGGCCCCACCCCCGATGAGCCTGATCAGGGGCGGGGCCAGTGGCCAACCTTCTGCGGTTCCTCCCCGCAGCTGGCCGGCTCCAATCGGCCCCAATTGCTGGTGAGGCCAAGGGACCCCACCCATGCACAAATTCATGCACTGGGCCTCTAGTATATCCTAAGAATCCTGAAATACCAATCAGAAAGACTATATGCATCCCTATGTTCACAGCAGTGTTATACACAATAGCTTATTTTGTAATGTTCAAACTTATCCTATATAATAAAAGCCTAATATGCAAATAGACTGAATGGTGGAACAACCAAACAACCGGTAGCTATGACGTGTACTGACCACCAGGGGGCGTGCGCGGAACATGGTGGGCATTGGCCGCAGCAGGATAGTGGAGCAGGTGAGCTGGGGCGCCAGACCAAGGCAGTGCACTGGTCGCTGTCATCGGGGGCGAGCCTCTGGTGGTTACTGAAAATTCTTTGCTCCCACACGCCACAGTTCCACCCTGTGCTTGCACTGCTGCCGGTGCCAGCCCTGCTCGCACCCTCTGTAGGCACCAAAGCTGCTGCTTGCACCTACTGCTGGCACCTGGCGCCAGCACTGATCGCCCCTGAAGGCTTCTCCCTCTCCCCCTGTTCCTGAGGAGAGATCAGGGCTGGCAGCTGCCTCTCGCACCCACTGCTGGTGCCGGAGCCGCTGCTCACACCCACTGCCAGTGCTGGTCTCACTTGCACCCACAGCCAGAGCTGCCGCTCGCACCTGCTGCTGGTGCCCAGTGCCAGTCCCGATCACTTGGCACCATCAGTGGGTGCATGTGGTGGCTGCTGGCCCTGATTGCCCCTGAGGGCTTCTCCACCTCCCCCTGCTCCTGAGGGTCAATCAGGGCAGCAGCCACCAGTTACACCCACTGAAGGTACTGGCCCCGCTTGCACCCACTGCTGGCGCCAGCCCCAATCATTCTGTGCCATCAGTGGGTGCAAGTGGGACTGGCGCTGTCAGCATGTGGGAGCAGGAGTGGGAGTGGGGTTGCTGGCAGAGAGGGGACTGGGGGCCATGGTGGGAGGGTGGGAGGGGCCAGGCGGGGGCACGGAGGATGAGCTGAGACTCGCCCCTGTGTCTACCGCAGCCTTGCGGCCCACAGTTCCTTTCAAGGTGCACGAATTTGTGCACTGCGCCCCTAGTCTATACATATAAAAGCCCAGCGACCAGAATGGTAGAATGATCAGAATGACCAGAATGACCGGTGGCTATGACATGCACTGCAGCAGTCAACTAAGCCTGATCCAGGCCCCGATCAACCCCCCTACCCCCGGCTGGCCTGGCCCATGATCGGCTCCCAGCACCCCAATCACCCGTGGCCCCTTCCCCCCACCGGCCTGGCCCAATGGGCCCCGATCCGGGGTGGCTGGACCCCACTCATGCACAAATTTATGCACCGGGCCTCTAGTTAGTAATAAAAGAAATGTAAGCTCTATTGGTAATAATAGAAACTGCTCATTTTATAATGTTCAAACTTATCCTAATATATAAAAAGCCAGGGGCTGTAATGACCTAAACAACCGGATGGATGACCGAATAGCAGGCTGCGTGGGACAACCAGGCTGGCAGGGGGGTTAGTGAGGGACGACCAAATGAATGAACAGCAGGCTGCGTGAGGCAACCAGGCTGGCAGGGTGGCAGTTGGGGGCAACCAGGCTGGCGGAGGGGGGGGCAGTTGGGGGCGACCAGGACAGCAGGGGGAAGTAAGGGGTGACCAGACCGGCAGAGGGGGGGCAGTTAGGGGTGATCAGGCAGGCAGACAGGTGAGCAGTTAAGAGCCAGTGGTTCCGGATTGTGAGAGGGATGTCCGACTGCCGGTTTAGGCCTGATCCCTGGGATTGGGCCTAAACCGGCAGTTGGACATCCCCCAAGGGGTCCCGGATTGGAAAGGGTGCAGGCTGGGCTGAGGAGGCCCTCCCACCCCCGTGCACGAATTTCATGCACCAGGCCTCTAGTTAGAAATAAAACAAAATGTAAGCTCCTTTCTTGAGGGCAAGGAAGAGTGTCTTACCATTGTTGTCAGAACAATGTCCCACACTATAGGTGCTTGGAAAATAAATGTTATATGAATGTATATAAGATGCAAGCTTTAAAAAGGAGATACTATTATCTCCTATTATATTAATAAATATTTAAAATAATGATGATGTGGAGAAACCAAGATGGCGGCATAGGTAAACACCTAAACTGCTGCCTCGCACAACAATTTCAAAACTACAACTAAAAGACAAAACGGACATCATCCAGAACCACAGGAAGGCTGGCTGAGTGAAAATTCTACAACTAGAAGGAAAGAGAAAAGCACACTGAGACTCAGAGGAGCTTCAGGAGGCAGAGGTACCGAGACACGCACGCGGAGAGGACTGGCAACTGAGTGCGCAGCTGGCTTTCTCAAACAGGAGGGAGATAAAAGCTCCCGACTGCACTGAACTCCAGTTCTGGCCAACACTCTGGGGACCCAGACATATAGGGGGTGAAACTGGACTATCAGGAAAGAGAAAAGCACACTGAGACTCAGAGAAACTGCGGAAGGCAGAGGTACCGAGGCGCGCAGGACGGAGAGGGCTGGCAACTGAGTACGCGGCTGGCTTTCTCAAGCAGGAGGGAGACAAAAGCTACCGACTGCACTGAATTCCAGTTCTGGGTGAGACTCTGGGGACCCAGACTCATTCGGGGAGAAACTGGACTGTCTGGCAGCAGGCGGAACTCGAGGGCGGCTTTCTTTCAGAGGTGCTTGCAGCGATTACCACAAGACACTGAGACACAGGGGCCTATTAGGGCAGGGCTGACAGGAAACCAATGCTGTCTGCTCCACCCCATCCAAGCTGAGCACAGAGGCTTTTGCAAGTCTTGTCTCATAAGGGTGTCTCCAGCACAGAAATTCTCCCAGCATAGACACAGCTGATCCTCACTGCCAATTGGCCTGGAGGTCAATTCCTCCCAGTGATACCAACAACAATCAAGGCTTAACTACAACAATACTGTGCATACAGCCCACAAAGGGGTGCACCAAGAGTGTCCACCTCAGGTAACTGGGGAGGCTGAGCCACTGGGCCCTATAGGACACCTAGCACAAAAAGCCACTCTATCAACTCCGAAAAGTAGCCAAAATGCGGAGACAAAGAAACAGATCACAAATGAAAGAAAAGGAGGAAAGCAAAGGACTGGATATAGAGTTCAAAACCACGGTTATAAGTTTTTTCCAATATTTTCTAGAAAAGGCTGATAAATTTAGCGAGAACCTCGAGAATTAGAAAAAGAACCAACTAGAAATTAAGCACACACTGACTGAAATAAAAAATGTTATACAGAGATCTAACAGCAGACTAGAGGATCACAAGAATCAAGTCAAAGATTTGAAATACAAAGAAGCAAAAAACACTCAACTGGAAAAGAAAAAAGAAAAAAGAATCCAAAAATATGAAGATAGTGTAAGGAGCCTCTGGGACAATTTTTAGCGTACCAACATCTGAATTATGGGGGTGCCAGAGAAGAGAGAGAACAAGATACTGAAAACCTATTTGAAGAAATAATGACAGAAAACTTCCCCACCTGGTGAAAGAAATAGACTTACAAGTCCAGGAAGCGCAGAGAACCCCAGAAAAAAGGAATACAAACAGGAACACACCAAGACACATCATAATTAAAATGCCAAGAGCAAAAGACAAAGAGAGGATATTAAAAGCAGCAAGAGAGAAATAGTTACCTGCAAGGGACCACCCATACGACTGTCAGCTGATTTCTCAACAGAACTATGCAGGCCAGATGGGAGTGGCAAGAAATATTCAAAGTGATGACTAGCAAGAACCTACAACCAAGATTACTCTACCCAGCAAAGCTATCATTCAGAATTGAAGGTCAGATAAAGAGCTTCACAGACAAGAAAAAGCTAAAGGAGTTCATCACCACCAAACCAGTATTAAATGAAACTAGAGGCCCAGTGCATGAAATTCATGCATGGGGGTGTGTGTCCCTCAACCCAGCCTGCACCCTCTCCAATCTGGGACCCCTAGAGGGATGTCCGACTGCCCATTTAGGCCCGATCCCCCACCGGGACTGCTGGCTCCCAACCACTCGCCTGCCTGCTTGCCTGATTGCCCCTTCTGCCTGCCAGCCTCATCACCCCCTAACCACTCCCCTGCCAGCCTGATCGATGCCTAACTGCTCCCCTGCCAGCCCAATTGCTCCTAACTGCCCTCCCATGCCAGCCTGATCACCCCTAACTGTCCTCCCCTGCAGGCCTGGTTGCCCCCAACTACCCTCCCCTGCAGGCCTGGTCACCCCTAACTGCCCTCCCCTGTAGTTCTGGTCCCCTCCAACTGCCCTTCCCAGCAGGCCTGGTTTCCCCCAACTGCCCTCCCCTGCAGGCCTGGTCCCCCCCAACACCCCTCCCCTGCCGGCCCAGTCACCCCTAACTGCCCTACCCTGCTGTTGCAGTCGCCCCTAACTGCCCTCCCTGCAGGCCTGGTCTCCCCCAACTATCCTTCCCTGCAGGTCTGGTCTCCCCCAATTGCCCTCCCCTGCAGACCTGGTCCTCCCCAACTGCCCTCCTCTGCAGGCCCAATTGCCCCCAATTGCCCTCTCTTGCAGGCCTGGTCCCTCTCAACTGCCCTCCCCTACTGGCCTGATCGCCCACAACTGCCCTCTCTGGCCAGCCATCTTGTGGCACCCATATTGTGTCCACATGGGGGCAGCCATCTTTGACCACATGGGGGCAGCCATCTTGTGCGTTGAAGTGATGGTCAATTTGCATATTACTCTTTTATTAGACAGGATGCTGAAAGGTATTCTTTAAGAAGAGGAAGAAGAAGAAAAAGGTAAAGATGAAAATTATAAACAACAAATACATATCTATCAACAACTGAATCTAAAAATCAAGTGAATAAAAAATCTGATGAACAGAATAAACTGGTGAATATAATAGAATCAGGGGCATAGAAAGGGAGTGGACTGACAATTTTCAGGGGAAAGGGGTGTGGGGGGTACGGGAAGAGATTGGACAAAAATCATACACCTATGGATGAGGACAGCAGGGGGTGGGGTGGGTAAGGGCAGAGGGTGGGGTGGGAACCGGGTGGAGGGGAGCTATGGGGGAAAAAAGAGGAACAATTGTAATAATCTGAACAATACAGATTTATTAAGTTAAAAAAATAATAAAATAATGATGATGCTTAATGCTAATGAAGATGCAATAAGGCAGACAGTTTCACATATTACAGATTAAGTATAAATTCATATAACCTTTCCAGAGGACAAATTGCCAAATTACAAATATAAAAAAAAACAACAACAAACTTTTGTTGATTGCCTGGACAAAAATGTAAAAATTTGTTAATACATTAACTTAGTGAGGTATCTGAAAGCATGTTCTTTCATATATTATTGGTGGGAGTATATTTGTAATAACCAGTGTGGGGAATGCCTACAACACAAAAAAATGCACATACTCTGACTCAGTATTTCTCTCTAGAGATCTGTCTTACATATATGGGGTGGGCAAAAGTAGGTTTACATTTATGAGTATGCAACACACAGTTTACTCTTGTATTATTATTTATTAATTATTGTATTATTTTCCCTACGAAGAACTGCAAACCTTCTTTTGCCCATCCCTGTAAATGTGCACATCTGTGATATTTCTACATAAAAGAGTATTCCATGCAGACTTGTTTGTAGTGGCAAAAGATTAGAAAAGGCTTAGATGTTTATCTTTGGAAGGGGGCAACTAAATGCCATGCAGTTTTTAAGAAATATATTGTTAAAATTATGAAAATCAAAGTACACAAGATTTATTGCTACAAAACCATAATTTAATGGGTTTCTTTAAAGGTGACAGAGGAAGATACACATATATACACGCACATGCACAGATAGCCTGGGGAAAAAGCAACATGATGAAACATGATTGAAGAAAGAAGGATAAGTTGTTCCCTTTTATATCCTTTTATTTTTTTTAATATATATATATTTATTGATTTCAGAAAGGAAGGGAGAGGGAGATAGAGAAACATAAATGATGAAAGAATCATTGATTGGGAGAAACCAAGATGGTGGCATAGGTAAGCACCTAAACTGCTGCCTCGCACAACAATTTCAAAACTACAACTAAAAGACAGAACGGACACCATCCAGAACCACAGGAAAGCTGGCTGAGTGGAAATTCTACAACTAGAAGGAAAGAGAAAGGCTCACAGAGAATTGGAGGTATGGCAAAGGGTCTTTGTGCACGCAGAGAGGAAGGGCGGCTGAGAGCCTGGCTGACTTTCTCTGGCGGGAGGGGGAAGGAAGCCCCCGACTGCGCTGAACCCCAGTTCCGACTGCACTGAACCCCAGTTCCGGGCGAAACCCCGTGGACCCAGGCTTATACAGGGGGAGTCTGGACTGTCAGGTAGAGAGAAAGGCACCTGAAGACTTGGAGACTGGGGGAGACCCGGGGGAGCCCCGGTGGGCAGAGGTCTGGAGGTGCGCGCACCAGTGTGCACAAAGGCTGCGGAGGTTGCCACAGTCTTTCCCAAGTGGAAGGGAGTCAGAAGCTCCTGACTACACTGAGCCCCAGTTCTGACTGCACTGAACCCCAGTTCCAGGCGAGCCCCTGGGGACCCACGCTCTTGTGGGGGGGAGTCTGGACTCTCGGGCGGAGACTCGGGAGCCGGGGAAGGCAGAGGTCTGAAGGTGCGCGCATGCGCGCAAGGTCAAGGCTGACGGGAAGCCAAGACTGTCTGCTCCCCCCTGAGACTCCACCCCATCCAAGCTGAGCACAGAGGCTTTTGCAATTTGGCAAGTATAATCCTATAAGGTTGTCTCCAGCACCGAACTTCTCCCAGCGTAGACACAGCTGTTCCTCACAGCCAACTGGCCAGGAGGTCAATTCCGCCCAGTGATACCAACAATCAAGACTTAACTACAACAAGGCTGTACACACAGTCCACAAAGGGGTGCACCAAGAGTGTCCACCTCAGGTTAACTGGGGAGGCCAACCCACTGGGCCATATAGGAAACCTAGCACACAAATCTACCCTACCAACTCAGGGAAGCAATGAAAATGCAGCAACAAAGAAACAGATCACAAACAAAAGAAATGGAGGAAAAGAAACGACTGGATATAGAATTCAAAACCACGGTTATAAGGCTTTTCAAGAAAGAATATCCTAGAAAAGGCCGATAAATATAACGAGACCCTTGAAGATATGATAAAGGACCAACTAGAAATTAAACATACACTGACTGAAATAAAAAATGTTATACAGAGACCCAACAACAGACTAGAGGAACACAAGAATCAAGTCAAAGAATTGAAATACAAAGAAGGAAAAAACACTCAACTGAAAAAGCAAAAAGAAAAAAAAAAATCCAAAAAGTTGAAGATAGTGTAAGAAGACTCTGGGACAACTTCAAGCGTACCAACATCAGAATTATGGGGGTGCCAGAAGAAGAAAGAGAGCAAGATACTGAAAACCTATTTGAAGAAATAATGACTGAAAACTTCCCCCACATGGTGAAAGAAATAGGCTTACAAGTCCAGGAAGTGCACAGAACCCCAAACAAGAGGAATCCAAAGAGGACCACACCAAGACACATCATAATTAAAATGCCAAGAGCAAAAGACAAAGAGAGAATATTAAAAGCAGCAAGAGAAAAACAGTTAATTACCTACAAGGGAACACCCATACGATTGTCAGCTGATTTCTCAACAGAAACTATGCAGGCCAGATGGGAGTGGCAAAAAATTTTCAAAGTGATGAATAGCAAGAACCTACAACCAAGATTACTCTACCCAGCAAAGCTATCATTCAGAATTGAAGGGCAGATAAAGAGCTTCACAGATAAGAAAAAGCTAAAGGAGTTCATCACCACCAAACCAGTATTATATGAAATGCTGAAAGGAATTCTTAAAGAAGAGGAAGAAGAAAAAAGTAAAGATAAAAATTATGAACAACAAATACATATCTATCAACAAGTGAATCTAAAAATGAAGTGAATTAAAAACCTGAGGAACAGAATAATCTGGTGAATATAATAGAATCAGGGGCATAGAAAGGGAGAGGACTGATAATTCTCAGGGGGAAAGAGGTATGAGGGGATTCAGGAAGAGACTGGACAAAAATCATACACCTATGGATGAGGACAGTGCGGGGGAGGTAAAGGCAGAAGGTGGGGTGGGCACCGGGTGGAGGGGAGCTATGGGGGGAAAAAGGAGAAACAATTGTAATAATCTGAATAAAGATTTATTAAAACAACAAAAAAAAAGAATCATTGATTGGCTGTGTCCTGCACTCCCCCTACTGGGGATCGAGCCCACAACCCCAGCATGTGCCCTTGACCAGAATTGAATCTGGGACCCTTTAGTCCGCAAACCAATGCTCTACCCATTGAGCAAAACCGGTTAGGGCCCTTTTATATCTTTTTAAATTGTTTAATTCTTTTTATCATATATCACTTTTTTCTTTTCTTTTTTAAGAAAATATATTTTATTGATTTTTTACAGAGAGGAAGGGAGAGGGATAGTCAGAAACATCGATGAGAGAGAAACATCAATGAGCTGCCTCCTGCACACCTCCCACTGGGGATGTGCCCGCAACCAAGGTACATGCCCTTGACCAGAATTGAACCCAGGACCCTTCAGTCCGCAGGCTGATGCTCTATCCACTGAGCCAAACTGGTTAGGGCACATATATCACTTTTTCAACAAAACTACAAAACTTTAAAAATCCCTATTAATACTCTATGACTCTGTACTTATCTTTCTAGCAATATATCACAAAGAAATAATCTGAGAGACAAACAAAAATGTATGCCCATAATGCATCAAAAACTAAATGCCCACTATTATGGAAACAATTGTGAAAACTATAATTATTAATACCTTCAATTATACCGGAAATTGATATAATGAAAAACAAACAACAACAAAATAGACTTAGTAAAAAGGCCACAAGTATATATAATAGTTGTTGCCACTGGGGAGTAGCACTATGAGTGTGTATTATTCTGTTTCTTTATACTTCTTTGTTTAATATCAGTCAAGGTTTCTGATTGTAAGTGACAGAAATCCAAATCAAACTAGCTTAATTTAAAGGATATTTATTGGCTCAGTGAATCAGTTCCAGACCTGCACATTGGGGCCAGTGTCTGCTATGGTACACCTCCACATGCCTTATAACTCTGTTGTCAGTAGCCCCTGGATTCACACTTTAGGGTTTTGCCACTAAAGAAGCAAAGAATGTTTTCCATTCTTTTGGACAGGCTAGGGACAGATCCAGCTAAAATAATCCAAATGAAAAATTCTCATTGGCCCACTCTATTTTTTAAAATAAATTTTTATTGATTTCAGAGAGGAAGGGAGAGGGAGAGAAAGATAGAAATATCAATGATGAGAGGGAATCATAGATCAGTTGCTTCCTGCATGCCCCCTACTGGGGACCAAGTCCTCAACCTGGGCATGTGCCCTGACTAGGAATCAAACCCTGACCTCCTGGTTCATAGGTTGAGCCTCAACCGCAGAACCACACCAGCCAGGCTCACTGGCTCACTTTAGATCACATGCCCAACCATTACCCAATCACAGTAGCAGGGCGGTAGTGAGACACTGTGATTGGTCAACGTTGGTCAGCTATCTACTCTCAGACCAATCACTGTGGAGAGGAAAGTAGACTTATGAAAGAAGACAACACCAAAGGGAGGTAACAGGATCTGTTCTGCTTAAGTTTGTGGCTAGTCTCAGGGCCTCTCACATTCCTCAGGCTGTAGAAGAATTTAAAAACAAAATAGCAGCACCCACTCTGGCTAGATAGGGTGATGAGGAATGCGATATACCTGTGATTGCATTCAACCAATGAATGCATAAAGAAGAAAGCTAGCTGCTGGGCCATCAAAATAGCAACTTCCCATTGCACTGAGAATTTCAATGAGCATGTTATCTTGGATAATCAGAAAAAAAGATTGTAAAGTGAAAAAAAAACATCATTTCCTTTTTTCTCCCTTTTGTACTGAGGTTTAGTAATGCCTCTGGAATACTTCCTTACAGGCCTTCTGATTACTTGGGGGAAAAAAAAATTATATCCACCTTCTAATTAGAACTTGAAATCCACTTTGCTCTTTCTGTATACATCACTAGATGCCTTTCTTAATAACTTATTATTTCAATGTTTTGAAAAAATTTATATAATGTGCTCTATTCTCTTATGACTCAATTCACTGTGTAGTATTTCTTTTATTAATACTACAGTACCAGGCACTTAAAACCTGTAGTTCATTAAATAACAACCCTGCAAAGTTTATATTATTTTTCCCATTCTATACATGAGGACACTAGGGCTCAAAGAGTTTAGGTACTTTGCCCAACCAAAGATGAGAAGTGGAAGCTTTTGGATTTGAAGCCAGATCTGCCTCCTTTTAAAAAAGCACTTTTCAGTCTAGAAAACTATTCATAAGGATCATCAGCACATAACAGTGAGTGGAGAGGGCCTGTTGCTTTAAAAGTCAGTAATAGCCCATGCATATCCCAGAGCTGCTGCTAGCCAGCTGTGAGATCTTCAACTCACATAACCCATCTCATTTTTCTCAACCAGAAATCGGAAGAGTGGTCCCTGTCCTGTTTACCTCAAAGTGTGATTCGTACAACCCAAACACTTCTACAGACATGCTTCTGCAAAAAGTCCTTTCCCATGGCAGCAGAGATAGAAACAGATAGACAGAACTCTTTAAGGTCCTTCACAGATCCAACACAAATAGTTCTGACAAAATAGTGGGAATCAGTGGTACAAATCTGAAATAATATTTTCCAAAGCAAATTGAGTTTAAAAGAAAGAAATGTTCAGGCTATTAAGATATTTCCAAATAGTCCTGGCCCAGTAGCTCAGTTGATTAGGGAATCATCCCAACATAAAAAGGTTGTGGGTTTAATCCCCAGTCAGTGCACATTCAAGAAGCAACCAATGAATGCATAAAGAAGTGGAACAACAAATCGAGATCTCTCTCTCTCTCTCCATCCCTTTCTCTCTCTAAAAAAATCAATCAATAAAATTGTTTAAAATATAAATTCTCAAATAAAACATATGTTTATCTAACGTAAAACTTTTATTCAAAATAAAATTGTCAATGTAGTCAAAACCTGAAATTTTGAAGTTGAATATCAGATTTGGTAAAATTGGAGTGCGTTAAAATAATTACACTGTAATTTACACTTCAATAAATTGGAGTATAGATAACTTACCTCATTTTAAAATCATTGAACCAAGAAAGAATGAACCACTCCTTCCAATGCTGTATTCAGCCCAGAACATTGCAGGCTTGGGGTATCAATTGTGTTGCTTTCACTTCACATGCTCAAATCATTTGCTTCTAAGGCACACCCTCTATGCTGAGGTGACAATGTCAGGAGGGACATCCAACCTCATCAACACTCTGTACCAGGACCACCCAGACCCTCTGAGTGCCAGGCCACCAGGTCAAGACTTTCCTTGCCTTGGGGTAACTTACATCTGCAGGCTGTTGGTGTCCTTTCCTACTGATTGGTTGCCCTCAAGATTATGTGTGGCTCAGTGATTGAGCATCGACCTATGAACCAGGAGGTCAGGGTTCCATTCCTGGTCAAGGCACATGCCTGGGTTAGGGGCTTGATCCCCAGTAGGGGGCATGCAGGAGACAACCAATCAATGATTTTCTGTCATTGATGTTTCTATCTCTCCTCTCCCTTCCTCTCTGAAATAAATATAAATATATTTTTAAAAATTTATGTCAGTCCTCCAGAGATGTTCTAATAATGTTGAACCACAAAAAAGAACATGTTGGTTCTCCATAATTTGGGCAAATTTACTCACCTCACCCCTACCTCCCCTCTCCAGGGTCCAACTCTGCAAACCAAGGGCTCCATATAAGTAGCCTTTGTCAAGCCACAAAAGATTCTGTTATATCCTTTCCCTAGATCCCAGGGGGCCTACTTGACATACATTTACATAACTATGTTTAGCTTCTCAAGTAATACTTGAGAACAAAAAAACAAGGAGAATCTGCACCAAAGGGTCTTGCTGTTTTTAAACAGAGCCAATATTTAAATGCAATTTAAACAATGGCTAATCTATTTGACTAAAATTATGTCTAACCAGGCAAGTTCACCACTAACACAAGGTCAGGTATACACATAGGTGTATATACATATGCATATGTGGGTGTACACACACACACACACACACACACACACACACAGGTTTAATTCCCCAACTCAGATCCATAAATGTTTCTATGTTCTATGATTGTATACACTCTAATAGTTCTTACTTACAGAATTTGCCAAAGTCAAAAGAAAATTTGAACATTTAAAATTTTTTAATTAAAAAAATTTTTTAAAGTAGTTAAATTTTTTGTGAATTTCACTATTACAATTGTAGAATCTAATTCAACAAACAAAATTTAGGGTTATGGGGGTATCAAAATCTAACAAGATAGTTTCTGAGACTTTATTTAGTGGACTATAGGAGCAAGTAATGGTAAACTCCAATATCTTTCTGAATATATCAGTCTTTTGGACTTTCTACCTTTAAAAGCTCCATTAAGACTCCATTTGTTTAAAATATCTAGAATCACAATTGGCTAAAACATAGCAGATAGGTTATGGGTTTTTGGATCCGTAGTCAGCAGACCTAAGCTTCAACCCTACTTGTAACTTCATGGACGTGGATCCACCCAGACTCACTTAGTAAATGCTTCATAAAATCGTTGTGAAGTTTAAATGAAAAACAAAACAAAACAGTGTCAAGCACCCAGCAAGTGCTTAAAAACATCAGCCATAGTAATTTCTATAATCTTTTGTCTAATTTAATGCTAAGATGTTTTAGTTTCACAAGCTATACTTACTACTTACTGCTCATACGTGTGCCACTTCCATCATTTCTATTACCACAGCAAGGTGTTTATACTGTCCTTTATAACAGTGGTAAATTTCACCTCTCCTAGATATGCTCAATGTTCTAAAATGCAGAAAGCAAAAAAAATAATTCAGTTGGGAAGACTCCTCTCTTGTTAGTATTACGATATTTAAACATTTAGCTCAAGTATCGATTCTTTCTGCATTTAAATCCATTTTAGATGTTAACAATGGCTGATCTAATTGCTAGTGACCCAACAATTAACACATGAACACAAATCATGGACATCAAATACATATTAAAGTCAAATAACAGGTAATTTTTTTTCTTTTAGTTCTTTGAGGTTATTGATCAAGCCCAATGTAATTTCCTTTTCCAAATGGAATTCCGGTTCTTATGTAAGAAAGAGGAAGTGACAACATCCCCTGGAAAGGGCTATCAGACCTCCCTGACTAGGTTAGGATGTCAGTGGAAAGGAGGAAATGAAAATTAAACATCTCAGCTAAAACATAGATGGGAAACTGGATAAGCTGATCACTCTCTATTTTGATTACTACATTTGTTAAGGTTAAATGCCTGATCCATATTTGGGATTGTCAGTTACTCTGCTTTAAAATAAAAAGTAAATGAATGATCCCATCAACATTGTGATGTGGTTGAGATTCATCTGCATCAAATCTGACCATGTTTGAAAATCTTGATCTATTTAAAAGGTTCAAATTTAGCAGAACTTTCTTCCTTGTCAGCACTCAGAAAAGCCTTTGAAATGGATAGGAACGGAATACAAGTGGATTGTAAAACAGGTCCAAAACATTCTGTGAAATTCCAAATGTCTTTTCCACAGCTACATTCTCCTCCCATGATTACTCTATACTCATTTTAACGGAAAGATATTCAGTAAATTAGAAACTGGAAGTTGGTCTCTAGTGAAGCCTACAGCATATTTGTTATGATGTTAGTGATTTTTAGAGCTTCTCCCTCCTCAGATAGCTTCCTTTCCACCCCCAGCTGGTGTGAACTGGGCCAAGGTTACATTGATGGAAATGCTTAACCATTTCCTCTAGCTTTTCGTACAATGATCAGCACAATGTTCAACAATGGTGGTGTTTATATTAGATTGATTTACTATATCATATTGCTCCTCATTCCTAATCTCCATGATGCCTTCATAATATTTCACCGAATGCACTCATAAAGTGGGATTAATCACATTTGCCTATTATAGTGGACAGTTATGGCTTTTATCTTAATCTTCAGATAAAACCATTTGAATCTCCTCTAAGGAATACAATTTCCCTGCTCAACCCATGGTGTCATAAATGCTGTTGCCCTCACCCCCAACTCTAAAGATGGGTACATGTATCAGGACTGATGGAGCCAAAGCATGGAGTCCTTGGTCTTTGGTCCCTGCTTCTATCATGCTATACAGCAATGACTTTTGCACCAAGCCAAGTTGGAAACATCATCTCCAAAGAAATTTAGGTAGTATATGTATTGTATTCATGCAGTAACAACTCAGAGTACAGGTTTGGAGCACCAGAGAGGACCCACTTTGTTGCGGTATTTGAGGACAGGCTCAACCTGAACACCTGCCCCGGAACTTTAAAATGAATCCTATCATTCACATTCTTACCCCCAAACACAAAACCTAGCTCTAAATCAGGGTCAGAACAAAGAAAACCCCATCCAAGCTACCTATATCAATCAAATTTGTCTTTGATTCACAGAAAGATATATTAAAAAAAATAGATCGGGAGGAAATTCTGTAGCTCAAGTGAGAATAACCAAAACAAATATTTAAAAAAACTGACACACACAGCAGAAATAAAGATGATTCATAAAACATAAGAACCTACAAAGAATTCCCATTTGTGTCCAAAAAGAAAAAATATTGTATCTGAGAAGAGACTACTATGAAAAAAGAGCAAAGGAATACAATAAAGAGTTAATGGAGATTAAAAATAACAAAATAAAAATAATAAAATCTAAGAAATACAAGAAAATCTCTTGGAATATAGAGCAAAAAAGACCAAAAAATGGAAAACACAAGAGAAAAATTTCAAGAGAGGTAGAACCAACTAAAAGAACCCATATCTGTCCAACAGGAGACCCAGGAATAGAGAACTGATGGAAAAAATCATAAAAATATTAGAAGAACATCCCCCAGAGTTGATATAAGATATAAAATTTCAGACTAAAAGAACCTGTTAAATACAAAACAGGATTAAAAAAGATTCATACCTAGACACATTGTGAAATTTCAGAACACCATGGATAAAGACAACACACTAAAAGCTTGTGGGAGGACGGGTTAGGAGGAACAGGTTACTACAAACAAATTACAATTTTAGGAATCCATTGCTACCTGGAATGCAAGAAAGCAATGGGGTAGAGCAGTGGTCGGCAAACCACGGCTCGCGAGCCACATGCGGCTCTTTGCCCCCTTGAGTGTGGCTCTTCCACAAAATACCACGGCCTGGGTGAGTCTATTTTGAAGAAGTGGCGTTAGAAGAACTTTAAGTTTAAAAAATTTGGCTCTCAAAAGAAATTTCAATCGTTGTACTGTTGATAATTGGCTCTGTTGACTAATGAGTTTGCCGACCACTGAGCTGTGGGAAATGTCTGATGTTCTAGCAGGAGAAGTGGCCAGTGGTGCAATGGAGCAGCCCAGGGACCACTTACACCTGAGACAGACTGCAGAACAGCACATCAGAGGTGGAAATCCAAGTCAAACACAGACGGACAGAAGGACAGCCTCACTGAGCTATGAAGAGTGTCAGTTGTACCCGAGGCAGTCTAGCATTTGCAAATACATGTGGAGAATTTTCAGGTGGAACTGAGACAGGCATTCTTAGCTGAGACACCAAGAGGTGGTTAAAGCAGTATTGGGACATCAAGACAAAGCAGTATTGAAACATCAACTTTTCTAAAGAGCTTTGTCTTAGTTTTCCAGGGCTGCTCTAATAATTCACTGCAAACTGAATGGCTTAGTTAGTTACAGCATCGTCCCAAGACACCAAAATTGCAAGTTCAATCTTAGGTTAGGCACATACAAGAATTAACCAATGAATGCATCAATAAGTGGAACAACAAATTGATGTTTCTCTCTCCCTCTCTCTCCCCCTTTTCCTCTTTCTCTTTTTTTTTTAAATATATATATATATATTTTATTGATTTTTTACAGAGAGGAAGGGAGAGGGATAGAGAGCCAGAAACATTGATCAGCTGCCTCCTGCACACTCCCCACCGGGTATGTGCCCGCAACCAAGGTACATGCCCTTGACCGGAATCTAACCTGGGACCCTTGAGTCCGCAGGCCGACGCTCTATCCACTGAGCCAAACCGGTCAGGGCTCCTCTTTCTCTTTTTTAAAAATATATTTAAATCTTTATTGTCGAGAGTATTAAAAATGTTCCCCTCCCCGCCCCCTTTTTCTTCCTCCACCTGGTTTCCATCCTGCCCCAGGCCTTCACGACCCTATCTTTCGTGTCCATAGGTAATGCATATATGCATATGTTCTTTGGTTAATCTCTTCCCACCCACTCCCCTTCCCTCTGAGATTTGTCAGTCTGTTCCATGTTTCCATGCCGCTGCTTCTATTTTATTCATCAGTTTATGTAGTTCATTAGATTCCTTGCTCATTTATTTTTATTTTTAGATTTAATTGTTGATAGCTATATATTTATTGCCATTTTGTTTTTCATATTTTTGAACTCCTTTAGCTTTTTCTTGTCTGTGAAGCTCTTTATCTGACCTTCAATTCTAAATAACTTTGCTGGGTTCAGTAATCTTGGTTATAGGTCCTTGCTGTTCATCACTTTGAATATTTCTTGTCATTCCCTTCTAGCCTGCCAAGTTTCTGTTGAGAAGTCAGCTAACAGTCATATGGGTGCTCCCTAGTAGGTAACTATTGGCTTTTCTCTTGCTGCTTTTAAGATTCTCTCATTGTCTTTAACCTTTGGCATTTTAATTATGATGTGTCTTGGTGTGAGCCTCTTTGGGTTCCTCTTGTTTGGGACTCTCTGTGCTACCTGGACTTGTAAGTCTATTTCTTTCACCAGGTGGGGGAAGTTTCCTGTCATTATTTCTTCAAATCTTGCTCTCTCTCTTCTCCTTCTGGCACCCACCCCCATAATGCAAATATTGGTACTTTTGAAGTTGTCCCAGAGGCTCCTTACACTATCTTCACATTTTTGGATTCTTTTTGCTTTTAGCTCTTCTGATTGGGTGTTTTTTGCTTCCTCATATTCCAAATCACTGATTTGACTCTCAGCATCCTCTACTCTACTGTTGATTCCCTGTAATTTATTCTTCATTTCAGTTATTGTATCCTTCATTCCTGACTGGTCCTTTTTCATGTCTTTGATGTTCTCACTAATTTCCTTGAAATTCTCACCAAGATCTTTGAAAGTCTCACTAAGTCCCTTGAAGCTCTCATTAAGACCCTTGAGCATTCTTATAACCATTGTTTTAAACTCTGTATCTAGTAATTTGCTATGCTTCCACTTCATTTAGTTCTTTTTCTGGAGATTTCTTCTGTTCTTTCATTTGTGACATGTTTCATTGTCTCCACATTTGGCTGCTTCCCTGTGGTTTTTTTTTGTTTGTTTTGTTTTGTTTTTTGTTTTTTATGAAGTAGATAGAGATGCTATGTTTCCTGGAATTGGTAGAGTGGCCTTATACAGTAGGTGTCCTGTAGGGCCTAGTGGCTTAGCCTTCCCAATCACTTGAGCTGGGTACTCTAGGTGTGCCCTTGTGTGGGATGTGTCTTGTAGTTGAGCCTTGATTGCTGTTGGTGTCACTGGGAGGAATTGACCTCCAGGTCAATTGGCTGTGAAGACCAGCTGTATCTACAGTGGAATAACTGCTGTGCAGGAAATATTCCTATGGAGCTAGACTTGGCTTTGGTGTTAGTATGTCACTCATGGAAGTGTAGAGTTGTAATCTGGTGTGGTCTGAAGCTGTGCACTGGCTTTGGGGCCTCCCCAGAGCAAAGTCAGCCATTGCCTGTGCCCTTCTTGGGGCCACCTGTCAGGAGCTAGAGAGCGATTTGCAGATGGCTGCTACTTGTGTTGGGCTTAGAAGTGCCCAGGGAGGCCAAACTGAAACAAGGCAAGCTGCTGCTATTGCCAGGCCTTGGGCCTCTTGAGAGGAATGGGGCACACTGAAGCCAGCTGCTGCTTGTTTTGAGAGATTTCAGGTAAGTTTGAAGCCTGAGCCAGACATGGAAAAGCCACTGCAAACAGCTTGGGTAGGGCTGCAAATTGGGCTGGGGTGGGATCTCAGGGAATCACCAGGGTGGAGCCAATAGTGTGAGTCAGGCTGATGGAAACTCAGATATGGCTGCCAGTGAGCTCTGCGATTAGGGGAGGTCTCAGCATAGGAACAATGGCCTCTACCAGCACTTTTGTCTGGGAGAAAGCTGCCCCAGAGTTCTTGCACCAGTGCCTGACAACCTTGTTCCCGCCTGTATATTCCTGGATCCCCACCAAGCTGCTGCCCCAGTGCTGGAGTTCAGAGGGAGTGACTCCCAGTAAATCTGTGATGGGCCCTTTAAGAGTCACTGCCTGGGACTCCAACAGTCTCTATATTACTCAGCTACAATCCCTGCTGGTTTTTATAGCCCAAAGTTATGGGGTCTTCTCTTCTTGGCACTGGAACCCTGTGCTGAGGGGTCTGGTGTGGGGCTGGGACCCCTTGCTCCTCATGGGAGGCCTCTGGAACCTAGATATCGCTTCCCATTAAGAAACACACCACATGTGAATGTGGGACCAGCCTTTTCCATGCCTCCACCCTTCCTATCAGTCTCCATGTGTTTTCTTCTTTACTTCTCTAGTTGTAGGCCTTCCATCCAGCCAGATTTCAGGCAATTCTGAATGATGGTGGTTCTGAATATTAGTTGTAATTTTGATGTGGTTGTGGGAGGCAGTGTGTACCAGCATTTACCTACACCACCATTTTGGTTCTCTTCTCACTCTTTCTAAAATAAATAAATAAACAAACAAATAAATAAATAAATTTAAAGACAAGATGAAGCCAATAGAAAACAAATAGAAGATGGTAGACTGAAACCCAATTATATAAATAAGCTTATTAAAAGTAAATGAATGTCAGTTTCTTTTTTTAAAATTTTTTAATAAATCTTTATTGTTCAGATTATTACATATGTTCCTCTTTTTTTCCCCCATAGCGCCCCTCCACCTGATTCCCCACCCCACCCCATGCCCTTACCCTCCGCCACTGTCTTCATCCATAGGTGTAAGATTTTTGTCTAATCTCTTCCCGCACCCCTCACACCCCCTTTTCCCCGAGAATTGTCAGTCCACTCCCTTTCTATGCCCCTGATTCTATTATATTCATCAGTTTATTTTGTTCATCAGATTTTTTTATTCACTTGATTTTTAGATTCACTTGTTGATAGATATGTATTTGTTGTTCATAATTTTCATCTTTACCTTTTTCTTCTTCTTCCTCTTCTTAAAGAATACATTTCAGCATTTCATATAATACTGGTTTGGTGGTGCTGAACTCCTTTAGCTTTTTCTTGTCTGTGAAGCTCTTTATCTGACCTTCAGCTCTGAATGATAGCTTTGCTGGGTAGAGTAATCTTGGTTGTAGGTTCATGCTGTTCATCACTTTGAATATTTCTTGCCACTCCCTTCTGGCCTGCATAGTTTCTGTTGAGAAATCAGCTGACAGTCGTACTCCCTTGTAGGTAACTAACTGTTTTTCTCTTGCTGCTTTCAAGATTCTCTCTTTGTCTTTTGCCCTTGGCATTTTAATTATGATGTGTCTTGGTGTGGTCCTCTTTGGATTCCTCTTGTATGGGGTTCTCTGCACTTCCTGGACTTGTAAGTCTATTTCTTTCACCAGGTAGGGAAAGTTTTCTGTCATTATTTCTTCTAGTAGGTTTTCAATATTTTGCTCTCTCTCTTTTTCTGGCACCCCAATAATTCGGATGTTGGTACGCTTAATGTTGTCCCAGAGGCTCCTTACACTATCTTCATATTTTTAGATTATTTTTTTGTTTGTTTGTTTTTCTGGTTGGGTGTTTTTTGTTTCCTCATGTTTCAAATCTTTGGTTTATTCTTGGGGTCCTTTGATCTACTGTTGAATTTCTGTATATTCTTTATTTCATTGAGTTTATGCTTAATTTCTGACTGGTCCTTTTCCATTCTTTTGGCATTCTCATTAAGATATTTAAAGGTCTCACTAAGTTCCTCAGAGGTTTTTAGCAGATTCTTGAGTAACCTTATAAATGTGGTTTTGAACTCTATGTCCAGTAGTTTGCTTTCCTCCATTTCTTTCATTTGTGACATGTTTCTTTGTCTCCGCATTCTGGCTGCTTCCCTGTGTTGATGGAGTGGCTTGTGTGGTAGGTGACCTATAGGGCCCAGTGGTTCAGCCTCCCCAATCACCTGAGGTGGATACTCTTGGTGCACCCCTTTGTAGGCTGCGTGCAGAGTCTTGTAGTTAAGCCTTGATTGCTGTTGGTATACTTGGAGGAATTTACCTCCAGGCCAATTGGCTGTGAGGACCCGCTGTGTCTATAATGGAAGAACTGCTGTGCTGGAGACACCCTTATGGGGCAGGACTTGTTTCAGTGGGGCTTTGGTGCTCACTGAGTCTGCCTCTTGAATGTGTCACTTATGGATGTAAGAAGTTGAAATCTGGTGTCGTCTCACACTGACCACTAGGTACACTGGCTTCTGGATCTCCAATGGGGTGCAGGTCAGCTACTGTCTGAGGCCACCCAGCAGGAGCTACAGCAAGGTCTGCAGATTTCTCCTGGTCTGACCAAAGCTGCAGTTTGTTAGGTTAAGCTGCAAAAGGGCAGGCCATTTATATGCAAAAGCTGTTGCACTCAGTTTGGGTGGGTTTGTAAATTGGACGGGGCGGTGTCTCGGGGAGTCACTAGGGTGTGGCAAACAGCGATGGCTGCCAATCAGCCGTCTCTGCGTCTCCGCATTTCCAAGTCCCTGGGTCCCACGCCCCAGTGCAGTAAACAATGATTCCTGCACGCAGCTCTGCAAGAAAGCCACCCTCACTTTCTGACCTGATGGCAGACAGTCCAGCTTCTCCCCGTAGGGGTCTGGGTCCACAGAGTCTTGCTGGAAACTGGAGTTCAGAGTAATGGGGAGCTGTATCTCCCTTCAGGTTGAAAGAAACAGCGCACCCAGTCGCCAACCGCCAGCCCAATTCGCACACCTTTGTACCTCAGCTTTTCTGCACTTGTGCACCTCTTAATGCTCTTTTCTCTTTCCTTCTAGTTGTAGAACTTCTACTCAGCCAGCTTTCCTGTGGTTCTGGGTGATATACGTTTTGTCTTTTAGTTGTAGCTTTGGTGTGGTTGTGAGAGGCAGCAAGTACAGGTGTATACCTTATGCCGCCATCTTGGTTTCTCTGAATGTCAGTTTCTTGGAAAAGATTAAATTACATGTTATTTATTAGAAACCCGTTTAAACATAAAGACACAGATAATTTGAAAATATAAGGATGGAAAAAGGCATAGCATGAAATAATAATCAAAAGAAAGCTGGTATGACTATATTTATGAGACAAAATGTACTTTCAGGCCAGAAGTGTTATTAGAGATAAAGAAGAACATTTCATAATAATAAAAGTGTTAGTTCAATAGGAAAACCCAACAATTCTAAATTTGTATGGACATAACATAGGGTTAATATATATATAAAGAAAAAGTTAAGTAAAATAAAAGAAGAAATAAACAAATTCACAGTCATAATTGGAGATTTTAGCACACCTCTCAGTAACTAAAAACAAGAAGACCAAGTAATCAATATAAACATATTTATTTTTCTTTAGTGTTTGTGTTTCTTTTTGCCTTTCTCTTTCTTCTTTTTACAGCAGTCCCTTTAGCATTTCTTGCATTGCTGGTTTGGTAGTGATAAACTCTCTTAGCCCTTTTTTGTCTGTGAAGCTCCTGATTCCACCTTCAATTTTGAATGATAGCCTTGTTGGGCATAGTATTCTTGGATTGAGACCCTTGCTTTGCATCACTTTGTATATTTCATTCCATTCCCTTCTGGCCTGGTGTGTTTCTGTTGAAAAATTAGTTGATATTCTAATAGGAGATCCCTTGTAGATAACTTTCTGTCTCTCTCTGGCAGCCTTTAAGATTCTTACTTTGTCATTAGTGTTTGCCAATTTAATTATGATGTGTCTTGGTGTCGGTCTTTTGGGGTTCAACTTGTTTGGGACTCTCTGTACTTCTTGGACTTGCATAGTTTTTTTCTTGCCTATATCAGGGAAGTTTTCTGTCATTATTTCTTCAAACAGGTTTTCTATTCCTTGCTTCTCTTCCTCTCCTTCTGGTACCTCTATTATGCGAATATTGTTTCGTTTTGTGTTGTTCCAAAGCTCCCTTAGGCTCTCTTCTTGCTTTTTAAGTCTTCTTTCCAGTTGCTGCTGTGTTTGTGTGTTTTTTCCTACCTTGTCATCTAATTCACTGATGCGGTCCTCAGCCTCTTCTAGTCTACTGTTTAAGCCTTCCAATGTGTTCTTTATTGCAACTATGTCGTTCTTCATCTCCTCTTGGTTTCTTTTCATGTTGGTGACATTCTCATTCAGCTCCTTATAGTTCTCATTGAGTTTTGTGTATTTGTCATTGAATTGTGTGTATTTGTCATCCATCCGTTTAAACATCCTTATAACCATTACTCTGAATTCTTTCTCTGTTAAGCTGCTAGCCTCAATTTCATTTAACTCCCTTTCTGGTGATTCCTCTTTTTCTTTCCTTTGGGAGTTGCTTTTTTGTCTCCCCATGTTTTCCTGTAATGTTTTAATTGTAGATCCAATTGCTTTGCTACCCAGGTTCTTTTGGTGATAGTGCTACTGGTGTATTCTCTCAGTTCTCCTGGGCTTGGTAATCTAGTGTAACTTCCTACTTGAGCTCTCTGGGTTCTCTTGATGTAGGCCTGCGAGCTTGAGAGGCACAACTGTGGTGTCTAGAAGTCAGCAGCCGTGGAGGGGAGTATCCTAATTTTTGCTGTCTTGCACCCTTAATTGAAATCATACGTGCCCAGTGGGGACTCACAGTGGCACCAAGGAACTGTCTGTCGGGGTGATGTGGCTCAGGGGGCCTGCACTCTGGAAAGCTGTGACTGTGATGCCCAGAGTTCTGTAGTTATGGGTTGGGCAGACTCAGCTTTTGCTGCTGCACCTGTGGTGGATAGGCACTTACTCCCAGTGGCAGTTCACAGGAGTACCCGCAGTAAGTTTGCCAGTGAGGCACACTGAAGCACTTTGAAGGTCCCTGGCAGTGTAGCTGTGTAATTGAGGTGCCTAGCTTCTAAAGATTTCTTTTTAGGGCAGATCCTATGGCCTCAGGGAGTATTCAGATTCCATGGTGTTATTCAGGGTGGGATCTGGGTGTGGCTATATTGGTTGCCTGGAGACTGGAGGGAGGGGCTATCTCTCAGGAAGAAATGGCAACCAGGGTTTAGATATGACTCAGCATCAGACTCGCTTCCACCTCTCCTGGACCATCTGCCTACTACTTTCCCCAGATTCCACAACCCCACCCCTTCTTCTGCACCTCAGCCACAGGTAAGTGTCTGTATCCGAAAGGTCCTACAAACTAGGTTCAGTGGAGAACAGCGCAGGCCCCAGCCTGAGGAGGGACCGCGTCTCTGTAAGTTCCTCTCTTGCCAGCACTGTGCAGTCTGGCAGCTCTTCAGGGCTGCCTTTGAGCTCAGATCCTAAATCCAGACTCCAAGGTCTAAAATCCACTACTTCCCACAGTCCCGTGGACCCTTTTTTTTTTTTTTTTTTCAGTCAGACACTTTGCCTGTCCTCAGCACCGTGGAGTTTCTCCCTGACCTTCTGGACACAGAGGTCCGGCAGATTCTACTGCCTAGATCAGCCTTGGGCAAACTACGGCCCGCGGGCTGGATCCGGCTGTTCTATCCAGTTCTCTTGCTCTTCCCTCCGCTCCTTTACTTTGAATTTATATTAGTTCACACAAACACTCCATCCATGCTTTTGTTCCGGCCCTCCGGTCCAGTTTAAGAACCCATTGTGGCCCTCGAGTCAAAAAGTTTGCCCACCCCTGGCCTAGATCTTTGATTTTACCTTTATCGGGGGGATCTCTGCCCTTCCCGGCTGCAAACTGTCTCACCAGCTGTGCCTCCTTCACCAATTCGGGCTGGATTCCACTCGTTTCAGCTGCTCCCTCTATTTGCTCCGGGACAAGGCTCAGGACACATCCGTCTATTCTGCTGCCATTTTGTCTCTCTCTAGAAACATATTTAAACATTATTAAGCCACTTAACTTAATTGATATTTATAGGACACTATACCCAACAACTGCACATTGTTGGGTATAGTGTCCTATAAATAACAATTCTTTTCATATGTACACCAAAGATAGACCATCTGCTGGGTCATAAAGCAAGACTCAGAAAATTTCAAAGGACTGAAATCGTACAGAGTATATTCTCTGACCATTAGAAATCAATACAGAAATATAAGGAGAAAATCCCAAAATGTATTAAAATTAAGGAACATACTTTTAAATGACCTGTAGGTGAAAGAGGAAATCAAAAAATATTTTGAACTGAAGAATAATGAAAATAAAACATCAAATGTGTGGGATGCAGCTAAAGCAGTGCTTAGAAGGAAATTTATGGCTTCTAATGAATACATTAGAAAAAAGGAATGGTGGAAAATCAATACTCTAAGCTTTCATTTTATGAAACTAGAAAAGAGCAAATGAAACTCAAATAAACTCAAATAAAGAAGGAGCAAATAATAAAGAACACAGTAATCGATGAAATAGAAAGTATATATACAATAGAGAAGTCATCAGAGCCAAAACTTGTTCTTTAAATAGAGTAATAAAATCTAAAATTCCTAGCAAGAGTAATCAATAAAAGGAAACAAATAATCAATATCTGGAGTTTCAAAATGTGATGTCATTACACAGTCTACAGATATTTAGAGAACACAATGAACAACCTTTTACCAATAATTTTGACAATATAGACATTTTTTGAAAAATATAATATACTAAAACTGAAACAAAGAGAAGTAAAATACCAATATGCTGATATACTTTAAGAAATGGAATATAGCCCTGGCTGTTGTGGCTCAGTTGGTTGGAGTGTTGTCCTGTACACCTAAAGCTGGTGGGTTCAATTCCTAGTCAGGGCCTAAGTTTTGGGTTTGATCCCTGAACTCAAGGCAATAGGTGGAGGTTTCTCTCTCACGTCAATGTCTCTCTCTCTCTCTCTCTCTCTCTCTCTCTCTCTCTTCTCTCTTATGTTTTTCTTTGGAATCAATTTTAAAAATAAGAAATGGAATATATAGATATATAGTTAAATTCCTATAATAATAATCCAGGATTAGGTGCCTTTCAAGGGAAATTGTGACAAATATTTAAGGAGAAATAATGATATTCTCTCTCAAATTCTTTTAGAAATTAGCCAAAAAGGGAACACTTACCTACTTGTTTTATGAGGTTAACATAAATCTGAGCCCAAACCAAAGTCCTTTCTGTATATGGATGCAAAATTTCAAAAAAAAGCACTAGCAAATTAAATATAGAGATAAAAATACATAATAACCAAATATGGTTTATACCAGGGATACAAGTTTGTTTTAACATTCTAAAATAATCATTGTAATTCAGTACATGAACAGGAAAAAAAAAAGGAGAAAAACTATATAATGATCTCAATAGACACAGAAAATGCATTTAATAAAACATAACATGCACTCAAAAAAATTCTAAACAAATTTAAAATAGAAGGGAACTTTATTAATCTTACAAAAGGTATCTACACACAAAAAAAGAACAAAACCCTACAGCTGGCATATTTAATGGTGAAATACTGAATACTTTCCCCCTATGGTGCCAGTGCAACTCTGTGGAAGAGAGTTGGTTTTTTCCCAACATATGAGGGTAGAACTATTGTATATCCATATAGGAAAAAAAATCCTCAAAAAGTTGATTTCCTACCTTGACAACATATTAAAAAATTCATTTAAGGCGGTTCTTAAGTGTAAATGTTAAATTGAAATATTTTAGTTTCCAGAAGAAAACATAGGGGAACACCTTCCTGATCTTAGGGTAGATAAAGATTTCTTAACTAGAACAGAAAAAAAATAACCATAAAACAATAAAAATATAATTGGACTTAATTTAAATTAAGAACTTTTATTAAAAATATTTTTGAGAGTAAACAGACAGGTCACAGAGTAGGATAATATTTCATCTATCTATGACAAAGACAGGTAAAGAATGTATAAAGAACTCATGCAAATCAGATAAAATAAAAAAACACACAGAAATAATTTAAAGATCGGGCAAAAGGCTTGACAAGTATCACACAAAAGAGAATATCCAAATAGCTAATAAGCATATGGAAAGATGGTCAATATCATTATTCATCAAGAAAATAAAAATTAAAACCACAAGAAACTATCATTATCTACCAGAAAGTCTAAAATGTAAAAGACTGAAAACACTGAGTATTGGGAAGGATGGGAAGCAGGTAGAACTCTCATACAATTGCTGGTGGGAGCGCAACTTTAGAAAACTATTAAGCAGTATCTATTAAAGCTAAACATATACCTACTCTATGACTCAGCAATTCTGCTCTAGATGTATGACCAAAAGAAATGAGTATGTACGCCCAATGAAAGACATATACAAGAATGTTATAGCAACATTATTCATTACTGTAAAATAACTAGAAACAATTCAAATGTCCATCAACGGGAGAATGGATTACTAATTTATTGCATATTCATATAATGTAATTCAAAGCAATAATATAAAAGAATTAACTGATACACACAACAATATGGATGAATGCAGATATTAGGTTGAACAAAGGAAGACATAAAATAGTTTGATTTCATTTACACTACATTCAAGAATAGGCAAAATGAATTAATGTAGACAGAAGTCAGAGTGATTACCCCTGGGATAGGTGGGTGAAGTGGCAAGAGAGAACTTTCTGAGGAAATGAAAATGTTTTATACCTTGATCTGGATGGTGGTTACTCAGATGTATATTAGTACATATGTAAAAATCATTGAACTGTACACTTCAGATTTATATGCTTTCCTACCTCATATCTATTTTAGACATAAAGATGCTAAACTTTAATAATAAAATTAAAAATTAGCCACATTTTCCCAATCAGACTGGCAAAGATTAAGTAATATAGATAGGCATTTAGGGAAAGATAGTGGAATGGAAAACAGTACAAATTTTGAAGAACAATTTAGCAACATTCATCAGAATCTTAATATACGTATACTTTGACTCAGTAATTTAACTCTTAGCAACTTACCCAATTAAAATAGTCACATGAGTACTCAAAGATATATGTGTGGAAACAGTCAAAGAATCATTATAAAAGAAAAAGATTGGGGGGAAAGACATGTCCATCAATAAGAGAATATTTAGATAATTTTTTTTAATCCATGAAATATTTTATAGCTATTAAAAAGCTTGAGGTATATGATATATTTTCATCTACTAGAAATGAGACTAAGAACTGGGTAAACAAAGATAGGTAAGCTCAGGCTTATGGCCTCCATTCTACCACATATCCAGTCACTTATACACTCTTTATCTCTGGTTCTTTATTAGTAAAATGGAGTTAATAATATTATTCCTCCTCACCCATCTCATAAGTGAGAATCAAATGTAAGAAACCCTTTGAAGCCCTAGCTGGTTTGGATCAGTGGATAGAGCATCAGCCTGTGGACTGAAGGGTCCTGGGTTCGATTCCAGTTGAAGGCACATGCCAAGGTTGCATGCTCAATCCCCAGTAGGTTTCATGCAGGAGGCAGCCCATCAGTGATTCTCTCTCATCATTGATGTTTCTCTCTCCCTCTTCCTTCCTCACTAAGCTCAGTCCCCAACCTATCAAAAGTTTGGAACCCCTGATTCAGATAGATATAGGTATTAAGTCAACATTTCCCCTTTCATAGGGAAAAGAGTGGGCTGAATCCCATTAATGGTGGCAGCAGGCCATCAGGTTTGGCTTTGATCTGTCTTGGCTTACGGTTTCCCCTCACTGCAGGAGTCAAATTGGTTGGTAAAGTAGTACAACTGATGTCCCGAGTTACTCAACCCCAACTGGAGCCAAAGAACATTCAATGAAAAGAACAATGTGATTGCCAGTTTGTAGACAAACATGAACCCAGTTTAGCTTTAAGGACTGTAGCTGTTGGAAAACACCCTCTCCTGGGCAGCTGCTTTGGCTACTGTTCCCAATTAACTTACCAGAGTCTCAAAAATAGAAGGCAACCTCTGTTCTGTTATATAATAAACAGCTCTTTATTTGAAATGACAATATTTACTTCTCCTATAGTGAACTCCAGCAGCCTATAAGCAGTGGGCAAACAGTAGAAATGCCTAAAATGGAAACTTGAGAAAGCAGTTTAGCTAGTAGTTTACTCTAACTTTCTAACTTGACCCACAGGTAATTAGAAGATCCCCACCATGTTTCTCTCACATTTTATCTAGTTTGTACAGGATCATGGATTTCATGTGATTTTGTTACCACCAGGAATATCTTTCTTGTTTTGGTGAACATGCAAAACAGATGTGAAGTAGTGAGTTCTCCAATACATGTGTGTTCAAGCAGAGCTGGGGGTTGTCTCATCAAGAATGTTTTCTGAGGGATTCTACTTAGAGTGGCAGGTTCAACTAATAACTTTTTGGCCTCTTCCAACAGCGAAGAGTCCGGTGTCTATATTCCCATGATCTCATTTTCAAATGGCATTTTTTTAAAGGGAGAAAAAAAGAATAAATTATGATTATGAACCTTTCCATTGTTTAATCTCCCTCTTAAAAGCAAGGAGCTGTGATTTATGTGGTTGCGTTCTTTATTGTAAAAACCCTTTCTATACCTTTATAAGCAACAAATGCTCACTATTTGCAGTATAGAAAACCACTTGTATCTTCCTCTTAGATTTTATATTCTACTCCTTTTATCATATTGTGGCAACTCTCCAGAGCATTTCCATTTCTTGCAAATCTTGGGGGAAGGGGACTCAACTGGGTTACACTATTCTAAAGGGGTCGTGCACATTGAGAGATGTTTAAAAACTGTTTGGTTGTTTAAGTGGCATACAGAAGTCAATACTGGCTCCTTGTTTTCCCTCATGCTCCTATGCACTGTTGTTTGGCCAATGAGATTTACTTACTTTAAATATATATATATATATAATTGATTTCAGAGAGGAAGGAAGAGGAAGAGAGAGATAGAAACATTAATGATGAAAATCATTGATCGACTGCCTCCTGCACACCCCCTACTGGAGATCCAGCATGTGCCCTGATCAGGAATCAAACCAGGACATCTTGGTTCACAGGCTTAATTTTTTTGACTGGTGCTTGGATTTTCTTCAGAGATTTTCCTTTCTTGTTTAATTTTCCTGGTCTGGTGTCACTTCCCTGCTAAGCCATTCAGGAGGACAAATAATTTCCTATCTAATTACTTAAGGAAGACAAATAATTTCCTACCTAATTACTAGCTAGAAACACTTTAATTCCGACAAAATTCTTCAGAAACCCAACAGCCTCCCTCCTAGTAAAAACCTAACCTAAAAGTCCTCTTTCAAAAATCATATTAAGAAAAGTAAATTCTGGTTAGGTCAACGTTTGGAGTTAAACTTTATTCCTGCTCATAGAACCTTTTTTTTTTTTTTTTTTTTTATGCTTCTACCTCATGCAGAGTGAACGTTTATTCTCAAAGAATAGCTCAGCCAAAACCGGTTTGGCTCAGTGGATAGAGCGTCGGCCTGCGGACTCAAGGGTCCCAGGTTCGATTCCGGTCAAGGGCATGTACCTTGGTTGTGGGCACATCCCCAGTAGGGGGCGTGCAAGAGGCAGCTGATCGATGTTTCTCTCTCATCGATGTTTCTAACTCTCTATCCCTCCTCTCCCTTCCGCTCTGTAAAAAATCAATAAAATATATTAAAAAAAAAAAAAAAGAATAGCCCAGTGACAGAGTACATTAAAATCACCTGGGGTGCTTGTTAAAATGCAGATGCCCGGGTTCCACTTTAAACCTAGGGAATCAAAACCTCTAGGTGTAGGGCCTAGTTAGCTGCATTTTTACAAGTGCCTCAGGTCATTTGTGTGCCCCCTAAAATTTGTGAAGCACTGCCCTCAAGATTAAACAAATCCTTAATTTTCTGGAATGTCTAGTATTTCTTCTTCTAAATAAGCCAAAGAAAGAATTGTAAGCATTAAAGGTACAGGCCAAATCTTGTCATAGAATCTGTATTCTATGGTAACCCTGTTTATGAACACAGAGTAGCTTGTCTGTGGGACAGTTAAGCTGTAGTAATTACCTCAGGGTTCTGTAATCTGTATGTCCCCTCCCACATGACATTTGCACCAACTAAGACTATGGCTTATTTCCAGGATGGAAGAACTACCAGACCTTTGTGGACTGAGGCACTTTATGTTACATTTTCTTTTTCTTGGTCATTTAAAGACATTTATGACATTTCTCACAATCTTGAACTTGAATTACAGACTCTAAATTAAGGAGAATAACATTTTTAACAGGGCTCACTGAATCCAAATCACTTTAATCATTGATCTCTTTATGGAAAATTGCTTTTTAGATAAATTGGGAAGGATCTTGGATGAATAGCTCTTATCTCCAAACTGCCTCTGACTTATAATTTCATGGGCAAATTATACAATCTCTTTGCCATATTTTTGTAATAAGAGAAATCACTCTATAATAAGGATAATACTTCCCAAAGTTGCAAGAAGATGAATGCGATCAGGCTTGTAAAATGTTAAAGGTTCTTGAGTGAGGGATCCTATAAAAGGTGTAAATTATTAGTATTCCTTTTATAGGCCTTCAATAAATTATCGACCTGTCAATGATGAACCTGCCTCTTGAAATATTCCACCTCCTGTATTTCAGACTTACTGGAATGACATGATCTGCTCTTAAATTTTCCTGGAATATTTTGGAGAGCTTTAACATTTAGTCAAAAAAACAAAATAAAGCAACACTACCTTCCCCCCAAGCATGCATGCACTCCTAAGACTAGAGTGTCTGCATCTTTATCTCAACTTTGTATTGACTAGATTGATTGGACTTACTAAACCATTTGAGTCATCAAAGCCTTGAGTCTTTGGGTTAGCTAAAGTATCATAAAGTCCACTAGCTTATGAGCAGTAAACCCTAATGTAGGAAAATAATTAGAAATAAATCATTTACTTGATGTCATTCTTGTTTGTGAAATCATCCTACCTATCTATAACTCCAGTGCTATTGTGCAGACTGTTTTTTTACATTTCTGCTCACCTCAAATTAAGGATTTTTTGAGAATCTGACTAGAAATAAAACCAACACCTATCTGCATATTACAATCATTAAGTCCTTTAGTAATGAGGAACCCCTAGTTGGCTCCAGAGGATGTTTGAAGATTGTTCCAATGTTGTCAATTTGCAGGGGGAGGAGTTTTTAAATATCATTGAATTTACTGTTTGAATATGATTATCATACACAATTGCCTTGTTTTCTAAAGTTTATTTTACAGGGACAAAACATGTAACTTTTATGTAAAAGAAGAAACAATTAAAATCTGGATATATGATAAAGAGATAAAATGGGTTGACAGATATAGAGAAAAATAAGGGAGGAATGCATGTCAAGTTTGGCGAGGCTGCTCCTCTTGGACAGTAGATCCATATGGAAAAAAAAGTTTCTGGAACTGAGTAAATGACAAATCACTACTGAGAATTTCCTTGCAGAGTTTCATGAAAGAAAAATATTTATATCCATCTTGACAGTGGCTGAAAAGAGGTCTAGGAATAGTTCAGCAGCTTGGGTTTGGTTGACTTTATTTCTTGAACAAATTTGAGGATTAAACATTTACAAATTTTCCTAATGTTTTGTGAACAAGGAAGTGAGATATTAGCACCTTTTCCCCCCAGTGTTGTATCTACCATTATAGCATTGTCAGTTAGCCTTAACTTGAAGCCTTATGGAAGAAGCAATGTATTTTGATTTGAGAGTTTCCCCCACGTGGTAAAAATAAAATGCGAAATTTCAGTAACTGGCAGGAAAAAAATGTTAGTAGTACTCAGGAAGTTTTCAGAAACTAGAGCTTTTACATAATATGAAAATTTTAATGTTTTGAAGGATCAGTAAATTATGTAGTGTACAAGAGTGAGGTCTAAATTACCCACTCAGAAGGGTAACCTTATAGCCCACATGTCTGGATCCATGTATGCAGATGGACAGATACACTTCATTTCTCCTGGGAAGCTGAGTTCTAAAAAGCTATCACTCAGAACAGACCATTTTACGATTGCATGAAAAGAAAAGGAAAGATGACAGAGTTGCTATAAAAATGAAAGGCCTTTGGAGTATTAACAGCTGAAAACATTACAGCTTCAATGAAGATGTGAAACAAAAATCAGCTTAAAACTGCAAATTAAAAAAAAAAAAACTTACCCAGAAGGTTTGAAGCATATGGACACCCACCCAGTTTGCAATGAGGGCAATGGGAGCCCCAGACTTTAGCTTATTAAAGATGACCTTTCCCCTCTCTAAAATTTCAAAGCTGACGTTTCAAGTGCTGAGCAGACTGTGTGCCATATGTAACATGACCTCAGCTCCACTCTGCCGGAGCACTGATGGCATCACTAATGAGAGGTGAAAGGTCCTTTTCTTGCAGCTTTTTCAGAAACCCACCAACTCTTGCCTGTGAAGTAAGACTCCTCCCATCCCACCCCCCTTGATTTCAAGAGAACTGCATTTAATACACAGCCTCAAAACTCTTTTATTACCAGTTGACTTGCTTATAGCCACAGCCAAATGGCAGGATGTACAATCACATGCAGAAGAAAATATTTATTTTGACTCAGAAGGCAAAGGGATTAAGAGAACATTGTATTAACCTTGCCTTTCATCTATGTTTTAAAGGGAAATTCTCCAGAGGCATCCATTGAAGTTCTATTTTTTTTTTTATAAAGAGAATCAAAGACTTTTAGGAAACCAGGTGTGTGTTTATCTGAGGGGAGGAGAGAAGGAGAAGAAACCGTATTAGGTGGGAAAGGCAGCTTTCATAAAGCTGCTTTAGAGACTGCAAAAAGATGTATGTACGGAATCTGTTACAGGCATTCCTACCAGCCAGCTCCTCCCCACCCCCAGCCCTTTCTTTTCTGCTGCTTGGAAACAAAATAGCTTTTTTTTTCCAAGCAGGTTGTTATCATATTCATGGCATGGTCAATTTCCGTTTGCCAAGAAAATATTTAGGCTGATCAAAGAAATTACAAAATCGGATGAATAGAAACAGACGTTCCCACAAGAGAAGCGTTTCTCAATGTGAAAAGGCAGGCGGATTGAAGCCCACCCAGTTACTCTTAGGAAATAGCTCTCTTGCCAAAGGCGGAACTACAGGGCCACCTGGATTCTGCTGAAAGGGCTAGGGAAGAGTCACGACTCTCCAGGAAATTCCCATGGAGACTGGAGCTTGAGACTCTCAGGTGGCCGACCTGTAATGAGGTGATCGGGTCCCGTATCTATTTACAAATCAGGAGGGCCTTTAACTACGTGCGTTAATACAGAGGGACCTTTCAAGACGGACGATGAGTGAGTTTGGGCTCCTTTTGTTTTGCTTTGCCTGGTTTATTATAAGCATGGAAAGACAAGAGCACATTATCCTTTGTAGATGACAGATTAGTATGTATTTTTGGAATGGAGGGATAGCAGTTTCTCCGGAATTGATATAAATTCATTTTTTAGAATTGTTTGGACGGAGAATAGTTGATAGTCTTCGGGACCCTCTGGTCTCCGAGTGTCCGCTCCGGCCAATCGGTGACAGTAAATAAGAGGGTCTTCTATCCCTTCGTTGTTCCTGGGCAAAGTGCCGCCAAACCAGGTGAGGCCACCTGCTTCGGTGCTTGGATGTGAAAAAAAAAAAAAAACAAAACTACACGGGCTGGCGTCGCAGTTTCCTTCCGCAGGAAACTGAAAAAGAGGGCTTCGCTCCCGGAAAGGGAGCTGGGATTCCAATTCCGCTCCCGCTCGCCTCGGGCAAATTGGAGCACCTCGATCGCCCGAGGTGTGTCGCCAACCTTCCCGCTGTTCCTCCAGTTCTCCGAGGGAGAAAGCGAGGGAGGGATGGCCCTGAAGAAAGGCAACTATGGGGAGAGAAAGAAGGTTCCCTTCCTGCGAGACCCACCCGGGGCTACCCGGTGCCGGCAAGGCCGCGGCGGGGCAAGCGTTTCCCGGGCTGTGGGCTGAGGATCCGCTGGCCATCCTAGCCCCTAGCCGCCGCGCACCCCTCACTCCGGCGGCTCCACCGGGCAGATTTTCTCTTCTTTTTGTTTTGTTTTGTTTCAGTTCCAGTCGATCAGAATCGTTGGCCAGGAGGACAGCGCCCTCTCTCCTCCAGACGCTCCTGCCGCGGGCCTGCGTCTCCCCTCCCGTCTCCGCTGACCTCTCAGAGCAGCGTTCTCGCCTCCGCCCTCCCCCGCCCTGTCCCCTCCTTCCTCGCGCCCCAATAACAGCCCGGGGGAACAGGCCGAGAGAGCGGCGGGGTCCGAAGCCTGCTCAAGTCCGGACCCCTGGGCCGGGCTGGCCGGGACGCGGACCGCTGGCTGCAGGGTTGGGCGGAGCCGTCCCCGGCGCAGACGCGGCACCCGAGAGCTCCAGAGCGGCCCCCAGGAGGCATTCCTGGTGTGGGCGACCGGGCGTGGGGTGAGGCCTGGCTGCCCCGGGCTGGGCACAGCCCGCTGGGGGCGGGGCCGCGTGCACGCGGCGGGGCGAGCTCACCCCGGCTCTGGCGCCGGGAGTTGGCCTCGCGCACGCACCTGGCACAGCGACGTACCCGGGACCACAGGATGGACCTGCGAAAGGTGGTCCCGGGCTTGCATGCGGGTTGATAGGTGGGGGTGGCGGGCGGACTGCAGGAGAGGCAAGGAAAACTCGTAAGGCCTTGCGCAGCCCCCAAAGCGCCCCTCGCGGTCCGGCTGCCTGGAAGCCTCACCCTGCCGGCTTCCAGCAGGGCTGCGCCAAGTACAGCGGCGGCACTGGGGACGTTGTTCCAAAGCCCACGCTCAGGCGGGTGGGCCAGACGTGCGGAGAGGCATGGTGAGTGGGCACCTTCCCAGCACTGTCCACGCAGGGTGTCTTTCCCCACAGCTCAGAGGACTGGTGCTTCAGACAAATGCCGCGTGGCCCAGTGGGATGCAGAGGCAGCCAAGCTTCTGTCCGCGAAAAACCTGGATCCCTTAGAACCCAAACAATGTACTCGAATGGGAATGAAAAACATTCCCCATAGCGTGGATTTGCCTCGACATAGGTACAGGCCTGAAGTGTCCCCACCTATCCGCAACCCCATCCCCAACCCCAACCCCTCCCGGCTGCCTCGGAGCCCCAGGGGGAGTTCGCCCCCAGCTGACCCGACTGCGGAGCTCAGGCGGCTCCCAGAAACTCACTAATTGAGTCACAAACCACCCGCCGCCCCTAACAAAGCGATCCATCCCGTCAGCTCCTCGCCCAATTTGTCTGAAGCACTTTCTTCCGCAATTCAGAAGCATTATCTTGTTTTTAAAAGTATCGCGGCAGAAACGTGGCAATTATCCTGGGCTCGGGTTACGCTAAATGGCGTTAGTCTGAGAAATGCAACAATACAAACGCCGCGAACGTGCCGATCGCCTCGCTGCGGGGCCTGCACCACGGCTGGGAAGTGAGCGAGAAGACTGCGGCCGGGGTGAGGGAGCTGCTGCGCAGTCCCCACTCCAAGTGCCCTCTCCCAGAGGCAACAGCAGAAAGGAGTGTTGGGCCTTTGTCCCTAAAGGTCGGGAAAGAAGTGGTCACATCCAGATACGACCCGGCCACGCTTGGGCCCCGGCGTTGGGTCAGGAACTGGTTGGGAGCATCAAGCACTGCGGGGTAATTCGGTGACAACTACACTGTAATTGGGGAGGGTGGGTGGTACAGGGAGAAACTAACCCAAAAGAGGAGCCGGCTCGGAGCAATGGGGAGAGGCCTAGGTCTGGGAGCCCGGGCGGGCGGGCGGGCGGGCGGACGCCTCAGGGTTGGAACCCGAGAGAACTGGAGAGGCCGAGAGACCACGAGGCATCTCTGCACCGAGGGGGGACGAGGGGGGAAGTGCGCTAAGAATCTTCATCTCCAGGTCTGCTTGCCTGGGATTGGGCCTGGGAAAGGGGGAGAAAATAAAAGAGAGGAGCGAAAGACGTTCGGGCGCGGGCGCTGGCCGCGTGGACGCCTCGCTCTCCCCAGCCGCCCAGCCCGCAGTAGTAGCCAAGCTGTGCGTGTGTCTCTTGCTCCTTCTGCTCGAACCAGCCCCCACATCTTGAAGTAATCAGCAGCAGTGAAGGGACTCGTCCCCCTGGCATCTCAGGTTAAAGAAGGAGGTCCAGGAAAATGTGGTAGAGCCATTACAAGAAACCCGAGCCGCAGTCATCAGGGACTCCAATTGCCATCGCATTAGGATTGATTAGAGACCAGCAGTACCGTAATGACCCGGAAAGAGGGGCAGCCGGGGATTATTAATATCAGAATGTGGCGCGGTGGGGGCGTGAGGGAGGGAAGGAGGGAAGGAAGAGCAAAGTGGGGAGGGAGACGTTTTAAGTTACTAGGATTTATATGTAAGTGCAGGCTTACCTGAAGAAACCGGATAGTCAGTGAATCACGAAAGCAATAAATCTAATTGCATCTAAAATTTCTGAAGCCTGATTTTTTTGGGGGAAGGGGACGGGCAGTAAAACCATCGTGAAAACTAGGTTAACATCTTAGTTTTTATAAACACGCAGTTATATAAACTTATTGCAAAAATCCAAATAAAGAGATGGGGAGGGAGGGTTTTGGATCTTTCCTTACCAACAGGCCTCTGAAAAAAAGCTTTTGGGAATGCATTTTTGGGTCACTTTGGGTCTTCCCTCCAGGGCTATGGGGCAATGGAATGGGCATTTTTGCAGAGTCTGCAAAGGAGTAATAAACCAAATTTTAATTGAAACAGTGATACCTGAGTAGTGGTTTTTGGTTTTTGTTTTGTTTGAGAAACCAATGATCAGGATCCCTAAGAGATGTAGAGAGAAGAGAGTGGTTTGTCTCCTTCCTCCGACTATGAGCCAAAACAAATCAGCCCCTGATGGTCTGGGCTGCGATGCAGCTCACTGGATAATTAACTCCATCTTTCCAGTCCACCCTAACTGTTTATTTAGTGTCACCCTGCATTACTGTCACTAGCACTTTCCTCTGAACAGGAGGAGCTGCAGGCTTTCACCTCCCAAAAGGAAATTCTTCTTAGCTTAGACAGATGCGGTATTCAGGATGTACATTAGTTAAGAAAAAAAAACTGATTGGAAACTCAATGGAAGATAAGAGTATCTTTCTGTAAACTTGCCTTAAGGCAACACTAATAAAGAGAAGGGGGCAAGAGTGTCTTAAATTCTTAAAAAATAGATTCTTACAACACTCTCTTTCGCTTTCCAGAAAGGTGTTTGGCATCTGATATTGGGTGGCATCTTCAGGCTCAAATCTGGCAGGTTGGCGAGTCCCTGGGCCTGAGGCTCCTCAGAGCTGGCTGCAGTGTCCCCCAGGGGGCCAACCCATTTTCTTCTGCTCTGCAACCGGGCGCCCCCACCTTTTGAGGAGGCCACCACTCAGTGTGGTGGGGTCCCTGGACTGAGCCCACAGCCCAGCCCAGACTTCAAAGATACCTTGGTGCAGGACATCAGCATGGTGTCTGTGTAACCTCACAGTGCCTGATCCCGGGCTGAAAGAACCGCGCAGGGCCCAGAGCCACAGGGAAGGGAGGAGAACGCAGAGAGAGAAATAGAGAAACAGGAAGAGGAGAGGGACTGGGTGAGTGGTGTGAGTGTGTGCGTGTGTGTGTGTGTGTGTGTGTGTGTGTGTGTGAGAGAGAGAGAGAGAGAGAGAGAGAGAGAGACATAGAGAGAGACAGAGAGAGAGACAGAGAGAGACAGAGAAGAGAAACGGAGAGAAGATAAATTGAAGAGAATTAAAAATGAGAAAGGTTCACACACAATGAACGAGCTTCCTCTTCCAGATGGGAAAGAGAGAATTAGATAGATAGATAGATAGATAGATAGATAGATAGATAGATAGACAGACAGACAGACAGGTAGAGCAGACGTGGGTACACACACGGAGGGGATAACTCCTCCAAATACGCCTCCCCTCTCCTCCCCCCCCCCCCCCGCCAGCTCTGTTCCCCCACAATCGAAGTGCTCTCCGGCGGTGCCTCTGCCTGTCTCTCTCTCCTTTCCCTGACCCGGGACAATGTGGAGACTATTTTCACGGGCCGCCCTGGGCGGCAGGGATTTTAGCAGCTAGCGGGGCTCGCAGCTCTGTTTGTCCAGGTGTGGGCGGGAGCAGCGGTCCCGCGTCCTGGGCTGGCGCTGAGTTTTCGCACCACGGAAGCTGGGGGCTCTGCTCCCGCGCTTCCCGCTTCCAGGAGAAAACTCCCTCCCGCCCGCCCGCCCTCCACACATACATAAATATATTAGGGAACAGACAAATCTTCATTGTTCAGAAATAAGCCGAGGAGGCCGGCCGGCTCCCCTCGGCCCGGCCTAGCACGGCTGGAAGACAGGGAGGGAGGCGGGGACCGTGCGGATCCGGTGTCACGTTGCAGATTCCCACTAAAGATAACGAAACGTGATCTATTTTTCAGAACAGCAAGTGGATGGGAAAGAACCTTGACAACACAAAACTCATTTACTAATGGACTGGTTTTGGGTTTCTCTTCTCCGCGTGCGCAAATCGCCCTGCCCGAGCTCTCGGCCTATTCAGACCTTGCCGGGAGCAGCGTCCCCCAGGAGGCAGGTGGGCGGCTGCTCCGGCGCCGCGCCGGTCGGCGGAGCCCGAAGTCCCAAGGGTAGACGGTACCCGAGTTTCCGAACAAGCAGAGGAAAAAGATGAATGTTGTCACTTCAACCAGGATTGGAGGAGTCTTCTTCGACGACGCTAATTTGTTGAAGAAACACCTCCGACGCCCCTCCCTTCCAAATATCCGTAGTTAGAGTAGGATCCCCGCTGTTCTCGATGGCGAAGGAATTCCAAGAAAGCAACTCGCTCCAAGCCAGAAGGGAAACAAGTGGGTCCCAGCCAGAGGTTTTGAACCACGGCCTCGTGTCACCACAGCCAGAAACTCCGGCAGCAAATAGTGCCTCCGCGTTGGGCTTTCCCTAGACCAGTTGTGCGCACCCGTCCGGCCGTTACCTGCAGAGTGAAGGCACATAAGAGCGGAAACCTGGAGTCAGGCACCCCTCTCCAGCGCGTTCCCCTTGGGAGCCACGATGCGACTAGGGCAGCAGCTAGAATTGCTCGTTCCCTTTAAATCTCCGACGCATCTCTGTTTTTCCTGTGATTTGCATTGACAGCAAAGGTTTTAAGTTACTAGAACAACTCAGACCTTTCTGTGTGCGATTTAAAATGGATCATTTGGTTTATGTGGTTTGTAAATTCATGTCATTTTACCTCTTTTAGTGGTTTTCAGTGAAAGGTTCCATTTTGGGAAACCTTATATATCCGAGCCAATAATTAACATTTATAACAATTGGTTCCTCTAACCAAGGGATCGAAATAGCAGGTAGGCTCCTTAGTACAAAGCGAATAGCACTTTTCCTTTCTTTCTAGTTACGCGATCTATTGGTTTAAACGCACGGAGAAAGGCTGGCCCGCCAGCTGGCCTCTGAGATTGAGCACCACTTCTCATCAAGCCTAGTGCCCGCTGCAATCAGGGCATCCACGCTGTCGTCTTCCCAGTTGTCGCCAAAGTCTAGTACGTCCTGACTCCTTTTGAAGAGAGATGAAAAGAAGTGGGCAGGGAGGTCTGGAGGAAGCTGAGGAGGGAGGGGAGTGGTCATATTGATGTCTAATTGCCATCTCTCTGCCCCCTGTCATCCCCTGTAAATTTATACCTGCCCTTATTTGTCCAAGCTATGCCTCATTTCCTTATACAAAATTGTTAATTATAAAGTACACCCCCATACTCATCCTTTGTCTTTTAAGAGACCCCCGCACTCCTCCCCTCTCCCTCCCCCCCCCCCCCCCCCCCCCCCCCGCCACTCACACATTGTAATTCTGCGCACTTGCTCCAAACTTTGGGGTATTTAACTGAGTTTTAGAGCTGAGTTTAAACCTCAGTTCCAGTCCTCTCACAGCTGCCATGTCAATAAGAACTGTTCCAAGTAGAGACATTCCTTCTGGCAGGACACTACAGCTTCTTAAGACTTCATCTGAAACATCAGGAGTACTAAAATAAGACTGTGAGGGAAAATTACCAGACACATGGGCTTGGGTTAGCCATGCCAGGCTTCCAGTTTAGAAAGTAAGTCATTGGGTACACCATACGGTAGGGGCTCTTTTGAAATAATATGCATCCATTAAATGCACTTAAAAATAATTCTAAAGGTAATGAAATATCAGCATCTGTTTCCAAGGTCTAATTGCATGGGGTACTACGGAGTTTCAAGGATGCAAAAAGCATTGTGTGGGGAGTTCAGCGGAGAAGTAGCTTCTCTCTTTTTGGAATCTCTGGAGAGGCAGCCAAGGAGGTGGAAACCCTTCATGAGTTCAAAATGTACATTACAGGGTACCCTGGACTGGGTGCATTCTTTTATAATCATATAAATAATACAAGGGGAAACCCACACAGCGCTTATGTGTCAATATGCAAAGGGTTCTGTAGAGCGGGGCTTTGGCTGGTGGAATCAAAAAGTTTAAAGAGCCTCGAGTCAGTTCTTTGCATTCACTAAGAGGGTGCATTTAAATCAAAAGCATTTTTGAAGTGTACTTACAATTCTGTTTTGAACTTATCTAATCAGAGATAAGTACAGTCATAAAGTCACTCTCTTTCCACCATTTGGCTCCCCTTATCTCCACAGCATTGTTCTTATCTTCTGCCAGTCTCAGCTACTGACAATAGATTATCTTTGTTTAGAGACGCTAATTGTTTTCAAAATCTTTTTAGTAATTGCTTTGGAACAAGGTGTGCAAATGAGGCTTAAGATAATTACAGCTTCATTTGTTTGTGCAGTTTTACTGAGCATTCTCCACACATACACAAAATAACAGATGATGGGACTGGAATTGCAAGACATCTCATTCCCTGGCAGTAAAATAGGCCAGCATTGCAATCTACACACACACACACACACACACACACACACACACACACACACCACACCCCTCTTCAATCTTCTAGGAGCTGCTATCCTCCTTGCTTTGAGGGAAGTGTCTCTTTCAGTGCAGGGCAAGGATTATGTTACAATCGGACGGCTATTGGAGCCGGACCAGTTTTATTTAATTTACACCCCATCCAGCGGCTTTCATAAGAGGTTCCCAAAGCATTTTTGCTAACAGCAAGTAAAGCTTCTGGGCACTCCGCAGTAGCAGAGGTGGCCTTGAGAAACGCAGCCGCGCGGATGGGGAAACTGAGTCCAGAAGCTTGAAGGCTTAAACCATAGAACATTAATCAAATTGCAAATGAATCCTCTGAATCTTTCTCTGCTCTGCAACTATGCTCTAAACAGCTCTTCGCGTGGTCCCAAGCAGTCTCGGGCTTCTGACAACGAGGGAAGCGCTGTCCTGCTGGGAGTACACTTGCGCTTTGGAGCGTGGTGGGGGCGAGGGGCGGAGAAGGGAGGAGGAAATTAGGTTTGGCTTCTGGAGCTGAAGCCAGCTCGGAGAGAAGCCACTCTTCAGCGGCTGCAGCCCAGAGCTCTAGGCTGCTCTTGTATTATTTACCTCGTTCCATAAGCTATTCATCAATCCATTATTTATTCATTCCAACATTAAGGTAATTAAATATGAGCTCACCGGGAAAGGGCACGTCTGCAAGGGACAGGGGTGTAGAGGGAGAGGAGGAGAATTAGAAGGTCTGGAGTCATTGATTTGCGCAGAGATGTGCGCGGCTGCCCTTAGGTGACACTGCGGAGGGGGCTCACATTGCAGGGTCCTGACGCGATCACCCACCCCACCCCCCTCCCGCTCCCCGGCAGCACGGCTCCCTCCTCCCCCCGCCCTCCACCTCGCTTCCCACCTCTCCGGGTCCTTCTGCTCTCACCACTCCCAATCCCCCACTCCACAGCCTCGCCCTCCCTGCACAGGGCGGCGCGGCCTCCCAGCCCGGCCCGGCGGCGCGCGGGCTGGCCAGACGCGGATAGGCGCCTTCCGCAGCCAATCAGCGCGCTGGGGACGCTGCGCGCTTTAAGGCAGCTGCTGGGAGAACAGAAACCAAGTTCCCCGGCAACGAGCAGCATCCACCCGGCGGAAGGCTGGAGCCGGCTGGGCCCGAAAGGCTGCGGAGTGAGCTGGCCTCTCGGTGTCCTGCGCGCGCCCCACTCCTCGTCCAGCTCTTTCTGGGTTCGCTCATCCCCAAATCTCGACTTATTTTTTCGGCTAGGGAAAGCCTAGGAAGGGGGTTAGGAGCAGCCGCGCCCCCCTCCCTGCGGCCGCCGCCCCCTGCATTTTCGGCTCTGTTCCCTGCCGCGTGCGCCCGGGCAGTGCGCCCCGGCAGGCCCCAGCCATGTCGATGCTGCCGTCGTTCGGCTTTACGCAGGAGCAAGTGGCGTGCGTGTGCGAGGTTCTGCAGCAAGGTGGGAACCTGGAGCGCCTGGGCAGGTTCCTGTGGTCGCTGCCCGCCTGCGACCACCTGCACAAGAACGAGAGTGTGCTCAAGGCCAAGGCCGTGGTCGCCTTCCACCGCGGGAACTTCCGCGAGCTCTACAAGATCTTGGAGAGCCACCAGTTCTCGCCTCACAACCACCCCAAGCTGCAGCAACTGTGGTTGAAAGCGCACTACGTGGAGGCCGAGAAGCTGCGCGGCCGGCCCCTTGGTGCCGTGGGTAAATATCGGGTGCGCCGAAAATTCCCGCTGCCGCGCACCATCTGGGACGGCGAGGAGACCAGCTACTGCTTCAAGGAGAAGTCGCGGGGTGTGCTGCGGGAGTGGTATGCGCACAACCCCTACCCCTCGCCGCGTGAGAAGCGGGAGCTGGCCGAGGCCACCGGCCTCACCACCACCCAGGTCAGCAACTGGTTTAAGAATCGGAGGCAAAGAGACCGGGCCGCCGAGGCCAAGGAAAGGTACGCGATGTGCTTCCCGCTGCCCGGGCGACCTCGGGATGGGATGCCTTCCATTCCCCTCCGCCCCTTCCCACCCCCGCAGGCACACGCAACCGCGTCCTCCCCGCCTGCTGGAACCCGTCCGCCGGGCGGCGCCCGGGCCGCCTCAGCACTGCAGCGAAAGTTCATGAACTCTGAGGTCGCTTGCTAGGGATGGGGACTGGTTTGATTTGAGCGCCCGCGCGTGGGCTTCTTGGGGTGTGAGTGTCGAGAAATATTGGCGCTAAGTTTCTCATGCCTCCCTGACTGGTTGGGGCGAGGTTGTGGGGGGGAGGGTGCGGGTGGAGAGGGTGTTTCTAGATCCACTAGAAGGGGAGTGTGGATTGCTAACGCTGGGAAAGGGATTCGGTAGGGGCGGAGGGTCGCGAACCTCTCTCTCCCCCTCCCGGAGGGATGGAGCTGGCCTGAGACTTCTGCTCTGCCCCCACTGCCGCCCCGGGCTTTACTTGAGCTCTCCTGGTAGCCTTTTGGGCGAGAGGTCGCCATTTCCTTCGCATTAGCCTTACTAAGGGAGGAATCTTCCAGAAGTCCATGCAAAGAGAGCTTTGGGAGAGGCGGCGCTCGTTTACGCCCCGGCGCCCCAGCCCAGAGCGGATTGCTCCTCTCAGGCTCCCTCGCGCGCTCCGGGCGCCCTGGCCCGTCCGCCTGGCAGTCGGCGCCGCCGCCCCGGACGAGGACGGGGTCTCCAGTCGCAGGCTTCTCTCACCTCGGAGCTCAGAAGACAGTGTTTAAAAAACCTGTCTCTGCCTCCCCACTCCTCGCGCCAGCACCCCCGGCCGCCTGGCCCCGTCCCTCCGCTCGCAGTGGCTTCCGACTGAGATTCGGAAGAGCGTGCGGGTGGCGGCGACCGCGGGGAGAGCGCTTCGGGAATCCGACGAGTTTGGGGGAAACCTGAGAGCAGGGCCAGCTGGATTTCCTTTGTTTGCTTATGAGTTTGGGGGGCCGAAGGTGTCGCCCCCGCTTTCCACTCTGCATACGTTCAGCTGCAGTGGGCTTTCTGGGAGAGACTATAAGAGAAGGGGAGAGAGAGGGGAGACAGGTTGGCTCCTGGGGTGGGCAGGACCAGCGAGCACTCAGAAGGCGGAAGCGCCGAGGGCTTCCAAATCTTGAAGTTTACAGGCACCCATCGCCCCGACTGACACCCGGCACCCCGCACCCGCTCGCCGGCTGTTGCAGGGTCAAGACGTTTCCCTAGCGGGGAAGGGTGCGCCGGTGTGGATGTCCGTGGGGAGTTTGAGAGGGCGGCGGGAAGAACTAAGGACTGAGTGACAAGGGGACAGGGACAGTATGGTTCCAGTTAGACTTTAGTTACAAAACGGAGGCCTACAAGGCAGGCCGGAGGGCCCAGGACCTGATGAAACTGGAGACGGGCTGCGCTCCCTGTGTTTGCTCGGGTCACTGGGCCGCTCTGGACACCACTTCCCGTGACCTGTCCTGCGTCTCAGAAAGCAGGGGCAGGGAACGCGGCGTTTGTTTCCTCGGATGGGAGCAGGACAATTGACTTGATTCACCCCAAACATGTGTGCATTGGGCACTGTTTACCCCTTGATAATTTTCTTCATCACCAACAATCATTTGTCGGAAGATTATCAAACTTCTAAATGGGGTGCTTGTTGATAGGTGTTTAAAAATAATTGTTTGAACAAAAATTGTAAAATAATGTGTGTTTCAAATAAGCCCTGCTGCTCTGGCTTGCTGAAATCTGGAGGAGGAAGGGACTCGCTCCCCATTTCCCCAGTCTCCTCAGTCTCTTAACTTTCCCCAGGACCCGTGGGGATGGGTGGCAGAGCAGGGCTCCTCCATTTGGGTCTCTGACTGATTGCACAATGGCCCTTTCCTTCTTCCAGCTCCCCTCCCTCCATCTCACACTTTTTTTTTTTTTAACCATATGGTGTTGTCCTCTATTTCTTAGGGAGAACACTGAAAACAATAACTCCTCCTCCAACAAGCAGAACCAACTCTCTCCTCTGGAAGGGGGCAAGCCGCTCATGTCCAGCTCAGAAGAAGAATTCTCACCTCCCCAAAGTCCAGACCAGAACTCGGTCCTTCTGCTGCAGGGCAATATGGGCCACGCCAGGAGCTCAAACTATTCTCTCCCGGGCTTAACGGCCTCACAGCCCAGCCACGGCCTGCAAGCCCACCAGCATCAGCTCCAGGACTCCTTGCTGGGCCCTCTCACCTCCAGTCTGGTGGACTTGGGGTCCTAAGTGGGGAGGGACTGGGGCCTGGAAGCAGCGACTAGGGACACTTGTAAATAGAATTCAGGAACATTTTTGCAGCTTGTTTCTGGGGTTCTTTGTGCATAAAGGAACGGTGGACTTTCACAAATATCTTTTTAAAACTCAAAACCAACAGTGATCTCAAACTTAGTCACCTCCTTCTCTCCAACTCTTTCCACTTTTGCATTTCCCCTCTCAGTGCAGAAATCAGGAAAAAGAAAAAGAAAAAAAAAACCCAAACAAACAAAAGCACCCAGTCACCCAGTCTTAGTTCTAGGCAACCCATCTGCCTGCTTCAGTAGTCTTTTTTTTTTTTTTTCAGTGAATCGGAATTACAAATCAACTTAGATTTTAATTACTTCCTTTTAATTTATTTATGGAAAAACCTTTTGGGAAGAAGAAAAGGAAATGAGAGAGAGAGAGAGAAAGAGAGAGAGAGAGAGAAATAAGTCAAAATAGTGAAAACAAGAGCCTCTAGCCCAGGAGGAAATGGTTGCATTCTTAAGGTGAAAAGGACAAATATGATTTTATAACTCTTTTTGATGGGGAAAATTAAGTTTACATTTTTCATGTTTAGTGTTAAACAATTTTATGTAGCTTAAAATGAAATAACAGTATTAGGGGGAAAAACAAGTGCCTAAATATCTTAATGCTCTCTATGTGAGGCAGTTAGAGATAGAAGTGACCATTAGTAGTAATACAACTATTTTTGTCAAATTTAGTGGGGTTTTTTGGTTGTTCTTTGTTTTCTTGGGTTTTTTTTTTTTAATGGCAAGCTTTAAAAATGTAACAATGTGAGAAAACAAAACACTCCTGAATGCCATTTCTTTTCATGCCCTCGAAGCGTTCATATCTGTATCCTACTCCTGTTAAGGGTTGCCCCTGTTCCTAGTTTCTAGCTTGCAACAAATATGGGACAAATCTGGCAATCTGGTATTTGTTACTAAAACAGCATGTGTTTTCAGGTTTCTTTTCTATTGTACCTAAACCTGTCTAAATTAAAACTTAGTAGAACACCAGGAGTACGATTCTGTTTCTCAAAGGTGAGTTGCGTTATTGCTGTCATTGCTGCCCCCTCTCCCCCCCACTCCGTTTTAACAGATAGTTTTGTGGTTATGGATTGCAGGGTACCTGAACCAAGAGTGGTGACTGAGTTAATTATATGACAGAAAAAGAGTGAACTTAGCTTTGAGCTATTAATTTATTTTTATTATTTACATATGCAATTTTGTTTACCACTAGCTCTACTCCACAGCATTCATTTGTTAACTCAGCTCTTTTGTACTAACATGTTTATGACCAGACTGTGAAAGTAAAATAATTTATCTGTTTGGAAAAAAGAAAGGAGGGGGCCTCGAACAAGGCGAGGAACGTTGTGAATTAACCTGTACAAATAGAAAGCAGACCAGCAGCAGCACAGGAGCTCTTTGCAGTGCTGCCAGGGAGTGCTCAGAAAAATCGCAGTAATCAGGTAGGCTCCATATTAATTTTTGCCGGGGCAAAAATGATGTATCTCTGTATTTAGCTTTTAAAATTAGTGAAACAAATGGCATTATTTATTAAAATTCTACTCAGGATAACAGGATTGGCTTGCTTGTGCTTTGTAAAATATTGTTCCCCAGAGAGAGTCTATTTATTTTCTGACATGACAGTTTCATAATTTTGACTTTTCCCCATCCGTGTCACCATTAATACAGTAATTTCTTTTTTTTTCTTACTCTTTCCTATCTTTCCTGTGCTGATCTAGGAAACTGAGGTGGGGTGGGAATGAAGGCCTTATTAGTATGAGGGCATTTTTAAAATGTCAAATGGATTTGACGGAGTTCAAGGGAGAAAGGGTCACTGTACTTAACTGTAGTCACTTTTACTTATAAAGTCATTTTTCCCCTCAGTGATGGACAGATGTGCACACAGCCGCTCAGAGACAATCATTTGGATTGGGAGCTCAGGGTCCCAATCTCCCTTGTTAGTGTTTTGGATCATTAAGTTGGTGTTTATTTAAGTCACTAGGGTGTTTATTCTCCAGGTCTTGGGCCGTGGAGAAATGCCACCCTCTGCAGGAGGGGGCTCTCACAGGGGATCTCCGCACATTCTTCACATTCACTCCCCAAAACAAACACCCTGCACAAAGATAGCTTTCAATGACCCTGACAGGCTTCAAAGGACGCCGCGGAAATCTCCCTGGAAAATAAGGAAGGGCCAATTACTTTAATTTCTTACATGCCCTCTCTTCCTACTCTGATGACTACCCCCCACCCTTCCAGCTCTGCTTAGTATAATTTTAGGTTCCTCCAAGTTGTCTCCCAGGGCACCGGAGCCCACTTCCTGCTCCCTTGGTTGGTGAATCTTGGAACTGTCAGCAGATCTGGCGAGGAGCAGAGCGGGCTGATCCTGTAAAAGCCCCTGTGATTACTGCTTGTAAACTCGTTAAAAGGACAATTTTCTGTCACAGTCATAAACTCTTTGTAAAATCCCTGGCACTCGATCCAGAGTGCATATTCCAGATGTGTTTAATAAGAAATTGCACAATACATCCCCTCTGCCACCCTCGCCTAAGTCTGGCTAGACTAGGGAGAAGCAGGAGGAGGTGAGAAAGCAGATTGCTTTGAGTTTTCTTGGCAATCATTTTAGAGCGATCATTAGAGGGAACTAACCATATATATATATATATATATATATATATATATATATATATATATATTTTTCCTGGAGGAAATCTTCGAGGACCAGCTGCGAAAGGACTTCCAATTTACCTCCTTGGCGTCGCAGTTTAACTGAATCAAAGCCACTTTTCCTTTCTCCCCCACAGATTTCATAACCATAGCCAAAAGTAATGAACAACGGCTTATAAGTGAAGTGTTTTTAGGATGAAACCTTACAACCTTTTGCCAAGTAAAATGATAAAAATAACAAAACAAAACCAATACTAGGTCGGTTTGTTTTTGATGTTTTAAATCTGAACACAGGATTGTTCAGGTCCGGCTGCCTCCTCTTCCTGACCTCTTGGCTGAGCACGAAGCTTCCTAAATACTCAGAGGTCCGGGGGTTTGGCCGGCGGTTTCCGTTTCTGGCTCAGCAGGTAGGGACTCGGGAGCCCGAAAGGCCCCTCGAGGCGCAGGCAGGGCGATAGGCGCCGCTGGGGCCGGGCTTCGCCGGTCTGGAACCGACTCTCCAGGCAAGGACAGCTCGGCCTTACCCCGAGCTGAAGTGGAAGCTTCCGGGAAGAGGCAGTGACTTTGGCACTGATGGGTGACCTGAGTCTGTGGAGCAGTTCTCCCTTCCCCGCCGATCTCCCCAGGACACCAAGGGCCCTCGGGCACCTGGCACTGAACCCGCGCAGAGCGGCCCTTCGTCTGCTCCCGCGCCTGTGGCTGAAGGGGCTTCACTCTCCCAGCCTCCCCGCCTGTAAGACTTTGGTAAAGTGCAGGCAGAACTCCACGATGGGGATCCGGAGGCTTCCCTCCTTTCCGTGGGTCTACGGCTGCAGAAAACTGGGGAGCTTCTGCTACCCGCACACTCCGGAGGGCATAATCGCCACTCTGCCCTCTCGGGGCGCCGAGAGTGAGATGCTGCTGCTCCCCGCGTCACAGGAGCTCCAGCGCGGGGTCTGGTGGCCCGATCCGCTGAGCCCTTGAGAGCAGAGGCTGCAAGGCTGGCCTCGAAGGGCCAGACAGTGGCGGAGGCTTGGCCTGAACTTCGCGGGACAACGCAGGTGCCATAGTCTTGGGCACCCCGGGGGCACCTCCAGGCCCGAGTCCAGTTCCCTCTTGCAGTCCTGGAGCTAAGGTCCCTGCGAGGCGTGTGACTGGCGCGGGACGCAGGACGGAGGGGCTGGCCCAGGCCTCCGGCTGCTCTCCGCCCAGCTGCCCACAGGGGTGGGCGCTCTCCGGTTCTCAGACCCCGCGCTTTGCGCCCAGGGCAGCGGGCTCAGACCTCTGAGGCTGGTCGGGAAGCGGCCTAGGCCCTGCCGCCCGTTCCTTGCTCCCCTTCCTGCTTCAGATCAGACCCCTCTGCTTCCTGCAGCTCGGCCTCGGCTCTTGGACCTGGGCTTTTCGCCCGCGCCCCTCGCGGAGGGGTGCCAGTCAGAGAGGGCGCCCCTTCCCGGGCTTGTCGCAAGAACGTCCACGGCCAAGGAGAGCGGCTCTCGTTTCCAGAGTCTCGGGCAGGACCAGGCGGCAGCTCCATCTCTGCGGCGAGGCAAGGTGGACGTTTTCTCCCAGGTCCGTGGCCCTGGGGAGAGCAGCGGCCCCTTCCCCAGCGGGAAGCCACTGGCCGAGGCGGGCAGCGCGCTTCGGCCCCGCTGTCGGGGGCGCACTTTCTGTCCTTCTTTGGCGGGTAGGTGGCGTAGACAGGGAAAGGTGAGACAGAGTTAAGGTGGGCAGAGGCGCTGGTGTTCCTCGTTTCTCCTTCTTCTGAGCTTTTCCCGGGAGTAGAAGCCTAAAAACTCTCCTAGGCTGTTTCCTCCAACCTCCGGAAGCCAGGAGAACCTGTGTCGGTACCCACTTCGTCCCGGATGGGGCAATGCGCACTGAGGTTTCCCCGAGGGCCCAGTCCCTTAGCCTGCAGGTGTGCTCTGCGACCTTAGCTGGGGATTTTTCGAGCCCCCTCAACGTCTAGTGACCCCTTCCCCAGCCTCCCCTGGAAGACTCTCCAAAGAGATGCGTGAGCCAGCCGGGAAAGAGTCAAAATCGTGGGCTTACCTCTACCCAGAAAAAGCGCTGCCCTGGAAAGGCCGCGTTTTCAACCGAGTGTACACATACAACTTGGTTCCAGCTGATGAAATTGGAAACCTGTTCTCCCACTGAGGATGACAATCAGGGTTTTAGACGCTGTGGTAACTTTCAGACAGCGAGAAACAACACTGCAGTAGCAATTAAAAACAAAGAGAGACTGCTTGAGGCGCTGGATGCACGTCTCTTCCCCACCCGGAGTTTCAGCCTCTTTCCTTTTAGCTTGTTAATGAACAGCTGAGACCCCAGTTCTCAGCAGGTAGAGAGCACTGCCACCTTAAGGTTTGCTCCTCTCTATTGCTTTTTCTCCCCTCTCCTTTTGAGAGAGTGCTTACTAATTGTTTTCTTTTGCCATAACATTAAAATATTCTTAAAATCACACCACCACCCCCTGATCAAACAGGAAAGTGCAGAAAGAAAAAAACAAACAAAAACAAAAAACTAAAACCCAAACAATCTTATCTTTGAAAGAGAAAAAGGTTAACTTCAGATTTAACACATACTTAAGTGTACCTGAAATGGCTACCCAACTGTAATTAAAATACTACTAGGTGATAGTGGCTGCTCTCCCTTCTTCACTGCCATTAGTGGTTGTCATTAAAATGACAGATAGATAAATAGAAAGATAGATAGATTCTGGCCCTTTACTTACAATAATAAGGAGGCTTTAGAAATGTATACCAGCTTCCTCCATCTGGCCACCCATTCTTCCCACCCGCCTTGACTTAGAAGGTAAATCTTTTATGGGACTGACATAGGCAGATCCAAATAGAAACACCCATGGATTTGCACAGGCACATTTATAATAATTTGCTATACAATTTATTTTAATTTATGATTTTCAATTGAGTATGGCCTTTCAAAATGCCAAGGCTTATTTATAATAGATACATGGTGGTGGTTCAGTATCTGAATTGACATACATGTAGGATGATAAAGGAAAAAACAGTCCTAGACTACATCTTCTTACTGATACAGGCCATTCAATTGTTTTAAGATTCTGAAAGAACATTTAAGTGTTCTTTAACATTTCATAGAGCTAGTCAGCATCCCTGACACAAAATCTGCAGAATCTGGCTGCAAGTCTGTAAAATTGACACTCTAGTGTTCTTTACTTTATATTAAGTATTTTTTCAAACTCCACTCTCCTTTTCATCCCCCTTAAGGCATGGCTTTAGCTGCTTTGCAACACTTCAGTTCTAATTTGAGTTGCCAGTTATCCCAAAGATCTAAATACCAGGAAAAGGCAACAGGACGGCGGAAAAAAATAACAAACCAAACCAAACCCACAGAGCTGTGACATCTTCAGTTGGCTCTTACACAGATATTATATTTAAACTGTAAGCACAAGTGTGCAATAATATTCCCCTTAACTTTTGTAGTGTGTGTGTGTGTGTGTGTGTGTGTGTGTGTTAGTAGTGGGGACTGGTGTGGCTGGTGGAAGGGAGCAGAATCTTACAGGGCTTGTATAGAAATGCACATTTTTTTAGCGTGAGATGGCATAGTCAGCAATATTTTGCAAAAGGCAATTTTACTTCTACGTCGAGGAGGTAATTACAAGGAAGAAGCATTATCTCTGTATTTATTTATAATGTTATAAATATGAAAGAAGGCAACACGCTTTAAAAAAATTAAGCTAGAGAGAAGGTCAATGTGCCTTAGTATCTATGAAGTGAAAAAGAACATTTAAACCATCGAAGCCTTGTCTGTCTTCAGATAAGTGTGGTGAATATTTTCTATGTGTTGCTGATGAACATAACATGCTTCCTCCGAAAGTCAAGTTCTTGATTTTAATTGAAGAATAATATTGCTCAGGGCTCTACCTCTGAGTACAAATAGCTAAAATAAGAAAATCAGTTCTGGGAATCTGGAACCAATGGCTGTTTTCAAAATAAACAGGCAAAATCTTCATAAAGAAGGCCAGGAGGATTATTTTTACATACAGTATCTCTTGACTTCTCACACACACACAAAAATCCTTATGGAAAAACTAACTGGCAGCATGGCAATGCAGGCCCCTTACCATATTTCTGTTTTAAAAAATTCAGTCTGATTTAAGGCCTCCAAGCTGTCCTGGTTAACTTCTCCAACATTAATATATCTTAGAAGCAAATCTGTATGCGTTTTCTCTTTCCCTCTAATTTTCTGATTTTCTAGGGAGGGAAAGAGATATGGGAAAAAGAAAAGGAGAACAAAATATAAAATAAAGATGTAATTTAAAATTTGCATTATAATATTTAATAAGTAGCAGTTGTACCCATACAGCAAAGAACACTAGTAGGTGAACCTTTCTGCTTTTGTTCAACTAAGGCAAGAAGTCATTTAAAAAATTACCTCTGAGTTAAGTTAGAAATGAAATGAATGGAGGAAATTTTGAAACTGTTTGGATTTTGTAATTTCGAGCCCAACATGGATGCTCAACAAAGTTGATTTATAAAGAGTCTAGGGGAGGAGAAACACCAATTTACAGAAGAAAGTTAGGGTAGAAATTTTCCTGTTATCAGGGTCAGCCCAACTGCACTGGCACCCCAGCAGGAAGGAGAGCTTGGAATCTACCAGAATTCAGAGACCACACCTGGGGCTCCTTTCATTAGGTGGAATCAGGTGACTTGAAGACGCTTCATCCTCTCCTGTTCCTCCAGGTTCCAGGTCCCACTAAGGCTGGAACCCCACAAAATAAGAGGTAAAGACGATCTCTCCAACTCTCATTAGGACCATTTGGTGTGAAGGTGGGTATTGGGTTTTCTGAAAATGTACTTTTAGTTCCCCTGGGGGACGAGAAAGAGTTAATTTGTTTTCTGACAGGTTTCACACTGTGGGCAGGTCTGCCAAAACGGAGAGGAAACAGAGAACAGCCCTATGATTAATTCTACCTGTTTTTCCCATGAGCGATCACCTGCTCCAGGGGTCATGAATAGCAGGTAGCTCTCCCTCTCCAGGGCTCTGAGAGCTTCGTTTGTTTGGTGACAGCTGAGTGACAAGGCCTGAAACCCGAGCCCATCGCCCGGCCTGATGGGGGGATAAAAACCCTGGATGTTCCCTCAAACATTTCAGGAAATGAAAGTTGTAACGCGATCCCTCCTGCGCCCACATCTTCCCCAGCAAACACAAAAGCTCAAAGGAGCCTTCTCGGATTGAATTCGGCCTGGAGTTGATGGAGGGAAAGCGGAGCCCGGCGCGGGGTGGGGGGAGAGCAGGGAGAAGGTTGGAGCCGGCTGGCAGGCTTTCTGAGCCAGGGAAGGCGGGGAGCGGGGAGATGACTGGGCGCGGGAGGCCCGGGCGCCCCTCGGGGCCGGTTTCCACGCCGCGTCCCAAGCGCCCTGCGCCTCCAGACAGCGTGGGCCGCCGCCACGGTCACGTCTGCCTTAGGTCAACCCGGAGTGGGAGGGAAAACCCGGGCCTCCGGCCCCGCGCAGACCCCTGTGGGCCACCGCGTGCCGGGCCCAGCCTCGCGCCCCGCTGGCCTGGGTGGGGGCGCTGGGACCCCGCGCCGGCGCTGGGGCAGAGGTGTCCCTTCCGCCCCGGTTGGCGACGCGCGGGCCTCACTCAGCGCCCTCGCGCTCGGCCGCCCCCATCAGTCAGCAGCATCCCTCGGCCTCCGGGCCTCGCCCGCTGGCAGAGGAAGCTCCCCGCCGGCGGCTGGGAGAGGGCGAGGGGTGGTAATGGGAGAAAGGGGAGCCGAGAAGTTCACGCTCCCACCCCCACCCCCACCCCCACCCGGCCGACCATCCTTGGGTAGCGCTCCCTGTCAATCACCGCGCCCTGCGCTGTTGCAACCTCAGGGTTGGCAGGAGGAAGTAAATTCAAGGCCCCTCAAGGCCAGTTTTTCTCCTTAACCCAGACAGCTGCTTTGTTCTCTTCCAGAATTTTCTTTTTGCTTCCTGCATGAATTCAGCAATCTTTCCCAGACAGCATTATCAGTCCCCATCTCTCCCTCTCCAACCTTCATGGGGACTAGGCAGGCGGTACCCGCACCCCCCACCCCCCGCCTTTTAAACGTAAAAACACATTACAGAGAGAACTGAGGTGTAAAGCAAATAATGTATTGTCACAGATCCATCACTTGCACACACAAGCAAATTGCGTGACTTTGAGCAAGTTACCCAACTTCTCTGAGCCTCATCAGGGAAAAGTGGAACTCTAATACTTACAGGGCAGGGGTACTGTGACGCTTAAATGAACTGAAGTATTAAATGTAAAGTGCTTGCCACAAAAGATTAAATGAATACTAGCTATAATTATAACACCCTTGAAGCCTTCTTGCATTTTTGCAAAGCCGCCTGGGAAAATTCCCATGATCCTAGAGTTTCCAGTGAGGGCAGATGGTGGCCATTTCCTTCCTTTGTGGGAATCACTGAGGGAAGCACCTCAGGGTTGATAGAGACCGAAGGTCTGACTAGCCTTGGGCATCAGGCAAAGCTGAAACATTTCTTGAGACTCTGAGTCTAGGATATAGAAGTTTAACTCCAGCAATTTAATTCTGAAATGATATTTAAATCTATAATGATTGGATTCTGGTCATCTCTGTTGTTCTTCATGACTTAAACACTTATGTAGATGCCATCATATGTGGTAGAATTCCACTGATGAAAAATAAAAGCCACTTAAATGTGCCTGAAAATGACAAATTACCTGGGAGGGAACTAAAGCATTCAGCTGAGTAGAGAATTTAAGGCCCCACCTAAATGTGTCAACATAAGTGTAGAATAAGAACCTACTTTGAAGATTTAATGCCTTGCTGATGTTAACACAGTGCTGGATATAATAGCACCTGATAAATATTTTTTGAGTAAATGAATGGGCTGTTGAAATGACGGAGAGTCTTTAGATAGAACACAATTCCCAGAGTTGGAATTTCGCAGGACCCTCTTGGGTACATTTCTTCTCTTGTGACACTTGCTAATGATCACCAGGGATGAATAGCTCATTTTGACACATTGCACATCCTTCTCTGATTTCAAGGTCTTTCTGATGTTCTCAGTCAGGTATTACTGAAAGCAAAATGCATGGCTGAAACTTGCTTGGGCAAATTGTGTGTGTGTGTGTGTGTGTGTGTGTGTGTGTGTGTGTGTGAGAGAGAGAGAGAGAGAGAGAGAGAGAGAGAGAGAATATTTTGGGTTTATGTTGGGACTTTTTCCCCCTAGCCTGCCTCAGTGGTAGAACCAGAGAACTACTGGTAGGAGGAACAGCCCCAGCAAAGGTAAATATAAAACCTAGAGAGTAGGTGGAGCATGCATGTGGTAGGTGTCTTTAAGGATGGGTCCTCACGCACTGTAATCCCTTCACAATGATTTCATTGTCATTACTGGAAAAAACATTTTGTGTTCAGTTCTCTAATACTGCATTTTCCTCCAGCATCTTCATTTTCTTCAAAAGTATCCTGGCCAACTACAATCTATATGTTTAAGTTTTTAGTTTATGGGATTGATCAATTTATAGTCAATCACCATACAGGCTCAGGAATTGTTCATCACTTTTTTTGTGTAAAAATTTTGTTATACAGGTAACGTCGCCATCTCCCATTTATTTATATAAAAGAAGTTCCATCATTTCGACGTATGTACATATGTGCTTTATTATTTATTTACCACAAGTAAAGGTCAGGAATTGTTATCTTTCTTTTAAATTTTTTTTTTACTGTTTCACTTCATTACTGCTGTGTATGTGCTCCATGTGAGTGGTGTAGGTGCTTAGTAGGTGGGTTCGACTTACGGCGAAAATCACATTACGTCGTGCCGTAGGAACAGATCTCCAATGTAACCTGAGGACCTACTGTACTAAAATTTCCTTGAGGTAGAGGTAGAGGGAGCAGATGTATGTTTAGAAATTTACCCAAAAGGTCTGTTATATACATACTAGAGGCCCGGTGCATTAAAATTCATGCACTGGAGGGGGGGTGTCCCTCAGCCTGGCCTTCCCCCTCTCACAGTCCAGGAGCCCTCAGGGGCGGAAGGCGACCCGGTGATCAGGGGAAGGCGACGCCCCATCACACCTCTGCTGCTGCCACTGTCAGCAGTGCAAGCCTCGGCTGGCCCTGGTTACCTGAGCCTCAGGCGGCCCTGGGCAGCTGGGGGGCTGAGGGGGCTGGGGACTCTGGAGGCAGTCGCGCAGAGTGGGCCTTGCCTTGCAGTGTGCCTGCTGCCCCGGCAGGGCTGAGGGGACTGGGCACCACCATCTTCTGGCTGTGGGCGCCACCATCTTTGAAGGCGGGGCAGTCAATTAGCATAATCCCTCCTTATTGGCTGTGGGCGCTACCATCTTTGTGACGGTGTGAGGATCAATTAGCATATTCCCTCTTTATTAGATAGGATACACTGCTTTGTGCCTGCAGAATTGCATATGTCCACAAAAATGCTTATTTTTGGCAAATACATGTTGTAATGTTACTTTTATTTGTGGAGTAAATATTTAAATTTAAGTTGTGCATAGACAGAAAGGGATAGAAAAGCTGAGAGTTGAAGGCCATCACTTTTAAGAATGTGTCCTATACTCACAGAAACATTAGGAACTACGTTAGGAACAATGACTATATTGCTGCTAAATCATTTACATGTTTTAAAATGATTTGCATAGTGGCAGGAGTTCTCAGAATTATGCTCACTGCCATTGCTTTTTAACATGATTGAGATAAAGAACTATATAGTATTTTTGTTTCTAAATTGTTTTATCATCCACATATTTAGAAATGAAAAATATGTCCATTTGGCTCAGCGGTTGAGTGTGGACACACAAACCAGAAGATCACAGTTGGAGTCCCTGGCAGGGCACAGGCCCAGGTTTCTAAGCTGAATTCCCAGTAGGGGGCATGCAGGAGGCAGCCAATCAATAATTCTCTCTCATCATTGATGTTTCTATCTTTCTTTCCTCCCTTCCTCTCTCTGAAATCAACAAAAGCATATTTTAAAAAAATATGTCCATGTGCTCACTCAAAAAATAAAGAGAAATAAGAAAGAGCATTTTATACTGAGGAATAAGTTAATTTAAATTAGATGAAACTTTGCAGAGGGTTCTTTAAGGAGGTTTGGGTAGATTCCAACCTTTAGCATATCATTCAAGCAATGAAATGCCTTGGGGAGTTCCAAAAGGCACGTCCGCTCTAAATCAGCTTTAGTTCTTTTCAAATAAAAAAATATATGACTGAACTTGAGGTTGGATAAAGAGGGGAGTCTTATTTCTATGCTGCAGATGTATTAGAGTGAAATAAAATAAGTGTGGAAATACAGGCCCTTCAATTTTAGAGTTTCTTTAAAGGATTTATATGTAAGTGCTGAATCAGTAGTTCTTATCCAATCACTTAACCTCCCCCAAACTGAAAGACTTATCAATATACTCAGACGTATATTAACTTTCTACTGGAAATTAGTTATAGCTAAAATGAATTAGCCCCCATGGAGTGCTTAGAAAATAGCATACTAGATGTTTTCAGTATATTTATGATGCATGACATTTCATGATTTTAATTCTAGGTCAATCTCAGCTAACTGATCCTTCAACTGTTACAAGCATTTTTTGCTTTTGATTAAGGCCAAAAACAATGGAAAAACAGTCAGTTTTTTATAAAATTTAAACATTTTAACAGTAGTTGAGAGCTAAACAAGGAATGAAATGAAATAAGCTTTATTTTTCAGGGTTCAAGTTTTTAGCATTACATGGTGTGGTGTCAAAATTACTGTAAAAACATGTATATGACAGATGTTAAAATTTGTGAGCATTGCCCCCCCCCCCCCAACTATATCATGTGTGACTTTGGGATAATAAAGATTTGAAATTGAATAGTTATCTGAAATGGATAAAATATAGTAAAACAGAAGTACCAAGTTTTTGTGAAGATATGAAGAAAACTCACAAACAGGACTCAAGATTTATTTTAATCTTCCATTACACTTCTTATGAACAACACAAGTGATTAAGAAAGACCTGTTTTCTTTGCTGGTTCTCTCAGCCATACTTCCCTAGAGAAGTGTACCAAAGGAAGTATGGTAATGAGGATTAGGAGAGTCAAATACTGCTAGCCAGTGGGTGTACTGTGGATTGTATTACCTGCAGGAGTGGAGGCAAAATACCCATAAAATAGCCTTTCAAATTCAGTTTGTCTCAAGTTACATTGTGAAATTTAGTGGTTTGGTACAGTTGTATACTCATTGGCTCTGAAGAATTAAACAGAGTTGGGGTGGGCCAACCCTTGTGCAGAAGGACATGCAGGTGGTACCAGAGGTTTTGGGGTTTGTGGTTTCCTATGGGAAATTCTTTAGGTGATTGCATCCCCCCCCCTCCCCGCCACCCCCTGAATAGAGTGGGTCAGAGGCAGAAGGCCCAGGGCCTCATTTATAGCTCCGTCTTGTTTCACAGGCCAGTCTATATTACGAAGACTAATTTGAGCCACACTATTATTTATAATTTCAGCATTGGCCCTCTTTCACTGAACATACCAACACCAGTGTTGAAATCATATCTTTCATTCATTAAGAGAAGAGAGTTCTAAGATGCCATATTTTTTAGCTGAGAAATAAAACTCAAGTTCTGACTACATAATTCACCTTAACATTCTTTAGTTCTCTTGGAAGTGGTATCAATAATCCTGGTAACCTGGTTGAAACTCAGGTTTGAGACCTCCTCCATGCTCATTTATGTACTAACTATAACTGAAAGTGGCATTTATTTTTCCCTCCCCGTTCTAGACTGCAGTGTGGTATTTTTCTGTGGACAGTTGTTAAGTTGATGGCTGTTAAGCTGCTGGCCAAGGAAGTTTTGAAGACTTTCTGTTTAGATATACTTTAATTGGTTTAACCTCTTAAGACTGAACAAAAAATTATAATATCTACAAATACTTTTTATGGAAGAAAATAGAAACTTTTCTAAAATTTTGGTAAATTATTGAGACTATGATACTAATGGCTATATGCATACTGTAACTACTTGGGCTACCAGGATGGTAATATTTTACTAAGAAAAAAGAATCATTGGGTTTTATAGGAATCAATGGATTACTAGGATGAATGAAATACCATCTCAAAGTGCAGTCATGCTTCAGGTCCATGTCAAAAAAGGTTTTATGTCGGACCAGCTATTTTAGAGACAATAAACAAGAGCATTAGTGAATTTCCAATGTCCATAGTTTTTTTTGAAATGTATGGGAAGCCAGAGAGGACTGTAACTTATTTTCTCAGCAATTTGATTTATCCAGTCATTTCTTAAAACCTGTATCCTGCCCTAGCTGGTTTGGCTCAGCTAGGATACAGCGTCGGTCTGCAAACTGAAGTGTCCCAGGTTCGATTCTGGCCAAGGGCACATGCCCAGGTTGTGGGTTTGATTCCCAGTGGGAGGCATGCAGGGGATGCAGGGGACAGCCGATCAATGATTCTGTCTCATCATTGCTGTTTCTGTCTCTCTATCCCTCTCCCTTCCTCTCTGAAATCAATAAAAAATATATTTAAAAAAAACACACCTGTATACTTTTTTAAATGTCTTCCTTTTTTACACATTCTCATTACCATTCCAGTAGATTCAATGCAATTAATTGTCTTTACAAATGAAAATAAACACTATCTTTATTGATTGATTGATGCATTAACAGTGGGCAATTAATTAAGTCTAGTGGGAGGAGACAGTAGAGTTGGTAATGAAGGTGGATTAAAAGGGATAAGAAAAAATATTTTCTCTCTTTTTCTGATAAGGTTGTGCTTCTAATTAGCCAAAGATTTGTGAAAAGGAGAAATGTAATGCTAGAAGGGATTAGAAGGTTAAGTGAACTTTTCTGTGCTTGTGCTGTCTGGTTGAGCCAATTGCTTTGCATATAGGAGGCTGACATGTCAGCACAGCAATCTCTGCTAAACTTCTGGCCCCCTTGCTTTCACCAGAAATGAATCCAAATATTTAGATATGCTCTCAGTGTTGCAATTAAATTAGGAATTTTGCCTAGAATGAAATCTCAGAAAAAGTGAAATTCTTGGCCATGTACATACAAGCAATGATAGATAATAAAAGTAAGGTTTAAAACAATAAACATCTCATGAGATTTCCGACTCAGTAACGTCTTTGTTTATGATAGATGCAAGGGAAAGGAATGGTGGAATGTACCTTTAGCTTTTATAGGAACATTTTTCTACCTTGAGAATTTGGCAATAGTTAGAAAACCACCAATGTAAATGCCCCTCCCCTCCTGGTAGTATGATTTAAAGTGGCTGTCTCAGAAAGAATCTGCCCATGGTCTCAGTTCTAATTCATAGAACCGAAGTCACATTTATTTTAAAGAGCTGACCAGTTAAGTATAAAGAAAGCTCTCCTTTCTAACAATGAGTGGAGAATTATGGTTAAAAATGTTATTCATGAGCAATCCACAAAATGGTTCTTGGATCAAATGTAGCATTAACAGAGGGGATTTGGCCATGGACTCTAGATGCAACCTTATATGGGATAGCTTTATCTCCCTGCCCAATCTCTCCTGATAAGATTGTGCTGGTGGAAACTGAGAACTGTTCAGGTAGCTGAATGACTGGTCTTGAGACAGATTGTCCCTGTGAAATGGGCAGTATAATCACACAGAAAAACATAATCGTAACTTCACATATTTTATAACGAAAGTACAAACTTTTTACTTCACATATTTTATAACAAAAGTACAAACTGGATTCATTGAATTGCTTATAATATACACTGAGTGGCTAGATTATTATGATCTCTGAATGCATAATAATCTAGCCACTCATTGTGTGTGTGTGTGTGTGTGTGTGTGTATTCTATCTAATAAAAGAGTAATATGCAAATTAACCACCACTCTGCTACACCCACAAGCCACGCCCACCAGCCAATCAGGAGTGGGTATGCAAATTAACCCAACCAAGATGGCTTCAGCCACAGAGAGAGCAGGAGGGAGGCTTGGGTTTCCCCGGCGATGGAGGAAGCCAAGCTTTCCGCACACCCTGGCTGGCCTAGGCCTCCACTCCAGGCTACAAAGTTTCAATTATATAAGATAAATAAATCCCAACAAAAATGGTGGCAGCCACAGAGCTGGAGAGAGCAGGAGGCTAGGGTTGCCCCCGGCAATGGAGGAAGCCAAGCTTCTGAAGCACTGGCCTGCCTTGGCCTCCGCTTAAGGCTACAAAGTTTCAATTATAGATGATAAATAAATCCCAATAGAAATGGCTGCCGCCACGGAGCAAGCAGAAGGCTTGGCTCTGCTCAAGGCTACAAAGTTTCAATTGTAGAAGATAAATAAATCCCAGATACCAGGGCCTCCGCTTGGGTCGCTGGGGGGCATGGCCGGCCTGCAAACCACCACAGGCCCCTCACCCAGGCCGCCCCACACCCCAAGGAAACCCCCACCCTGATCCAGGACACCCTTCAGGGCAAACCAGCTGGCCCCCACCCATGCACCAGGCCTCTATCCTATCTAATAAAAGAGTAATATGCAGATTGACCATCACTCCAACCCACAAGATTGCTGCCCCCATGTGGTCAAAGATGGCTGCCCCCATGTGGACACAAGATGGCCACCACAAGATGGCCAGCAGGGAAGGGCAGTTGGGAGGGACCAGGTCTGCAGGGTAGGGCAGTTAGGGGTGACCAGGCCTGCAGGGGAGGGCAGTTACGGGTGACCATGCCTGCAGGGGAGGACAGTTAGGGGCAAACAGGCTGGCAAGGGAGTAGTTAGGCATCAATCAGGCAGGCAGGGGAGTGGTTAGGGCAGCTGTGGGCAAACTACGGCCCGCGGGCCGGATCCGGCCCGTTCGGCTGTTCTATCCGGCCCGCGGAGCCAAAAGAGTGGAGGGTTCTCTTGCTCTCCCCTCTGCTCCTTCACCAGCAGCAGTGTTAACATGGCAACGTCGGGAAACACGGCCCCAGCTCCTTCTTCTGAGAGGGCGGATTTATATCCGCCCATTCAGTAGAAGGAACAACCTCTCAGTCTTCCAGAGGCTCCTTGTAATGCCCGAGGACGCGTCTCCCGACATCACCCTGGGAATGAGTAGACACGTTATCATGGTGATGTTGGGAGACATGCCCCTGGAGAGCACAGTATCAGAGCCTTTCTGAGGTAAGATTAAGAGCTCTACTCAAACACAATTTTTTCCTGTTCCCACATTCTGTACATCACAATGACTTGTTAATAAAACAACAAAGACTTTCAGCTTTTAGGGCTTGTATCCACTGCAGTTTTTTTCCCACTGCGGACGCGCGCAGCAGTGAAAAAGACACACAGAGGACATGTCACACTAGCCATACTGCGGCTGCATTTTTTTGCTGATACGGATGCGGTATCAGTAACGCTACCGTGGCCACTAACCGCATGTGTTAGCGGCAAAACAAATGCATTTTGCGCTGCATTTGCTTCTCTCCCTTGCGCCTGTAAAAATGCATGCTACAGGGCATTTGTGTTAACATGCACCACTGCACATTAGCATCAATGCAAACATGATGGAAACCTGTGTACCCTGCATTAACCCTAGCTGCGCTGCATTGCAGTACTGCACCACACTGCAACGGCAGCACGGCTAGTGTGAACGAACCCTAATTCAGTGGGTTGAACAAAAAGATTGTATAGAAATGTGATGAAATAAAGATTTTATTACAAAATGGCTTAATTTCAGGGTTTCAGAAGTAATTGGACAAATGAAAAACTGAAAATCAAATGTTCGTATCTAATACTTGGATGAAACCCTTTCCTGGTAATGACAGCCTGAAGTCTTGTACTTATGGACATCACCAGATGCTGGGTTTTCTCCTTTGTAATGCTCTGCCAGGCTGTCACAGTAGGGGTATATATATATATAAATATCCTGCCATTTCCAGCTTTTAATAAGAAAAACTGTTGCAATGGGCATTTAAAAGTGGCACTTGATTGTTTTTATAGAGTCCAGTGGATGCAATCTGACATTGATAATAGGCTCTTTCACACTATGTGCACTGCGGCTGTTTTTTGCCAGTAACGGAAGTGCTAGTGGTAACTACTGGTTACCCATGTTTGCACTGCCCTAGCACCTCCCATACAGGTGTGTCTGGAAGACACAGCAATGTGCAGCTATGTGTGTTACCATAAACAAAGGGCCTGTGTGAAAGATACACAGGTTTCCTATGGAGGAAAGGGGTTGTTCTCTATGGTCAGGGTGTGCCTCTGTCCCATTTCTGAACTTTTTCAGATGATTTTGTTATATATATATTTTTTAGAAGACCAAAAATGTTATAGTAGAGCAAATTTAATCACTTGTTTTTATACTTTACTGTCTTATTTTAGTAAAGAATTTAATAAGAGAATGGTACTGTTGGTTTTAGCCCAATATTAAACATGAGTGGACCAAAGAAAAGGAAAGTGGACAGTGAATGCCGAGTGTTTAAGAGGGAGTGGACAACAAAATATTTTTTCACCGAAGTCCGATCAATGCCGGTATGTCTGATATGCCAGGAAACACTTGCAGTCTTCAAAGAGTACAATCTCAGCCGTCACTTTGCCACAAAGCATGGCAACTATGCTAGCAAGCAGTCACCTCAAGAACGGGAGGCTACTGCACAGAGGTTGATGGCTAAATTACAGGCTGAGCAAAATGTCTTTCACAGACAAACTGCAATTCAAGAGACAACTACCAAAGCAAGTTTTATGCTATCATTCAAATTAGCAAAACCTCTCTCAAGGAGAGTTTTTGAAAGAATGTATGATAGAGACAGCAGGTCTCTTGTGTCCAGAGAGCAAAGGCAAGTTTGAAAAACTCAGCTTATCGCACAGGACAGTGACTCGTCGAGTGGAACTGATTGATGAAGACTTGGCCAGCAAGTTAAATAGTAAGGCAGAGTTCTTTAAGTTTTATTCACTAGCATTGAATGAAAGTAATGACGTAAAGGACACAGCTCAGCTCTTAATTTTTACCCGAGGGATTAGTAACAATTTTGAAATTACGGATGAGTTTTTAGCCATGGAGCCACTGAAAGGAAAAACACGGGGAGAGGACTTGTATGACCGGGTGTCTACTGTCATCGAGAAAATTAAGCTACCATGGAGTAAACTTGCTAATGTCACGACAGATGGATCTCCAAATTTAACTGGAAAAAAATGTTGGACTGCTAAAAAGAATTCAGGATAAAGTGAAAGAGGAGAACCCTAACCAAGATGTTATTTTTCTTCACTGTATTATTCACCAGGAATCATTGTGCAAGTCTATATTACAACTTAATCATGTTGTTAATCCAGTCGTAAAGCTTGTTAATTTCATTCGAGCAAAGGGACTTCAGCACCGTCAGTTCATTAAGTTTCTGGAGGAAACTGATGCGGATCACCACGACTTACTTTACCACTCTCGTGTCCGCTGGTTGAGTTTGGGCAAAGTTTTCCAACGAGTGTGGGAGCTCAAAGAAGAGATTGGTGCATTTTTGAAATTAAAGGGGAAGTCTAACGAATTTACTGAGCTGAGTGACAAGAATTGGCTGTGTGACTTTGCATTTGCTGTAGATATATTTTCACATTTGAATGAGCTAAATGTGAAGCTACAGGGAAAAGATCAGTATGTGCATGACATGTACACTAATGTGAAAGCCTTTAAATCGAAGCTGATTTTCTTTTTCAGACAAATTTCAGACAAAGTCTTCACTCATTTTGCCACACTAGCCACACAGAAGGAGACCATCCAAAACGTGAAGAAATACAGCAAATCACTGGATGACCTGCATGCAGAATTCTGTCGTCGGTTTTCTGATGTTGAAACAATTGACCAGTCACTTCAACTGGTGGCCTGTCCTTAGTCACAAAACCCTGAAACAGCACCAGAAGAGGTGCAATTGGAACTCATCGATCTTCAGTCTGACTTTGTCCTAAAGGAGAAATTCAGCTCTCTTGAACTAAGAGACTTTTATGCTTCACTTAATGAAGCCACTTTTCCAAACATCCGGAGGATGGCACAGAAGATACTGGTGCTGTTTGGGTCAACCTATGTTTGTGAGCAGACATTTAGCGTCATGAACATCAACAAAGCCCCTCACATATCCAGCTTAACTGATGAACACCTCAGATCTATCCTGAGAATAGCCACAACAAAACTAACTCCAGACTTTGATGCATTAGCTAAAAGAGGAGACCAACAACACTGTTCCCACTGAAGTTGATGTTTTAAAGACCAAAAACCTTTCAACCCAGTCTACATTGCCATCTACATCTACGTCCCGGGCATAATTTGGAAGTTGCACTAAAGAAAATGTTTAATTTACTGTTTACACATTTTGTTCTTTTCTATTTGTTTTAGTTTTAAATTATTTTATTATATTTAAGTTTAATTTGAAAGGCTTTTGTACCTTTCCTTTGTTAGGCAATTTTATTTTGCCTTTGCCATCTTCAATATAAGGTATGTTATTGTGCTATGATTCCTCCATTTTTTGAAGTTTCAAATTATAATAATTAGTGTTTACATTCTTCTTGTTAAAATGTTTGAAATGAATAAAACTATTGAAATAATAAAAAAAAAGACCGTACCCTTTTATGTAATGATGTTTACTTTGAATTTATATTAGTTCACACAAACACTCCATCCATGCTTTTGTTCCAGCCCTCCAGTCCAGTTTAAGAACCCATTGTGGCCCTCGAGTCAAAAAGTTTGCCCACCCCTGGGTTAGGGGGTGATCAGGCTGGCAGGGAGAAGCGGTTAGGGGCAATCAGGAAGGCAGGCAGGCGAGCAGTTGGGAGCCAGCAGTCCTGGATTGTGAGAGGGATGTCCGACTGCCTGTTTAGGCCCGATCCCACCAGGATTGGGCCTAAACGGGCAGTCGGACATCCCTCAAGGGGTCCCAGATTGGAGAGGGTTCAGACTGGGCTCAGGAACACCCCCCCCCCCCCCCCCCGTGCATGAATTCGTGCATGGGTGGGGTCCGGCCAGCCTGGCTAGGGGGCGGGTACATGGGCGGTTGGCCGGCCTGCCTGCTGGTCGAACTCCTGGTAGAGGGGACAATTTGCATATTACCCTTTTATTATATAGGATATACACTGAGTGGCCAGATTATTATGTGTTGAGAGATCATAATAATCTGGCCACTCAGTATATGTACATTATCACTCATGTTTGGGGTGGGGGGGGGGTAAATATTTTTATTATAAAGATTTTAAAAAGAGGATCTTTGTCTTTAGAATGTGACTCCAGACCTTTGCCAGGCAGGGTTTTCATTAAAAACAAAATAAAATAAAATAAAATAAAATAAAATAAAATAAATGCTGCCAGAGTACCCAGGAAAGTGTTAACCATAGTAAATAGTCATAAGATAACGAGAGAAAGATTTTTATCTAACTAGATTTGGTGAATGTGTAGGTGTTTAACTGTGTGTTAAACCAGGAAAAACACATCTAATATAAACAGTGTTATCTTTTTGGAACAATTGTACTTATGTTGGTTAACAAGTATAAACATGTATATGAATTACAGTTACACTTTTTAAACTAGCTTCTTCCAAGTGCCTAAGGTTATGCCTACATAAAACTAGCATCACAATTTTATTAAAAAAACTACTTCAAACCCAGTGAAACTGATCATTTGGTAGCACAGAAAGCAAAATACGTTATCTGAGGGAATGTTCTAGTATTATAAATAGTTTATAAATTTATCTTAGCGGTTTCATCACTCTCTTCCCCATATCTTAGTATACTATAGATCTGTTAAGGTACAATAAAGCTTTTAGACTGCCAGGATTCTATTTCTATATGTTTATTATTTATTTTTTTTTCTTTTAAAATTTCTTTCTATATCTTAAGTAAGAACCACATTTTCTAGCAACCTGAAAGCCTTCCTCTGCCCAAGATGTTGGCAAAGTCAATTTGTTGACAGGGTAACTTGTACATAATAAATAATTTCCTTTGTTGCAATCATCTAACCTATTGTCTGTCATCTTATTGTTAAGAGTTCAGGGTGGCTATGAAAAAATGTGTGAGGTTCTAGGTAATTCCTGAGAACAGGCTGTTACTTACTGAATAATGGTTTTAAGGCTCTTGGCAGAAGTGTTTAAAGCTTTACCGTAACCATTGATGCCCACTCAAAACACTTCAATCTTTATCTTTTAAAAAGAATTTCTGGTATTATTTCTAGAAACAGTAATTATGCGCTCAATAAAACCCTTTTATTCATATTTCAGAGGGGGTTAGAGAGGCGAGGTTAAGCCTAGGTTTAGCACATTAATTAAACATCAAAGAGTCTAGGACTGGGGCTAAAATCCCAACAATATATCATGAATTCTCAAATTGTTCACCCTTCAGATGGGATCAGCATACAATGATCTGGGGACCTTGTCTTGGTCAATTTCAGAAGATGGCATTATAGTTCCTTTTTGTTTCTTCCTCCCCTCAACAAGAACACCTTGACCCCAGCGGTTTATAAACAATCTAGACACATAGTTCTCTCTTTTGAGTATTCAATACATGTCTCTGGAGTACTCTCAAGTTGTCAGATGTTGTCCTGATATTAGAGGCTGCTTGTTCTTTGTTTAAGGATCTTTTAATAAGATTCCATCCACATCAGGATCCCAGGAGAGTCTCATTAGTCTATATTTTTCTGAATTCTTATTCCTGAACATTTCTCTGCTCCTGTTTTCTCGAGTCTAATTTTCCTCTGTGTTCTTTCTTTTTCCTTCACGATGCTACATTTTATAGCATGGATGGCATCTGAGGGGAGATAAAGGAAGAAAATGGACATCTGTCTTATGAAAGAGTGTGTTTTATTTTGTTATGACCAATGCCCAGCTCATTGCCAAACACCTGTATGGTGCTTTTTGAATGGCTGAAAAAATGATGTTCAGAAACACAAGGGACAGTGAATGACAGAAACCTTATTTTCGTCTTTCATTGAGTACAGATTGAGTACAGCACGAGAGGGAACAGCTAGACCTTGCTGGGAGAGATTGAAGTGAGACTGTAAGGAAAAACCATGTGATGCTAAGGGGTTTGGGACTTCAGGACTTTTTACCTGGGAAATCTAAAAGTTGCTATACTGGGAGAATTTAAAGAATGGCAGATGATTATTTTTGGAAAGTGGTCTCACCCAAAGGCTACCCCTCCCCAGTCCTCACCTAAGGATATGCATTTTTATAGATTATTTTAGGAAAAGAGGGAGGGAGGGAGAGAGAAACATCAATATATGAGAGAGAAGCATCGACTGGTTACCTCCTGCACCTGCACACGCAGCCACCAGCGATGGAACACATAATCTGGAATCAAACCCACCACGCTTTGGTGTACAGGACAATGCTCCAACCAACTAAGCCACACTGGCCAGGGCAAGAGTCAAAGGTTTTAACCAATGTTTCTATGTTGGTATTTGACAGGTGTGGTCTGTAGACCACCTGCATCAAAATCCACTGGTGTGCTTGCTTGTATTTTAAACAAATATCACAAGTGATTCTTCCACAAACTAAAATTTGAGAACAGCTGTTCCAAATAATATTCCCATTTTATAGCTCATGCCATCATTATCTCTTACCTGGATTCCCGCAATAGCCCCTCATAGTCTTCCCACTGCCATCTTTCCTTCTCTAGTATATCCTACAAGCAGCAGCAGCCAGAATGAGCCTTGGATCATGTCACTTCTCTGCTTTAAGTCCTTCAATGGCTTCCCATTACACTTAGAATTAAGTCTAAACTTCTTATTGTGGTCTAGAAGGCCCAGTATGATCATTTTTAAATCTCATTTCACGCTCCCCTTCAGTCTCCATACTTCAGTCCTATGAGCTTTTAGTGCCTCAAATAAGCCAAAGTCATTCACTTTTCAAGGACTCTACAGACACCGTTTCCTCTGACCCTTAAGATCACCTCTCTTCCACCTTAATCCTTCCTGCCATTTGTTACCATCTCAGCAGCCTTTTCTGTAAGATCTCTGTATTGCAGCACAGAGTTTAGGTGCGTATGGCTGTAAACATCAGAAAACCACAGCCCCAACTGGCTAAGAGTAGGGCAGGTTCCAGGCATGACCCTCTAGGGCTAGGCAGTCTGCTCACAGCAATCCTCCTGGCTAGACCAGCTTCCGTGAGCTGATGTCACCCCCAGGCTGGTTGCAAGGTGATGGCTGTAGTTCTAGGCATCTCATCTAGTCACAGCTGCATCCGGAGGGACAAGAGGAACTTTCTTTTCCTTAAGCTCCGAGGAGGAAGGAAGCCTTTTTTAGAAGCCCATCCCCCAACAAATTTTTTGTTGTCTCATTGACAAGAATTGGGTCATATGCTAGTTTATAAACCAATCAGTGGTGAGGGTTTGGGGAAATTGTGATCAGCCTTGACCAGGGATTCTGATTCTCAAATGTCTTTAAATATACACCATTGAAATCAACTAAGAACTATTTTTAGTACAATTATTAAATTGTGATCTAGTAATATATATTGTTTTTATTCATTGCTATTAGATCCTAACAGTAATTAATAACAATTGGTCTATAATAATTAGTGTAATTTAAAAGTAGTGACTAGTGTAAATAATATTTTGAGATATCTGCAACTGTAATGTGCCTTAAAAATATCTGTGATTTCTATTGGTGACAAAGTCACAGGTACTATGAATACTACTTCGTTTGCTGCCCATAGCGATAATTGAAAGGTATGTTAAATTTCATTTAGAGATTAATTGAAATATAGATGTGATTTTTTCTTCATCAAATACATGGATACCCTAAACCTAATCTAAGGTTAAGAACCCCTGGCTTAGCCCTGACCGGTTTGGCTCAGTGGATAGAGCGTCAACCTGCGGACTGAAGGGTCCTGGGTTCGATTCCGGTCAAGGGCATGTACCTTGGTTGCAGGCACATCCCCAGTAGGAGGTGTGCAGTAGGCAGCTCATCGATGTTTCTCTCTCATCGATGTTTCTAACTCTCTATCCCTCTCCCTTACACTCTATAAAAAATCAATAAAATATATTTTAAAAAAAAGAACCCCTGGCTTAGACTAATCTCTTGAAAATTAAAGATATAATAATGTGTTTAAAATGTAAGTATAGTGCTTAGTACATGGTAGGTGTTCAAGAAATGACGGTAAAACGCAGAAGCTTTGGGAATCCAAAACAATATAACATAAATAAATTCATTTATCCTGATAAACTAGGAATGGGGTATCAGTGCAATATATTAATGTGAAGCTCCAAAAGAATTTCACATATAAATTCCAGGGCAGTTAGAAGAATGGCAAATGAGTGAAACTAACTTGGTGTATGGATTAGAATCATATCAAGAATATTCAAAAATTACACCAAGCTTATTAAGGTTATTAGTTAGAGAACTTGTCCCTTAATGCTCATGGTTTGGTACCATTCACTGTGATTGATGTGCTTGGACTACATAGCTCAACCTAGGTCATGTTGCTGATACTGGATAAACCAGAATCAAGGCTGGGCTCTGCATTCTATGGTGTGGTCACCTTGGCTCAGTGCTGGGTGGTTCTGGCTTGCACTAGTCATGGTTCTTCATTAAATTCTAGCTGATGACCCTCCTCCCTTGAGAAGGATGTAATTTTATGACCATTAAGCTGTCATATTTTGGTCAGGAAGAAGAAAGGTCATCTTGACCCACAAGATGGAGTCAGGGAGGCGAGGCATTTGCTTTATCCGTGTGTGCATTTTGGGTCTGGAAGGAGAAACTTAAAGAGATGGCTATTTTCTGATGAACATTCTTGTATAATTTCTCCATAATAGGGAGTAACTTCCATATTTCCAGAAGTATTATTTTATTCTCAGGATTACCCTGGTTAGGCCTTCAGAGGCAAGTCTCCTACAGGCTAAGCACCCAAGTTTTGGAGTCATACAGACCCGAGTTCAAATTCTGACTCTGTAACGTACTGTTTGTGTTATCCTTAGCAAATAACTTAACCTTAATAATAGTAATAATAATAATAATAATAATAATAAATACGTAGTAGTAGTAGTCATAGCAGTAATAGTAATCATATATTTAGGACTTACTCTTACCAGGCTAAGTGCTTTGCATGGACTCTTTTATTTAATTCCCCAAATCCTAAGAAATAGTCTATACTTTTATTCTCACTTTACAGAGGAAGAGATGAGGCTAAAATAGATTATGTAACTTGCTTCTAAACATCATTTTTCTTTCTTACAAGGTAATTGTGCTACCTGCTTCATATTATTGCTGTAAAGATTAAATTGCTGGATGAAAAAAGGTGAAGGGATTAAGAAAAAAAAAAGTGTATGTATAAAACACACAGACACAGAACAGTATGGTGATAAACAGAAAGAAGGAGGGGAATGGGGACAGAAAGAGACTTTGCTTGGGGGAGTGGGTACACGATGCAGTGGACAGATGATGTTTTGTGGAGTTGTACACTTGAAACCTGTATGGTTTCATGAACCAATGTCACCCCAATAAATTCAATTAAAAAATTAAATTGCTGGATGTTGCAGGTTATTCACTGTATGATATATAAGTGCTCAGTGGGTGGCAATATTAGCTAGTTTTAGTACACCTGATCTTATACAGCCAATAGGTCCTTATTGTACTCTGTTTATTTTACTAAAATAATAGAATGATTGATTTTGCTTGTCCAGGAAGAGACGATATGGATTTATAATAAAAACTGGTACATGTGACTCAAGGGCAAATACATTCTAAGCATAATATATGATTATCCCTTTTGCAAAACTATTCCTAGGCCTTCATGAACATGATTTGGCAACTGTAGCCACTTAGTTATATTAAGATAATTTTTAGCAAGGAATGTCTTCTTGTCTTTTCTTTTTCTCTGCTCAATTCTTTCTTTTTAAAACAGATTTTGTTTTTTGTGGTTTTTTTTAACATTCAAAGTGGTATGTGATTCCTTACTCCTATTCAAAATATTGCTAAATCAGGAAAGGGACAACAGAAATATATTTATTAGGTCAAATTACCGTAGACTGGATGGCTTAGACAACAAGCAATTATTTTTCCAAGTTCTGGAGGTTGGAAGTCCACGATTAGGCTGCCAACATGGCTGGGTTCTTGGTGAGTGCCCTCTTCCTAGTTTGGGTCAGAGAGAGACGAGAGCTAGTTCACTGGCCTCTTCTTATAAGGGCACTAATTTCATTCATGAGAGCTCTCCTCTCATGGCCTAATCACCCCACAACCACCCTGCTATCAAATACTACCACACTGGGGATTAGATTTTGACATATGAATTTTGGGGGGATACAAACATTCAGTTCATAACATTCCACAAAGCTATATTTTCAGAATGGAATTTCTCTATTCTTGGATTACTTTATACCAGAAAAAAAAAAGACATAAATTGACTGGCTGCTTATATCTAATGTCAAAATTTCATTTAAAAAGACTCCCGGAGTGAAATTCACGATCTTTTAATAAGAAGGAATCTATCTACTATTTACTGAGTATAATGAACCAATTTTTTGTGAACGAAGATTTCTGACCTGCAGGAAAGCTTCCTGTAGCATTGGGTATGAGTGCCACCTGGTGGATGCTATACACACTTTCCTGTACCTCAACCCAAGAATGGTGAATCATTTGTAGTCCTTTATGGGAAAGTGCCCAAGTAACACCCCTTTGATTTTAGGACACAAGGACAGCTGTAATGCCTATCAAGTAATGTGACCTTTGGGTAAGCATGAAGATTTATAAAAAACATACTACTGAAGCAGGTTTCACAGTGGGAAAAATAAAAATAAATAAAAAACATACTCAGGAGACAAACACAATGCAAACATATTGCACCGAGCTATTGTTTATAAGCTTGCCAATCCTCTGTTTTATGAGCTCCCTGCGTTTTATACATTGGTGACCAAGGCAGTTGTGAGTGGTGACTTACCTTAAGGAGCCTGCACCTATATCTTGCAGAAGGGTAGGAAATTAGTGACCCCCTTGGTTGTGACCATGTGTTGACTTCAATGCCAAACGTGTATTTTCATCCTAGAATTTTGGTTTTGCCACCATCATCCCTATTTGGGGTCTACAGGAGACGTGTCCCTTGGCATCGCTTTACTCTAGTGGGCTCGGTGAAGATAGCTTCACCTGTGACTTATGGGGTAATTCAGTAGACTGGGACTCACAGGAGCATTGGGACAACATAATTTCCATGGAGGGCAAGAAGGTAGAAATGGCTTTGAGGGGAAATAAACACATGTTTTGCTCTTTTAAGAACTTCATGAAGTTTCTGCCAGATTAGTCCTTGGAAGGACACGAAAATTGCATAGCAGTTTGTGTGGTAGCTGCATGGGAAAGGGGCACTAGGAAAGGGAAAATCATTTAGCCTTCTCCTCCTTGGGGCATTTTAATCACTTTTGCAGAAAATTTAAAGTCCTGGGAGTTGTTCCCTATGTTATCACTGACTGTAGGGTTGTCTTCTTTGCATGATGTAACCAGTTTTCTCCTCTTGGGATATTGCAGAAGCTGGTGGCATATATTTCTCCTCTCCTGGTTCTTTTTCCTATCATTCAAAACATCATGAATAATTCACAAAAGAGTCTGTTGGGCTAAAGTAAAAATTATATTTCTCGGTTCCAAAGTTGGTTAATGGGTTTTTGTGGCTCAATTTCTAAACCTACAAAATGGGATTCAGATTTGGAAAGGGCTCATGGCAGATAAAGCTTTCTGTTTTTATTTCTGGTTATGTCCAGCGCAGGACCCCGATAACCCAAGGTTGTTGGAATTCAGTATTTTATGGGGAAATGATTGGTGCTTGGTGAAATTTTCCCAGATTTCTAGTTGACAAAAATCTATATTGTATGAGATCATATGACATTTGGCACTCTTGTCTTTACCAACATCAATGCCCTGCTAATTTACAAAATGGAGATGTTATTTCCTACACCTATAATGGCAAAATCAGCTCATGAGAACGAGGTACTCTGTCCTTCCCAATGATCACACGTTCATATTTCTGGTTTCTCTTTACTGATTTAACCCAGAGTTGTGGGCTGGAAAACATGGAGATGCTCTTCACAGAGAGTAAATCCCCTTGGATCTCTCACGATGCTACACAGGTTCTATGTTTCCTGTACTTTTAGTCTGGGGCAACATTTGGCAATTCTTGGGTTTCCCTCCTCCATCTCCTCTACCTCATGATAACCAACCCCCAGCAATTTTATTTACTGTGACTTTCAAAGTACTTGAGTTGTTGTTATAATTGGTATAATAGTAGTATCGTTTAGATTTGTATCATATCTATAGGATCCTCTTGATTTTACACTGAATACATTTCAGTGGTTTTCTCTGCTTTTTCATTATTGGGTTCTCAAAAATATTGCTGGGCAGAAATTTGGTTCTGAGATCATGTGGAACACAAAAGAAATCAGTTACACAGTCATTCTATAGAAGTCATCAGGTTTTGCAAAAAGGGTTTGAAACAAGAGGAGAATGGAAGTGCAAATCTCAGTGGGTTCTGAGTGTTTCATCACAAAGTTTTGTGGTAAGACCAGGACGAAACCACAGGCTTTACTGTTGGCCAGACCAGTACTAGAAGAATGATTGATTGCAAGGTTAGCCAAGGTCAGGCGGAAACTTGGCCTGTTCAAAACCCAGACCTACTGAGTTTTGCATGGTTTGGGGTTTCCAAAACAGAGAGCATTATGGGGCCCAGTCCAAAGCTAAGGCCTCGAGACTGTGGGGACGGGAAAGTTGTTCTGGCTTGGTTTGAACTTTAGCAGTACCAAGGTGAGGAATTTTATCTGCAGTTACTATACAAACCTTATTTACTTAAACTGTTCTTTTAAAAGTTTACAAAACCAAAAGCATGTCTTTTCTCCCGGTTCCTCTGCCTTATAGGAAGACCAGGACTCTTCTCCCAGAGTCTCCAGACATTTCCAAAGGCCACTGATAGATTTAGTTCTTGAAAAATTTTCTGGCTGCACTTACCAGCACTCATAGACTACATTCAATTTCTTCAGCTCAATATTTGGGTAATTCTCTAGGGATAAAGGTAGCAAGGTTGCCTAATCTTAAAGAATTGAAGTTAGTCCAACAGTCTGAAAAAAATCATTGTGTTCTTCCAGAAAAAGAATTTGAAGGAAACAAAAGAAACAGTCAAGCTCAGCGCCTAAGGCCTATCCCTCAGTGGAGTGTGGGAAACGTGACACATGAAAGACTCATTACCTTGTCAACTTGTGGGCAGCCCAAGTTCTGATTAAGGCATCATCAGTGGGTGGTATGAGGTTGGGAACGACTCTAGTTATGCCAGGACCAAGTCTTCCAGGGGGTGGCAAAATCCATCAAGTCAATGAGGTATGCTTTTAGTTACAAATTATAGATAACTCTCCTACACAAGGTTTCAATCTTATAGGGTGTTATTTTCGACAAGAAGTCCAAGACCGACAAGGTGGCTTACTGTTGCCATCAGAAACATAGATTCTTTTTCTTCTTTTCACTCCACTGTCATCTTTATTCTGGTCACTTTAGGGTTTCAAAATGGCTGCTGTGGTTCCAGATGTCATGCCTGCATTCCAGACAGGGGAAAGGAAAAAAGGAGCTGAAGGGCAAATGGCAAAGGCTTAAGGGCACAATGGTGAAAAGGCCCATTTTATGAGGAAAAGCAAGGGCTTATCCAGAAGGCTAATCCAGCAGATTTTCACATATGCTATGGTGGCTAGAACTGTGATGCATACCACCTCAGTAGAAAGTGACTAGGGCTGCATGGCTAGGTTGAAGATACTGGTTGGGTGATTCAGTCAATAATACCTATCTCAACTAACTCAAGACAAATGGTCAACAATAAGAGGATACCCTGCAACCACACAAAAGTGCAGGTGTGAAGTACTCATGCTATGGCAGGTCTCACCTACAAATCAGAACAATGGAATTTATATATGTATTTATTTATTGTTTAAAGTATTACAAATAGTAGTACATATGTCTACTTTTTCCCCCCCATTGACCTTCCCGCGGCTTCTCCTACCCCTCGGCACATGCCCTCACCCCCCACCTCGTGTCTTGCGTCCATTGGTTATGCTTATATGCATGCATACAAGTCCTTCGGTTGATCTCTTACCTCCCCCTGCACCTCCCCAGCCTTCCCGCTGTAATTTGACAGTCTGTTTGATGTTTCTCTGCCTCTGTATCTATATTTTTGTTCATTAGGTTATAATGTTCTTTATTATCCATAAATGAGTGAGATCATGTGGTATTTTTCTTTCACTGACTGGCTTATTTCACTTAGCATAATGCTCTCCAGTTCCATTCATGCTGCTGGAATTCCTTCTTTTTTACAGCAGCAGAGTATTCCATTGTGTATAGTTTTCTAATCCACTCATCTGCTGATGGGCATTTAGGCTATTTCCAAATCTTAGCTATTGTAAATTGTACTGCTATGAACATAGGGGTGCATATATCCTTTCTGATTGGTGTTTCTGTTTTCTTAGGATATATTCCTAGAAGTGGTATTACTGGGTCAAATGGCAGTTCCATTTTTAAGTTTTTGAGAAAACGCCATACTGTTTTCCACAATGGCTGCACCAGTCTGCATTCCCACCAACAGTGAAGGAGGGTTCCTTTTTTTCTGCATCCTCTCCAGCACTTGTCGTTTATCGATTTGTTAATGATAGCCATTCTGACAGGTGTGAGGTGGTACTTCATTGTTGTTTTGATTTGCATTTCTCAGATGATTAGTGACTTTGAGCATGTTTTCATATGTCTCTTGCCTTTCTGAATGTCCTATTTCAAAAAGTATCTATTTAGATCCTTTGCCCATTTTTTGATTGGATTGTTTATCTTCCTTTTGTTAAGTTGTATAAGTTCCCTGTAAATGTTGGAGATTAAACCCTTATTGGAGATAACATTGGCAAATATGTTCTCCCATGCAGTGGGCTTTCTTGTTGTTTTGTTGATGGTTTCTTTTGCTGTGCAGAGCTTTTTATATTGATGTAGTCCCATTTGCTTATTTTCTCCTTAGTCTCTCTTGCTCTAGGATCTGTGTCTATAAAGATATTGCTATAACATATGTCTGCAATTTTGCTGCCTATGGAGTCTTGTAGGATTTTTATGGTTTCCCATCTTACATTCAAGTCCTTTAGCCATTTTGAGTTTGTTTTTGTGTATGGTATATGTTGGTGATCTAGTTTCATTTTTTTTTTTTTTTGCATGTATCTGACCAAATTTCCCAGCACCATTTATTAAAGAGACTGTTTTGACTTCACTGTGTGCTATTGCCTCTTTTGTTGAATATTAATTGAGTATAATGGCTTGGGTAAATTTCTGGGTTCTCTATTCTGTTTCGTTGGTCTATATGTCTGTTCTTGTGCCAGTACCAGGCAGTTTTGAGAACCGTGGCTTGGTAATATAGCTTGATTTCTGGTACTGTGATCCCTCCAACTTTGTTCTTCTTTCTCAGGATAGCTGTTGCTATTCAGGGTCTTTCTTTTTTTTTATTCCAGATGAATTTTTGTAGAGTTTGTTCTAGATCTTTGAAATATGCCATTGGTTTTTGTTTTTTTTTAATATATTTTATTGATTTTTCTAACAGAGAAGAAGGAAGAGGGATAGAGAGCTAGAAACATCAATGAGAGAGAAACATCGATCAGCCGCCTCCTGCACACCCCCCACTGGGGATGCGCCCACAACCAAGGCACATGCCCTTGACCGGAATCGAACCCAGGACCCTTCAGTCCACAGGCCAACGCTCTATCCACTGAGCCAAACCGGTCAGGGCTGCCATTGGTTATTTTAATAGGTATTGCATTAAATCTATAGATTGCTTTAGGTAGTATGGGCATTTTAATGATGTTGATTCTATCAATCCATGAACATGGTATGTTCTTCCATTTGTTTATGTTTCCCTCTATCTCTTTTTGCAATGTCCTGTAGTTTTCCAAGTACAGGTCATCCTTAGTTAAGTTTATTCCTAGGTATCTTAATTTTTTTGATGCAATGGTAAATGGGATTTTTTTTTCATTTCTCTTTCTGTGAGTTCATTATTGGTATATAAAAAGGCCATAGATTTCTGGGTGTTAATTTTGTATCCTGCTACATTGCCAAATTCATTTATTAGGTCTAGTAGGCTTTTGATGGAGTCTTTGGGGTTTTTATGTATAGTATCATGTCATCTGCGAATAAGGACAGTTTTACTTCTTCTTTTCCAATTTGGATGCCTTTTATTTCTTCTTGTTGTCTGATCGCTATGGCTAGTACTTCTAGTACTATGTCAAACAGGAGTGGTGAAAGTGGGCATCCTTGTCTTGTTCCTGTTCTTAGTGGAAATGAGTTTAGTTTTTGCCCATTGAGTATGATGTTGGCTGTAGGTTTGTCATATAGGGCTTTTATTATGTTGAGGTATGATCCCTCTATTCCCACTTTGCTGAGAGTTTTTATCAAGAAAGGGTGTTGGATTTTGTCAAATGCTTTTTCTGCATCAATTGATATGATTATGTCATTTTTATCTCTCAGTTTGTTTATGTGATGTATCACATTTATTGATTTGCGGATATTGTACCATCCTTGCATCCCCGGAATAAATCCCACTTGGTCATGGTGCATGATCTTTCTAATGTATTGCTGAATCTGATTTGCTAGAATGTTGTTGAGGATTTTAGCATCTATGTTCATCAAGGATATTGTTTGTAGTTCTCTTTTTTTTTTGGTGTCTTTACCTGGTTTTGGGATTAAGGTAATGCTGGCTTCATAGAAAGAGCTTGGAAGTGTGCCTTCCTCTTGAATTTTTTGGAATAGTCTGAGGAGGATAGGTTTTAGTTCTTCTTTGCTTGGTAGAACTCCCCTGTAAAGCCGTCTGGACCAGGGCTTTTGTTTGCTGGAGGATTTTTGATCACTGTTTCAATTTCTTCGGTAGTTATTGGCCTATTCAGGTTTTTTGATTCTTCTTGGTTGAGTTTTGGGAGCTTGTATTTTTCTAAAAATATGTCTATTTCATCTAGGTTGTCCATTTTGTTGAAATAGCGTTGTTCATAGTATTTTTTCATAATCGTTTGTATTTCTGTGGGATCGGTTGTTACTTCACTTCTTTCATTTCTGATTTTGTTTATTTGGGTCCTCTCTCTTTGCTTCTTGGTGGCAGGTGTGAAGTACTCATGCTATGGCAGGTCTCACCTACAAATCAGAGCAATGGAATTTTAAAAAAATATTTTTAAAATTGATTTCAGAGAGGAAGAGAGAGGGAGAGAGAGATAGAAACATCAATGATGAGAAAGAATCATTGATGGCTGACTCCTGCACGCACTCTACTGGAGATTGAGCCTGCAACCTGGGCATGTGCCCTTGACTGGAATTGAACCTGGAACCCTTCAGTCTTCAGGCCAATGCTCTATTCACTGAGCCAAACCAGCTAGGGCCAGAACCATGGAACTGAACAATAGCCAGCAGACAGCATCACAGCTAAACTTCAGTGGACTCTCAACAAGAAGGTACTTTGTGAAAGTTAACAAAATCCAGGCCAGTTGGTATCAAATGATCATAAAGTGATTGTGTAAATGGCAGTAATTCGACATGAGGTGATTAAAATGTAATATTATGAGCTATTGTTGACCACTCGAATTCTCAGAATGAGCAAGACAGTTAAATTCCATACCTTTCAGGGTCTTAAGGAAGCATTTCTTTTCTTCCTTCCTGACTTCCTTCTTATCTTCCTCCCTCCCTTCCTTCCTTCCATCCTCCCTTCCTCCATTTCCTCTTTCCTTTTTTCTTCTTCCCTCCCTCCCTCCCTCCCTCCCTCCCTTTCTTTCCATTTCTCTTCTTTCCCTCCATTCATCCTTTTAAGTTTTCAATCATGAAAAATCACAGCATACAGAAAAAGGATACCTACATACCTTCCATTAAATTTCAATAAATTATCATTCACTTATTTTATCTTTCATATATACAAAATTGTATAAACAGGCATGTATATAAACATATATGCATATGTATACATATATGTATATACACACATCTGTATATATATTAACTACCTATCTTTTAACTATTTAAGAAGGCTATAGACTCTTTACCCCTAAATACTTGCACATACATCTCTTAAGGAGACATTTCTGTCTGGGTGTGTAACTGTAGGGCAGATATGTGGTAAAAAGACTGAAATAAAGAAATATGATTGATAAAGGAAGTGAGACAAGAGGAACCCATCAAGCAATTATGCACAGAACAGGGAGTATCTGCACAGCTCATCCTTAAAAATGATGCTACGCTAGTCATCACCTGCAAAATACATGCTCTCTGCATATAAAACTCACATGAGAGAAAGACATGGCACAGAAAATATAAATTTAATTTTCTAGGTAGTAATTTTTCTAACTATGTCTTAACTCTAGGGAAGATAAAAAAGTCAGAATATAAAACATTTTCAAGTTCTTCTATTACAATTCTCTTTCCTTTATCGTTACGAAAAGTTTTAAAGTTAGAGAAAAGTTATTAAAACAAATACCCATGTATGTGCTGCCTAGAATTAAAAATAAAAATTTAGGAGTAACTTTGCATTTTCAAAAGAGAACAGCAAATCTTAATCTTTGAATGCAAATGTATTGGAAGAAAAGAAATAAAGGTGTAAGTAAAATATCCCAGAAAAGGGTTGTTTTAGGAATTAAAACCATGTAGGAACAATTGGAGAGAGAGAAGGGTTAGTTTGATTTGTGGAGACTTTAAAAGCCTCAGGATGAAGTTACATGAAAAGGGCAAAACAAAGCAAGATAAATTGTTTCCAGGCGCTCTTTTATGCCTACCGGTGGAATGAGCCGCCATTTTTTCCTGCTGTAGGTGTCAATGTTCCTGAAGTATCCGTTCAGCTAAGGCCTAGTCTTCACTGCTGGCCAGTGCTGATGGCCAGTCCCAGGCAGCCCCAGAAATGGTGGGTGTGCTATGCCCACATTGCACCTTCTTTCATCCTCTGCGAGAACAGTGAATACATCATAAGCTGAGAGAGCCAACCTGTGGCTGGTGGTGCCCAGGTCTGTCAGATTCCAGCCAAAGCAAGTGAATTGTGGTGGTTAAACAAACAACAAACACAGTGGGATTGATTGAGAATCAAGGGTGAAAAGTGAGTTGAGTGGCTCATGCTCAGTCAACTTGAGGTATGAATGGATCATAGCATCCTTGCCCAGGATCCACCACGCTGCCTCTATTCCTCCTCACGGTGCTGAACAACTTGATCCAGAAGTCATCTACACCACCTTGATAACCAAAGCAGAGAGAGCTAGCACTGTGAATTTGGATGTCTATTCCCTTCTAAACCTCCTTGTTTGCAACGTTAAGTTTTCAGGCTGCTTAAAGGACAAGCACAGTTGTTGCTTTCTTCCTTCTTGAATTTCCCTTTGCCTGCATTTTCCCTGGTTACTTTTTTTTTTTTCTTTTTTGGTCTACTTGTGCTACTGTTTCCTTCATCAAATCTCCACTCTGATGGGCAGCATGTTTATAGGCTGCTAGGGTAAAGGGGTGAAAAGAGCTTCACATTGGTATTGACTTCCACTAGCATTTCTTTGGGGCCAATATACTCCTTTTCATTATTCTATTTTTCCTGACTCTCAAGTCTCCTTTCCTTTTAATTAGGCAAACCTAACCTCAGGGCTCTATTGATGGGAGAGGGCTTTCAAAAGCAATGCTCAGAGGGTGTGCTTACCAGAAAGGTTAGCCAGCAAGCTCCCAGCTCTTGTACAAGGCCATATGTTCTCTGAGGAATAAAACTCCATTAACAGACTTTTTGTTGCTGGAGGGATTTTTATTCTTTCCTCTTTTCAGACTTAGAAGGATGTCGAAAGTGTTTATTATTAGCCTAAACTGAGAGCAAGTGAGTGTCCTTATCATTCAAAAACAAATACACCTGTTTGGCAGCAGGAACTCTGCCTGGCTTTATGAACCAGGAAAATCAACACTGTGTTCAGAGCCCAGCCAGTAAATCTAAGGGGCCTGTAAAGTCATGTTGGAGAAGGGGTTCTTTGTGGAAGGATGCAAACTTCCACGGCTCAAGGATTCCCATTGGAAGACCAGACTTGGTAGTCATTTGTCTGCACAGACTCTTATTTACGTGTATTATATTATTAAATGTGGAATACAAGAACTGACGGGTGGGAACACACTGAAAAATTAGTTGGGAAGAAACCTAAGGAATAAAGGAAAACCAATAAGTTTTGACTGCTGTCAGGTTGGCTTCTTTCTGATGTCTCCCGGATGTCCCAGCTCTTTACTTACTTTTATTTTTTGCTGTAAAGAGAGCTACTTTAGTTCTAAAAGTTAGTCATGCCATTGTTCTGACTTCCTTCCTTCTAGAATTAAAAATGAAATTTAAGAGTAACTTTATTTTTCAAAAGGAAAGGGACATCCTGATGTGAACATTCCCCAGGCTATAACACCCAATATTTATTTAGTTATTTGACTTATTTTCAAGTGCCTGTGAATCTTAAGGTACTGAGCTGATATGGACAAAATAAAAGTAGAGTCTGTGGTCTCCAACTTCTAGAAACTTAGGATCTAATGGGGATATAAGTTGTATACCATTCAGGTCCCTAATACATACACACACACTGGACACCCCCCTCCCGCACCCCCCCCCCCCCACACACACTGCTCCCACTCTTTCATCGTCAGCTTCAAGGACGTTTTCACATTGGAGGCAGCTTTCACATTGGTGGCAGTCACCTGCTGTTCCTGACTCTGTCCCCCTGTAATTTTCTGCCTTTTCAGATTAGTCCCAGAGGAATGTTTTATTGTTGTTTTTTGACAGCTTTAGAGTCACCTGAACAGGTGGGTATTGTTGTCTTCTTTTACCTTAGCGGCTTGCATGTGGTTAGATGGTTTATCCATGTGGGAGAGATTCCTAGGTCAAATGTAGGAGTTTGAGTGGCTGAGAGGGATACTGCTTTTGAAGGTATTAAAGCATTCAGGATCTGCTTCAAGAAGTTATCCCAATTTAAGGAATAATTGAAATATGGTTATTAATATTAATGAATGCAATCAACTAAATTTAGAAGTCATGTTTGTCATATTTTTAAATCTAGCATAGCCTACAAGAGTATGTACATTTTGAAATGAGCAGAACTGTGTTCAAATTCTGCTTCATCATTTTCTATATGTATGGCCTTAGACCAGTGGTCGGCAAACTGCGGCTCGCGAGCCACATGCAGCTTGCGAGCTGCAGTTTGCCGCTCTGTTGACTAATGAGTTTACCGACCACTGCCTTAGACAAATAAGTTGTTAAGTTTCTAAGCCTCTACTAGTATTTTCACCTCTGTAAAATGGATATTAGCAATATTCACTTTTGAGAGTGGTGTGAAGATTGAGACAATGTGTATAACAGCTTTTAGCTTTATGCCCCAATGCTAATTCTGTCCCTGTCTTTTCATTTTCCTCTTCTGTTCTTCAGACGATATGCCTGTATTTTATTTTAGTCCATTCTTTTTTTCTTCCCTGTTCTTGGCTTTTCTCATTGTTTTTGTTCTTATTTTTTCTGGCTGATCTTGTCTCTTTGTTCCCCCCTCTCTCCTCTGTGGATGTTTGTTTTGCCTGTGTTTATTTTTCCATCGTGAACTTTCCTTGAGTTCCTTTCTCATTTGCCTTTTTCAGGCGTCTTTGTTTTACCTGGGTCTCCAGCCCTTTGCACATTGATGTCAACACTGACTGCTGATTTTGGACTTTGCCGGGGAAAGGAGGGTGGAAGGTGTGGGAAGACAGCTCTTCAGGGGCCTAGAGAAAGGATATTGGGGGGTCGAAGTGGTTAGTTGCTGTGCTATACATATTTTGCAGACATATTTTTCAGTTCCTGGCCAGAAGTCTGACACTTTTTCCCACAGGTCCTCAGGGTTTTTGGATCTGCCCTGATTGCAGTCTCTTTCTCTCCCCTCCCTGATTTTCTATCCAATTGCAGTGGAGCTCAGCTTCCCCCTCCCCAACTTCCTGCTCTCTTGCTTTCTCTGAAACATGTTTTACCTATTACTGCTCTTCTCCAACATTTCACTTACGCAGAACACCCACTTGGAAGTGGAGTTGTTTTTGAAGAGAGGGAGGTCATTATTGATAATAGCAATAAGGATAATAGTCGAATATGAAGTGCCAATGCTCACACAAGGCCAAAAACAAGACAGCAGGAACTTATGACCCTGTTTCATAGGGCACAGATTCCTAATAGAATCCAGAGAGCCCAGAGGATGGAAACAAACTAAGGGAGAGGTGGCTGTGACAGAAAGGAGAAGCAAGGGAGAATTTGTTGCATTTTAATTTCTACAAACATTTATTCATCACCTACACGGAGCCAAGCAGTATGCTGGGCTCTGGGTACTCTTTGATGAACAATATAGAGAAAAGTTCTGTCTTTAGTAGCCTTTGATGGTTCCAGTATGTTCTAATGAGTTAGAATTTCCTGGCAACTCAGGTCTAATATTTTAAATGTGTACCTCATTTTCTATCTTCAGAGACAACGTGGAAGGGGGCCTGGGGCCCCAATGGCAGCAACAGATCTCGCAGTGCTTATGGGCGATGTTTGGTACACACCTCCATTAACCATCACATGTCCTTAAATATTTTTATTATGGAAATTGTAAGCAAATATAAAGAGAATAGAGGGATGAATGTTTATCACCCACCGATCAGCTTCAACAGCTATCAACATTTTATCAATCTTGTTATATCTCCTTCCTCCTTCATTGTTTAAAAACATTTTTTTTATTCTCCACTATTTCCTTGAAATGTTTTCATGCAAATGCCAGACATGATGCCAGTTCAACCTTTATTTCAGTCTGCACCTCAAGTAGGAAGAGATTTTTTCCTACATAATCACCATGCCATTATTACAGGGAACAAAATCCTATATAATAAAAGCCTAATATGCTAAGTGTCCGACCTTTCGTTCAACCATTCGACCAGTGGCTATGGTGCACACTGACCACCAGGAGGCAGATGCTCTGACCGGTAGGTCAGCTTGCTGAAGGGGTCTGGCCGATCGGGACTGGGCAAGATGGGCCAGACACACCCTAGAGCCCTCCTGCAGTCCCTCCCCAGCTAGCCCCTATCAGCCCCAATCAGGACATGCCCTGGATGAATCCGTGCACCAGGCTGGTTTCGGCCAGATCCCCCAGGCCAGGCTGAGGGACCCCACTGGTGCACGAATCTGTGCACTGGGCCTCTAGTCAATAATAGTTATATAAGTTCATTTAGTACTCATTCCACATGCAAATTTCCTCAGTTTCCTCAAAGATGCCTTTTTATAGTTGGTTTGAGATCAAAGCAAAGCCCACACCTTACTTTTGGTCATTCTGCCTTTCAAATCATGTATTCTATATAATGGTTCTCACCCTTTCCCCCCTAGACCATTGAGTTTTGTAGAATTTGAAGGTGTAGATGTTGTAGTGCTTTGCCCAGATTTCTGCTTCCTGACTGCAGCTGCTGATGGCCTACAGGCTGTCTACTGACTGGTTGTTTACAGGAAGGACAAGAAGGCATGGCTGTCTTGCTTCAATTTGGGACAACTCTGAAGGACCATCTCAACTCGAGAGCTCCCTGTGAGACTGGCTGAGACCTCAACTGGGACTATATCACAGATCAGTTTCTTCCTTAGCCCAATCTTGTTTCTCTCATTCCCTTTTAGGTATGTTCCCCAGTAAAACTCCTGGACACAAATGTCCATGTCGGAGTCTATTTCCTAGGAAACCTGACCGAGGACAGTTGTTATGACTCCTGACAAAGCAGAATCTAAAATCAGATTTTAGAGCTGGATGACCTACCTCTCAACTGGCAATACAAACACCATCGCTGGTGGTAGGTGGAGTACTGATCATATTCACATGGTATAGAGGTGCAATTTTAAAACAGCCATTTCACACTCTGCTCTTGCATCACAAAACACCCCTTCCTCTTTCTGCCCTCTAACTTCACAAGAAATAATGATTGGCATGGCCTCACTCTTACTTTTTGTTGAAAAAATATTTTTCTTTTAATAAACTTTTTATTTTGAGATAATTATACTTTCATATAAATTACTATTTCATGCATTAAATCCCCAGAACTTATTCACCTTATAACTGAAAGTTTGTACCCTTTGACCAGCATCTCCTCATTTCTCCCACCTGCATCCCCTGGCAATGAACTTTCCTACTCTCTGGTTCTATGAGATTGACCTTTTTAGATTCCACACGTGAGATCCATACAGTATTTGTCTATGTCTGGCTAATTTTACTTAGCAAAGTGTCCTCCAGGTTTGTTCATTTTATGCAAATGGCAGGATTACCTTCTCTCTCTCTCTCTCTCTCTCTCCCTTTTTTAAATACCAGGTATCATTAAAAGTGGAACAATGAGCTTGGCCAGTGTGGCTAAGTTAGTTGGGTGTTGTCCCATGCACCAAGAGGTCACTGGTTTCATTCCTGGTCAAGGCACATGCCCAGGTTTCGAGCTTGCAGGAGGCAGCCAATTGATGTTTCTATCTCTCTCTAAAATCAATAAAGACATTTTTTTTAAAGTGGAAAAACGAGTGCTGTGAGCTTCTTAATAAAATACAATTTGAAGTACTACGTATAAAATATTCTTGCTAAAAAGTTGAACGTGAGTCTAATCAAGGTTTCCAGTTTATAGGAAATAGAGGGAGAGAGGGACAAATTAAATGATTTCTCAAGGAATAAAATAGGTAAGTCCAGACTATGAAACATTCTACAGGACAATTGATCTGGTTTCTGCAAGTCAATGTCATAGAGGGAAAACTAGATAGATTTAAGAGACAAAAAACTAAATGCAATATGTAAACCTTGTTTGGGTCATGATTCAAACACAACAACTATGAAAAGATATTTTCATGACAATCATAGAAATTGATCATAGGCTGGATATTAGATGATACTAGAGAATTATTGTTAATTTTGTTAAATATGATAATGGCCTTATGGTTACATAAGGATACATATTGAAGCATGTGGGGGTAAAATGATATGTTGTTTTAAATTTTATTTGAAATGCTTCAGCAAAGAGAAACAAAAACAAAAGACAATGGATGATATAATTGCAAATGTTAGTAATTCTTGGGTGTGAGTAATGTGTTTATGGGAGCTCATTATCTATTCTCTGTTTTTGTGTGTGTTTGAAACTTTTCATTAAAATAAGAAATAGAGAACAGAGCATATTTTTTTAGCTTTTAGCACACTTATTATTATAATGTCTAAATTTACCTGGAGAAACACTTCTTCGAAGACGAGATGAAATTGTGGAAAGTGCACTGCCTTCGAAGTCAGACAAATGTGGTTTGAATCCTACCTACATCCCAAGGTCCTGAGGAAGAAGGGAATGTGGCTGGAACAAAGGGAGCAAGAGCAGAAACATGGCTGGTTTATAACACTGTGTGTGTGTGTGTGTGTGTGTGTGTGTGTGTGTGTGTGTGTGTGTGTGTTGGCAGGCTGTGTCAAATTTGGAGCAAGCACTTACTTTCTCTATTTGTCTTTTGGTCTTGTTTTCTCCAACATTATTTCATCAGTGTAATGACTGTCTTATCAACAAATTACCTAAAAGGAAATTTTTGGAACGTTGTTACTTTGGAGATAGATCATGACCTGGAGGTATGTCTGCTATCTCTCCTCTCTTTCTAGGAAGAGGGAGTATAGTGTGAATTGAGGCTGGAGACGTGGGTCGGGATCAGATCATGTGGGGCATTGTAGACTATCTTAAGGAGTTTTGTGCTGATCCCAAGAGTAAGGGGAGTCATCTAAGGACTTAAAAAATATATTTTTCTTGATTTCAGAGAGGAAGGGAGAGGGAGATAGAAACATCAATAATGAGAATCATTGATCGACTGCCTCCTGCATGCCCCCTACTGGGGATTGATGCCGCAACCCTGACATGTGCCCTTGACCAGATTTGAACCCGCAACTGTTTAGTCACAGGCTGATGCTCTATCCACTAAGCCAAACCAGCTAGGGCTAAGGATTTTAAATGAGACATGCATGTGACAGATTGGTTTTGTGTTCTGAAGTGATGCCTCTGACTAAAGTAAGGAGAGCAGATTGGAAGGGGCCACAGTGAACGTACTTAGTTCTGTTTGGAGGCCAGTGTTGTTGTCCATGTGAGAGATAGTGGTTTAGGGTGGTGGTGGTGGTGGTGAACATGGAGGGGAGGACATTAAGGAGATAAAATGCACAGAACTTGACAATTGAATATTGTAGAGTAAGAAGGTGATGTCAAACATGATAGGTTTCTGACTGGTAGAACAGGAGGGATGGTGGATTAATTCACTCACAGATCCTTGGAAGAGGACCAAGTTTTGAGGAGCAAAAGAAATAATGATTTTGGTTTGGGGCACATTGAGTTTGAGTTTAAAGTGCCTTTGAGACATACAAGAAGTGATGTCAAGAATGCAGTTCAGTGCTAAGGTCTGGAGCTCTGATGAGAGAACAGTGTGAGTCTACTAGTTTGGTAGAAAAAGTTCACCTTTGGACTTTCCTATGTAATTGTGTTACTACTATAGCATATGCAAACATTTCACAGATATAATATATTAAAACATTTCACAGCTACATACCTATGAGAAGCAAGTACACATATAAACCAACATAAAGTTTTGTTTTATTTCACAAATGAGCAAGTTCATTTTTTTTTTTTTTACAGGAAAACAGTTACCTTTCCTCTGGTTTTTATTTTTTATTGCAAATGTCAAGGAATTCTGGCAGTTGCTAAGACTTTTGTGAGCCAAGTATGTCTTAGTTTTCTCCTATTATTACAGTTTCTCTTTTTCGTGATGCATATTGCCAGTTACTAGTTAAACCAACTTTCTGCTGAAGGAGATTGCTCTGGAATTGCAATTGCTCTGGAATTGCAATCTAGCAATTGCTAAGCAGGAACACCTTCTCCACCTCATCAGAGAAAGCCACCACAGAACTGTTAAAGTGATCTAAAGAGTCAGATCTTAAGTGTATTTTAGGTGTAGAACAGAAAGTAAGCTGGTGGGGAGGGAGTGGTGGTGGTGGAGATACTATCTCTAATCTTACGTTTAAGAAGGTCTATAAAATGTTGCTTTTGTAAATAATTTGGTTTCTTAAAGAGCTATAATTCCCTCAGAGCTTTTGGGAAACTCAGGTATATCCTGTGGTCAATTGTCCAATTTGGAGTTAGTTTTGCTTAATTTCCCAGTGAATACTTTGTAGTGATGCTGTATTTTTAACTGGGAAAGAAAGACAAGTTGATGATGCACTAACTGGTCTTTCGACAACACTTGGAAGTTTATGACTCTTCCCTTGCTACACATATTTATTCACTTCTAGGTTTTCCTAATTGCTTCTTCATTTTGCAGACCAGTCCATGATTCAGTTAATAAATAAAAATTATTGAAACAATATATTTGATTTATCTAATTCCTGTCTCTTGATTGATATCCTATGATTCATTTCACTAGAATTTACATGATTTTTCTGTCAGTGAGTTAGAGAAGGGCAGGTACTATTATTCCCATTTTTAGATAAGATAAACAGTGGCCCAAAGAGTTAGTGAATATCAGAACCAGAGCTGGAGCACAGATGTTTTTATTTCTATCCTAACAAGGAGAAAAGGGGGGGGGGGTAAAGGAAGATAAAGGATAAAGGGAGAGAGTAGGAAGAAAATGAGTTTGCTTATTTATTCCTTCAAAAAAAAGTTTTTTACATCTTTTTTAAAAAAATGATTTCAGAGAGGAAGGAAGAGGGAGAGAGAGATAGAAACATCAATGATGAAAGAGAATCATTGATTGGCTGCCTCCTGCACACCCCCTACTGGGCATCGAGTCTGCAACCTGGGCATGTGCCCCTGACTGGAATGGAACTGTGGTACCCTTCAGTCCGCAGGCTGACGCTCTATCCACTGAGCCAAACCAGCTAGGGCTTTTTTTTCCCTCTCACATCTTTAATGTTTCTGCTCCTGAGAACACAATGATGTAAGATGCATGATTACATGCCAGAAGCTAAAAGTCCAGTGGGTGAGAGAAACTCATAAATATTGTAGTTCAAAGAGAAAATTAAAGAAGGGCCATGGAAAATACATTGCATAAAATAAATTATAACATAAAGTAATTTTTTGTTGCCTTGGCTGGTGTGGTTCAGTTGGTTGGGCTCTGTCTCATGCACTGAATTCCCAGTCAGGCCACATGCCCATGTTACAGGCTCGATCCCCAGTAGGGGTCTTGCAGGAGGCAACCCATAAATCGATGTTCTCTCACATGGATGTTTCTCTCTCCCTCTCCTTTACTCTCTCTAAAAATCAATTAAAATATTTAAAGTAATTTTTATCAATGATCTCAGTTTCTCAAACCCAAACATCTAATACCTTTTCATTTCTTTGTCTTGAAGTGGATACTATGCATTATCTGATGTTATTTTTCATTCAGGCACTTTTATGTCTTCATGCTATTTCCCCCACACTTGGGCATAAGACTCCAGTGTGTATCCTTTCTTAGCCACATTGGCCAATTGAAGTTGTTGTAAATTCCTGTTTTCAACTGTATGCCCCAGAATTATGGGTTTGGAGAAAGGCAGGACTTACAGATGATCTTCCTACCCTGTCTTTTGGACTCTCCTTGTTATAATTATGGAAAACCTGATGGAACACCATGACACACTCCTGAACTTTCAAATACCTATTTTACCTATTACAACCTGGTCAATCCAGGGATAAAATAATGGGCTAGATGAGAGAGAATCATTGATCGGTTGCCTCCTACACACCTACTACTGGGGAAGCTTAACTTGTTCTAAAAAGATATTATTTCAGAAATATTGTTATAGTGTTGAAAAGTAGAATTGCTTTGGTTTGAGTATAGAAAAGATATGGTGACTGATGTGACCCACTTAATAAAATATAATTAACCCTCTTCACCTAGTACATCATGCTGCTTTGTGTGTGTGTGCATGTGTGTGAATCACCAAGAATCAAACAACTACTTCTTTACATTTGGGATGTGATGGCTGACCTATTCTTGTGGTCATTTTACAAGAGGGAGGTTTGTTTACATAAGCATTTATTCAAAAAGCATTTATTGAATATCTACTATATTCAAAGCACTTTTAGATACATGGATACATGGGAGATACAGATGTACCTGGCTCCCAGGGTGGTGGCAGGGTTCAAGTGAATTAGTAAGATAATATGTTTATGTGAAAATTGCTTTATATAAGCAAATATTTTTACAAAAGAATCTCAAATCAATACATCTTTTCCTATTGTTTGTTTGGCCCAAAGGTTAAATCTTTCCAAATTTGTACCTTTATATACCCATATACCCTGGGCATATGGAATGGCAGTAAATCAGTCTTGGACTTGGTTCATACTCTTATGTCTCAGAAGCTGTGGGGACTATGGTTGTGACAACACCATTCATCTCATCTACTATTAATCCTTCAGAGTTATAATCTTCACTCTGATTTGAGTAGAAAAGGAAGCTGAGACTAGTTTTGCCTTTTGAATCATGCAGACATTAAATGACTTGAATTTTCATCCTCACTGATTTCTTTTGCAAAATGCCCTTGCATGTCAGATGTGGGCACAGAAACCATGGTAGGACTCCCTCCTCTTGCAAAGCAAAGTGGAGTGTGACTGTCACAACAAATGCACCTTTTCTTTTCCTCTAGTTTTCATACATGCCCAGGTGCATAAACAAATGTCCTAGGGATTACGTGTGGCTTGCTCCAGGTCATAATAATTTCTATATTTTCTATGTTTGTGGTCTTTTTTTTACTCTTTCCCTAAATTCTATTATCTGGTCTACCAAGGAAAGATGTTTATTCGCAAAATATAGATTTAGAAAACTAAGGCTCCATGAAGAAAAATCAATGACAACTCAACTTGTTTGGCCTTTGTTCACAAAATAAGAATTGTATATCTTGGTTATGGTCTGTTAGTTGCTCTGGAATCTTTGGTACAAATTAGTAATGATCTTAGTTGTATTTGGCATTAAAAGCAGCAGAGAATAAGACACATTTTATTCTATAGAGTAGTTCCAGCTGGTGTTGACTGGAGCCACCTGACTTTTAAATAGTGTTTATTGCAAAGGTCATCTTACATCATTCCTCTGTTGTGCAAGGTTAATTGCCAATTTGTTTTAAATATTATGCAAAAGCCTTGGCTTAGTTGTAGAAAACTTAGTCTTGAAGAATTTGACTCTTTTAGGGATGAATAATTAATGTCTTGTGATATCATATGCCTGAAAGAGAATTCTAAAGTTCTCCATGACTGTCTTTCTTCCTTCTCCTAAGTGTAAGTGTATACTATTTTTAAAAATCCTGGAAACCACTCTATGTTAAAAAAATAAATTAAAATTTTAAAGCAAACATGGTGAGAAAGTATTTACAGAAAATATGATAGACGCAAGATTGCTAATTTTGTTACATAAAGAGCTTTACATAAATTTATAAGAAAATCATTAAGACTATTTAGGCCCAGCCGGCCTGGCTCGGTGGTTGAGCGTCAACCTATGAATCTGGAGGTCACGGATTTGATTCCCGGTCAGGGCATTTGCCTGGGTTGTGGGCTTGATCCCCGGTGTGGGGCATGTAGGAGGCAGCTGATCAATGATTCTCTCTCATTATTTATGTTTCTCTCTCTCCCTCTCCCTTCCTGTCTGAAATAAATAAACTCAATAAAAATATTTTTTTAAAAAAGATTATTTAGGTAAGTAGAGAAAGGATATGAACAAACATTCCACAAAAGATAAGTGTAGGGAGCAGCTCTAGGGTTAAGCCTCGAACTGACTTGTGACAGGGCCACAAACAAGTCCAGCTTGGAGGGCAGAGCCCTCTTAGCTTAATTAAGCTTAACCTTATAGCCATCCCTAGTTCCTTCCTAGGTAGCTAATGGGCTGTGGGAGGTACAGCAAATGCTGTGAAAACAAGTGACACTCACAAGAACATTGTAACTATGTTGACCACTTTCTTGTTTTTCTCTGACTATAAAATAAAGCCTCAGCTTGTAGGCTGGATCTTTTTGTATCCTCATCCAGGCATGGGAGATCCACTGAGCCCCAGCTATATTCTCTTGTCTGTCTTTTCTTAATCCTTCACCGCCCTTCCTCAGGTTCACCGAACCTGCCCTTGCTGGATGCAGCACACATAGGTATATAGCAGATGTTATTTTGTTGTTGTTGTTATGGTTAATCAAATTAGCACAGACTTGAGATTATAATATGGTGAGAGTATGCTGAAAAAGGTATTGTCTAACATCATTTTGGGGTAGATAAATTGATATGATTCTTGCAAAGTAAGTTGGAAAACTGTATGAAGATTCTTAAAAATACTCATACCCTTCATTTTTAGTAATTCTACTTTTAGTAATCTATTCTGAGGGTATAATCCTATATAATAAAGAGGTAATATGCAAATTGACCCTCATGCCCTTGCAGAAGATGGCCTCCCCCACGTGGTCAAAGATGGCTGCCACAAGATGGCTGGCAGGGGAGGGTAGTTGTGGGTGATCAGGCCAGCAGGGGAGGGCAGTTAGGGGTGACCAGGCCAGCAAGGGAAGGCAGTGAGGGGCAACCAGGCCAGCAGGGGAGGGCAGTTAGGCGTGACCAGGCTGGCAGGGGAAGGCAGTTAGGGGCAACCAGGCCTGGAGGGGAGGGCAGTTGGGGGGGGACCAGGCCAGCAGGGGAGGGAAGTTAGGGGTGACCAAGCTGGCAGGGGAGAGCAGTTGGGGCTGACTGGGTTGGCAGGGGAGGGCAGTTAGGGGTGACTGGGCTGGCAGGTGAGGGCAGTTGGGGGGCAATCGGGTTGGCAGGGGAGCAGTTAGGAGTCAATCAGGCTGGCAGGGGAGTGGTTAGGTGGTGATCGGGCTGGCAGGCAGAAGCAGTTAGGGGCAACCAGGCAAGCAGGCAGGCAAGCAGTTGGGAGCCAGCAGTCCTGGATTGCAAGAGGGATGTCCGACTGCTGGTTTAGGCCCACAGGAATTGGGCCTAAACCAGCAGTTGGACATCTCCTGAGGGGCCCCAGATTGGAGAGGGTGCAGGGTGGGCTGAGGGACACCCCCAGTGCACGAATTTCATGCACCTGGCCTCTAGTGTTACATAAAACATATAATACATAAATACACTAATCTAAAGCAAAAAATTAGAACCACAATGGATATGTTCAACAATAGGAAATGTGTCAATAAACTATGTATATTAAAGGGCAAATATTATGTGATTCCTTATATGAGGTACATAGAGTAGTCAAATTCATAGAGACAGAGAGTAAAATGGTGATTGCTGGTGTAGGGTGTGGGGATGGGTAATGGGAAGTTGTTCTTTAGACTATAGAGTTTCAGTATGGGCAGACAAAAATGTTCTGGAGGCAGACAGTGATGATAGTTGCACAACAATGTGACTGTGCTTATTGTCACTGAATTGTACACCTAAAGTGGTTAAGATGTTAAGTTTAAGTTATGTATATTTTACCATAGTGTGGGTAAGGCCTGGGGTGGTGTAGGGGTTGGGTGCAGGAGGGCAAAAAGAGGGGAAATGGGGAAATCTGTAATACTGACAGTAATCCTATATAATAAAGAGGTAATATGCAAATTGACCCTCACACCCTCACACAAGATGGCCACCCCCAAGTAGTCAAAGATGGCCACCCCCATGTGGTCAAAGATGGCTGCCACAAGATGGCCAGCAGGGGAGGGTAGTTGTGGGCGATCAGGCCAGCAGGGGATGACAGTTAGGGGCAACCAGGCCAGCAGGGAAGGGCAGTTGGGAGTGACCAGGCTGGCAGGAGAGGGCAGTTAGGAGGTGATCAGGCTGGCAGGCAGAAGCAGTTAGGGGCTGGCAGGCAGAAGCAGTTAGTCACCCCTAACTGCCCACCCTTCTGGCCTGATTGCCCACAACTGCCCTCCCCTGCAGGCCTGGTCCCCCCCAACTGCCCTCCCCTGCAGGCCTGGGCCCCCCAACTGCCCTCCCCTGCAGGCCTGGTTCCCCCCAACTGCCCTCCCCTGCTGGCCTGGTCTCCCCCAACTGCCCTCCTCTGCTGGCTCGGTCACCCCTAACTGCCCTCCCCTGCTGGCCTGATCACCACAACTGCCCTCCCCTGCAGGCCTGGTCCCACCCAACTGCCCTAACCTGCAGGCCTGGTCTCCCCCAACTACCCTCCCCTGAAGGCATGGGTCCCCCCCAACTGTCCTCCATTGCAGGCCTGCCCCCCCCCAACTGCCCTCCCCTGCAGTCCTGGTCCCCCCCAACTGCCCTCCTCTGCTGGCTCGGTCACCCCTAACTGCCCTCCCCTGCTGGCCTGATCACCCACAACTGCCCTCCCCTGCAGGCCTGGTCTCCCCCAACTGCCCTCCTCTGCCAGCCTGGTCACCCCCAACTGCACTCCTCTGTTGGCCTGGTCACCCCTAACTGCCCACAACTGCCCTCCCCTGCAGGCCATCTTGTGTCCACATGGGGGCAGCCATCTTTGACCACATGGGGGTGGCCATCTTGTGTCTTGGAGTGATAGTCAATTTGCATATTACTCTTTTATTATATAGGATTTATTTTTTTAAAAAATATTTTTTTCATTGATTTCAGAGAGGAAGGGAGAGATAGATACATCAAAGATGTGAGAGAATCATTGATCAGCTGCCTCCTGCATGCCCCACTCTGGGGATTGAGCCCACAATCCAGGCATGTGTCCTGACTGGGAATCAAACCATGATGTCTTGGTTCATAGGTTGACGCTCAACCACTGAGACATGCCAGCTGAGCTCAAAGAGATCTTTTGTAATGATTTCCTAGAATTAATGAAGACCTAAATCTTCAGATTCAGGAGACACAATGAATCCCAAACTGTAATTCACAATTAAATATGTCTTGGTTCAACTTAGAACACTAAAGACAAAAAGAAGTTTACAAAAGCAAGCAGAGAGAAAAGATAATTTACTTACAAAGAGTATGACAAATAGAGCAGACTTCTCATCACTGACATGGAAACCAGAAGACAAGGGAATGATATACTAGTATTCAGAGTACCGAGAGAAAATAACTGTCAACCTCAGCTAAACCATTATTAAATAAATGTACTTTCTGACAAATAAAAACTGAGATTTCTAACCTTTAATAGATATATACTTCAGGAATAAGAAAAAATGTTCTCCAAAGCAATGTATGAGATGCAATACAAAGAAAAGAGATTAAATAAAAATACTAGATTAGAGTAACATGTAAGATGGGAGGAGGGTGATCCTAATTCAAGTGTTCCAGGTTAAATAAAGCATAGTCTCCAAGAGTATAGAATATGGAAACAGACTGCCTGGGTTTGAATCCCGGTCTCATGATTTATTACCCGTGTAACCTTGGGCAAATTACTTAACTTCTTAGGCCTTACATGACTTATAAGTGCTTAGAACAGTGCCTAATAAACAACAGGTTACCCAATTGACATTATAAAGGTTCTGAGATTGTTTAGAGAACAGTTGACATACTGATTATCTTTACACATTGACCAAGTATATGAGTTAAAAATTTAAGGGTAACTAATAAAAGTGCAGAAAGAGAGATTATACTTTCCTCATCAGAGTGAGGCTGGGGGGTGGGGTAGGGGGAAATCTCAGTTAATCCAAAAGTAGACTGTAAAAGCAACGAAGAAAGAAGCTTATAAAAAGAGAACATTTAGAAAATGTTAGATATTATTTGAGAAAAAAAAATCTAAGAAAATATATATGAATCTTCTCATTTATGTTAAAGAAATACAGGAAGGATAAATCAGAAATTAAAGAGGCTGCTCAAGAGGTGCAAAAAGGTTGGTGGGGAGATGAGAACAGAGGCATGTGGAGGGAGTGACACTTCTCTGAGTATACCTTTTTTCATCATTCTTTTAGAACTATAGTAATGTTTCACATACTTTCAAAAATAAACAATTAAAACCAATCAGGATGTCAGAGAGAATCCAAAACAAAATACAAATAGTTACAGATAAACCTGTTTTACAAATAAATAATATTACAACATTGAAAAGGATGGGGAAGAAAATAGCTAATGTAAATAGCTTTGGAATATAATATTTTGACTGGATACTGTAGAAAACTGTACAGGATACTGTATTTTATTTTTAATTTTTTTTCACAGGAGTATGGGTAAGCAATTCTGAAACTACATTATGTGTATACTAGGATAGAGCAAATAAATATAGTGTAATTAGAGGAGGGCAGTTGTAGATAATTTCTCACTGTTAGAGAAAAAAGGTACAAATAAGAAAATGAGCCTTATGGTATTGGATTGGAATCATAGGCATCAGTATGAACTCATGTGGGTTAGTTATACACAAAGTACAATAATTTAACTCATCTATTTAAGTAATTGATAAAGCAGAGAAAAACTAATTAAGTGCATAAGAGTTTTTAGCAATTGATAATATTAGATTCAATAATCAAATATAGAACCCTATAGTCAATGATTGTAGAATGCCCATTTTTCTCAAGCACAAATAGAAGGTTGTGGAAAACTGAACATCGAACACCTCAATGAATTTCAAAGAATCGGTAATATGCCAATCACATTCTCTGCCCATAATGCACTTAAGTTAGAAGTCAACTACAAAAAATAACCAACACTGTTGTTGGGTGTATAAATTGGTCCAATCATTTTGGAAAACTGGTCATATCAATGGAAGCTGAATATACACATAAACTATGACCCATTTTTTCTAGTAGAAAAATACATGTGTATTTCTTTCAATAAAAAAAATGTACTAGAATGTTCACAGCAGCACTGTTCATAATATCCCTAAACTGGAAACTACCCAAATTTCCATCAACAGTAGAACAGAGAGAAATTGTGGTGCAAGTGTTCTGCAGCAGGGACAATTAACAAACTACTGTTATATGCAACAGTAGTTGATCTCACAAATACAAGGTGGAGTGAAGGAAGATAAAACAGCTCACATATTGAATGATTTTGTCTATATTAAATACAAAGGCGGCAGATCTATGCTGTTAGAAGTCAGGATAGTATTTACGCTTGTGGAGGAGGTAGTGACTGGAAGGGAGCTTGGGGAGGCTTCTGTGGGACTGGGAAAATTCTGTTTCTTGATTTTGGTGTTGGTGACATGGCTGTATTTAGTTTGTAAAAAATTCATTGAGCTGTGCATTTATAATACGTCCTTTCTGTGTGCATATTATTCTTCAATGAAAAGTTAAAATTAAACCCATATGACCCTTATATATTTGGAAATTTAAAAGCATTTACTAAGTACCTCATGAGTAAGAGCATAGTCAAAATGGAAATTTGTAAATGCCTAGAATTATTGTAAAGAAAACACTAAATCAAAATTCATGAAATATAGCAAAAACAGAGAAATGTCTATATTTTAAAAATACGTTTTACTGATTTTTTTAAAGGAGAGAGAGAGAGAGAGAGAGAGAGAGAGAGAGAGAGAGAGAGAGAGAGAGAGAGTTTGAGAAACATCCATCAGTTGCTTCCCACAAGCACTCTGACCAGAGATCAAACCCACAACCTGGGTATGTGCTCTGACCAGGAATCAAACCAGTGATCTTTTGATGAACAGGGCAAACACTCAACCAACTGATCCAGGGTGGAAATGTCTATATTTGAATGTTTACATTATAAATAAGGAAAGGCTGAAGAATTAATGAGCTAAGCATTCAACTTAAAATAGCAGAAGACAATCAGAATAAACCCAAAGAAAATAGAAAGAACCAAAGATAAGAATACACATTAATGAAATAGAAAAAATAGAGATAAAATAAAGGAGATCAACAAAGCCAGAAGTTGGTTCTTTGAAAAGACTAATAAAATAGACAATTCTTTGGCAAGACTGATGATGAAGAAAAAGAGAACATGAAAAAACTCTATTAGTAATGAAAAAGATATATAGTGCACATTCAGCAGAAATTAAAAAGATAATAAAAGAAAGCTATGAATGACTTTATGCCAATAATCAAAATTTGCTGCAGAGTACAACTTGTGTTCTCTCTCTCTCTCTCTCTCTCTCTCTCTCTCTCTCTCTCTCTCACACACACACACACACACACACACACACACACACACACGATGTGATGTGTGATGGATGTTAATTTTTCCCTAGTTTTAGATAATGACATACATTACTGTATAAGTTTAAGGTTTAAGCTAAATTTAAGGCCATTCTACCAGGCATGAGGTGATACCTCATTGTGATTTTAATTTGCATTTCCCTAATGACGAGTGATGTTCATGTACCTGTTGTCCATTCATATATCTTCTTTGGAAAAAACATTTATTCAGGCCATTTGCCAATTTTTAAATTGGATTAATTGTTTTGTTTTAGGTTTGTTTGGTGTTTTTGGCTATTGAATTGTGACTTCTTTATATAGTTTGGGTAGTAATCCCTATTCAGATATATGTTTTGCAAATATTTGATGGATATGTTAATTCACTTGATGGTGGGATTTCTTTCATAATATATGAATATTAGATCATTATGTTGTATACTTTAAACATATGAAAATTTTATTTGTCAATTATACCTCAATAAAGCTGAAAAAAGAGAGGAAAAAATAAGAAGATACTGCCATTTGAACCACTTGCTATGTTAAACAAAAAATCCAGATATACTGTTTATAAGGGATACATCTAAAACATAAAGACACACTTAGCAAAGATACATTCTTAGTAAAAGAATGGAAAATAGACACATTGGGCAAAAGCTATAAGAAAACTAGTGTGGTTATATTACTATCAGATAAAATGGACTTCAAGACAAAAACATTTTTAGGGATGGAGAGGGTTATAATAAAACTAGAGGCCCAGTGCATGACATTTGTGCATGGATAAGGTCCCTAGGCCTGGCTGGCCATCAGGGCCAATCTGTGGGGTGACCGGCAGGGTGATTGTGGGGGGGCCCCACTGACACCCACCTTGGCCAGCCTGGTGCTGCCCACTTGCCGGCCCCACCCCCTGCCACTGCTGGTCGCCTCCTTCTGCGGGGCAACCAGTGGGGAGATCAGGGGGGCCCTGCTGGCACCCACCTTGGCTGGCCTAGGGCCTGTGGGGCAGCTCCCCTGGTGGTCAGTGCACATCATAGTGACTGGTCCTTCTGCCATTTGGTCAATTTGCATATTAGGCTTTCATTATATAGAATATATATATATATGGTGAGTATCAAAGAGCATCCACTAACTTCAAAATATATATAAAGATGATGGGATGTCACACCCCTGATTAGGTTATGTTATACTGCGCAGGTGATTGACTGTCACTCCTATGATTATGTTACAATATATGACAGCAGACTGGAGCTCATGATTCTCCTTGCTGGATGAATCAACAGTCATATTGAGAAAGCCCACATGTCCAACAACTATGGGTAGCCTCTATGACCCAAGGGAGATCTCCAGTCAACTTCTATCAAAAAGCCAGGGCCCTCAGTCACGTAGTCACAAGGAAATGAAGTCTACCAACAACCTGAAAAGCTGGGAAATGGATTCTTGTCCTGTCAAGCTTCCAAATGAGAATGTAGTCTGGCTGATGCCTTGATTGCAGCTTGGCGAGACTCTGAGCGGAGGATCCAGTCAAGCTGAATCTAGACTCCTGACCCATGGGAACTGTGAGATAATAAATGTGTGGTGTTTTAAGGCACTACATTTGTAGTAACTTGCCACATATAGCAGCGGTACACAAGCATAGAAAAGTTTGTGTTGGGGTGAGTAGCAAAGAGCATACCTATGTGCCCAGCAAAGAGTATTGCTAGGCAAATAAGAGAGGTTATAATAAATTTCATATATTACTTTATTCATAGGAGATATATATATATATAGCTGGTGGTCATCAATATACCACCTGATTTTGATTTGGAATTGAATTAAATAGTGAAAATAAATGATTCATTGCAGTAGGTTGAAACTTTTCACTAACTGAATTCTGATGACAGTTGGTATAACGTTAACATAAAGGTTTTTTTTTGTTTGTTTGTTTGTCTGTCCGTTTATTGCTTGTTTTGCTTTTTGGGTGTTTGCTATGCTTGTGGTTGAACAAAGCACTTCCATGGGCCTTTCTTAGGATTTCTGGCGGTTTACTTCTTTCTAATTTTCCCTGTATCCATGCTCCCAAAACCAACAAGGATTTTTATATTAGATGCTGAATTCCATACCTTCCTTATTTCCATAAGAAATCCACTAACTTCAAGTGTTCTATGATTTTTTTTTTTTTTTTGAGGAGTGAGGAGGAAATATCCTTTTACTGAAGGTTTGCAGAGAATCGAAGAGGGGAATCATGAATGTATAATGCCCTAACATCATCTTGCTGGCTCTTTCCTTCTGTCCTCTCAGTTTCTCCCTGAGTAGTTAAGTATTTCCTCTCTTCATCTCACTCAGAGCAGTTTTGCCCTCCTTCAGTTTCCCTTAAGGTCTAAGCTTTTATCTGAATTGACTAATCAAGAGATTTCTTCCAAGTAAATGTTTTGTATGTGGCCAGACTCTGCCACTTGCCTACCCAATATCTATTCACTCCTTTTCCTTACCCACAGAACCCAGATAAAGTATTAATTTTCCCAAGTTTTTATTAGAGCCAATAAGATGTATGTAGGCTGTATGGGGTGTTGGGGAAAACGATGATTTTCTGATATAAAGGGACAGACTCAGCTGCCATTACCCTTTGTCCTTTCCCTTCCTGCCTGCCTGGACAGACATAGTGGTTCACAGGGTTGCTGCCCTCTTGTAACTTTGGAGGTCAATGGCAGAGCAGGAAAATAGCAGGACAACCTTGAGACTTTGTTGAGCTGCTTCACTTGCCCTCGTCATCAGCCTCTGGAACGACTGTCGTGGGGAAGAACAAAGTCTCCTATTTAATTAAGTCATTGTTTGTTGGGTTTCTGTTATGTCATCTTGGCTAATGCAGTGCTCTTCCTAAAAGGAGTTCTGGTGAGTAGTTTATTTTCCTTTCCACTTGTATCTTTATCTTTTCTGAAAGGCTTATTATGAACAACTCAAAAAAATTGTTTCTTTTTGCTCCCTCCGTAAGGCCTCCCTCAGCATGGTGATTTATCTCAAAGAAACATGAATCTGACTTCAAAAAGCAGTGATGGTGCCTGGCCAGCATGGATAAGGGGTTGAGCGTCAACCTAGGAAACAGGAGTCATGGTTCGATTACTGGTCAGGGCACATGCCCAGGTTGTGGGCTCGATCCCCAGTGTGGGGGGAGGGTTCAGGAGGCAGCCAATTGATGATTCTCTCTCATTATTGATGTTTCTATCTCTCTCTCCCTTATTCTCTGAAAAAACAAAAAAAAAACAAAACAACTTTAAAAAGCAGTAATGGTTTTATTGGAGCCTCTTGAGCACAGGGAGAATGGCCCCATATAGCTCACAGCAAAACTTCCTCCAAATCCTTTTTGTAAAGCTTTCTCCCCAAAGTCACACATCCTTTCTAATAAAAGAGTAATATGCAAATTGACCATCACTCCAACACACAAGATGGCTGCCCCCATGTGGTCTGGTTTTTGTTATCAGATTTGTTTTCCATACAATTCTCACCACGAGTGTGAAGTTATGGTGTTGTTCTTATGACAGGATGTAGTTGGCTCTGCTTTGTGGTTGGAGCTGCCAACCTCTGGATTAAATAATAAAGAGCCAATTGTATATTTCAGGGCTATTATACTATTTAATCAGGATTTTAAAAAATTGTGTAGAGTTATGGAATCTGTAAATGCATTTTATAATTAACTAGAGGCCCGGTGCACGAAATTCGTGCATGGAACGGGGGGGTGTCCCTCAGCCCAGCCTGCACCCTCTCCAATCTCGGACATCCCTCTCACAATCCAGGACTGCTGGCTCCCAACTGCTCTCCTGCCTGCCTTCCTGATTGCCCCTAACCACTTCTGCCTGCCAGCCTGATCACCCCCTAACCACTCCCATGCCAGCCTGATTGATGCCTAACTGCTCCCTTGCCAGCCTGTTTTCCCCTAACTGCCCTCCCCTGCAGGCCTGGTCACCCCTAACTGCCCTCCCCTGCAGGCTGGGTCACCCCTAACTGCCCTCCCCTGCAGGCCTGGTCCCCCCCCCAACTGCTCTCCCCTGCAGACCTGGGTCCCCCCCAACTGCCCTCCCTGGCAGGCCTGGGTCCCTCCCAACTGCCTTTCCCTGCAGGACCGGTCGTCCCCAACTTCCCTCCTCTGCCGGTTTGGTCACCCCTAACTGCCCTCCCCTGCAGGCTTGATCGCCCACAACTGCCCTCCCTTACAGGCCTGGTCACTCCCAACTGTCCTCCCCTGCTGGCCATCTTGTGGTGGCCATCTTGTGTCCACATGGGGGCAGGATCTTTGACCACATGGGGGAAGCCATCTTGTGTGTTGGAGTGATGGTCAATCTGCATATTACTTTTATTAGATAGGATAGAGGCCTGGTGCATGGGTGGGGGCCAGCTGGTTTGCCCTGAAGGGTGTCCCGGATAAGGGTGGGGGTTCCCTTGGGGCATGGGGCGGCCTGGGCAAGGGGCCTGTGGTGGTTTGCAGGCCGGCCACGCCCCCTGGCGACCCAAGTGGAGGCCCTGGTATCTGGGGTTTATTTATCTTCTACAATTGAAACTTTGTAGCCTGGAGTGGAGCCAAGCCTTCTGCTTGCTCCGTGGCAGCAGCCATTTCTCTTGGGATTTATGTATCTTCTATAACTGAAACTATGTAGCCTTAAGCGGAGGCCTGGGCTGGCCAGGGTGTGTGGAAAGCTTGGCTTCCTCCATCGCCGGGGGCAACCCTAGGCTCCTGCTCTTTCCAGCTCCATGGCTGCCGCCATTTTTGTTTGGGTTTATGTATCTTCTATCATTGAAACTTTGTAGCCTTGAGTGGAGGCCTAGGCCGGCAAGGGCAGGTGGAAAGTTTGGCTTCCTCCATCGCCGGGGAAACCCAAGCCTCCCTCCTGCTCTTTGTGGCCATAGCCATCTTGGTTGGGTTTATTTGCATATTCACTCCTGATTGGCTGGTGGGCGTGGCTGGTGGGTGTGGCTTGTGGGTGTAGGGAGTGACGATTAATTTGCATATTACTCTTTTATTAGATAGGATGCTCTTTTCATTTCATTGAAGTAAAAACACATTATGTGGAATATCAAGGGAGAACTATCCTACTTTTTCTTTTTTAGAAATGAGCAATTTTCCATCTAGAGCAGCCGTGGGCAAACTACGGCCCACGGGTCAGATCCGGCCCGTTTGGCTGTTCTATCCGGCCCATGGAGCCGAAAGAGTGGAGGGTTCTCTTGCTCTCCCCTCCGCTCCTTTACTTTGAATTTATATTAGTTCACACAAACACTCCATCCATGCTTTTGTTCCCGCCCGCCGGTCCAGTTTAAGAACCCATTGTGGCCCTCGAGTCAAAAAGTTTGCCCACCCCTGATCTAGAGTCTTCCTCCTCAATGCCACCCCCCTCTTCAATTATTACAACTTGGTTTTAGAAAAACTGGGATCAATTAATATATTTATAGTAAAATTTTAAAAATAACTAAATATTGGGATATTTCCCACATTACCATAAATAAATAAATGTAGTGCCTTTATTTAATTTTTATACATTGCAATATGAGAAAAATGTATTTAAATAAATACTCTATTCTTACAATTTTATTCTCTTGTCAGGAATTTTCCTTTAGGAATCTTATGAAATGTGCTGTTGTGGGGAGAGACATTTACCTTAGAGAAAAATGAATCAGCATCTAAATGTCCACTCTTAATATATCATTGTGTTTTCAGAGCAAAATTAGAGTTCTTTCACAATTTTTTATAAGCAAATGGAAATTAAGTAAAACAACTTTATAATTCATAAAACTCTTTTTGATGGAAGAAAACATAAGTTGGGCATTTAAATGTAAGAATGCAGAAATTTTCAAGAGGATTCCTTGGTATCTGTCCATATGCTGTGGTTTTGGGGGCCAAGTAGCTGAACTTACTACGACCCTTTTGTTTTGAGGGAACAGAATGGACTTTAGAAGCAAGCCACCTATTGTAAAACAGCTTGGGGAAGGCATCCAGAGGAAAATATGAGAAATCTGCTATGTATTAGAAATGCTCTTACTCAGATATGGAAGGGACATTACTTGCAAATATAAAATATTTTGGAAGAGAGTCATTGGCCCCTATCCACTTAATTGGTACATTTCAGGAATCCTTACTCTGGTTGGCATAGAGAATATTCCTTCTGCCTTTTACATTCTTTTTGGTGACTTGATTAATCAATTCAGGCTATTTTAAGAAAAATTAGAGCTGTAGAATTGGAATCAAAGTGTCTTTGGTCAAATTGGACTGACCTTGGGCAAGTCTTTTAACATTTTGGGTATGGATTCCCCCCACCTCTGCTGCATTTAAGTAAAGTGGACATGATTTCATATTTGCTGCTCTAGTAGAAGAGGAAAATGTCCTTGGCTAGAGAAGTAGGAGGTGATGTGGTAATTTTATGTGTTTTATTTTTAGCTATTAAAGACTTGCTCTCTTAACCAGAAAGGTAGGATGATGATATGTATTTGTCAAGAATTTGATCAACGAATGAGCAACAATGATAGACATGCAAATTATTGCTTCTATGTGACTTTCTTCTCTCAAAGGATCATAGGGACAAACTTGCCTCTAATTATATGTTGTTCAGATATGGCATTTTTCATTAGAGGATGTCGAAGTGTTTTGCAAACATTAATTAAGACTTGCATCTTCCCTATGAAGTGAATATGATTGTTTTCCTGGCAGACAGGACAACAAACTGAGACGCAAAACACTTTAGAAGCTGCCCAATACCCTGTGGAATAATGCCATCAGGAACCAGAGGGACTGTTTATGTTACTTGCTCTAACCTGCAACACTATAGAGTTACTTGGTGGAGGTCAAGTAATTAAGTCAATGTTTGAAAGAAGGCCAATCAGCCTTGGTGCCCTGGCTGAAGTTCTCAGATGCATCAGAATGCTTGTATTCTATGCAGAAATGGAGGCAACCCTATCTAAGTGAGGGAGGGAAAGTTACCAAGAGACTGGCTCTGTCTTCTCTTCGGAAGTTGCAGGCTTCATTCCCACCTGCTGTGATTGGTAGATTCTATGGGATTAGGTGAAGTTTGTGAAAGCAGGGTTTCTAAGGAATCGGGATACTCCCCAAGGTATTACAGTAGGTACCACTGGGGGTTTAGGGTATAAATGGAAAGGGCCAATGGCTGGATAAATGGCCCCTTTGCTGCCTAATCTCTTTTTCACAAAAGGACAAAAAAAATCTTAGTCACTCCAGAGACTGCTTGAATAATCCCTGAATGCCTTAGGACTATCAAACCCTTCTTTTTACAGGTTCTTAATATGGGAAGATTTTGCTCTTGAGTGTTCACTTGGTGGCTGTGTGGAGAAATGGCTGACAGACAGAAAGTCGTAGTTATGGTGCGTAGTTATGGTGGAATTTATTTTTCCCTTCCTCTTTTCCCATTGCCTCACTCCTGGACCACTGCCTCCTCATTAGTCTTGTCACGTTGTTCCTTCTTCCCTCTCTCCTGTGCACCACGCCAGCTTTGTTTAAAGCACTGCTGTCACGGTACATCTCTTCTTAGAAATCTCCCAGGGCTCTTCATTGCACAACATCAGCAGTAACTGCAGCTAATGGAGGCTGAGTTCTAAATTATGAGTAGACATCGTGCTAAGGGATTTCATACCTTGTTTTTATTTAATTCTAAATATTTCTGTATAATTTTGAAGATCTCTCCAAAATTAAATCCTACCCTCCTTCTCTAATTGTATTTTCTCCTAGTCTAACGTGAATTCTTTGCTCTGGTGAGACAGTGTCTCATTTCTGTGCCCTTGCCCTGAATAGCATTATCATTACCTTTGGCTCATTTTCCTCTACCGTCAATTCACCCTTCTTCTTCTTCTTCTTTTTTTCTAATCCTCACCCGAGGATATGTTTTTATTGATTTGAAAGAGAGGAAGTTAAAAGGAGAGAGAGAGAGAAACATTGATTGGTTGCCTCCTGCATGTACCCCAACCAGGGATTCCGACCAGGGGTCGAACTCGAAACCTGGGTATGTGCCTGACCAGGAATTAAACCCATGACCTTTTGGTGCATGGGACAATGCATAACCAACTGAGCCACATCTGCCAGGGCTCAATACACCTTTCAAGGAGCAGCTTGAGTCTCATTTAAGGGCCTTCTATCAAAAATTCTATTTTCTTTCTATATACTACTCACTGTTGTTTTATTATATAATTATCACTTAATTACCTGCCAATCTATTTTCAGACAGACTATCAGGACACATTGAGTACCAATGTGCTAGATGTTCCTTGATCCCTCCTTTTTCTCTTGGATAATCATCTCCTTCTAGACTTGACTTCCATATCAGGCAGGGTAGGCTAAGTTATGCTGCAGTAATAAGTAAGTCTCAAATTTTAATGGTTTATCACAACCAAGTTTTATTTGTTATCTATATTACACATCTATTGTGAGTTAGCTGAAGGCTCTGCTCCATGACTCCTTCTTCTGGACTCAGACTGATGGAGAAGCAACATATGGAATATTGCCTAATGCAGTGACAGGGGAAAAAGGAAGTGGCTATAAGCCAGACCCATGTTCCTTCTCACTTTTCATTGGTCAAAACAAGTTATATGCCTATGCCTACCTTCAAGGAGTACAGTTCTATCATGTACCTGAGAGACAGGAAACTAGAATATTTGCCAGAATCTCTGATGGCTAATACAACTTCCTTTTCTGTTTAGCCTAGACCCGTGGTCTGCAAACTGCGGCTCGCGAGCCACATGCGGCTCTTTGGCCCCTTGAGTGTGGCTCTTCCACAAAATACCATGGCCTGGGCGAGTCTATTTTGAAGAAGTGGCATTAGAAGAAACTTAAGTTTAAAAAATTTGGCTCTCAAAAGAAATTTCAATCGTTGTACTGTTGATATTTGGCTCTGTTGACTAATGAGTTTGCCGACCACTGGCCTAGACCAACAGTTCTCAAACTTTAACCATAGTCCATTATAAAAGCTACTTTTACATCACAACTCAATATGCAATACATATGCCTACTACAGGCCTGATGCACGAAATTCGTGCAAGGGGCTCGGCCCTCACAGCCCCAGCTGGCCCTCACAGCCCCTTGCAGCCTGGGCCAGCCCTCACAGCCCCGGCTTCATCCGGAAGGTCGTCAGGACAGTCGTTTGGCTGTTCGGTCTAATTAGCATATTAGCTCTTTATTATATAGGATACTCAACTGAGACAAAAGTTACTAAAAGTGATTTACTGTTATTTTTTTTGTTCTATTCCACTTAACTTCATTTTTTTAAAGTGCTGATGCCACCCACTGATTTTATGATTCTCTGATGAATTATAACCCAGGATTTGAAAAACACTAGCCTAGCCCTAACCAGTTCGGTTCAGTGGATAGAGCCTTGGCCTGTGGACCAAAGGGTCCTGGATTCGATTCTGGTCAAGGGCACGTACTGTGGCTGCAGGCTCCTCCCAGCCCAGGCCCTGGTCAGGGCATGTGCATGAGACAACCAATTGATGGGTTTCTCTCACATAATATTTATCTCTGTCTTTCCTTCTCTCTTCCACTCTCTCTATAAAATCAATGGAAAAATATCCTTGGCTGAGAATTAAAAAGAAAAAAAAAGAAGAAAAATACTGTTCTAAAAGCCATGGGCCAGCACCCTCAATCCTTTCTCACTGAAAATCCCAAACTTTTTTCTTGCTGAAAATCCCAACCCATACATCCACCTTCTCTCTATCTTTAATACCCTTGCTCCTAAGTACAGCCAGTGAAAAATTACATACTTATGAAGATTCAGTGGAGGTTGGAGACAGTGTATTTATAGAGGTCTGATCCTTATATTTGTGTGATTTCATCCCGCAGTTCTTTATGGATCCTGTCTCATCACCCTCTTCTCTCTGCTAATGTATCAGCATGCACATGTAATTGAGGCCATTTAGGGACATGCTCGTTCAACTTCTTACCTTATTAATATCTGCATTCCCTCTCACTTCCTTTTGTCTCAAAGAAGAAGGTGCTGCATTATGAAGTCTTAAGTGCTCTTATTACTTATTCAGGTGTTCACCTGCTTCCTCCAGAAGCAAGTTCTATGTCATTGGGCTTCTAATTATCCTAACTGTTCCACCTCTTTCTGGCTGCTGGACTACTTTAGGTAAGGTATTATTTTTCTCTTGGGCTCATTTGGGGCTCAAGTCTGATTACTGGTGTATTCTTAAATGACAGGAATTCTTCAGGAAGTGCAAGGCTAATGGATCTTTGGACCAGTAACCAGCCCTTCCTGAGGCACCTGGAAGAGTGCCTTCCTAGCCTGGAGGTTAGGGAAGATTAGCCTTATCATTGGCTCTCTCCTGGCTTTTGAGGGGTCAGGAAGACCAGCATAGTCACATCTGGCATCAAGGTTGGCTGTCCTAGGTGCCATAGCTTCCTGAATGCCAACTCTTCCCAGTATCCACTGCCAACGGTTCTCACCTCTGAGTCTGGTTTACAGGAAAGGAAGCCCAACACCAAGTCATTCCATCAGGAGATGGCATGGCTATAGCTCCACCTATACCAGTTGCCCGAAGGTCCCAGCAGCCTATAACTCAGGGGAGGAATTAGTAAGAAATGCAGATTTTGATGCCCCACCCACATTCTCTGAATCAGAAACTCTGGAGGTGGGGCTCAGGAAACTATTTCAGTCAGCTGTCCAGGTAATTTGCATTCATGCTAAAGTTTGAAAACCACTGATGTTGATTACTTTCTTTTCAAATTGTGACTGTGGACCACCTGTATTAGAACAAGCTAGGCTGACTGGTGAAGTCAAAGATGCCAGGCCCAGTCCTGGATGGGTAGTTCAGTTGGTTATAGCAGTGGTCGGCAAACTCATTAGTCAACAGAGCCAAATATCAACTAGTACAATGATTGAAATTTCTTTTGAGAGCCAAATTTTTTAAACTTAAACTTCTTCTAATGCCACTTCTTCAAAATAGACTTGCCCAGGCCATGGTATTTTGTGGAAGAGCCACACTCAAGGGGCCAAAGAGCCACATGTGGCTCACAAGCCACACTTTGCCGACCACTGGGTTAGAGCATTGCCCTGATATGCAAGGTTTTGGATTTGATCCCTGAGCAGGGTGCATACAAGAATCAACCAATGAATGCATACATAAGTGGAACAACAAATCAATGTTTTCTCTCTCTCTCCCTCCTCTCCCCCCACCCCTCTCATCAATAATTTTTAAAAAATAGATGCTAGGCCCCATTCTAGAGTCTCTGAGTGCATGAAATAGCTGTGGTTTCAACCGCGGCTGCATATTAGAAGTACCTGAGCAAGACATAAAAAAAATAAATAAATAACCAGTGCTATGACTTTATTCCCAGAGATTCTGATTCTTTGGGTTTGGTAGGGGACCCAATATAAGTTATTGTTGTTTCTAAAAACACAACCAACTTCCCTACTCTATGCTCTATAAGGATGGGCTCTTGGGTCTGATGAGTTGCCTTCTAGTCCTAGCAGTGTGACTTTGGGCAAGTTAACTCTGTCATTATGTCATTATGTATCTTATGATTAAATAAGATAATATGTATAAAGTGCTTTACATAAGGTATTGCCCATAGCAAGCTCTGAATAGATGTTAACTATGTTTTAACAATGAATACAAACCCCTATGGTTCTTGATACACACTAGCATTTAGGAATCATGGAGCTACAGAATATCCTACTCCCTGAAACTGTTTGGGTGCTAGTGGAATTATTTTGCTTTCCAGGTGGTTTGATCAGGAACCATGTAAATCCCTCAACTTTCAGGTGTCCTACTTCATCCAGGTAATCAGTTCTGTTTAGGCCTGCTGGTGACAAAGTGCAGAGATACACAACTTTGGAAATATATTTCTAGGCTCAGAAATGTTTTATAGGTATATATCTCCTTCCTAACTAGGTTCCAATTCTTGTGGAACCTAGTTAGGAAGGAGATATATACCTATAAAACATTATATTTGGTTTTCATATCAGGGTACCTAGCAGAGAGCTGGATATACAAGAGACCCTCAGTTTGACTAAAATGCAGGTTCCACACATGCCAATCTCAGCCCTGCCTGGTGTGATCCTGATTAGGTTTTCTCAGTTCCTTGTGTCTGGATTTCCTCATCTGGGAAAGGGAGGGAGTTAGTTATTTCAATTTCTTTTCCAGAACTGCTATGAAAAAAAAAAAGTCCACATAGCACCTCAGCATTTCTAGTATGCCTTCAATTTGCAAAAATTCAAAGAAAACAGACACAAGTTTCCCCACACTGGTGTTGGAGCTCTGAGTATTTAAGTTAGGTTGACATGGCTGGTATCACCAGATGTCCTAGCACAACCTTTCATTATGGTATCTCATTGTGAATAGTTATTTTAATATGAATTGTATAAATGCCCAATTATAAAAAGAATTACATTTTCAGACATAACTGCTTTTTAAGCCTTACTCTGGCCCTTCTATTTTCCTCCTCCTTCAATTCCAAAAGGCATCTATTCTCTAAAATTTAATTGGCTCCTTTCAACAGGAAAATAATAATTAATGATAGAAGCACAAAGGGCCACTATATAAATTTCATGTACTTTACAGACTGAGTATGTTAAACAGATGAAGATTCTGATTTCCATCCATGATGTAATATGTATATCTTACCAGGACATTGGTATAGTTGTTTCAGTAATCGGGGCTTTGTAATGATGCCATGTACATCATTTTTGTCACTGAATCCCTTTAGGAATGATGTCACCTTTGAAGGCTTTGGGTCAGAAATCAGAGCTAATGTCAAAGCAGAACTTTGAGAGTCAGCAGCAGGCTAGAGTTGCTCTCAAACTCACCTCTCCCCGCTGCAACTACGTTCTGTACCTTTCTCTATCTTTACTGAAATCACAGAGCATTGTTCTTAAATTTTTATATATAGTTATTACAGTACTTCAGACAGCTGGTTTTTATTTTAGTCAGAATTAGTCACACTGTTCTCTGGCCTGGGAATTTGTAAAAGTTTTGGATGGAGAGACTGTTCTTGGAGGCTGAGGCCTGTATAATTTTGTTCAAGTTTTTTTGGCTTGTTGAATTCACTGCTGTGGTTCTCAACAGATGAAGGGTGTGTGTGAATGGGCATAATTTCTTTGTTGTATCAGGCAAAACTCTGCACTGGGTGACTTTTAATAAATCAGTTTTACTGACTCTCTGAATGTTAGAGCACTACAGAGGACTCCTAGAAAGAAGATAAATATTATGAGTGCTCTTGGATTGTTTTATCATGGTAGGATTCCCCCAAATCCTCTGTACTGATATAATAGGAGATTTGATTTAGGTTTATGGGCATTTGTAGGATGATCTCCAGCATATTTGTTTGAGTGTTAGGGCTTGGATTATCTATTTAAGACATTCTCATTTATGTCATAATTTATCCTTCAGATAAGTCAGTTAGAAATCACTTTATTTTCCACCATTGAAACATCCAGTCACATCAATGGACATTAGTATTGCAAAGTTGATTTAGTTTCTTGTATTTGATCAAAATCTAATGGTAAATCTGGCAATTCAACCTACAGAACTAGTTGGTGGAAAATATTTAGTGTTGATATCACAGCTGCTTTGTTTTCCCACCTAAAAGTTCCAACAAGTCCTTCCACTTGTCAGACATTTTTGAGTCTCTCCCATGCGTCAATCCCTGGTTAAAGGCTGGAAATACCCTGTAAATGCAGAGAATGAACACAGTCTCTTCTCTCAAGAGCTCACAGTCAAGAACGTGTCCAGTAAGTAAACAAACGATCCAATACAACATGCTAAGGGCTGTGCTGGAGGCTGTGTTTACAGCAAATTCCTGCTATTACCTTGTTCTTGCCAGAGGAAGTCTGGGATGTGCTTTCTGATATTTCTCCACTTGCAGCCTCTCCTGAAAACTATGAAGACTCCATGATTCAGAGCACAGAGGGATGTAGGCTTTCCAGTTGGTCCTTGAGGAAACAAAACAAAGCAGTAAGATTTTGCACACGAGGTGGTGCTGCTGCTCTGTAGCAAGAACTGGCCATCACTCCTAGAGGCGGTGGGAGTCTCCTGTTGTCTCTTGGCTTGTGCTGAAAAAACTGAATTCTTAGACTTTACCCTCATTGGCCTTCTAGAACTTTTAATTCCCAGGTACATTTACTTTCTGAATGAAAAGATCTACTTTATCTCTGAAGGGCTATTCATCTCCCATCTTGTGAGGAATGCTTTTGCTTTCACTGAAAGTTATCAAGACTTTCCTGAGAGTGCTCTTGAGAAATATGGGATTTACTACCTGAATTCCCTGGGGTTTTTGTTTTGTTTTGTGATTTTGGTTGGCCTCACAAACTTTTGGAATAGGCTTAGCTGTTGAAAAACTTTTTTGGAAGGGTGGAATGGAGGCAGGAGAAGGAGGCCCCAAAGCACTAAACTGCATTAGAGGGGGTGTGTGTGTGTGTGTGTGTGTGTGTGTGTGTGTGTGTGTGTGTGTTTCACAATTGCTGCAGTATTTCTGGTAAGAAAAGTTATTAGGTGTTTATGGATGTTTCAAAAGACCAAGGGAAAAAAAAGTAGATTCCATGTTAAAATATCCACTTGGGGACCCTTAACACTCAGAACAGAACCTAAGTTGGGAATGCTAAGGGGTGTGATCAGCGTAAAGCAGCAGTTGTTTCTAACAGGGGGTGTCAGCTGGATGTAGTTCAAGAGGAAAGGGGTTGCCAGAGCATTCCCAGGGGAGGATGCATTGGCTTGGCCAGGTGGATCAGGAATACAGGTTTTCTTATTGAGTCACACCCAACTTGGTCCCAAACAGGGAAAGCCCTGCTCAGATCATGGAGGGTTATCTCCTTGTCTGCCTCCTCCAGGAGGTGGGATGGGAAGCAGGCTTATGGGAAAAGGTAAAAAAGCAGAGTTCCGCTAGGGGCATCCACAAGAAGTATGTTAGGCTAGTAATTTTGGTGTTTTAGAATAAAATAATTTCCCCCCACATTAGAGATAAGGTTGCTTTGAATTGGTTTTTACAGAGCAGGTTGGGGAATGGCCTTAACCTGGCCTACTCTCTCATCTGATCCACAGGCCACAATTGCTATTCAGAATTTAGCATTTGGCCATGAGTTTCTTTAGCATTCAAGCTTTGGAATATTCTGGGGAAAAATCTATAAGATGTTTAAAAGGTTATAATTGTGAGATATTCTTTTCAAAATATTGTTTGAATAAGTGGTATGAGTAAAGGCCCAATGTTCATATCCTTTTAATCTCTTCAGTCTAAAAAGGTGGTAAAAACAGAGTATACTGTTGCATAACCTTCATGATACTGTTCGTGCCTAAATTGATTTAATACATATGCATTATACTATATTATGTAAAGTACATGTAACATATGCATATTGTATGAGATGATTATATAATACACTGTGCATGTATGTAGCAATAATATAGGCATATAAGACATACTTTAGTTATACATTAATGGATATAACTGCCTCTTATTGTATATTATGGGATAGAACAAGCAATAAAAAGATTACTATTTAGTAAGTCTTAAGGTTATATAAGTCAGTAATTATATATTCTAAACTTCAAATCAAATTAAATATTAATTTGACATTCACTCTCCATAAAACTTCTCTAGTCACTATTTGAGATACAATAAGTTCAGGACAAGATAAAAATTAAATGAATCAGCCTATATCCAACTTTTTTTTCTTTTTTCTTTTAATCCTTATCTGAGGATATTTTTTTTCATTGCTTCTTCAGAGAGAGTAGAAAGAGGGCGGGAAAGTAGAGAGAAACATCGATGTGAGAGAGACACATTGACTGGTTGTCTCCTACACATGCCCCAACCAGGCCAAGGATCAAACCTGCAACCCAGGTATGTGCCCTTGATCAGGAATCAAACCTGAGACCCTTAGGTTCGAGGACCAACACTCTAACCACTGAGCAACACCTGTCAGGGCACTATCCAACTTATAGATGGGTTGAGTTCCAAAAGTTTATTTTAAATATTTGATTGTAAATTAGAACACATTCCTATTAAAAAGATAATATATGATGGTTAGTTTCTCTGGATACCCAACAAAAGCTCAATTAAGCCATCATGACTTTTATAACAACTATAATCTGATTTCTGGGGGTTGGAGGGAAGGAGCCATTAGATGAGATGAGAAGGAAGTAGAGATGAGAAGGAAGTAGAGTTCTTCTGCTGTTATGAGTCAGAGCCTACCCTAGGCAACACATTTTAAAACAAGAAAATTTTATATTTGGCCAGTGCCTACGTCCCTTTCTGCACCCTTCTCCCAAGGATCCAGCACCCTTATGCTGTCCTAAATGTTTCTTAACTTGTGGCTCCCCACTCAAGTCTAAAATCCCTAATATGCCCCATGTCCTAGAATTAACTACCACACCCACTCTATTAGTGATTTGGGAGATACGGTCTTTGTACCACCTGCATCAGAATCATCTGGGGTGCTTGCTAAAAACAGATTTTTGGATCCCACTCTAAACTTCCTGTGAATCAGAATATCCAAGGATGGGGACTGGGAATATATTTAGATTTATAACAAAGTCCTTGAATCACATTTAGATTGGGCACCTCTGAAATGAAGTCTCTTATTTCACCAGAAGAGCCAATAATGCAGACTATTATTCAGCCTTAAAAAAATAAGGGTATTCTGCCATGTGTGACAACATGGATGAACCCATAGTGGGGAGGTAGGGAAATTAGAAGATGTTGGTTAGAGGGTTCAAAGTTGCAGCTGTGCAGGAAGAATAAGTCTAGAAGTCTAATGTACAGCAAGATGACTATACTAATAAAAGGGTAATATGCTAATTAGACCGGGAGACCTTCCAAATGTCCTTCTGGACAAAGCCATGGTGGCGGGGCCGAGGCAGAGGTAGTTAGGGGGCATCAGGCCAGGAGGGGAGGGCAGTTGGGGGTGAGAAGGCCAGTGGGGAGAAGGTAGTTGGGGGTGAGCAGGCTGGCAGGCAGAGTGGTTAGTGGTGATCAAGCAGGCAGGCAGGTGAGCGGTTAGGTACCAGTGGTCCTGGATTGCGAGAGGGATGTCCGACTGACGGTTTAGGCCCGATCTCAAGTATCGGGCCTAAACAATCAGTCGGACATCCCTCGAGGGGTCCCAGATTGGAGAGGGTGCAGGCTGGGCTGAGGGACACTCCCCTCCCCCATGCACGAATTTCATGCACCAGGCCACTAGTAGTTAATACTACTGTATTATAACTGCAAATTTACTAAGAAAGTAGATTTCAGATGCTTTCACCACACACACACATTCAGTCAAAATGGTAACTATGTGAGGAGATGAAAATGTTAATTAACTTGACTATAGCGATCATTTTACTATGTATATGCTTATCAAAACACCATGTTGTATACAAATATATAATTTTTATTTTTAAAAATAAAAGTAGCCCTAACCTCTTTGGCTCGGTGGATAGAGCGTCGGCCTGTGGACTGAAGGGTCCCAGGTTCGATTCCGGTCAAGGTCATGTACCTTGGTTGCAGGCACATCCCCAGTGGGAGGTGTGCAGGAGGCAGCTGATCGATGTTTCTCTCTCATCGATGTTTCTAACTCTCTATCCCTCTCTTCCTCTCTGTAAAAAATCAATCAAGTATATTTTAAAAAATAAATAAAAGTAAATAAAAAACAAAAGTAAAAAAGAGAGCTACTAGTGTAAGTCAGTGTTTTTCAAGCTTTGGCATGCACCAGAATCTCCTGGTGGGCTTTTAAAAATCAAGATTACTGGGCCCTCACCCCCAGAGTCTCTGATTTAGTAGGTCTGGGATGGACCCCAGAATTTTCGTTTCTAACAAGTCCCCTGGTGACCTTCATGCTGCTGGTTTGAGAAACACACTTGGAGAACCATTAATCTATTACTAGACTCTGTGGAATTGAGATATTTGCATTTTTAAAAGAGTACGCTTACTAGCCCAAATGGATCTCAGACCGTGGAGCACTGCAAAATGAAAATGGGAAAGACCGAGAGGGTTAGCACTGTTGGGCAGAGGTGACATCTTGAGATCTAACTGGATTCCCTTCCCCGCCTCCCCAAATCAGGCCTTCTTCTCTGTAACCTAATCCCATCCCTTCCCCTAGTAGTTCCAATCGTGGTGACAATAAGAGGACAGGCTGGGTGGGGAGAGTAGGGCACGGAATTGTTCATTTCTGAGAATCTTCTATTGTGCCAATGTTTACATTTATTTAATTTGCCAACGTTAGAATTTTACTTTGGCCACCAGGGGGCTCTCCTAACATTGTATAAACGTAGACTGTCCCAGTGGAAGAGAGAAAGGGAAGCCATCCTTTACCAAAAGGACTGGATAGAGTGTTTGACAAAATTTGCAATTAGGGAGTTTCTACACTATTTTAATTATTAAGTTTTTCCCTGAAGTTATAAAAAATTTAAAAATCACTAATTGGTAAATAGAGAAGAACAATAAGTAAATGGAGGCTTGAAAGCGTGAGTGTTTACTGTAGATGGTGGAGAATAAAATTTGGAGTGTGATAATTGCCAGATGTGTGGGGCAGGGATGTGAGAATTACCGAGTTTTTAAAAGAGAGTAACTATTCCGGACTCGGAGATTTGGTTTGTTTTTCTTTCTAGACAAAACAACGACAAAACAAAAGCAAACATGCCTTCACTCAGAGTTAATATTTCATAGTAAGATGTTTTTCCTATTGTGGATAAGGATATGAAGTACAAGCTCCAAATGTCTCTACAAATTGGTTCTGTGGTTTGACTTTTTTATTAGACTTGGCAAAGTGAGGGACCTTTCAAGGCAAATTAATTGTTTAGACAATAATATTGTACAGGGATTAGTTATTTTTGGAACATTAGAGACACAATAAACATCACATTGAGAACAGATGACATATTTTCTTCCATTCCAAAGAGACTTGTTCCTAAAAAATAAAGTAATACAGTTTGGTTTGGGAAAGGATGGAATCAAGGCTGCTTTCGTGGGTAAGTGACTTGTGCAGTCACACAGGGCCCTGTCCTTAGAAGGATCCCATGCTGGTTTAATGCTCTTCTGTTGTCTTTTTGAAATCTTAATAATTTTTGAACAAAAGGACCCACACTTTCATTTTGCACTGGACCCTGAAAATTATGCTTTGGTCCTGAGTGGAAGAGATGATTGTCTTCCATCCTCCTGTTGGGCTTTTATTTAGAAAAGTAGTTCTTGTCCTTGGTTGCACTTTAGAATCACCTGGGGAGTTTTTGAAAACTGCAGTGCTCAGGCTGCGCCCATACAGATCACATCACAGTCTCCACGGGTGGGTTCCAGGCATTGGTATTTTAAAAAATTCCTCAGGTGATTCCAGAGTGCGGTGCAGGTTGAAAATTGTGAGTTTGGAGGCTAATTTCCAGAAGCTTCCTTCCATACCAATCTCCCCTGCTTGGATTGCCCTTGTGGTTTAATGGACTTGCAAGAGTCTAGATTCTTCACACAGGCTTTCTGTGTTAGAAGAGCAAATTGTATGAAGTCTGAGTTATTTAGATGATGTGTTTTATTTTTATTACTCTTACTTTAAAGATTGTGGACTTACAAAGGAAACCATCTTACTTAAATATAGGTCTAATCTCCCTTGTATTCTTTAAAATGTGTTCTTTATTCTGGAAAAACAAACAACAACACACCCTCAGATATTTAGATTAAACCTGAAAAGGGACTACATAGACTTTCCTCTCCTTTGCTAATGGCTGAATGTTCACTAAGCGCCTTGCCCTGGCTGGGCCCGCATCAGGTTTCATTAAATGTCTCTTTTCTAACTGAAGGGTTTCTGGGGACACTAATTGTTTTTTCTTCATGAGTCACCTGTGGGCTTTGACAATAATCTAGGAGCGTCTGGTCCCAATCCTTCTGGATTACAGGAATTGAAGGTCCCAATTAGAGACCTGGGGTCCTGCAAGGGCAGATCCTTTTAACCTTAATTCACTGGGGGCCTCCTGCGAACAGAATTGTTTTGCCGCCTTCGACCTTCTTGTTCCCTTACAAGTCAGCACACAAGAAATTGCCTTCTCCTTAGTGTGTTTGCTTAAATTTATGTCTACATACAGGTAATTTAGGGATTAATTCCAAACCTGGATATTTTATTATGAGTTGTATGAAATCTTTCCACTTGTTTAGCTTTTAATTGAGCATTAAACAGAGAGTCACTTAATGACAAAGTAATGAAATGTTTAATGAAAATATTAGTAAGCTGAAACCCAAAGGGAGATGAAAAATAGAATAATCCTTTGGCTCTTGGAGCTCAGAGATTCAGACCCACAGGGAGGCAGCATTTTACTGGTATGATTTATGGCCCAATTAGAAATAAGAGATGATGGTGAAGCTAAAATTTGGAATAAGGTATTTAGATATTAAATAGTTTCTCTTTCACAAATAGTCATTGGTAAAAGTAATCTAAATAATTTATGTATATAACTTCAGCTTTTGAAAAGTAAATTTGTTTTTGCACATATCATCCTCTGAATTGAAATATGTATTTTTTTCAGTTCATAAAAATATTATTTAATGAGCACCTACTCAATATCAGATATGATGCCAGATGCTTTACATACATTATCCCAAAACCTGAGAACAACCCTGCAAGGTAGGGATTGTTGTCCCATGTTAGAGATGAGGAACTGGGCCTTGGAGCGGCTAAATGACTTTCCCCTGTACTCACAGACTATGAATGTCAGACTAGAACTCTCAACTACCTCTAATCTCTAAACTCTGCTTCTTTCTACTATACTTGCAGACATAGAATTTTTTTTTAAACTTATGGTAAAATATATGTAACCTAAAATTTACCAATTAAATCATTCAATGTACAATTCCGTGGCATTAAGTGTACTCACATTGTTGTGCAACCATTACCACTCTCCAGCTCAAGAATTTTTTCTTTCTCCCAAACTGAAAGTCTGTACTCATTAAATAATAACTCCCCAGTTCCTCCTCCCCTCGGCCTCTGGGAAGCACTATTAGACTTTCTGTCTCCATGAACGTGACTAATCTAGGTGCTTCATATATATGAAACCCTATAATATTTATGCTTTTGTATCTGGCTTATTTCACTTAGCATAATGTTTTCAAGATTCATCCATGTTGTAGCATGTACAATAGTACATCCTTATGGGGGGAATAGGGAAGAAATACATCCCAAACCCTCAGTGGGCGCTTGAAATCTTGCATAGTACTAAACCCTGTATGTACTATGTTTTTTTCCTATACATACCTATGATGAAGTTTAATTCATAAATTAGGCAAGTAAGAGATAACAATAATAACAAATAATAAAATAGAACAGGTCTATAAAAATACGCTATAATAAAAGTTATGTGAATAAGGTCTTGCTCTCTGTCTAATAAATGACTGATAACCAAGTAACTTATGGGTAGATACACTTACTAGGTGGACTGGTTAATAATGGCGAATTTTGTAATAAAAAAAACACACACAAGATAATTTCAAGAGAAACATCAAAAGTGCTTTATTCAAAGTAATGTCCATCGCTAGCTACACATTTCCCGCATCTTTCAGGTAATTTGTGGATACCATCCCAATAGAACTTTTCTTGTTTTGAGGCAAACCATTTAGAGACACCATTTTCCATTTCTTCATATATTTTGAAGTGCTGCTCAGAAAGTGCATGTGCCATCAGTCAGAACAAGTGGTAATCTGAAGGAAGAAGGTCTGGTGAATACAGCAGGTGGTTTGATACTTCCCAAACAAGATCTTTTAACGTGTGTTTAACTGGTTTGAAGTGTGTGATGGTGTATTATCATGAAGCAAAATTACTTTGCTGTGTCTTCTGGCCCATTCTGGTCATTTCACAATCAAAGTGTGGTTCAAATTGATTACTTGTTGTCGGTAGTGATCAGTGTTAACGGTTTCACCTGGCTTTAGAAGCTCATAATACACCACACCTTTCTGATCCCACCAAACGCAGAGCATTGTCTACTTTCTGAAGCGATTTGGGCTTGCACTCGATGTTGATGGTTGACCTGGATCAACCCATGATTTTGTGCATTTGGCATTCTCAAAATAAATCCACTTTTCATCACCAGTCACAACTTGATGCAAAAAAGACTTTCTTTCATGCTGTTGAAGCAACATTTTACTGATGACTTTTCGGTTTTCCATTCGTCTTTCTTTCAGTTGATGTGGCACCCATTTTCCTTCCTTTAAAATATTTCCCATTGCTTGTAAACTATCGGAAATTGTTTGCTGAGCAACATTTGATCTTTCTGCAAGTTGTTTTTGAGTTTGACACACATCTTCATTCAATAATGCTTGTAATTGTTGGTCTTCACACTTTTTCGGTTGACCTGGACGTTCTTTGTCTTTCACATCAAAATCACTTTTAAAGCGTTTAAACCAGCGTTCACAAGTATCTTGAGATGAAGCATGTTCACTATATATAAGTTTCCCAAAGTATTCAGCAGCACTTTTCTTCAAAATAAAGTAATGAATTAAAACTTCCTGCAAATGCTCTTTTTTTGGCACAAAATTTGACATTTTTAAGTGTAAAAATATCTATGATGTTAATACCTTCAGAAAATTTGACATATGAAGTTTTGAAGCTTGTTGTCAATACAACAAATTAGCATACATATCAAATCGCATATATATCAACATATGTGTAACTCCATCTATTGAAAAAAATCTGCATTATTAACTGATACACCTAGTAGTAGCCTTCCAATGTGGACCTGCTAAACAAAGGGATGATCCACATCTTGGGCGGGGCAGAGCAAGATGGCTTGAGATTTCATCACAATACACAGTATGGCATGACATTTAAAACTTAGGAATTGTTTATTCCTGAAATTTTCCACTTAATATAAACCTAAAATGGCCCTAAGAAATAAAATTTATTAATTTTAAAAAATGGCGTTGAGCACTGGTTGGGTAGCTGAGTTGGTTAGAGTGTTGTCCCGATAGGCCAGAGTTTTGGGTTTGATTTCCAGTCAGGGCACATATAAGAATCAACCAATGAATATATAAATAAGTGGAACAACAAACCAGTGTTTCTCTTCCACTCTCTCTTTCTCAAATCAATAAATTAAAAAATGGTTTTTAAAAAAGCATATGCTGTTTGTGTTCATATGTCACCCCAATAAAATTTAATAAAGAACTGTTTTAAAAAAGCATATGCAAGATCCAGCACAGGGATATGGAGAAGTTAATATACTTAGGAGTTTTTACTTTAAGCTCTTTCCATCTGGCGGTCCTGAGGTTGATCATGACGACCTGGAAGATACTGGTGCCAAAAGACACCCCCTTGCCCACTTTGTGAAGACAGAAAACAATGTTGTATCCAGAATCTCTGGGAGAAGTGCTTCAAATCAAAAGATGGGAGGGATAAGTGGGTAGATGAAGTTAGATGGTTGAGAATCAGACCGGTAGACCTGAATCTATTTATGAAGATATAATAACAAAGGAGTAAGAAAGTCCCCAAAATTTCAACTAGTCTGTGATAAGGAGATGATGAGAGATTGTCAAGTCCCTGGAGGCCATTCTGCCACTTCAGAGCCAGAGGATTCTGCAAAGGAACACAGGTTTGTGGCAACTAAAATCCACTCTTGTTCTCTTAGAATCTGTTCTCATTTGGAAATACTTGCAAAATACATTTTGCTTTAATAAATGTTTTTGAAAGTGTGCACATACATATTATCCTTCCTGCCACACAAAGAGAAAATTAACTATTTTATGCTTTATTAATAATTGCTGATTAAATCTTCAACTTTCTTTTTCTTTTTTAAAAAAATATATTTTATTAATTTTTTACAGAGAGAAAGGGAGAGGAATAGAGAGTTAGAAACATCGATGAGAGAGAAACATCAATCAGCTGCCTCCTGCACACTCCCTACTGGGGATGTGCCCGCAACCAAGGTACATGCCCTTGACCGGAATCGAACCTGGGACCTTTGAGTCCACAGGCCAACGCTCTACCCACTGAGCCAAACCAGTTAGGGCTAAATCTTCAACTTTCTAAAGAAAACCCCACCACCTGTGACTATAAGATATATATCAAACACATCAGAATTTAGGGGAATGAGAGTGAGGAATGGTAATAAATGGTCTAAGTAAATAAAACCAGAGATGGCCTTGCACAGACTGATGAATAATGGTGTGCCCTGAGCAGAGGATGACTCCCTTAACATCTACAGTGGCTTTTAAAAATTATCAGTTCATTCCCATTTGGTGTGGAAAGTGGCATATCATAATCTTTCAGATATGTTGGGGTGGGTCAAAAGCTAAAGAGGAATGAATTAGACAATCTTTCCAACTATAAACTTGTCCAAAGTAGTTTGCTGTAGTGAAAATAATGTTGGATTGGGAATTAGAAGTGAGTTCTGCTTAGGCTACTGCAACAGCACAGGCAAGAGATGAAAGCCTGAATTAGGTAAGTGATAGCAGGATTAGTGCAAGAGACGCTTTGGAGGTTGAATCATTAAAACTGGAGGTATTATTGGGTGTGAGGGGTGAAGAAGAGAGGAAAAAATGAAGGATGAGCACATAATTTCTGTTTTGAATGGCTAGGAAGATAGGAAATACAGGAGGAGAGGGAGGTTTGGGAGCAGGGTAAGATCACTTAATTCAGTTTGGTTGTATAGAGGTTGAGGTGTGTGGAGGTTAGGAAAATGCACGTCAAAGAAGCTGCTGAGCTGACTAGAGGTAGTGTGACCAAGAGTTCCCTCTGAATGCTTCTGCACTCTGACACCTAGGTCAGTGGTCGGCAAACGGCGACTCGCGAGCCACATGCGGCTCTTTGGCCTGTTGAGTGTGGCTCTTCCACAAAATAGCACGGCCTGGGCGAGTCTATTTTGAAGAAGTGGCGTTAGAAGAAGTTTAAGTTTAAAAAAATTGGCTCTCAAAAGAAATGTCAATCATTGTACTGTTGACATTTGGCTCTGTTGACTAATGAGTTTGCCGACCACTGACCTAGGTCAATAAGAACCAGGTCAAACCGCCTGTGGGCTGCTCCTGGCCAGTGACTGGGCTTTGCAGGAATCCTGAACAGGGCCCCTCCCCAGGTAGACTTAGAATTTTGCTCCTTTAATCAGCAGCATTGGCTTGAGGACTCTTCATCAGTTTTGCCATAATTTCTTAGAGCTGCATAGCAACCTAAGGCTCTTCCACTCCACCTTCCTTCCTACCTTATTCCTAAAGGGGAAAACTAGTTTAATAGCTTTCCCACCCTCACCAGCTTCCTACCCATTTTCCCTGACCAGTATTACCCCCAGTTCACCTCTAGCCCATCTAATCCTGTTTTGACATCTATTTCTCAGACAACGCCATACTAACGCAGGGTGTTATTGGGGCATCTATTTGGAGATGCCTACCTCAAAATTACAAATACAGGTTGAGAGATTTAGAGAGGTTATATCAATTAGAGTGCAATTAATAGAAAACCCAGCACAAACTGGCTTAAACGGTAAGAAACTTCACAATCTCACTCGACAGGAGTCCATAGTGAGGGTGGCTTCTAGGCACAGGGTGGTCAGGGCTCTGGCTCCATTTATTTGAGACACTTTGGTTTTTCTCAACTCTGTGTGTGAACTTTGTCCTCAGGCTGCTCTTCTTCCAGTCTCAGCTCAAATATCTCACTCTTACTCATGGACGTTTACTCAGTAAACCTGGTTAGAAGCCATTTCTCTTCCTTTGAAAAACTTGAATGTCTTGATTCAGGCTCCTATAACAATAATACTGTAGACTTGATGGTTTAAGCAACAAGCATTTATTTCTTACAGTTGTGAAGGCTTGGAAGTCCAAGATCAAGGCACTGGGAAATCCAGTATCTGGTGAGAACCTGTTTCCTGGTTTATAGATAGCTATCTTCTTACTGTATCCCCATTTTGCCTAGAGAGATCAACTTTCCCATGTCTCTTCTTATAAGGGCACTAATCTCATTTCTGAAGGTTCCATTCTGAAGACCTAAATACTTCCCAAAGGCCTAAATATAACCATACCTCCAAATAGCATCACACTGGATTTAGGACTTCAACATATGGATTTTGTGGGACACAAATATTAATCTAACACTTGCATCTAATAGGCAGTATGTAGGGAGTGGCTATAGGGTCAAGTCTAGGATTGACCTGTGGCAGCGCCACAAACAAGTCCCAGTTTGGAGGGCAGAGCCCTCTTAGCATAATTAAGCTTAACCTTATAGTCCTCCCTAGTTCCTTCCTAGGTAGCTAATGGGCTGTGGGAGGTGCAGCAAGTGCTGCCAAAACAAGTGAAACTCACAAGAACATTGTAAACATGTTGACCACTTCCCGTGTTTTGCTTTGTATGCTCTGACTATAAAATAAAGACTCCGCTTGCAGGCTGGATCTTTCTGTGTCCTCCTCCAGGCATGGGAGATCCACCGAGCCCCAGCTGTATTCTCTTGTCTGTCTTCTTTATCCTTCACCGCCCCTCCTCAGGCTCACTGAACCTTCCTGTGCTGGATGCGGCACAGCAGTATTTTATTGTGTTTGTCAAGGCTAATTGTTTACATGGCTGCCCCTTCTAGATTCGAAGGGAAAGTAGAGACTATGTTCTATTAACTCTTATCCCTATGTAATGCTATGCATGTAGTTGTTAGTGAGCATTTATTCAGTTAAATTTACTGTCATTTCTTTAAATAGAGAAATGGAAATGGAATCTGTGTTCAAATTCATTTAACATTTTAAAATAATTTAGAAAATTATTAAAAATTTGAAGTTTATACATGGCATTTAGTCTCATTAGATAGTGCAACTCTGCACTGATGTTGATAAACTGCAGGAAGATATAATGAGGATGTGGGCAAGTGAGTTAAGATAAAACTTGACATTTGGGAATAATGCATATGGCTAATGAAGTTCAAGCTATGATTTCCAACATAGGGACAGGATTTAGGAATGCATTTGAATTATTTCCTAAAGGTTTTGACCTGATATGTTACCTCAGCCAAAAAAACAAACAAAAGTAAAAAAGAAATAAATTATAAATACAGAGGTGAAAAATGGTAACACATCCTCATTCTGAAAATTAGAAAACAAAACAGAAAATGTTATTCTATGTTAAAACTCTTATCTGTTTGAATCTTGAATGGTGACGCTCAAATAAAGAACTAGAAAAGACTGAAAACTAATAACGTAAGAGAATTGCTAAGTGAAGATACTAGTAGATTGACAATGCAGCTCTTAGGTGTGGAAAGACAGAGAGAAAATATAATAAAAAAAGAGGCACTGTTTAAGATAAAAACAGCATTTCTGTCAAATTCTAAAATTACAAAATTTGGGAGTACACATCAGTATTTGACAAAGCAATTTTAAAACATGTAAAAAAGCCTGGCTGGTGTTGCTCAGTGGTTGAGCGTGGACCTATGAACCAGAGGTCACATGGTTCAATTCCCAGTCATGGCACATGCCCAGGTTGCAGGTTCAATCCCCAGTAGGGGGTGTGCAGGAGGCAGCTGATCAATGATTCTCTCTCATCATTGATGTTTCTATCTCTCTCATCCCCTCTGAAATCAATAAAAATATATTTTTAAAAAACATTTAAGAAAAACAACTTTTTCCAACAGGCAGTAATCAAACTCAGTAGTCCAAGAGATGATATGGAGTAAGCGTTGTATTAAATTCAGGGCTATTCGATTCATACCAAATTTTAAAACTTGGGCTGGTTTAGAAATACAGGAAAGTATTTTGAGGTTGATGTCAGGGGGAACCATCATGCCCTCCCATCAAATACCTTTATGTCATGGTCAAACCAATTTACTAAAATTAGTATTTTTTGTTGATTGGTAGTCACCTGCTCCTCATGGTAGACTGTGAACGGATCCAAAATTATGAATCCATTGGTTTTCAGTTTTATATATGTCTAAGGGACGATTTACACCTAACTGCTGTTATGGACTGACTTGTGTGCCCCCTCCCCCAATTCATGTTAAAATCCTAACTCCCAGTGTGTCTAAAATTGGAGACAGGGCCTTTAAGGAGGTAGTGAAGGTTAAGTGAAATCATAAGGGTTTGGTCCCAATTCCATAGGACTGGTGTCCTTACAGGAAGAGGAAAAAACAATGACTGCTGTGTGAGGACACATCAAGAGGCACTGTCTGCAATCTGAGGGGAGAATCCTCACCAGAAACCAAACCACCCTGCCAGCACCTTGATTTTGGACTTCTGTTCTCCAGAACTGTGAGAAAATAAGTTTCTGCTGTTTACGCCATGCGGTTTGTGGTATTTTGTAATGGTCGTCTGAGCAGACGAATAAACCCACTGAGTCACTCAGATTAAGTGATACTAAAATTTGGAGTCCACAAACAAAAATTAGTATGTAATAGGGAGATATAGAGAGAGATGCAGGTAAAGATAAAACATATGACTGCTCAGTATGTACTTGGCACTGTTCTAGGTGCTTTACAGTGACGTAAGATTTGTGTTATTAACTCCCTTTTACAGATGACGAAACTGGAACCCCCCAAAATGAGTAATTTGCCTAACGCCATAGAACTGGTTTTCAAAGTGACTCCAGACTGTGCTCCTAATCACTAAACAATATAAAAGTGCTGTTCAATAGCAATATGATATAAATCAGTGGTTTTTAACTGATGTGCCGAAAGAATTTCTAAAACATGCAATACTTGACTATATAATTAGGGGCACTGACCTCTTTTTCCTTAGACTGTCAAATAAAAAAATGACCAGCAACCAACACAATAGCCTCCCAGTATGAATGAACCAAAATTTTACCTATTTTTTGTCAGATTGGCAAAAAGATATTTTTTGGTGTGCTGCAGAATTTTAGTAATTAGTTTATGTATACCATAAGACAAAAAAGGTAGAAAATTGCTGATGTAAACCAAGTATGTAATTTATATTTTTCTAGGAGTCACATTAAAAAAAAGTAATGAGAAACAGGTAAAATTCATATCTTTTATTTAACACAATATATAAAACATATTATAATTTAAATGTGTATTTAACATAAGCAATTATTGAGATATTTGCATTCTTTCTTTAATATGAAGTCTTCAAAATCCAGTGTATATGTTAAACTTACAGCACATCTCAAGCAAAATTTGTATTATATTTCAAGTACAAAATAGCTATATGTGGCTGCGGTTACTGTATGGAACAGCACATGTACAGAAGGCACTATAGCTTAGTAAGAAGCCTGGAGAAGATACTGCAAAGCTCCCACTTTATATACACATAGTTGTAATCCTTCTCGTTTTCTTGAAAGATGTTTTAATTATCACAGTACATCCCTAGTGTTGTCTTGAATTGGCTGTGGTTTTAAATTGTTCCTACTAGTGTATTTATTAAAACATTTATAGAACTGCTGCTATTTTTCTTGAGAATATATGTGTGGTTGACATTTGGTTAATATCTAGTTCTTTATTCCCTAGTAAGTGGGAGCATGTAAAGTAGGAGGACTTTCTGATCTTTTCCCCACCTAAAGAGTTAGAAAAAAAGAAAAAGAAAACCCCTTGAGAAGATGGATCATTGGCCTGACCTAGCCTAGCATTGGTTGTTTTTTTTTGTTGTTGTTTTTTACTTTTAGCAATGGTTGTTTTTTTAAAAAATAATTTACAACAAGACACAATTGTGAAACGTAGTTAAGGGAGATTCTATGACGGTGGAGTAGAGTAATGCTGACCAGTTTACATAAATCCATTATGTTGAATACAGCAAAACTGCCCTCTCATGATGGTTTGAAAGTGTTTCTGAAGGGGTCTTTTTTTCTAACATTAGCTTAACTCCACTGTTATAGAGAAGTTGTTTTTTTTAAAAACCAAGTAAAAAAGAGTTTCACTGTGTTATAATGACCACATCCCTTCAAGACTTTTAAAAAAATATTTTAGATGATCTTCTTCTGTTTCACTGCATACCCAATTATTCTCTCTAGGTTCTAAGGCTAAGTGTATAAATGTAATGGTTCCCATTTGCCTTGTAACCGTAGTTAGAATTGGTTCTCTAAAGCAAATGTTTCTACTCCTTTGCTTCAGCTTTACCAAATGATCTGAACTGAAGCAGTCTTTTGAAATGGCTGTGATGCACTCAGTATTTTCAAAAGCAAAGCACTGTGACCATTTAGTTTCTTCATCATTATTACAATGTGTCCAGTGGCTCTTCTTGTAGATTAATGCATGAGCTTCCATTAAGCGTTCTCTAAACCCACTCATAAATAGGCCAGTCTATTGTCCTTTTCACTAAGTATGCACATGTAAGACTTGGGAAATATTCAGAAACATCGCCAATCAGGGAGGAAAAAACCATACACATCAGCTTTGATAAGAAAAAAGGGCTCTCTAGAAGTTCTTGGGAGCCTCAGAGGGTCTCCAAAGGGGTGTAGAATAAATAGACAATCAGGAAAAACAGCCAGGAATTTGGAGAGCTGATAGTAGCCCTCCAAAACTCCCAAATGGTTGTCAGTAAAAATATTAAGAAAAATAAACTGAGATTTTTTTTTTTTATCTGTTCACATAACTAGCAAGTCTGAGGAAGATCTGACCTTGGGCATGCCATCCAGGGTCTTAAGCAATGCTTTCATGATTCTCTTTCCTTATCCGTTTATTATCTCTGCTCCTTTCTACTTTGTTTCATGCTTTCCCACTATATGTGGCATTTCTCATTATGGCAGAAATATGGTCTCTGACAATGCAGGAGTCATTCATTGCCCCACAGCTTCAGCTCAAAGAGAGAAAACTATTCCTTGTCCCCCAATTTGGAAAATTTCATGAAAATTGATCATTCTGGGTTTGATTCTTTGCCAAATTGGGCATTGGGACCACTGTTTCCAGGGAGCTCAGCCTGGCTCACAGGCCTGCTCCTCGGTGGTGGTGATTGGGACGGGGGACACTGTGCATCCAGCAGATGCACACAGAATGGGGGAGAGGTGATACTTCAAATTGGAATAGTGCAAAGATGAAAATAGTTACATGCTTTCCAAAGCTGTTTAAGAAAGCACAAGTAGCCCTAACCGGTTTGGCTCAGTGGAGAGAGTGTCGGCCTGCAGACTGAAGGGTCCCGGTCAAGGGCATGTACCTTGGTTGCGGGCACATCCCCAGTGGGGAGTGTGCAGGAGGCAGCTGGATCGATGTTTCTCTCTCATCGATGTTTCTAACTCTCTATCCCTCTCCCTTTTTCCTCTCTGTAAAAAATCAATAAAATATATTTTTAAAAAAGAAAGAAAGCACAAGTAGTTAGGGATTCTAATAGTTCTAGAAGAGTGCTTTTCAAATTTGGAGATTTTATAAAGCAGTTTCCACTTCAGTAGGCTTGGGGTGGGGCCTGAGATTCCACATTTCTAGTAAGTTTTGGAGACCACCCTTGAATAGCAGTAGTCTAGAAGACATTTGTCAATTGTGTATAATTTTACACTATTTGGTCAGCAGAAAACTGAAGAAGGTTACCTATGTGAGGTTGAATTTCGAAGGTTTTCAATTTAATTATTTGAATTATTCTTCATCTGGAACACTATCATAGAAAGTGTGATGCTCTTTGGGGCAATACTGTTTTGTGATTTGTTAAATGCTCTCGTCTAGAAGGAGAGCAGTGGTTAGCACCCTTACCTTGAACATAATTTTGAGAAATACTAAAGGAAGATACATTAGAAATATATTGTTCTCCCTAAGACATTATATAGTGTGAGAAAGAGAAGGACGTGAGGCTAGGGCTGGGACTGTCTGCGGTAGGATGATACACTCACAAGGCAAGGCTGAAGAGAAGCCTTGATGTGGGCAGTGGGAAGAAGTTCTGGTGAGCAGAGCATGGTTTCTAGGTGATCAGCATCAGAGAGGCTTGGTAACCAATAAGAGGGCTCCAGCTCCAGGACTGGGTTTAGGGACAGTATTCAAGTGATGTGGGTGGGGATGGGGGATGACAATGGAGACTGGAATGGGTGAGGTAAAGATCACAGTAAAGTATAGAAACTGGGAGAGTGGGCAGATGTTCAAGATAAGTCTTTAAGGTACTGGAACAGAAAAAGGCAAGAGTTTAGTTACAGAAGCACAGTTGAACTCCATCCACATACCAATCTAGGTATAAGATGTCCATTCCCTTAGTGCTGAACTAGAGCTTTGTTTTCAGATCTCAGGTTGGAGAGAATAGAGTTTCAGAGTTTAAGGGAGCAGAGGGAGTAAGGCTGCACCAGTCCTGATCAAAAGGTCCTAGATATAAAGCAAGGATGTATGGAGAGGAAATCATGCACGTTTTCACATTTGGAGAAAGTTCCATGATTTTTATGGGTAGCTATTTATTGAGATTTTGTAATTACAGAGTCTAGTCATTGTTAATATTTTAAGTTGAGAAAGAAATGTGTTCTCTCCACCAGAGTGTAGTGATAGTTGGTAGATAAACAGATTTGTAATTCAGAGTCTGTATTACTGCTCATCCGTCCTGCAAAGAGGAGTTCAATCAGACAATCTATTGAACCTGAGACACTTACTTTAAACTATAGTATTTCCTCTTGGCCCTTGGATTAGCTGCAAAGGAAACAATCTAAAATACAATTTGAAAGCCTTACTAGTTTTCACTTCTTTGGATTTATTTCTTAAAATAATAAGGTTTGGGATCAAAAGGAGAAATCTGATTATCTCCCCAGAGTAGATATTGCAAATAGCCAGGAATGTAATATATTTGTCTTCAAAATTCAAAAATTTCTACACCAAAAATGTATAATCTCTAATAATATATAGGAAAGTGTGAGGACTTTAGACTCCATGGGGTACTTGTTTTCTTCTCTAATCCCACATGCAAAATATCTGTCATTGCTTTCACTCTGTCCCATTCACCCCTTCTCCCCAATCAGCATTGAGTGCAGGAATGAACCAGCTCCCTTTGGAAACCTTCAGAACTTGCTCTGAGATGGGGAAGTCCCCTGGGACTTGCCTCAAATTCTGATTCTACATAGCAAGGGGAGAAAAGAATCAGGAATAGTCTTTATTGCCATATCTTACTCAAGATATGAAACAATCCTGGGTCTTTGACTTCTTTGGGATAACTGCTAATCCCCTTTTGTAGAAGAGGGAGAGCAAAGAATCTAGGCAGAAGACAATTGCAATCATTCAAGTTTAAGAAGTAATTCAGAGGCAACATTATTTTGTGGCAGAGACTCAAGAGTAAGAAACAGTACATTTTAAAGGGCTCTAAAAAACATTGACTATGGAATGCCACATTAACAAGTAGGTACAAATTAAAAAACAATATGCCCATGGTGATTCATGGTGACTCAGCTGAAGTAATTTGGTAATCCTAATGTTCTTTGATGTCCCTCTTTTTTGTGTGTGTGTTTGTGAGGGGAAGAGAAAATCAATTTAATGTTTTTCATTTAGGTGAATTAAAATTAAGCAAAATTACTTTTCTTGGTTTTGGCACTTTGATTTAACAAATGAATAAGCACATGTCTTCTGGATATTTCCACCTGGGAGCACAAACATGCTGAGCCTCCCTGTAAAAAAGAATGTACTGACTCCAGAATAGGTGACAATATATTTTTTACTTTTTATTCTGTAATAATTTTAAACACAGAAAATTTGTGAAAGTAACACAAAGATTTTGGTTTTATATATATGTCACGCAGCTTTCCCTAATGTCAATTACTTACATAACCATTGTACAACAGAAAACCTAGGAAATTAACATTCATATATTACTATTATCTACATTATGAACCTATTGTAAGTTCACCAGTTTTTCTCCAATGTCTTTTTTTTTCCTGTTTCAGGATCCAGTCTGGGATGGTACATTGCATTTGGTTGTATGTCTCTTTAGTCTCTGCAGATCTGTGACATTCTTTAGTCTTTCCTAACCTTGACACTTTTGAAGAATACTAGTTAGTTTGTAAAATGTCCCTCAGTTGGGTTTGTCTAATGTATTTTGGTGATGGAATTATGCATTTTTGGTAGGAATACTATACAAGTCATATTGTGTCCTTCTCAGGACATTATAACAGAGGTACATGATATTGATATGTCTTATTATTGGTAGCATTAACCTGACTCACTTAGTTAATTTTGTCATGTCAAGTTTCTTCACTGTAAAGATACAATTTTCCCTTTTGTAACTGAAAACTATCTTTGGATAGTTTGAGAGTAGGCTAATATAGTTTTTCCCCTCAAACTTTAGCCCACTGATTTTTGCATCCATAGATGAACTTTGTCTGCAACAATTATTACTGCATTATTTCCCTAATAGTGACTTTGTATTTCTTATTCTGTCTACATTTATTAAATTCTTCTATAAGGAAGAACTTCCCTTTCTTCCTCATTCATTCATTCAGCTGTTTATACTAGTATGGATTCATGATGTTTAATGTATTTTATGGATTATAATCCAATCCTATCACTATTTATTTAATTACTCAATTGTTACAAATTGGCCATGTGACGGTTGGCTCCTGTATACTTTTGACTTGCCTCATTCTTTTTAAAGAACTTCTTTGATTTCTGGTACCAAAATATTATCTAGACTTATCCTGCCTCAGCCCTGGAATCAACGGCTTCTCTAAGGATCCCTGATTCCTTGTGTGGGCTTTGCCCAGGGGTCCTGCATTGCCCTATGCCTTGGTGGACAGCCTTTTGCATGTGATGTCCTCCTATACGTACTTACTTTCTTTCTCTGACTTTGGCCTTGAAAGGTCAATTCCCAGACACAAATTGACCTGAAAAATAGCAAATGAACCTCTCCTGGTGTTTTATTGTGCCTCAAGTTTCCCTCTGAACCATGGATTTTTTTTCCCTTGGCTCTTGGTGTCTCCTAGTGACTTTTTGCCATTATCTTATCTGGCTAGATCCCAATATTGGAGCTTACTCTTTTATTCACTGTACTGACTGATACCTCCTTGCTGGGTCCAGCTCACATCTCACAAGATGGCATAGTTGAATGCTATGGAGGACTAAACTTTCAGGCTACCTTTACCTGTGCTTATTAGACTGAGAGGTTGGGGTAGGATGAATTTGTTTCCCTCTCTGGCCTTGGGGAAAAGTGTAGGTTGAATTCTTAGGGGTAAAGATATCAAAGCACTCTCAGTGAATGGTTGGTCCTGGGGAGTGGAGCCAGGCCAGGAGCCCGACAAAGGACTGTGTAAGGGCTCAGTCTGTAATAGTCACTTCTAGAGGCAACTGTATTTCCTGCTTTGCACTTCCATTCTGTTATCCTCTAACCATTAAGTAACATTTTATTCAGAAGCTGTGGCTTCGCATTAGCGTACTTCAGGGATTTTAGTGGCGTTTCCCCTGCATGGATGAGCCAGAGAGGCAGTTACAGTAGAGATAGCTATGCTTGGTGGTGTGTCAGCCTCATGCAGGAGCAGGAGTTTCATATCATAGCAGAAAAACATAAGCACACTTATAGCACAATCTGGAGAATTTTTAGGTAGTTTCCTTCAATCAAGCTACTGTTTATACAAGTTTCTTGTATATCACTCCAGAGTTTATTTATTCAGGTATGAGTATATAAGGTCTCATTTCCCTACCTTTTAAAAATCTCTAGCACCCTTTAAAATTCACCATCTTTCCCTAGCAATCAGTGAGCCATTCCTTCTTTTGGAAAAAAAACAACACACTTTTTTATTTAAACTTCAGATTATTCTAAAATTTCCTGAACTGAAACATAGATTCTACATATCCCTTAGTTATGTTAATTCATCCATTTAGTTCATTAATTCAGCAAAAATCTATTGATTTTCTGCTGTGTCAAAAAGACCCTGTATTCAGTTCTTACAGGATTATGAAGATTATGTAACTTGCCCTTGAAGAGCATATAGTACATTAGGAGATATAAGATATGAAGCTAAATAACCATGGGAGAGATGTATAAAATGCCACAGCAATTCAGAGAAGGAGAGCTTAGTTAAATCCTATGGATCAAGGAAGGCTCTGGGAGGAAAATGGCCTTTAAGTTCAGGCATGAAAGTTGGGTCTATTACCTGTAGAAATGAGGTGAGGGAAAAGGAAGGACATTCTATGTTATATCTTAGCACCTCTGTTTGCAAGTCAAAGAAATTCAAAGTAGCTTAAACAAAGAAAGAAAAAGTAGAAGAACGACATATTACTAGTAGCTCCTGTAACCAAAACCAGAAAAGACGAGGCTGGAGCTAGCTTCAGTGCCATTCTAAGAGTAAAAAAAAGAGTTGCCCCTCTGCTTCTAATTCAGAACTATCTGTAAAGGACTGGCCTAGGTTGGTGGTTATAACCCTTTGTGAACTGGGGGGGGGGGGGGGGGGGGGGGGGAGGTACTATGTTTGGTGGCCTCACCAGAAAACACAATGAATTGGAGAGGAGCAGTTCCCTATGGGTGCTGCTATTAGCAGATGGTGGGAAAGGATGCAGGGCAGGCAAAAAGTATCATGAGCAAAGGCATGAAAACAGCAAATTGTAGGTCACACTCTGAATATGGTGGGAAGCTCAATTATGTTTCAGGTAAGCCTGGGACTGGTGTGAGGGAAGTGAGACATATATAATGCAAAATGTAAGGATATACTCACTCTCAGATGTCAACTCTGAACTGACAGGACTCTGAGAGGGAAAGAGTACCTCCTTCGATTTTGTACATTAGACACCTTGCTTGCCTGGCCCTGTTCAGAAGAAAGGGATGCTCAACAGTGTCGAAAATGAATAGGTTGAAGTAGTTAGATGACCAAGTAGAGTGACTGCTGCGGGGACAGTTTTGATGAAATGATGCAAGTAAAAGCCAAACTGCAGGAGGTTAAGGAGTAAGTATATAGTGAAGAAATGAGGCAAAGGATATAGGCTACTCTTTCTGAAGTTTGGTTGCAATTCCTTACCATGATAGAGAAGGAATAGCTGGGGGCCCAACACATTTTTTATTTTATTTTATTTTTAATATTGGCAATATTTGGCCCAAAATGCAGTTATCTATCTCCATGGAATGACTTGAAAGGTTTCTGGCTCTCTTCCAGCCAAAAATAAATTTCTACTAGCCTATTAGTGAAGTCTGAATTGCTACCATTAGTGATATTGGGTTATTGAATTAAAGGATTATCTCCTAACAGTAAGTACCCTCCCAGGGTCCCATCTGTAGGTAATTCATTAAGCTTTTAGCAGCTATTTCTGTGATGTGAATTGGTTTATCTGATTTTGTGTGTGTGTGTGACAACTGAGAATAGATTTTGACAAAGGAAGGATAAGAACATGAAGGGTTTTTGACAGTTTGGACGTGGTACCCATAAGGAGGCAAGGTGAAGTACTCCCAAAAGGAAAGGCAACCAGATTCTATGGGGTAATCTGCCTCTCAGTGTTACCCAGGTCGTTTTCATCTTACACTCTCCCTCCCCACATCAATGAATCATTTTTAAAGACAGCTTTGGACTATAACCTTGTCAAATTTTCCTGGGAATATACTTTATGTCCCAGATAATAGAACAGTGTACTGGACCTGTTCTCACTGGGCCTATGCAGAGGCAGAATTACCTTGAAGCAAATGATGCTTAGGTTTCCAGATATCTCACTTGCCTGGGCCCCTTCCCAGACTCTGGGAGGGATCCTAGCAATATGTTCACATGATCATGCATTCTGGGAAAATTTGCAAAATAAGATAATTACAACAGACCACTGTCTCTTTCCACTCTTATTTCCACTTTGACACATTTTCCCTAGTGCTGGGTAGCCCTGGAGTAACCACAGACATTTTTGTGATCCAATAGCTAAAGCAAAGTTGAGTTGGAGATACAATTAGTTTAGGTTTACTGGTATATGTTTTTATGGTTTGCTGTCACTTATGTGCACTTTTAGGCTACTGCTAGCTGCTTCAGTGCAGGGATGTATTGCAGGAATATTCCTACCACCCACTGTGCTGATTCATGTGTCACAACATGAATGTGTACTAGTAAAGCCCTTGATCACAAACTGGTAAGTGAGTGTTATCAATGCAAAGATTATTTAAGATGGGTTACTGTTCAAGGAAACTTGAAATGTCTTGAGATCTTACTGCTCATATATGAAAGAAACGTCATAGAGGCTTGCCCAAATCTACACTAATAAAAGAGTAAGATGCAAATTGACTGTACCTTCATGATGCCCACCAGCCAATCAGGAGTGAGCATGCAAATTAACCCAACAAAGATGATGGGTTAATTTGCATACACAGGCACTAAGTGGCCGGGGGCAGGGCAGGATGCTTGTGTCATTGCCATGGTGATGATGCAGGTGTTCTGCACGGCCCCAGCTGCTCTGGGCCTCTGGGCAGCATGGGAAGGCAGAAAGGTGGCTCCAGTGGGAGCGAAGGCGGTGCCGGCAGCCAGGGGAAGGAAGGCCCATTCTTGCATGAATCTTCGTGCATTGGGCCTCTAGTTTGATAATAAGCCTAAAAATTACACATGGTATTACCAATAATGAGCTCTAAGGCTAAAGAAAGCTCTTCTAAATTATGAATTAAAAAATTGAAATCAACCCATACTGGAGAAAATCTGAATTATCTTTCCAACTGAGATTATACTATGAAAGCATTGTCTTATAAAGACGTAATCAAAGACATAGAAAAAAAAAGTAGAGAGGAAACTTCTAGAGGTGTACATGACAGGAAATGAGTAAAATGATTGTGTTATTGTTTGTGGTATTTTGTTATTATTTGTTGTATTGATGTTTGTTGTATTTTCCAGGTTTTAAAATGTTGTAATTTCTTTTCTTTTCATTTTGTATAAAAATATTTAAATTCTTGTCTTTATAAAATATAAAAACTATGATTCGGAAGTAAGACTGTACCAAAAAAGGCCAAAGAAGAATCATGCACTCTATGCCTTCTCTTTTATGTGGTCACTCAGAAATGTAATGTTATCAACTATGATTATTGTTGCTTGTTGCCTCACATTATTTTTATCCAGGTATCCACCATAGTCTACTTGCCCTTCCACACAAATTAAAGACCTCTTTTTCATATACTGATATGTCACATATCTATGGCCTGGTTGGAATGCTGAAATTCTGTGGCATGTCGTCTTTTGACTGACATCACCCATTTGGTATGCTTCACTTTCCCCTGACTCCTCTCATTTGTTGCTAGAGAAAATAATGTGACCATTTGTTTGTTTTTCCTCCCACCTGTCTCATATCAGTCCAGACCCACTCACCTAAGTAACTGCACAGGATTCAGAGATCTTTCAAGAATGAAACTGCTAGTTATTTTGGACTCCCGTCTGACAAAACTGAAGTACCTGTAATGCAAGTCTTCAAAACATGGCTTCTATTTTCCTTTTCCTACAATCTAATCTTCAGTGTTTTCCCAGCACAGGACTCATGCCTTCTCTCACTCTTAACGGTTTTTTTCTCATACCCAATTTTGTAATCATAATTTTGTATCCTTTACTTTAAAGAGTATTCTCCCCTCCAACTTGTGTTAACTTCAAGCCCTACAAAATCGGATTCTTCTCTGCTCTTGTGACTCTGAGCAAGTAATGTGAGATACTAGTTTTCTTATCTGGAAGGCTGGAATCACCATCTCTGCTAACTTAACTTCTCAGAGTTCTTGTGAGGAAGTGAGATGATGCAGGTGAAAGGACTTTTTTATTAGCTATAAAAAGCCATACAAATGTAAGTAAAGTGGTATCACTGCTTCCTCCTCAAAGAAATGGGACTTCCATTTCTCCCAAGAGGTTATGTTATCTTCTCAGCATTCATACTTTACATTTGGGATTATCCTGACTTGCAGGATGGGCCATGACCCCTTTGGAGAGCTTCACATAGATGACAAGAAGCCCCAAGCAGAGTAAAAAGCCTAGGAAAGAATGATGGTGCCAGCACAAGCCCATCCATTACCACTGTTGGAAAACCAACACGCTGGGTTCTCTCTGCTGGGGGTGATGAACAGAGCTGCTTCTGATACTAAGGACGGCATTTAGCATTTAAATTCAGTAATATTCCAAATATTCAGTACTTCTGGAGTCGAACCTGAAAATTTTTCATTTCTAACAAGTTCTCAAGAGATGCCTATGTTGACGGTCTGCTAGATAGAGAACCCCTGTGTTTCGATTCATCTTCAGCAATCATCATTGATATATCTCTGTTTTAATATGATAGTCACATCCTGATCCTGGGGTTGGAACCTGGATGTTTGGACAATTTCTAGGTTGTCCATTTTTACATTTTAAAGATATTTCATTTGATTAAAATATTTGCTTAAATACTTGAATTTATCAAATCCAAGATGCCATTGATTGTGAGACACACCTGGGTTTAAAAAAACAAAACACAAAGCTCAAATATTTGAGTGACTAGCCCATATTCACAGATTAGGTATTTTCAAGCAAGATCTGTTTGACCCCACCCTTTCAGATACCAGTTCATTGCTACAAGCTGCTTCTATATAGGTTTCCTCTTCCTAGTTACGTGTCTGTTTTAAGTCGATGAATCCAGCTTATAGTCATAACTGCCTGCAAAAATAATTTTGTAGATCAGATGTCTAACATATACGTATGCATAGGCCTTTAGTCAAAACGCATACTTTATCATGAATGTATGGAAAGTGAGGAGTATACCCAATGCAATAAAATATGCTTTAAATGGACAAATCTTGAATAGGAATTTAAATATTTGAAAATGTTTGGAATACATAATAAACTAGTTTATCACCAACCAGACTGCTCACATATCAAATTAAAATGCATCACCTGAACTTAGATATTTTATTTCAGGGTAGAAAATTCAAGACTAATCTCTTCAGCCAGAAAGACAAATAGTAAAATAAACGTTCTCACGTTGCAAATTGACAGTGCCAGGCTAAATGACTTTCCAAGAAGCAGTTTTATATATTTTTTATCAGAATTCAAAATTACACACAGTTCATTGGCTTTTGTCCATTAAATTTTAAAATGGAGCAGATTTCCACGGGGTTTCTGTGATTTAAGATTTTAATGAAAACTCTGGTTCCCCCACTGGGTTAGTCTGAGCATGGGTGTGGAATGCCAATCCACTATCTTAAAATTGAACACCTTATCTGAATTTGTGATTTTTTTTTTGCGTGTTTACTTTTTAATTTGTAGGCCAAGACTAAAGTGGGGGTGCAAGGGAGAGAGAGAAAGAAAGAAGGAAGAGATTCTTGGAACAGGAATCCTCTATCATCCTATAGTAGACAAAAATATTAGGATATAATAGCTAGAATTTTCAAAATCCAAGTGGTAACCCTTACCTTACTGTTTGGGGAAATGTGTGTGAGAGAAGATAATTTTCATGTAATGAACTCAGAGCCACAGGATATCTAAAAAACCACATGCCTAGAGGAAGAATCATCCCAGACAACCTGACAAGTAGGTAAGAGCAGGTGACCAGAGCTGGGAGGATTTAAGCGACCTGTGGGTCCAGCCTCTATCAGTCATCACTGTGGCTCACATGGGCTCAGAGCTAGCAGCAGTCCTCTCCTAATTCCAAACAGACAGGCCTCAAGGAAGACCCATAATTCATTCCATCTTAAAATATTTATTGAGCACCTAATAATTAGGATAGGCGCTGGGAATATAAAGAAGAATATGATTTGGCCCTTGCCCTGAAAGAGCTAACACTCCAGCGGGGGGAGTCAAACATATAGATAAATTAGTGTATTTCACCCTTTAACACAGCCATTTCGGTAAGGGGCGGTGGAAGCATTAAGGAGGGAGAGGGAAAGTCTCTGAGGGGCCCGGGCAACAAGCAAGACTCCTTCCAGGAGGGGCAGGCTTGGTGGATTAGCAGGTCAGCCGTTCTGGGCAGGGGAAACCAAGGGGCGAGCGGGAACAGCGCGGGCAGAGGCGCGGAGGCGTGGAAGTGCGGGTTCTGTCTGGGTTCGCCCTCACGCTCCTTTGTCTCCAGACAAGGGAGCGAAAAGGTGGCGAGAGCCGGTGGGAGCCCTCACGCGAGGGTAGGTCTAAAGAAGTTTGGGGACGTAAACCCTAGCAGCTAGAGAAGCTCGGCAGGATCTAGCCTGGGAGATTCCTAACAGCCGAAACGGGAGCCGCCAAGCTTCCAACAGGAGGGGTCTCGGGTGGCGGCGGGGCTGCCAGAGTTGACACTCGGTCCTCAGGGCGCCCTGCCCCTGGTCCGCGCCCCGACAGCTGGCCCGCGGGTCTGCCGAGCGCGCAAAGCCCTCTCCCTGCGTCTGGAGCCTACCTGCTCTCCGGGCACTGCTCAGGGACAGCCGGGCGTCACCACGGTCCTGGGCCGGCCCAGCCCAGGGGCTCGCGGCCGCCTGCCCCGCGCAGGCTCCTCACGCAAAGGCCCGACGCGCACGGATGCCCCTCACGCAGGCCCAGACCCGCGCGCCAGGGGCTCAGATCCCGCGCCGTCAGAGGCTCAGGCCCCGCGCCGTCAGAGGCTCGAGGGCGAGCGCGTGCCCCCACTGCCCCCCCCCCCCGTCCCCCGAGCGTTCATTTGTGTTTATCCCCGCACCTTGATTTTTATTTAACCCCCCGCACCCTTGGTTGTGAGACGTTTCTGCCCTCGTGCTACTCGAGGCCGGCGGTCTAACGGGTGGCTCGCGGTCTACACGTCTGGGAACTCCCAGGCGCTGGACGGAAAACGTGGTGTGCGGAGTTGCCTTCCAGTCATGATGCGGACCCGGAGGAAGGAGCAGCCTTCCCGCGTCCTGGGGCCACTGTGGTCCTATCTTTGGGGGGAAAGGTCGACCTCCCCGCGCAGGAGCGCCTCCGCTAGGGAGCCCACACGCTCGCGCCCCCGCCGCCGCCGCCGCCGCCTCTCCGCAGGACTCCAGCGGGGCGCACGGCGGAGGGACGCGCCTGGGCGCCCGGGCCAGTGCGCGGACAATGACCCCTTCTCCCCTTGCCGCCGCCTCCCCCCCGACACCGCCCCCCTGGAGCCCCCGGGCAAACCTATTAGCCATTCAGTCCGACAAAACCCCGCGGCCCGCGCATTGTCCCGCGGAGCGCCCGGCCGCCGTCATTAGCCCTGATTACGCTGAGCCGCCTGACAGCCCCGCGGGCCGCCGGGCAGACCCCCCACTCACCCCGCCCCGGCCAGCCTCACAAAGGCAGCGGAAATCGCCGCGCACCCCGCGTCCCGGCTGAATAGAGCGAAAAGCTGCTTCTCCTCTCCTCCGCCCCATTCACGTTGCCTTTTGATACAATATTTTTTTCTTTTTTGTTAAAATTAGGGAGAGAGACCGAGGTCAAGGAAGATTTTGCTTGAGCTCTTTGCCTGGCATTTGTTTAATGTAAACAAAGAGCAAGTCCTCCCCTACCCTGGCCTCTCTTCCCCGCCCTCCCAGATTTTTATAAACAACGGGATGGGAGAGGCGGCGGCGGGGGAGCGAGCGCGGCTGGAGGAGGCGGAGTGGGTCTTTAAAGTGGAGGCGACAGGGGCTGCGGCCTTTGGGGAGCAGGAGCCATCGCGCTTTGGGTGGAACTGGCGGGAGTTTGAAATACGTATAACCGGAAAAGCAGCCTGAGCTAGGGCTGGCGTTTAATCCTCACATTGGTCAAGTCTGCTGAAATGTAAAAATGCAGCTTCTTTCCTCTTTGCTGGAGTAACTTTCTTTTGTGTGTGAGGTGTTTTTTTTTTTTTTTTTTTTTGAAATTGTTACAGGAAAGGAATTTCAAGAAAGAAAGGAAACCCATCATGTGGAGATTTCTCCAAATTCAGAAAACATCCACATTGCTTCCTCCTGAAATTAGAACAAACAAAAAACCAACACCTTTCAAGACTAGGATAAAACTGATACGGAAAACAAAATTTTTAAAGGAAATGAAACGTTTACAATACCTGTCCACGGGACGATTTGGACCAACTTCCAACGTGATCATGAAAGACTTGATTATTCACAAAAGCAGCTAGGTGCCACATAAACATTTCTTTAAAGTCTCTTAAATAATAGGCCACATATTAGATAAATCTCCAGATTGGTGAAACAGAATAGCTACTTTTAATGTAATCCTTAGGCAGCATGTTACTTGAAGCAAATTAGATGTATTTTTAAAAAAGATAAACTTTAAGGCTTTCACCAAAGCAGGAAGAAAAATCTTCCATCACTGTTTGCCTCCCCCCCCTCTTTTTTTTTTTTTTTTCTGAGCAATTGTTATTTACAAATTATTTGTAAAGAGAAAGCTTAGTTCTTAGCACTAGCCTCTTTTTCTTGAGAATGCAGAGTGGACATTTCCTTTTGCTTTTAGGCCTCATTTGAACTGGTGAGTGGGATGGGATTTTAGAATCTCAAATTCCTTTACATAAGTCCACTAAATAGTCCTTTCCCTTCCCTGTTGGATCTGGAAGCATCAACTTAAGAGATAAAATTTGCCAACTATCTTCTTCAAATGCTGGTTCTGGACAGCTCCATAATTAGGATGGGGTGAGGCTGGGGAACGAGGCTGGAAATGCCTTGATTTTTCCATTGAAGTGCAATACTCTTTGGCAGATTCAGGACTAGAGTGAGGCAAGGGAGGCACCTAGAGTGCAAAATTTAAGGAGGCACTCAATTCTCGATGCCTTGCACTTGCTGCACTTGCTTGACCTTTAGAATGAATGCCTCCTTAAATTTCAGGTGCCTCCTTTGCCTCCTCTGGAGAACTGGCCCAGCTTCTTGGCATTCTAGGAACTACCGGGGACTCTGGGAAACATAACAAAGTCTTGAGGAAGCTCTACCATCCAAGCCTTTCAGGACTCACAGTAGGACTTTTGCTTGCTTTTTGGAAGAGCACAGCTTGATCACAAAGACTTCCCTACTCTTCCACCTTCAGCTCTTGTGCAAGAAAGAGAGTGTTGATTGTCAACAGATCTCTGGAGAAGGGCTGCTGTCTATAATGACAACCACTTATAAAGCCCCAATGAGGCCAAATTTGTTTAAGCCATTGAGAAACCAAAAATCAACCTTTATTTATATCACGGGCTTCCCCATATATCTTGCCATTTGACTGCTTTTTGTCTTCCATGACTTCACTTATTTTTGTTCCGTTTGCACATTGGCATATCCATCCAAATAAGTTAGCAGGCTTCTGTTAAGGACACACAGGCAAATTAAAAGGAGTCCAATGGGGAGGGGAGCTTGAGGAGGGAAGTTCAGCTCAACTTATTTAAATATCAATGTCAAATTGTATAATATGCTATCCTTTTCACTAGGAAAAAAGAAAAGCTTAGAGACTCTCTGGATAGCATTTACAGTTTTAGTGCAAGAACTGCGTGTGTGTGTGTGTGTGTGCGCGTGCCTGCATGTGCCTGCACACTTAGGGAGGGCAAATTAAATACTAAGAATATTTATATTTTTAATTGAAGCCATTACAGGACACTGAAGCTCTCGGTGATTTCTTTCATCTTTAATATAGAAGTCAGATTTATCTGCGGCTTTCTATTTCACCTCAATATGTGACATGATTACATTCTTCTCCCATCGCAGTATATTCCTTTTGTTGAAAATAATGCATTTGATTAAAACCTGCTTCTGCGGCAAGAAGATGCTAGTCTAGTTATTACAACCTCTCCTATCTTCTTTTGTCTACGTTTAATGAGTTCAATCCTAGATGGAGTATATGCTCACTCTATGATCGTGAGTACCTTCTGCTTTTGTATGGGAGGGGGCCTCAAAGGAGATGGAAAGTCTTTCTCACTGCAGAGACTGTGTCAGATTAATCTTACATTTTTATCAAATAGGATTCACTATTAAGCCCTAGAACTTGGCTTTCTAAATTGTTCTTGAAAGCCGTTGACACTTAATAAAAGGGAGTGTCAGGTGGATAAGCCATAGTTACCTGTGCTGAGGATGTGGGGAGTTGCCTTATAGGGGATGATCACATTGCCAATTTCTAGGTTTAAATATATCATACACATGTATGTACATACATACATACACACAATTTGACTTGGAAGATGGTTATGGACTTAGCATAAAATATACCAGGAGACATCAGAAAAGGCAAAAGGTACCATTTGCACTAGAGTCCTCGCCTGCCTGGTGAAGAGGATTTTTTTTATTGTTTAAAGTATTACACGTCTCCTTTTCCCCCCAACTAATCCCCCCCCCAAAAAAAGGATTTTTTTTAAGGAATCCAAGAGTAGCTCCCTTAATTAGGAAAGGTTGCTCACCAGATTTTTATTGTTTGACTTCCTCATACAGAACCCTGCACCTTTAGAAACAGCAAGTTTCCAAGATACAGGGAAACCTACCATACCAGTCTCTTAAATAAGTAAATAAACAGCATATATATGTTTTGTTTAAAAAACTTTAAAGCAAAAGTTATACATATAGCGTCCTTTCGACATGAAATACCCACGGGAGATTCAGAGATTCGGGGCAGGCGCTCAGTGATGCAGGTTTCAGAGGCATCTTTGCAGCACTCTCCTTGGGAAAAAGCAAAGCAAAGAGAACATAGCGCTGGTCGGGCCTCACCGTGGGCCCCTGTAATAGTGGCCGGAGGGTGCCAGTGGAGCCGGCTGGCCACTGGGCGGACATGACAACCCTCTGGCAGGCACCTCATCCAGAGTCCCTGGCCACCTGGCTTCCAACGCGCTGGATTTGTTAGGTGGGTCTCTCCTCTTCCCTCCCGCCTTCATTTTGTCTGTGTCTTTTTATACACTGGATTCTGTTTCTGAGCCTGCTGTGTGGGCAGCCTAGATGTCGCACTCGCTGTCGCTTGACGTGATGGAGATGGCTGAAGTGGCTGCCTTGCTGGATAGGCTGGCGGCTGGGCTGGCTGTGGTCCCCAGCACCTCGGTAGTGCCCTCTTCCTCGGCTCTTAGCACCCGCCCGGAGCCCTGAGACAGGACTTGCTGCTGGAGTCTATGGGGAAGGAATGGAACACACTTACTATATTTCCCATTGCCCCCTGGTCCATGTCCCTTAAGCCCAGCGGTCAACGGCTCTCCCTCAGAACCCGGCGTTAAAGTGAGTAAGATGAGGCAACAGGGGTTGGGCAGGAGTCCTCAGCCACCTCTGCAGAGCCCCACAGTTGCCCCACCCTTCTTCAGAGCCCTTTCTACTCCCAGTCTCCCCAGGCTTTGAATGCTGGGCTCCCAGGGTCATTCCCAGTTGTTGGCCGCCTTTGAGAGATTTACAATACTATCAGGATAAATGAAGTGTGGGTGACAAGGGCGGAGTAGGCTCTGGGGCAGGGTGTGTCTGTGCCTCCAAGGCCTGGTCGGCCCAAAGCGAAGGGCAAAAAGGGCTGCCTGGGAGTTGCAGGGAGCATCTGGGCCTGGGGAAAGAGGCAGTGTTTTTGGCCAAAATGCTCGGCTGAATGAGGGCCATACGCTGGAAAATAAAAAAGCCATAGCCCACTAATTTGCTGTTTTGGGACTGGGCTGCCCACGCATGGGAAGAGAAGAGCTCCACTTCCCACTTCTTGGAAGCAGAAGTTCATGGAAAACTGTTTTCATAGCATCAGAGAAGGACGCATCTGGGCTTTAAAGAGGTCAATAAACTGCCGCACTGCTAATAAGCCAGGCTTTCCTTAATAATAAGAGCCTGGGCCAAGGCTGACAAGAATTAGCTTTGGGCCTTGAGGTCCCTCATTGTTTCTGGGATTTTAACTTCTTTCCTCCTCCCAGTGCAGCCTGCATTTGGTGACGGGAACCAGCTGCTGGATCGACTCCGCAGGTTCCCAGGACAAAACTGTGTAGAACCAAGCGACCGGAAGGAACCTCTGCCCAGAAGCCCAGAACGCAGGGTCCCAAAACCGATGGCAGACTGCGCTCGCAACTCTGCGGAATCCAAGTCGCGGGGACCGAGGTACGGCGCCCAGGACCGTCGCCCGCCCCCTTCCCCGGTGAGTGCAAGGCGGGGAGGCTCCAGGTACTGACCTGTTCTTTGCAGCCGCTGCCCGGTCCCTTTGCCGGCGGTTTTTGAACCAGTTGCCCACCTGCGTAGGGGTCAGTCCGGTTGCCTGGGCGAGCTCACGCTTTTTGCTGGGGTTGGGGTACGGGTCCTGCAGGTACCATTCCCGCAGCAGGTGCCGCGTGCGCTCCTTGAAGCAGTGCGTTTTCTGTTCGCCGTCCCAAATGGTGCGCGGCAGTGGGAACTTCTTCCTCACGCGGTACTTGTCCACCGGCCCCAGGGGCCGTCCACGCAGCTTCTCGGCCTCCTGGTAATGCGCTTCGAGCCACAGCGCCTGCAGCTTGGCGTGCGACTCCTTGGTGAACTTGTGGTTTTCCAGGATGTGGTAGAGCTCGCGGTAGTTGCCACCGTGAAAAGCCACGATGGCTCGAGCTCGCAGCACCGATTCATTCTTGTTGAGGGCCTCGCAGGCCGCAGGGGCCACGGGCAGCGACCAGAGGAAGCGACCCAGGCGCTCCACGTCGCCGCTCTCCTCCAGAGTCTCGCATACCCCCGCCACTTGCTGGGGGCTGAAATTCAGGATGGGCAGCTGGAACATCGAGGCGGCGCCGGCGGCAGCGGGAGTGCCGAGCCGGGAACGGGACACGCGGCAGATGCCCACTGGCCCACCGGGTGCGCCAGGCTCTTCTCGGTGAACCAGCTCGGGGCAGCCGGACTGACCGCTGGGGCGGCGGTGGTGGCGGCGCAACTGTGGGGAGCAAGCGAGCGAGAGGGATGGGAGGAGGTGCGGGCTCCGCGGCTCAGGTCCAGCTTCGCTCCGTTAGGGCAAAGCAGGCGGGCGAGCAGGCTTCTCTACTGGGGTGGGCGGATTGGCAGCACGGGCGCCATGGAGACCCCCTGTCAGTCACTGGCTGGCTCTGCCAATCAAGACCGCAACCAGGGCGTCTAGGCCATTTCAGCACCTCCCCGCTCTCGACAGCGCCCACTGTCCGCCCGTGGACTTTTCCGCAGTATTTTGCAGAACCCCGAGGAGGAAAAGACTTGCGAGTAGCTGGGCGGAAAAAGAGTCGAGAGCAGCAGCGTTTCAACCCCCCTCTCCCTAGCCTTGTTCTTCTGTCCCCCGCCCTCTCCCCCCACCCCCACCTCCGCCCCCAAGAGGCAGCGAAGCTACAGGAATCCACTTTGGGGCGATGCTTTGCCTGGGTCAAGAGGTCTCCAGAGGACAAAGAGGACTGGCCAAATTGAAATCCTCCAAGGATCCGTCATTTAGTTGTAACCAAAAGGCAAACAGTGCGGGGAGTGCAGGAACAGGAAGGGAGGGAAAGTGGATCACCTCATTTCTTCCCAGTACCCATGCCCGCATGCCTTTCCTCCTTTTCTATCTGCCAAAGCAGCCCAGTGGGAAGCCAATCTGAAGCAGAAGGAACGGACCCGGGATCTGTAGGAGGTCAGTGTGGACTCTATACCCCACCACCACCTTCAAAAGCCTCCTGAAATCATTCAGAGCTAGGTGCTGACCATGAAGTCAAACACTCGTAAGAAAAGGGGCATCGCACCCTCCAAAAGTTTATACTTTTCAGCCCTCCCCCACTCCCAGTTTAATGGACTTGAATAAATGTGCAGCATAGCCAGATCTAGAGTGAGAAGTCATTGGTAGGTCAGGACAGCAACTTAAAAGCTTATTTCAAAGATGTTTTTTAAAATATTGATTTGCTTTTTCTTGAAGGCTAGTTTTTCCCCTAGTCTGTGTTGGAACATTTAACTCTTAAGTTGGGGATAGGAACTCTAACCTTGGCCTTTTTAGCGCAAAAGTAATTCAGTAGAAATAAAATTGGGGGGGGGGGGAGGAGTGGCACAACAATGGTTTGCAGGGGTGGGGGGGGGAGGGGGGAGGGCAGAAAGCGCTTACTAAGCTGTTGAGCACTGACCCCGCCCGCAGAGAAGGGCCTTCTTGGCCGCTCTGCCTTCAGGCCCTCGGGTTGAATTCTCGTAACTTTTATTGATTTCCAACTGACGTTTGGAACATACCGTGTTCTGAGGCCTAGGTAAAAACCAACCCCAATCTCACCTGGGCCTTTCAGGGGGGTTATTTAGTTTGAAGAAAATGATTGGGAGGGGGCGTCCAAGGAAAACCACCTTTGGAAGGCCCATCCCAAGAAAGGAATCAACTAGGAAGGTTCTCCTGGAACGGGACTGGGCCCGGGCTGCCTTTTCTTTAGTATCAAGTACAATCTGTATGCGGCTTGTACAGCTCCGGTAAATCAGAAGGCAGATAGATAGCACAGATGGTTGGAGGTGTCGGGTCAGATCATGCTACGCCTGAGTGCAGGGCAAAGCTCGTTCTGACGGAAAACCCTGATATTATTTTCACAGATCTTCACAGTTCACTCGCAAAAAATAGCAGAGGGGAAGAAAAACGCCCTGCAACCATTTACATCATTTCTGTGAGATTGCCAGCCGCCTCTACAGAGAGGCTTTCTTTTCTAAGAGCTCATTTTCTTGAAATGCGACAGGGCAGGGGCAAAATAAGGAGAGAGATGAGGGTAATGACAAAGCACAGACCTTCTCTAGCTTAGGGTGACTTCCCAATCCGCAGGAAGGACAACTTTGGGCGAGAAACGTCAAGCACAAGGGCCCACAGCACGCAGTGCAGAACACAAAGCGGGCCTTAGGGGCCCGGCCACGGTGAAGGGAGACCACGGGAGGGCCGCGTGCGTGGCACTTCTGGCCAAGGATGGAACGCACCCCCCTGCTCCAGTTTACATAAGTTCCTCCATTCCTTCGGGATGTCTCCCCTGCCCACTTTCCCAGCAGAATAGCTTCCCATCCGTGCGCGGAAGCCGCCGGGGGTGTCTCGGGACCTTGCAGGCCCAGAGCCCGGAGCAGCTGCAGCTAGAGGTGATACGTTGCGGCGCCCCTGGGGACCGAGCCTTCTGTACCCCTTCTTCGGCGCGATTTGAAAGCGGCGAATTCCGAATTCGGGGAAAACTGGCTTCTGACCCTTAGTCTTTGTGAGCAAGTCGTGTTAACGTTCTGAGTCTACGTGCCATAACCAGGAAATGGGAATATTTATCCCATTTCTTGGTCAATAGTTATGCAAATAGTAAATTAGAGGACGCGTTGGCTTACGCCTGTCTGGGGCTCTCGGACGACTGGGACCCAAAGCGAGGATTGGCTGCGCTGGAGCCACCACAGAAGGGCGCAGGCTTCGGCGGGCGGCGGAGTCCACGTCCCACCACGTCCCACCCGACGCGGCGTGTGGGCGCGGGGCGGATGGGGTCTGAGAAGTGTCTGGGGGCTTCAGGAAATTCTATCTTCACCAGCGCAGGGGGACTTGGCTTAATTTTGTTAACTCAAAGGAAATAAACTGCCCCCCCCCGCCCCCGCACATTGAGATCGTGTATGCGTTCATCAGCTTCATTCAGGGGGAAAAGGACAAACGGAAGAAATACGTTGGGCTTCTCCACCCCTGGAAATGAGACCAGCTCCGGTGGGTGCCTTAGAAATAATCTTGTTGTGTTCTCGAGAAGGCAGTGACCCACACCCACCTTTAAAATGCACTTCTCTCGGGTTTGCCAGGCAAAAGCTGGACCTTCGGGTTGGCTTTTCTTAATTTCACATCAGGCTAGATTTTTACCAGTGTTGGAACTTTGCGCCCGACTCGCTATCCCCCGCCCCCACCCCAGTTTCCTTTTGCGCTTGACTAGGAAATCTAGAAAGTGCCGCGGCAGCCCCTGGGCTCGGGCCTGTTTGTGCAGCTCTGCAACTGTCTGCTGTTACTTGCAGCTCGTTGGTTTGGGAGTGTTGGTCAAATATTCGATCCTCACTGGGAATCCATAGACGTCTATTCTGCTTTCTGCAGACTAAGTTTTACTTTATGGGAAAAAATATGGAGAGAGAGAGAGAGAGAGAGAGAGAGAGAGAGAGAGAGAGAGAGAGAGAGAGAAGACATTGCCCCCGGGGCAGATTCCATGTCTGTCTAACTGTTAAGTATGGAGGCAGCCGGGCAAAAGGCCTCCAGGGAGTTGTGAGATTCATACTAGAGATCTTCAGAGTTCGGTCTGGGACCTACTTCTTGCACACCTCATGTTGCCCCTTCTGATTTTGCTCTCAGGAGCATAGGGACGCGTGGAGTCCTGGTTATACTCTGCCGAACAACTCGCCAAGGGAGAGCACTGCTTAGAGGTCCATACATTATCTCCCGTCTCTTGTCTTGTTTGCTCTTGGCGCTTGTCTTACCTTTTATTGGACTCTTCCTAAACCACACGCCTGTGATATAGATGATGTCTTTGTTTTATTTCCTACACAATTTTGTAGTCAGGGATTTTAAGAATGTAGCAATTGAAGATATAGGAATTCCTTGATAAAGACATCTGTGCTGCATGTGAGAGTTAGTCACAGACTGGAAGGACAGTGAGAGCCCAGCCTTTTGTGTATGTCCATTTTTATTTTGGGGGGAGAAATCTTGAGTGCCCCCTTCAAAGCTGTATGTTGCCAGTGAGTGAGAATAATGTAAAAAAAAAAGTCTAGAAAATTAAAATTACTGTCTTTAGAATTATAGTATTAAAATTTCACACTCTCAAGTATTTACTAATGAATTTAGGATTCTGATTTCAGAAGATATCATATGCATAAATATAGGTATATTTGTTTATGTATTTGATGGTCTCGAGCTTCAGATTATGGAATTAATTCAATATCCTCGTTTTGCAGTACTAACTATCCTAATAAGCTCCCAAAGTAGACTGCTCTATTTCATGCATTCTTCCCCTGCCAGGATGCACCTTGTAATGAAGAAGAGAAATGCCTCTTTATTGTGTACTTTTGAGAACAACCACTGGGAAATGTTTTGTAGATTGGCACTGTAAAATTAACGGACAAAAAAGTATTACAATTAAAATATTGATCTAATTTTAAAAGATTAGGATATTTTTGTTGTTATTTGCAAAACTGTTCACCAGCTATTTTTAAAATGATGCAAAATTGCTTATGTTAAGCAGAGGGAAATTTTCATAAGTTAAAATGTGGGAAATTTTCATAAGTTAAAATTTTAAAGTAACAATTAATTAGCACTAATGTGTTTTTTTTTTTAATGTTAGGCTGACTATGCAACTCTGTTTTGACCTCTTGTTTATGGTTGTTCCTAGACATTTGATGAGAATTTGTATTTAAGCCGAAGAGTGTATTGCAAGTCATACTTCTTGTTTAAACTATGGTCTTGAATTCACTTTTCTCTCCCCTGCTTCTGTGGGATAAGCCTAAATTTTCACAGAGCTTGTTTAGGGATATGTATCAATCAGTGGGTTCTTGTGTGAAAGATTAATGTTAAAAAATGTAACCAGTGTGTCACTTAACTTTATTATCAGTAATGAAACATTAGTTGAATGACTGAAAGAATGATTAATTCATAGTTCTCTACTTGAATTTTATTTTTTCCACCAGCAGGTTATTTTTGACCATTTTTAAATCCAAGATCAAAGTATCTTTCTAAAATACACATAGAAACTTTAAAATTCAATGAAGTGAAAAATATAAGTTTATTTATATCCTCTGGGATGAGCCAAACATTATCACATTAAATTGTATGCATATCATATATAAGTATTAATTACGTGTTATATGTGTACAAAGTAATAATTCCCTTCTAAGTACTGTAAAATCAAATAGAGGCATTAGCCTCCAATAAATACCTTATGTTCTCTGAGTTGATCCATATGGTTAGCATAAACTACTTTAAAAATTGCATTATAAAAAATACATTTACATGGCATCTTACCCTTCAAAGAAGCGAATCTCACCAGAGGGCAATTTTACTCCCCCTTCCAAGGGACATTTGACAATGTCTGAAGACGTTTTTGGCTGTCACAACTGGCATCTAATAGGTGGAGGCCAAAGATGCTGCTAAACATCTAACAATGAATAGGACAGCTCTCACAAAAAACACTGTTAAGATCCTGCTTTAAAGGATTCCCAATAATCAACAAAGACAGACATTACTAACACTTGCTAAAATTCTGTTTATTCTGGTGTTGAAGCACTTTCAAAGGAATCAGTGCCCTTTTAATTTCACCTTAGGTCTATGCCATACCAATAAAATTTGTTCCTAAGAACCTACTATAATTTTGTTCCTTAAAATTTGCTGTAAATACTTATAATGACTGAATACTTAAAAATTTAAAAATATCTCTGGGGAAAGTGTTTCTATTATGTTACAATCTATGATTGAGTATTTGCTGAGACAGACGACAATGGTTGAAGGCTATTGGTCAGGCCCTCTTCATTTTACAAATGAATAAAATATGAAGACCCAGGAGGTTAAATGATTATTCATATTATATAACTAGTTAGTGGTAGAGAGGTTTAAAACACAGATTCAAACCTCTGCCCATTAGATACCTTGCTTTTCCTACCCAAGGAAGATGTTATAATTCCAGCTGAGTTTGAGGGCAGAGGATTTGAATCACACATGAATATGTGTAAGGTCTGATGCTGTTTCCTGTTCTTGTGACTTTCAGAGTTTGGAGCACTCTAGTTCATAGATCTCAGAGAGATTTAAACTATTCTGAGACTTGCCAAGTAGTGTACCCTTGCAAGCCCTAAAAAATTCTTGAATCTCAAATGTGGCTCTGAGACTTCAGTTGTCTTCTTTGGGGGGTAGAAATGTTGACATGTAGGTTTACTGAACACCTTTTTCTGAGTCATCACAGGAAAATGGAACTGAATCCAGCCTCTTGGGGAGGAGAGATTGGACTTGAGGTGCTTGTAAGGCTTGGTTTAAGTAAACACACACACACACACACAAACACTCCCCCCCCCCCCCCCCCGCAAAAAAAAAAAATACACTCACCCACCTCCAAACTCTTTTATCAGGTCTTTCAAAAGAATAACAGTGATGCTCACTAGCATTTCTATAATTAACAAGCTGTCAACATTTCTATTACAACTACAGAAGTCTATTATAGACCACAGAATTGTGATAAATGTTTCTTTAGGTCTGAAATGTTAGCCTTCATCTTCTTTTCAGCTTAAGGGCAATTTTTGAAACCAATTTTGTTTCAATCATTTTGGATCAGTTGTGTGGTAATTTTGGAAGTGCAGATGCTCTAGGCCCACCTATTGAAATAAAGATTTTTAAATGGAAACACAGAGAGGAGTCTGCTTAAGCCCCAGTGGGGACCAGCTGCAAAGCTCTGGCAGGGAATTATGTAGACAGACAGTGGGAGTAGATTTAGAAATAAATAAGGGACAGAGAAATATGTGCATGTTTCCTTTAACAGCAGATTTTTTTCTCAGCTTCTTCAAACTATGGAATTCTGTTTTGTATTTTAACTGTTAATTACTTTCAGTAATTAAACTAATATAAGGGAATTTATCATTATAGCTAATTAAAATTTGGGCTGAACTGATTTTTTTATTTTTATCTTTCATTTAGTTAAATTTTCTTTCTACCTTTCTCATCTTCCTTCTCCTTGTCTACCTTTTTATTCTTATCAGTCCTTTTCATGGACTCTGAAAGTTCATATTTCCCAATGATTGGTAGTTCTCTGTATTATAAGAATTTGTATTTCTTTTTTCCCTTTCCTTTCCTGTTTGCTCTGATTCTGTGACTCTTTCCTTCTGCTTCCCACTCTCCATTGCCAAATATCTCCTCACTAAACTAAAGCCTTATTAAAATGTCCAGAGGTAGACAAAGACAAAGTGAGTGCTTACTCCTGAAAGCAGATGGGGGATGGGAGTGTTTATCAAAGAAGAAGGATATAGTGTCTTTAGAATGATGTTTAGGGCAGTGATGCTTCTCAAACTGAACTTCATGGAAGCAGATAAAATAGTAAAAACAGCAAGGATAGTTTACTTGAGATTCCCCAAATGTTCACTGTATTAGTTTCCTGTAGCTGCTGTAACAAATTATCACACACTGGGTGTTTTAAAACAACAGTTCTCTGATAGTTTTGAAGGCCACAAGACTGTGATAATCACTATTGCTTGGTGCATGTCATTATAGACCATTTTTTTCTACATGCAGGTACATATTTTTTTCCCTTTTGACAGAAATACTGTGGTATTATTCATACTGTTTTATAACCTTTTATTGTCATAACATTTTGTGAACATTTTACTGCTAATAATTACACATTATTTTGAATGGCTGCTTTGTTTTCCATAGTGTACATACTATAACTTATTTAGCCGATCCCTATTGATGTTTATTTAAATTGATTCTAGTTTTTCATCAGATTCATGTGGTGGTCCAAAAAATCAGACATACCGGCCATCCCTTCCCATAAAGAGGTTGATGGCCATCCTGGCTGGTGTGCTCAGTGGTTAGAGCATCAGCACTAGGGTGGTGGATTTGATTCCCACTCAGGAGCACATGCCTGGGTTGTGGGTTCACTCCCCACCCCCAGTCAGGGCACATGTGGGAGGAAACTAGTCAAGGTGTCTCTCTCACATCAGTGTTTCTCTCTCTCTCTCCTCCTCCCTCCCATTTTCTCTGAAGAGCAATGGAAAGAATATCCTCAGGTGAGGATTAATTAAAACAAAAACAAAAACGAGGTTCATGGCCAACTAGGGATTTTTCCCACTGTGCCTCTTTTCCAAGGCCCATTTCTTCAGTCTCCTGGCTGGCGCACACATTGTCAGTTTGCAAACTGGCCCCTGTGCCCAGAAGGCAAGGAGAGACCTAAGAAAGAGGCAGATGACTCCAGGTTAATAGGCAGTTGGTTTAATAAGCTGAAGGAACATAATTACAAGACTTGTCTTGGGGAGCTGTAAAGCAAGTAGATCTTCATAACTGTCTTGTCACATCTTAAAAGTTATGCATATAGAGGCCTTAACTGGATTCAGTCTAGTATTTAGTCAGATAGCCTCACAACTTACTCTTTCAAGGTTATGTCCTTGAAAATGGCTCCCACTGTGGGAATGATAGGCAGAGCACACATTCTAAGGACAGGGGAGGGGTTGAGGAGCCTCTGGTTGCCAGGGTCTAGCTTGTAGGTCAACTGGAGGTCATGTCCTTTTGACGACCTCCTCCAACAACTTGTATTACATAAATAGTTTAATTTGGGATAAATTATATCTTGAATGTTCCCATTCAGGTACATGGGATGGTTCTCATTTATTCAAATGTTCTTTTGTGTCTTTCAATAAAATTTTCTAGTTTCCTCATGTTGGAAAAGCAGATAGGATAACTGAAAAAGCATTATGGTTTATTGTAAAGGTCTTAAGTCCTATACAATTCCATAGATTTTGAAGGCATCATTGTATTACAGTGTGGCACAATAGTTAACATTTACTATCGTTTAAAACGAATGAGGAAGTTTTTCCATTGACTCCCCCTGAGTTGGTAGATATGGATAATTGGAAGGGGAAGAGGAGCAGAAAATGAGGTTAGAACTTGAAGAATTGTGTAAAGTAGGGCATGATAATTGGCTCTTCTAAAACTTCCCCCCCACTCCCATGAATGCACCCAGACTGCAGCCTAAGAAATAATCTTTAGTGAAATTGAGTGATTAGCCTGGGAAGGTAAAGGTCACTCAAAGTGGAGTGTTTGTGCTTACTCTGGGCTTAGAAGTTATGCCAGAGCATTCAATTAGTAATGAGCCTGAAGGATTTGATGATATGGTGAAGAATATATGTGATTTTTTCTGTATATAGGGAGAAAAAGTATAATTAGAAACTCTAGAAGAACAAAATTTGTGCAAGAAATCATGGCTCAAATATGAAACAAACTAAAGCATGGCATGATTATGATCAAGTGATGAAAATTTAGTTGACTTTGATGCTTGGAAATTTGATACAAATAAATTTTCAAATAGTATGTATAATGACACAAAATTTCATCATCTCTACTTTTGTGCATTTAAAAGACCTTTATAAGTGCAGGTGACATAAACCCAACTTACACTATCTTGAACAAAAATGGAATCTATTGGCTTAAAGAACTGAAAGTGCAAAGATAATTGACACCTCCTCCATATTTTGATTCTGCTTTTATTTGTGTTGCCTTCATTGTAAGGCTAGTTTTTCCATATGGTGAGAAAGATAATTATCAACTGCTCAAGCTTTACAAGGTTTTTGGAGTTCAGAGAGACATTTTTTTTTTTTTTTTACCATTCAACACACACTGTTTAACTAAAGACTGGTTCCAGAGATGGAGTGCTTTGATTGGCCAGGTCATTGGTCAATGGTAGGAGGTTATTAAATGAAGGATAGAGCATTAGATGCAGATTGATGGCAAAGTCCATCCCTGAGATCAGAGTCCTGTGGGAGCTAAATGCATAGTACTATTGGTTCTTGTTAAGAAAGAGAAATTCTATTGTCTGAAGGGAACTCTTGAACATCCTGAGCCTTTATTTCTCTCTCACTTTTTTTTTTTTTTTTTTTTTTTTGTGAGTTTCTACCTCGCTGGATACCAGAAGCAGTGGAGTATGAGGGAGACAACTAAACTTCTGAGAGATATCTTAGTTACTGCCAGTTTAAAAGTTTCTTTTAGATAATTTAGTCTTTCTCAGATAAATGCTAAATCTGCTTTCCTCTGCCTCTCTAAACTGTCTTTTTTTATGGCGATGGGGCAAATGTGACTTCATAGGGTAGATGGGGTTTTGGATACATTTGGTGTCCTTTGGATCCTTTCTGATCTCTGCTATGGAATGAATGGTTTTATAGTATGGATTGGCCCCCATGAGGCCTTGTGGAGTGTTGTACAGAAACTCATTACTAGAATCTAGGCTTCTAGACATTTACTTCTGGAGTGAAACACTATATACCTTGTCCTCTGCCCATACCTCTGTAAGTAGTCTCTTCACTGAAGTTTTATCATTTGAATCATCTGAGGTGATTTTGTTTCCTGCCCCATGGGACCCTGACTGATACAGAGTTGCTGACTGACTTAGAACTAAAGGTCATTGAGGTCATTGATTTAATATCCCCAAACTATCATCCCAATGACATATGTATATCTTTATTGTAGTATTCATAATCATCAGTATCTGTGTCAACAGTCAAATGGAGAAGTTTTTGAGAGCAAGGACTTTCTTCATCTTTATAACCCCAGTATTTATATACTTAAATACTACATAAGTGCCATAGACTCCAGAGAAAGTGTCACAGATCTCAGAGAAAAGGGATATCTATAACAGTCAGGATAGACTGTTTGGGGAAGTTGGGACTTGAATGCTGAAGAATGAATAGATCTTGATTGGGTCAAGAAGAATGTTTCCCAGTTGAGGGGAACATTGAAGACAAAGTCATTAAGGTTTACACATGCGTAGTGTTTTCATGGATCAGTGGGGGAACTGGCCTGCTTAAAAAGAGAGATTTTGTTGGGAAATAAAGTTAAGGTCAAATTATAGGAGGTCTTAAAATAGAGCAGAGGTATTTTAATTTAAAGCAGATGAAAATATAATCATTAATTTATATGGAATTAGGTGATTACCATGATGAAATAGATGTAAGAAAAATCAGTATTGCTATAGAATGGAATAGAAAGAATATAAGATTGGTTAAAGGGGAGTGGTTGTTCCCAGTCTGTTACAGTAATTTAGATGTGTAATGATGTAACCCAGTGGTCAGCAAACTCATTAGTCAACAGAGCGGCAAACCGCGGCTTACGAGCCGCAGTTTGCTGACCACTGATGTAACCATTTTTTGAACACTTCTCATTCATTTAGTTATTCATTAACTTATCTATCTATTTAGTTTCTATCAGTGTCAGGCAATGTGTTAGATGCTGGGGATATAGGTAAGCAAAAAAGACCAAAAAAAAAAAAAAAGAATTATGTGACATAAAGGATAGAAAAATGGGGAGTAAATTAAAATTTAAAATCCCACTTAATAGGACTTTAGAGTAGTAGACATATATGAGGGAAGCAGGTGTCACCAAAAAACAGAATCAAAGATATATGAATAGTAACACAATGGATGGATCAGATTAACATTAAATGGTGTCTACAAGACAAAAAACAAACAAAACACAAAAAACAGCTGGGTATTTTGCATTTGCCTACTATGGTTTGCACACACTTAGAGGGAAACATACTAGCGTTAGGATTATTGTCAAGAAAGGATAACAGAATTATCAAACAACTACCCATATTTTACAGCCTTGGTAATTCAAAGGTATTACCCAATGAAGGTATAAACCTAATTTGGCCAGGAAAGTCAGCAGCACTAATCCCAACACAGGGGATCAAATGAGGAAACAAAGAAGGTTTTTTTGTTTTGTTTTAATATTGAAATATATATTTAATAATGCATATTTGAAAATCCTGGCACACTTTAAGCCTGTTGTTTTTCCCACTGACATAATTGCCATTGATATAAATAAATTTGTATTAGCAGAGTCACATTGCTTTAATTCCTCTTCTATGACTGTTTCTCCTATAAGGGCAGTTCTTAGAATGAAGTGGCATTTTTTACCTTGGAATTGTTTGTGAATTTATTTGGGATTATAGCCATTTTGACAAACTACTGATGGTAACCTATTCATTGTGGCTGCCAAGGTGTTTATGAGTGTTGTGGGGAAGGGGGACAGAGGAGGTTGGGCCTGTTCTCATGGAACGTAGTGGATGAGATAGATATTTCTATAATAATTATACAAATAATGTAGAATTATAACCATGTTAAAGGCTATAAAGGATAAGTACATGAACTTTGAGAGTTAAAGAATGAGTAGGAGGTTATTATATGAAGGATAGAGCATTAGATACAGATTGATGGCAAAGTACGTTTACTTGTGGGGCAGGTAAACATAAATATTTGGATAATTTTCAGATAATAGGAGAGAACTGGAAGTATAGATTTGAGACTTTTAAGCACAGAAGTGAGAACTGAAGTTGTTATGGATGAATAATCCAAAGAAAAGAAGATGAAGGGTAGAATTAAAGAAAAAGCTTTTATAAGAGTCCATATTTGGGTAGTGACAGTGAGAGGGTAAGAAGTAAGAAGCCAAAATCAGAGGGGCAGGTAGGAGAGATGGGAGAACTAGAAGAGAGTAGTATCTTGGAAGTTAGGGTTGCAGAGAATTTTTTAAATATATATTTTTAATTGATTTCAGAGAGGAAAGGAAAGGGAGAGAGATAGAAGCAGCAATGATGAGAGAGACTCATTGATTGGCTGTCTCCTGCACAACCCACACTGGGAATCAAGCCAGCAACCCAGGAATGTACCCAGACCAGGAATCGAACCAAGACCTCCTGGTTCATAGGTCAACGCTTAACCACTGAGTCACGCTGGCTGGGCAGGTTGCAGGGAACTTTAATAAAACCGAATATAGAAGAGAATTTGAGAAAAAAATAAAAAAGAGAGAGGGGAATAAAACTGAGAAAAGGCCATTAGATTTGGAGCAAAAACATTTTGATTATCTGAGAAAGTGGTTAAATATAATGGCGATAGCAGTTGCGTTGAAAAAGTCAATGAGTAAAGGAGTGAAAAGGAATTGTAGGTAGGCGACATGCTTTCTGTTGGATAAATTTAGCAGTAAAAGAAAAGGAAAATAGTGTAATTAGAATGGGTTTAAATAAAGGATTTCTTCAGATTCTGATTTGCATGTATGGAGCAAGAGGGGAAGGTGCTAATAATAGGTAGGGAGAGATTTTTATGGGAGTACTTTCCCAGAAAATGATTTGCTAGGATAAATGTTTACCTGAGTTGATGTTCTATAATACAGTATTTCAAATGGAGCACTATATTTTATTGGGGGAATTTAGAGGGATGAATAAAATTTATTGTTTAAAACTCCAGTACATGGAACATCATCTTTATTGCTTTTCCAGAAGGGATTTTGGAATGGGATAGGTGGTAGTGGTGTTGGTAGAATGCAGGTGTATTTTTGTGAGAGTAATTAGGATATAAACAGATGTGAATTTAAATACAAATAAATTGATTTTCAGGTCTTGTAAGGTGGCGTTTCTAGGTTTCCACAATTTTCATAAGAAAACCTACTGTTATGCTGAAATGGATCAACTCTTTTGACCCATCAAATTATTTTTGACAATGATAGCAGTGTAATGGCAGCAAAATTAAATTATAAATTTAGCCTTTATGTTATTCTCTCATGTTTTCTTTCTTTTTTTTAAATAAATCTTTATTCAGATTATTATAATCATTTCTCTTTTTTCCCCCCATAGCTCCCCTCCACCCAGTTCCCACCCCACCTTCTACCCTTACCTCCCCAGCACTGTCCTCATCCATGGGTGTATGATTTTTGTCCAGTCTCTTCCTGAACCCCCCCCTCCCCATACCCCTTTCCCCCTGAGAATTATCAGTCCACTCCCTTTCTATGCCCCTGATTCTATTATATTCACCAGATTATTCTGTTCCTCAGGTTTTTAATTCACTTGATTTTTAGGTTCACTTGTTGATAGGTATGTATTTGTTGTTCCTAATTTTTATCTTTACTTTTTTCTTCTTCCTCTTCTTTAAGAATACCTTTCAGCATTTCATATAATACTGGTTTGGTGGTGATGAACTCCTTTAGCTTTTTCTTATCTGTGAAGCTCTTTATCTGCCCTTCAATTCTGAATGATAGCTTTGCTGGGTAGAGTAATCTTGGTTGTAGGTTCTTGCTATTCATCACTTTGAAAATTTCTTGCCACTCCCGTCTGGCCTGCATAGTTTCTGTTGAGAAATCAGCTGACAGTCATATGGGTGCTCCCTTGTAGGTAACTAACTGTTTTTCTCTTGCTGCTTTTAATATTCTCTCTTTGTCTTTTGCTCTTGGCATTTTAATTATGATGTGTCTTGGTGTGGTCCTCTTTGGATTCCTTTTGTTTGGGGTTCTGTGCGCTTCCTGGACTTGTAAGTCTATTTCTTTCACCAGGTGGGGGAAGTTTTCAGTCATTATTTCTTCAAATAGGTTTTCAGTATCTTGCTCTCTCTCTTCTTCTGGCACCCCCATAATTCTGATGTTGGTACGCTTGAAGTTGTCCCAGAGTCTTCTTACACTATCTTCAACTTTTTCGATGTTTTTTTCTTTTTGCTTTTTCGGTTGAGTGTTTTTTGCTTCTTTGTATTTCAAATCTTTGACTTGATTCTTGTGTTCCTTTAGTCTGTTGCTGGGTCTCTGTATAATATTTTTTATTTCAGTCAGTGTATGTTTAATTTCTAGTTGGTCCTTTTTCATATCTTTGAGAGTCTCGTTATATTTATCGGCCTTTTCGAGGATATTCTTGAAAAGCCTTATAACCGTAGTTTTGAATTCTATATCCAGTCGTTTGTTTTCCTCCATTTCTTTCGTTTGTAATCTGTTTCTTTGATGCCGCATTTTCACTGCTTCCCTGAGTTGGTAGGGTAGATTTGTGTGCTAGGTTTCCTATATGGCCCAGTGGCTCAGCCTCCCCAGTTAACCTGAGGTGGACACTCTTGGTGCACCCCTTTATGGACTGTGTGTACAGCCTTGTTAAGTCTTGATTGTTGTTGGTATCACTGGGAGGAATTGACCTTCAGGCCAGTTGGCTGTAAGGATCAGCTGTGTCTACGCTGGGAGAACTTCTGTGTTGGAGACAGCCTTATAGGATTAGACTTGCCAAATTGCAATAGCCTCTCTGCTCAGCTTGGATGGGGTGGAGTCTCAGGGCGGAGCAGACAGTCTTGGCTTCCAGTCAGCCTTGCCCTTGCGTGCATGTGCGCCTGCAGACCTTTGCCTTTCCCGGCTCCCGAGTCTCCGCCCGAGAGTCCAGATTCCGCCCACAAGAGCATGGATCCCCAGGGGCTCGCCTGGAACTGGGGTTCAGTGCAGTCAGAACTGGGGCTCAGTGCAGTCATGAGCTTCTGACTCCCTTCTGCTAGGGAAAGCCTGTGGCAACCTCCGCAGCCTTTGTGCGCACTGGCATGCTCACGCCTGCAGACCTCTGCCTTCCCCGGCTCCCAAGTCTCCGCCCAAGAGTCCAGATTCCCCCCCGTAAGAGCGTGGGTCTCCAGGGGCTCGCCTGGAACTGGGGTTCAGTGCAGTCAGAATTGGGGTTCAGTGCAGTCAGGAGCTTCGGACTCCCTTCTGCTAGGGAAAGCCTGTGGCAACCTCCACAGCCTTTGTGCACACTGGCGCGCGCACCTCCGGAACCCTGCCTGCCAGGGCTCCCCCGGGTCTCCCCCGGGTCTCCGAGTCTCCGGGTGCCTTTCTCTCTACCTGACAGTCCAGACTCCCCCTGTATGAGCCTGGGTCCACGGGGTTTCACGCGGGACTGGGGTTCAGTATAATCAGAACTGGGGTTCAGTGCGGTCGGGGGCTTCCTTCCCCCTTCCGCCAGAGAAAGTCAGCCAGGCTCTCAGCCGCCCTTCCTCTCTGTGCGCACAAAGACCCTTTGCCGTACCTCCAATTCTCTGTGAGCTTTTCTCTTTCCTTCTAGTTGTAGAATTTTCACTCAGCCAGCTTTCCTGTGGTTCTGGATGGTGTCCGTTCTGTCTTTTAGTTGTAGTTTTGAAATTGTTGTGCGAGGCAGCAGTTTAGGTGCTTACCTATGCCGCCATCTTGGTTTCTCTGCTCTCTCATGTTTTCTTAAAAGGAGTAGTTAATAAAGATATTATAAACAAGTATACAAATAAAGCTGCTAAATTTATTACATCATCAAACTTATATTTGTTTTGATGGATCACTATTATTAATGCTAACTAATGATTAATACATCACATTACAATAAAATTGGTTATGCATATATGATTGAAGGTACTTAAGCAAGAAAAGTTTCTGAAAGTTTCTCTTGTCACTTTAGTAATCTGAAATAACTTAGGTTGTGCTGAATTGAGGCAATTATTTAGATCATTTAGTGTTAAAAAACATTTTGACCAGAAATATACCAATAATTAAGGCAATTTGGGGGACTGGTTTGTTGAAATTACTTTTTCCCCATCCTTTATTTCACTTTGGAGATGCAAATCTAAGAGCATAAATTATCAAAAGACAGCATTTTGGCCCTAGCCGTTTGGCTCAGTGGATAGAGCATTGGCCTGTGGAATGAAAGGAACCCGGGTTCAATTCTGATCAAGGGCATATGCCCAGGTTACACACTTGATCCTCAGTGAGGGGCGTGCATGAGGCAGCCAATCAATGATTTGCTCTCATCATTGATGTTTCTATCTCCCTCTCTCTTCTTCTCTGAAATCCATAAAAATATATTTAAAAATAAAGACAGCATTTTATACAGAAAATGTTAATGTGCATTTATTAGAAACAAATGACTCACTCCCAAAATGTTTGCTGAGGGAAAAACGTGTTTGAAATCTTATGCTTGCTTTTCAAGAACTTTTGAAAAACGCTGATTGCAAATTGAATTTTTATGATTGATGCCAGTGTTTTTACTGTTAAAGCTAATATCAATGTTATTGTTGTTCTCAAAAAGCTTTTAAAACGGTTATCAGAGGAAATGAGTAGTGTTAAAAAAAAACAAAACAAAAAAACACTTTCTTAAAGAAACCAGGAGAGTCTCTGAGCGGTTTGCAGCTCTCCATTTAGGGATCCTCTCTGACTTAGAAAGCACCCGCTTCCGGGTTGTAAAGCGCTTGGTTCCTGGTTGGTCCGGAGGAAGCTGTGACTGGGTAGTCTCGCGGGACTTGGATCTGGCTCTTCCGCTCTTCTGCCAGGGCCAAGCGGGGAGTTAGTGTTGGCGTCTGTCTTCGCGTGCCAGGCGTTCAATTCTGAGTGGATTCTGGGACCCGGGAAAGGAAGGGAGTGGACGTTCGGGGCCCCAGGGGCCATTGAGGTCATTGAGGTGGATGGGACAGGGAGCTGTGTGTGGCAGTTATTCCCCCCCCCCGCCGGTGGCTGTGAGGTTGGGAAGCTGGCGGGCCCTGTCTCCAGAGAACTGCGGGAGGTCGCGTTCTAGGGGCTTCTAGAAGCTTCCAGGCGCGTGGCCGGCCTCTGCCACAGTGCGGCTGCAGCCGTGGGCGCCGCCGCGTGGGTGGGGTGTGGGTCGGACTCAGGTGAAGGGAACCAGGTGGGACGCGGTTCCTGCCTCAGAGCGCCGAAGGGCCGCTCCGGAACCTGGGTTAGGAGTGGGGCGAAGCGCGCCTCAGGCGTGTTTTGTAAACCGACTTGGCAGTCCCGGGAAAACCTCCGCTTTCTGGATTCTTGGTGGCAGATTCGTAAGTGCACAGTTGCTGTAGGTTGGTAAGGGATTTCTTTAGCTGTCTTGCTACTCCTAGTAGGACACATTCGGAAAGGACATATTGAGAGATATTTATTTTATAGGGCATGTCCTTTTGAGAGTTGTGTCTGTGGACTCCAGAATATTCAGACAAGGTATGAGGGCTCCCCCAGAAGTTTGTCAGGCAACAGCATTCAACAAGTATTGAGTAAAGTGCTCACTAGGTCTCTGCCCTCCCCAGTTCTTGCTCCATCCACATTTTTCTGTAATAATGCTATGTTAACAAATATCTTACTGAATATGTGCTATTTTGCATACGACTTCAGAAAATCCTTCCTTATAATTTTTTTATTTTTAAACACAGTATCCAAGATGAATGACAGCCTATTTGTCAGTTTGGACAGACTTTTGCTAGAATTTGGTAGGTATGAAATAAAAATAAATATGTAATTATTTGTATTATCATTTGCTATTTTAACAATGAAGTGAAGTCACAAAAGAATTATTTATTTTAGTTTTTCAGTATGAGCAAGATATAAGTACTAAAGAAGATATGATTCATCGAATTGATAGTAAGTAGTTTTGCATGATAAAAATTTCTTATGGCATATAAGGTAATATGCAGTGCCTTGCTTAGGGTAACTTATAGTTGGCATTATAACTTTTGTGCCAGTTCTGTTGAGTGCCTAATAATGTCCTATTCTGTATTCTGTATTTAATTTGTGTAGAAGAATTTTGCTTTAAGCTGAATGACCCTCTGAGTGCAATTGAAAATAATGATATTTTTCTCAAATAACACAGGTTATTTCAAACATTTGAGTGAGTCAGTGGCCAAGATTGATGGATGCCATATTTTTCCAGGATGATAATATTGAAAGTAATATTAAGAGTGAAATGGCAAAGCAAATTACCTAAGTATATTTTTAGATTCTACAGAAAAACTATGAAAAGAAAATAGAACCATTAATTTCTTAATAATTCTGAAAAGATAGAATTTAGTTGTCTTTTCTGCAACAGAAAAGAATACAGGCTATGAAAATTTTATTTTAATCTTTTTAAAAACTGTATTTTATTTTTATCTGTTTTAGTCACTACTAAAATGAAGTGAGTTGAAGGTGCATTTAATAATTAATTGACATGGAATTGAATAGAAATTTCACATTTGTCAAAAACAAAACATGTTATTATCAGATATGAGTAAATATTTACATGAACTCATGGCTTCATTAGATGCCATTGATCTTAGATATCACTCTAACCCTCTTACAATAAAAGGATGTTTATCTTTCTCTTCAGTGCCAAACACAAATCCTTGCAGGGGTCCTCAAACTACGGCCCGCGGGCCACATGTGGCCCGCCGAGGACATTTATCCGGCCCACCAGGTGCCGCTGCCTGTCCTGCTTAGCAGCTGACTCGTCCCGGGCCTGCAGTGCGCATAGGAATTTGTTCATAGTTGTTGTTTTTTTTAACTATAGTCCGGCCCTCCAACGGTCTGAGGAACAGTGAACTGGCCCCCTGTTTAAAAAGTTTGAGGACCCCTCCTAGCATATGAGTCAGGAGCAAGCTGGGCTTTGGTTCTGTGCTTTTCAGTATAGGGCCCTCCCCATCTCATTTTCTCTCCATTCTCTGGCTATCTTTCTTTTAGGTAAATTGCCAAACTATATTTTTCTATTGTATTTGTTTATTTTAATTTTATGCTTTTTACCTTAAGAAAATACTTATTTTCTTTTTTTGCAGAAAGCTTTGAAGATATTAAAAAAAATAAAGCAATAATTTGTAAGATACAGGAAACTATAAATACAACAGATGAGGAAATTGGTTATTACTGCAAACATAGTAAGGAAATCAAAGACAACTGTAGTAAGTGAGTATTTGAAAGAAAAGAACTTTGAGTAATTGTCACTAGATTCTTTTATTCAAAGTTTCTGAGTTTAGAAACTTCTGTTTGATAATAGTATTTTATATTAGCACAATGATGAATTAAGTCTTAAATTGCCTTGTAAGAAGGGATCACAGGAAGTTCAAAAGAAAAAAAGTGCTATAAGATCTCTCTAATTCAGATCCAACTAGTCTACTAGTAAATACTGAATTTTGAATAATCTAGGTTTAGTATATAAAATTACTATTACATAAATAAATTTGAAATAATTTACACCTTTGAATTTTCAAGATCGTATTTTTGTCTAGTAGAATCTAGCCTAAAATTAGTAGCTTTCCAAAATATAAGTATTCAATATGTTAAGAATTCTTTCGATATGGCATCAGGTTCTAGATTCTAGTAGTTAAATCCATTATAAGAAATAACCATTTTGAAATAAAGAATTGTTAATGGGGCTTTATTGTATACACAAATACTTAAAAATAAAATGTGACAGGAGAACCAACATGGCAAGGGTAAATGCCAGTACTCATCGCCTCCCACAGCCACATCAAAATTACAACTAAAATACAGAATAACAGTCATTCAGAACCACCTGAAGGCTGGCTGAATTCAAGTCCTATAACTAGAGCAATAAAGAAAAAAGCACATTAAGACTGGTAGGAAGGGCGGAGGCATGGAACATGCTGGTCCGACAGATAGGTGTGGCGTTTTTTTAATCAGGAGGGTTATCTCCAAGGCTTCTTGTGAAAAGTAGGGGGGCTCAGCCCCACACCAGACCCCTAGCCCAGGGTTCCAGAGCTGGGAAGAGAAGTCCCTGTAACTTTGGGCTGTAAAAACCAGTGGGGATTGTGGCTGAATGACAGAGGCTGTTGGAGTCCCAGGTGTTCTCCTAAAGGGCCCATGCACAGACTTACATGGTCCCGCTTCCCCTGAGCTTCAGCACCAGGTGGAGGCTTTGGGGGAATCTGGGACATATGGGGAAGAACTGGACTGTCTGGCATTGGGGCAGGAACTAGGGGGTGGCTTTCTCTCAGACAGGGGTGCTCATAGAGGTCATTGTTCCTGTGCTGGGCCCTCCCCTGTTGCAGAGCTAACTGGCAGCCATAACAGTTTCCATCAGCGTGGCCCACACTGTTTGCTCTGCTCTGGTGATTCCCTGAGACCCCACCCCATCCAATTTGCAGCCCTATCCAAACTGTTTGCAGCTGCTTTTACATATGAATGGCCTGTCCTGGGTCAGTGTTCAGACTGCTAAAATCTCTTAAACAAGCAGCAGCTGGCATCAGCATGCCCCAAACTTATCAATAAAAGGTCTAAGACCTGGCACTAGCACTAGCCTGCCTTGCTTCACAGCTAGGCGTCACCTAGGCTCTTGGCCAACACAAATAAGAGTCATTTGTAGGTCACGGTAGCTCCTGCCAGGTGGCCCCAGGTGGTGGCTGACTTTGCACCTCCTGGGAGGATCCAGAGCCAGTGCACTGGTGGACAGCTTCAGACCATACCAGATTACCACTCTACACATTCACAAGTGATACACTCAGGGACAGACTGAGCACCAAAGCCCCACAGAAACAAATCCTGCTCCATAGGGGTGTCTCTTGTACAGAAGCTCTTATATTGTAGACGCTGCTGGTCCTCATAGCCAATTGGCCTGTAGGTCAATTCCTCCCAGGGATGCCAACAGCAATCAGAGCTCAACTACAACAAGACTGTACACAGCCCACACAGGGCTGCACCTAAAGTGCCCAGCTCAGGTGACTAGGGAGGCTTAGCCACGGGCCCCATAGGACACAATATACATGGACACTCTACCAATTCCAGGAGACGTAACAGCTCTACCAAATACATAGAAACAAACACAGGGAAGTAAGCAAAATGCAGAGACTGCTGGATACAGAGTTCAAAATAATGATTATCTGGTTACTCAAGGACCTTAATGAGATTTTCAAGGGACTTAGTGAGACCTCAGGGATCTTAGAATTTCAAAGATATGAAAAAGGACCAGTCAGAAATTAAGCGTACACTAACTGAAATAAGGAATAATTTACAGAGATTCAACAGTAGAGTAGAGGATTTTAAGCATCAACTCAATGATTTGGAATATGAGGAAGCAAAAAACACCCAATCAGAAGAGAAAAAAAAAAAAAAGAACCCAAAAATATGAAGATAGTATAAAGAGCCTTTAGGACAACTTCAAGAGTAACAACATTCACATTATGGGGGTGCCAGAGGAAAAGAGAGGGAGCAAGATATTGGAAACCTATTTGAAGAAATAGTGACAGAAAACTTCCCCTACCCAGTGAAAAGAAATAGACTTACAAGTCTAGGAAGCACAGAGTCCCAAACAAGAGGAACCCGAAGAGGCCCACACCAAGCCACATCAGAATTAAAATGCCAAGGGTTAAAGACAAAGAATCTTAAAAGCAGCAAAAGAAAAGCAGTTAGTTACCTACAAGGAGCACCCATACGACTGTCAGCTGATTTCTCAACAAAAACTTTGCAGGCCAAAAGGGAGTGGCAAGAAATATTCAAAGTGATGACTAGCAAGGATCTACAACCAAGATTACTCTACCCAGCAAAGCTCTCGTTTAGAATTGAGGATCAGATAAAGAGCTTCACAGACAAGAAAAAGCTAAGGAGCCCTGGCTGGTTTGGCTCAGTGGATAGAGTGTCGGGCTGTGGACTGAAGGGTCCCAGGTTCAATTCCGGTCAAGGGCACATGGCCAGGTTGCGGGCTCATCCCCAGTAAGGGGTGTGCAGGAGGCAGCCGATCAGTGATTTTCATCATTGATGTTTCTCTCTCTCTCCCTCCCTCTCCCTTCCTCTCTGAAATCAATAAAAATATATTTTGAAATAAAAAAAAAAAAGCTAAAGGAGTTCATCACCAAACCAGTATTACATGAAATGTTGAAGGGTATTCTTTAAGAGAAAGAAGGAGAAGGAGAAGAAAATATGAACAATAAAATGGCAATAAATACAAATATATCAACAACTGAATCTAAAAATTAAATGAACAAGAAATCTAATGAACAGATTAAACTGCTGAACAAAACAGAATCAGAGGCATGGAAACATGGATCAGACAGACGAAACTCAGAGGGAAGGATGATTGGGGGATGGGAAGAGATTAACCAAATATCTTATATGCATACTAGAGGCCTGATGCACTAAATTTGTGCAAGGGGTTCGGCCCTCACAGCCGCAGCGGCTTGCCTCGGCCTTCGCAGCCCTGGCTTCATCTGGACGGTTGTCCGGCTGTTTGGTCTAGTTAGCATATTATGCTTTTATTATTATAGAATATGCATTACCTATGGACACAGGCAATAGGGAGGAGAAGGCCTGGGGCAGGGTGGGAACTTGGTGGAGGGGGAAAAGCAGGGGACATCTGTAATACTCTCAACAATAAAGACTTTTAAAGAAATATATGAAAAAAATGTGTTGAGTTTTTGTAGTTCATTTTATGTGGATCATTGTTTTTGTATTAAGTACTATATTTTAGGTTCATATTTGTTTTAAAATATTTTTATTCAAAATTTTAATAAGCCTTTTTGGTTTTTACCCCATTTCTTTTTTAAAAAAATCATAGTCATTCTTGACATTGAGCCTGAAACCTGGTCATGGCCCTGACCGGGAATAGAACAGTGATCTCTTGGTTCATGGGTCAATGATCAAACTACTGAGCCACACTGGCCCTTTCAGACCTTTTTAATAAATTTTAAACATTACATACTAGAGGCCTGGTGCATGAAATTTGTGCACTTGGGGCGGGGTGTCCCTCAGCCCGGCCTGTGCCCTCTTGCAATCCAGGAGCCCTTGGGGACTGTCTGACTGACAGCTTAGGACTGCTCCCTGCCTAAGCCGTCAGTTGGACATTCTTAGCACTGCCGCGGAGGTGGGAGAGTCTCCTGCCACCGCCGCTGCGCTCGCCAGCTGTGATCCGGGATTCTGGCTGAGGGGAACTCCCCCTGTGGGAGCTCACTGACCACCAGGGAGCAGCTCCTGTGTTGAGCGTCTGCCCCCTGGTGGTCAGTGAGCATCATGACTGGTCGTTCTGCTGTTCAGTCCATTTGCATATTAGTCTTTTATTATATAGGATACTTGCATGCACATCTATCTACATACCTTTTCTTTTTACAAAGATGGGAGTATACCATATTCTTCAACTTGTTTTTTTAATTTAATAATATGTAATGTAAATGGTATTGTATATGTAATGATTATGTATAGGCTTCATTTTTTATCAGCTCCACAGTATTTTTTAATATTGATGTGTCCTAAGTTATTTAACCAGTCTTCTATTAATAGACATTTAGGTTGTTTTCAGTTTTTTCATATTATAAGCAACATGTCCAGGTATCCTTTCACATTTATAGACCTATTGCTATAGGACAGTGGGCAGTAAACTCATTAGTCAACAGAGCCAAATATCAACAGTACAACGATTGAAATTTCTTTTGAGAGCCAAATTTTTTAAACTTAAACTTCTTCTAACGCCACTTCTTCAAAATAGACTCACCCAGGCCATGGTATTTTGTGGAAGAGCCACACTCAAGGGGCCAAAGAGCCACATGTGGCTCGCGAGCCACGGTTTGCCGACCACTGCTATAGGATAAACTTCTACAAGTGAAATTGCTAAATCAAAGAGTATGCATGCATATTTAAATGTTTGATAGATAATGTCAAACTGCTCTCCAAAAAGATTTATACTAATTTTATACTTTCACTAACAATGTATGAGAGTTTCTATTCCCTCAAACCCTTGCTAACACAGGAATTAGTAATGTTTAAATTTTTTGGCTATCTGATCTATAAAAACTATGTCTTGTTGAACTTTTTTTAAAAAATAAATCTTTATTGTTCAGATTATATAATTGTTCCTCTTTTTTTCCCCCATAGCTCCCCTCCACCCAGTTCCCACCCCACCCTCTGCCCTTACCCCACCACTGTCCTCATCCATAGGTGTACAATTTTTTTTTCTTATTTCTCCTTTTATTTATTTTTAATTTTTTTTATTAAGGTATTATATGTGTACATATCTTAACATTGTCCCCCCCACCCCACAAAGGTGTACAATTTTTGTCCAGTCTCTTCCCGCATCCCCACACCCCTTTCCCCCTGAGAATTGTCAGTCCACTCCCTTTCTATGCCTGATTCTATTATATTCACCAGTTTATTCTGTTCCTCAGATTTTTAATTCACTTGATTTTTAGGTTCACTTGTTGATAGATATGTATTTGTTGTTCATAATTTTTCTCTTTACTTTTTTCTTCTTCCTCTTCTTAAAGAATACCTTTCAGCATTTCATATAATACTGGTTTGGTGGTGGTGAACTCCTTTAGCTTTTTCTTATCTGTGAAGCTCTTTATCTGACCTTCCATTCTGAATAATAGCTTTGCTGGGTAGAGTAATCTTGGTTGTAGGTTCTTGCTATTCATCACTCTGAATATTTCTTGCCACTCCCGTCTGGCCTGCATAGTTTCTGTTGAGAAATCAGCTGACAATCGTATGGGTGCTCCCTTGTAGGTAACTAACTGTTTTTCTCTTGCTGCTTTTAATATTCTCTCTTTGTCTTTTGCTCTTGGCATTTTAATTATGATGTGTCTTGGTGTGGTCCTCTTTGGATTCCTTTTGTTTGGGGTTCTGTGCGCTTCCTGGACTTGTAAGTCTATTTCTTTCACCAGGAGGGGGAAGTTTTCTGTCATTGTTTCTTCAAGTAGGTTTTCAGTATCCACTCTCTCTTCTTCTGGCACCCCCATAATTCGGATGTTGGTACGTTTGAAGTTGTCCCAGAGGCTCCTTACACTATCTTCATATTTTTGGGTTCTTTTTTCTTTGTGCTTTTCCGGTTGGGTGTTTTTTGCTTCTTTGTATTTCAAATCTTTGACTTGATTCTTGCGATCCTCTAGTCTGCTGTAGGATCTCTGTATATTATTTTTTATTTCAGTCAGTGTATGTTTAATTTCTAGTTGGTCCTTTTTCATATCCTTGAGGGTCTCACTAAATTTATCTACCTTTTCTAGAAAATTCCTGAAAAACCTTATATCCATGGTTTTGAACTCTATATTCAGTCATTTGCTTTCCTCCATTTCTTTCATTTGTGACCTGTTTCTTTGTCTCCGCATTTTGGCTGCTTCCCTGAGTTGATAGAGTGGCTTTGTGTGCTAGGTGTCCTATAGGGCCCAATGGCTCAGCCTCCCCAGTTACCTGAGGTGGACACTCTTGTGCACCCCTTTGTGGGCTGTGTGCACAGTCTTGTTGTAGTTAAGTCTTGATTGTTGTTGGTATCACTGGGAGGAATTGACCTCCAGGCCAGTTGGCTGTGAGGATCAGCTGTGTCTGCAATGGGAGAACTTCTGTGCTGGAGACACCCTTATGAGGCAAAACTTGTTTCAGTGGGGCTTTGGTGCTCACTGAATCTGTGCCCTGAGTGTGTCCCTTATGGATCTGAGGAGTTGTAATCTGGATGGTCCTACTCTGACCCCTGGGTACACTGGCTCTTGGATCTCCAAGCAGGTGCTAATTTAGCCTCTGCCTGAGGCCACCCACCAAGAGCTATGGAGAGATCTGCAGATTCCTCTTCTTTGTTTGGGTTTTGGAGGTGCCCAGATGAGGCCCAGCTGTGAAGCAATGCAAGCTGCTGTGGGGCTTTGGGCCTTCTTTTGGATGTTCTGGGTCTCACTGACTCAGCTGCAATTTGTTAGGTCAAAGGACCAGGCCATTCATATGCAAAAGCCTCTGCGCACAGCTGGGGTGGGGCAGATTCTCAGGGCGGAGCAAACAGCAATGGCTTCCCATCAGCCCTGCCCTAACAGGCCCCCAGTTCTCAGTGTCCCTTGGTAATTGCTGCAAGCACCTCTGAGAGAAAGCCGCCCTCGAATTCCGACCGCTGCCAGACCAGTTTCTCCCTGTATGAGTCTGGGTCCCCAGAGTCTCTCCCAGAACTGGAGTTCAGAGCAGTCATGAGCTTGTGTCTCCCTCCCACTTGAAAAATCAGCCACGTACTCAGTTGCCAGCCCTCTCCGCGTGCGCCTCTGTACCTCTGCCTTTATTTCTGCAGTTCCTGTGAGTCTCAGTGTGCTTTTCTCTTTCCTTCTAGTTGTAGAATTTCCACTCAGCCAGCCTTCCTGTGGTTCTGAATGGTGTCTGTTTTGTCTTTTAGTTGTAGTTTTGAAGTTGTTGTGCGAGGTAGCAGTTCAGGTATTTACCTATGCCGCCATCTTGGTTCTGTCTTGTTGAACTTTTAAAAATCTTTTTGATTTAGGTTTTATTGTAATGGGTTTTACCGGTGGTTTCCATCAACTAACTACAATGGGTGCTAGGAAAGAACTGATCGTTTTGCCAGAGAACCTGTATTCAAGATGTATTGTACTTTATAGTACAATTTCATCTCTGCTGGGTTCTGATGATAGTTAGTAGGATCTGTTGAGTTTAATACCATGACCACCTCTAGTTTATGATGTCAGCATGCTGGTTTAGAAATTTAAATGTTAAAGATGAATTCATAATAGTGCTAGAAGAAAATATAGATGACAACATAATCTTTGAGAGAAAACTTTTCCAAATATGTCACCAAAAGTAGAAATCACATAGGAAATGGATAAATATGACTACATGCAGATTAAAAAGAAAAACACCCTAAAATGATACAAAAGGCAAAAGGAAACAATTCATTAAAACAATAATAGTAGTTATTTTTCAGTGTTGAGACTATATGGATTGATTTTCTGTGCTTCCAAAGTGGGCATTTATACTTTTTGAATCTGAAAAAATAAAAAAGATTAGAAAGAAGAGTTAGAGAAAATATTTGAACAATACTTAGAATGGAGGCTGCCATGATATATGCTAATTGTAGATTTTTCACATTGGCAACACTTTTTGAGTCATGTAATAAAAATGTATAAGATGAATATTTTGCTATTACCAGCTGATTTTATAATTCATTTTGGCCTAGTTTGTTTTTTAGTTCAGGAGGGTGTAACAACCCGACTTTTTAAGTTTCAAAGGAGAAAAAACCTTTCTTTAGCCCTTATCCTAGCTCTTTGAATGCTTACTCCAAAAGAATTTCTTAGCCAAGACCTTAGAAGTATGATGAGAAAGTAAGCCAGATGTTGCAGTGTTGCAGAGGATATTCCAGAAATGCCATAGGAGTATATACACAGTCCAGTCATGATACAATTGCTGCTTCCCTAGTCATGATTCCAAAATGGGTTTTATATAAAAACTAGAGGCCTGGTGCATGAAATTTGTGAACTCAGCCTGGCCTGTGCTCCCTTGCATTTGGGGAGCCCTGCGATTGATCGCTCCACAGAGGGAGGCCCTGCCCACCCATCACAGCACCGCCGGCCAGGTAGCCTAGGCCTCCCTCTGTGGGACGATCATGGGGTGATGGCGGGGCACCCCCACTAATCGCATTGCACCTGCGTTGGCTGGCCTGGAGCCAGTGTGTGTCATAGCATGGTCGTCTGGAAGGTCATCCGGACATTCTGTTGTTCAGTCATTTGGTCAGTTTGCATATTACACTTTTATTATTTAGCTTAACAGATAATGATATTTGAGCATATGTATGATTGCATCAAGGATGGTAGTGATGATGGGAGATGGGACTATTTTTCTTGATGTAAGCTTGTTTTCTCCAGGAAGGGGAAAATTTGTTTATTTTGAAATGGTTTCATTCATTTTCATTATCTCTAACAATTCATTTATCATTCTGAGATGCTAATTATAATATTTTTTTCCTTAGCTGGAAGCCAACATGTGATGTTTTTCATAAATACGAAGACTATATGAAGGACCGATTTGCTATTTATCAAGAAACAATTGAAAAAGACAAGTACAGTATATAAATGCTTTTATTTTGTTAAACCTCATCCGAGGGTATTTTTTTCATTGATTTTTAGAGAAAGTGGAAGGGAGGGAGGGGGAAAAAGGGAAGCGAGAGAGAGAGAGAGAGAGAGAGAGAGAGAGAGAGAGAGAGAGAGAGAGAGAGAGAAAAGAAAAACATTGATGTGAGAGACACACTTTGATTGGTTGCCTTCCACACATGTCCTGACTGGGGCAGGGATCAAAACTGCGACGCAAGTATGTGCCCATGACTGGGAATAGAAACTGAGATTCTTTGGTAAGCAGGCTGATGTTCTAACCACTGACCTATACCAGCCAGACCGAGTACCTATATTTAAGCTTATCAATCCTGTAAGTATTAATAGGATATGCTTTGTAAGAATGTAGAAATTTGTACAGTGGGGGGTAGTTTTTTGTTTTGTTTTTATTTAACTTTATTTTTATTGTTTATACTATTATAGATGTCTCCATTTTTCCCACATTTGCCCACCTTCACCTAGTCCTCACTCCTCCTTCCCTCTGGCCAAGTAAAGCCTTGTTTTGGACTCTTGGGGTGCTATTAAAGGCCTACCTATTTGTTATATAACTCTATCAAATCCTGGATTTGTTTACATATGTTCTTAAATAGAAACTATCAATAGCAATTACTATAGCAGAGTACTTCAATTAATAGTGCTTCAGTTATGACTGAATTGTGACAAGCAAACATCTGTGAGAATAGTTAGCTGTAGATTTAGCTTATGAAAAATTTGGAATACAGGTTTTACCCGCAACCCAAAAATAGAGCATTCTTATGAAATCCGTCATAAGCTGAAATGTTGTCAAGTGAAGAAGCAGTTACCATCAATTTATATGGAAACATTTTTGAGTGTTTCTGGACCTAAAAGTAATTTATTAAATCATACCAAATAACACATAAAACAAAATAACATTAACATTATAGTTAAAGCAGGAGTGCACAAAGTAAATTGAGATAAAGCACAGCTGCTCACAGACACAGTTCAAGGTTATGGTGGCTTGATGATGAGATGCTGAGTATAGTTCCCAGGGAAGGAACTTGATAGTGCCAGTCTCACTGCTGATATTGCAATACTCTTCATATTCAAAGAAGGTATAGATTTGATCTTCATTGGCTTTTGAAATCATGAAAATAGATGAGATAGCCCAGGAAAATGTACAAGTATAGAGCAAAAATAAGAGAAAGGTAGAATACATGATCATTCAAGGAAAAGGCAGAGGGTGGACTTAGAAAAGGAGACTGTTACTTTGTCATTTATAGACCATGCTTCCATCCAAAAAGGATTTGAGATAATTTGTGTAAATAGTACCATAGTGTTAAAAGAAATCTAAATATAAAAGTCAAGGCTACAGAGAAGTAAGGATAATATAGAAAGATGAAGCCTTTGATCAGGATAGAAATTCATACTACATGGTTTCGCATATTTGTTAGATATAGGTATAAATTAGGCTTTGAAATTCCTAGTATTAGCCAAGACATTATGGAAATGTGATCTGTTTGGAATTCAGAGTAATCATTCTAAAAACAAAAAACAGTTCAATTGCTTAGGATAAGCAGAGGTTTTTCCTGGTAATAAGAATTGAGAGAAATTTCTCCCTTCGGTTCTCATAAAGGGGAAATTATGCAATGTGATAATCAGTATCTTAAATGTTCTCCCCCCCAAAAAATATATATATATTATTGCTTCTGATAACATCTCTGAATGCAAGCCTTGGTTATAAAAGTTATTAAAATGATTCTATGAGGGGCTAATGAAAACTAGTACAAATAATGGACTTTTTTGATCGTGTTTGTTGTGGATTACTTCTCTTAGCTCGCCATAGCTGTTTGTTAAAGCTATATTTTTCTTTCTTAAACCAGCCACATTGGTTGATTGAGTTGATGAGTCAATACCAGACATCTATAAAAAGAAAAGAGTCTATTTGTTGTATCATGGGTAATGAAAGAAGTAAAGGCACCAGCTCCTTGTTTCTCCTAATGTCCCATCCCTGTCCCAGGCATCCACGAAGACTAGTATACTAGTAGTTGGCAACAGATAAGATAGTAATGACTCTTCTTGAATCATGACTTGGCTATGCTGGGCTCTGTCAGAGTTCCTATACAGAGTATGTTAGAAGAGTGGGCAGGAATATGTAATATGAACAGTATAGATGTGGTATGCTAATCTCATCAGAAACTGGTGTCTCAAACTCAGTTTTCTTACAGGTTATTTCCCTCCTCCCTGGACCATTTCCCTAAGTTAGCACTTAATTAGCAAATATGCATTTAGAGGAATAGGAGCTTGTTTGGGCTCAACTGCTTTATCTGGTTAAAGGGAACAGATTTTAGTAATATTAAGAAATTAAAACATGCTCAAGATTCAGACCTGCTGGTACAAGGCTGTTAGCCCTACTTTTCTTCTTACTATACAGTTTATGAATACTTGTTCTTATAGTTATCTTCTTATAGATAACCATTATAGTATTTTAAAATAATTTCCCCTTATAGTATGGCTTAATTTATAAAATTTACAAAATTTTGAGGAACATGAAGATTATATATTTTTAGAATATTTTCTATGAGTATTAATTCTTGAAGCTTAAGTATTTTATAAGAATTGGGTAGAAAGAGGATAATAAATATCTTGGGCTTTGTGGGCTACACAGTCTCTGTTGTAACTACTGACCTCTGCTATTGTGGTACAAGAGCCACTTGAGACAATATAGAAATGAATGACTATTCCAATAAAACTTGGTTGATGGACATTACAGTTTGAATTTCATATAACTTTTTTTAACATTTTTTTTTCTTTTGGTTAATGGATATTTTTCCATTGATTTTTAGAGAGAGTGGAAGGGAGGGGGAGAGACACAGAGAGAGAAACATTGATGTGAGAGAGACACATCGATTGGTTGCCTCCTACATGAGTCCCAACCGGGATGCAACTGAGGTACCTGCCCTTGACTGGAATCGAACCCGGGACCCTTCAGTCCGTGGGTCTACGCTCTATCCACTGAGCCAAACAGGCTAGGGTTGAAGTTCATATAACTTTAATGTGTCATGAAATATTATTATACTTTTTATTTTTTTTCCAATCATTTAAAAATGTTAAAAAAACAACAACAACATTTTTAACTAATAGGCCATACGAAAACAGGTGGCAGGTTAGATTTGCCCCATAGGTCATAGTCACTGACCCCCCATTGTAGAGCAAGCAAAGGTCAAATAAGAAGGAAGAGTTAATATCATTTTGCAAGAATTAACTGTCTCACTCAAGACTTGTACCTAAATAGATGACCACCTATCTCTACCTGTGTTGGAATGGAGTTCCAAACAGTGCTGAAATTTTTTTTCTAAAATAGTTTTTTAAAAATATATTTTTATTGATTTTTCACAGAGAGGAAGGGAGAGGAATAGAGAGTTTAGAAACATCAATGAGAGAGAAACATCAATCAGCTGCCTCCTGCACACCCTCTACTGGGGATGTGCCCGCAACCAAGGTACATGCCCTTGACCGGTATCAAACCTGGGACCCTTCAGTCCACAGGCCAACACTCTATCCACTGAGCCAAACCGGTTAGGGCTCTAAAATAGTTTTGAAGAATACTAGAATGATTGTGAAACCAGAGTTCTAACACATAGAACATGACTTTATGTAATAATTTTGGCTTAGATAATTGAAGAAGATTTAAAAGCTGAAGTTATAGAAGTAGCTGAACTGGGGAGAATAGAGACTCAGAACTCAGGGGGAATAGAAATTCAAGAAGTGGTCAAAAGAACCAGGTTGTACACTGGCCAGTGTGGCTCAGTTGGTTGGGTGTCATCCCATGTACCAAAAATTTGCCAGTTCGATTCCCGGTCAGGGCACATGCCCCGTTTTAGGCTCAATCCCTGGTGACGGGGATGCAGGAAGCAGCCCATTGATGTTTCGCTCTCACATCAGCGTTTCTCTCTCTCCCCCTCTCCTTTCCTCTCTCTAAGAAAGTTAATAAAAATATATTTTAAAAAAGAACCAGGTTCTGTAATGTCAATTGGAAAGAGAGCGAAAAAGAGATACTGAGTTTGACAAATTAATTCATTGGTGACCTTGGGAAGGGTAGTTTCATCAGAATGGTGAGAATGGAAGTTAAGTAGAAGTGGATTAAGGAGTGAATAACTCAGGTAGTGAAGAAAAAGTATAAGAGTTGGAAAGTGTGATGGAGTTAAGGAAATCTGAAGGACAAACAGTATTTAGGGATGCAGGGATAAGTAGGTATTTGACTTGCCTTTTAAGCTTAATTTAGTAGACTTTAACAAGTGATAGACAGTTTTAAAATATACTCTGTGATGATGACATCATTTTTAAAAATTTTAACAGAAAAATGTACCATGGTTATGTATGTCAATATAAAGATGTTTTGAAGCAATACCAACTAAAATACTCAGAAACACCCCTTTCACGTGAATATTATGAGAAGAAAAGAGAACATGAAGAAATTCAAAACAGAGTGTTGGCATGTACTGAACAACTAAAAATGAATGAAACTATTTTTATGGAATTTCTAGGTATTAATATTTTTATTATATATTGTTTTAATAGTGGCATCTTTATAATGAAAATAATAACTCAATCTAAAATACAACTTTGTTTTTCAGTGCCTGCTCCCTTCCCATCACTTACTAAATGGACGTTACATATGTATCCACAGTAGTATTTCTACTTAGAATTTTTATTAGATAAGTATTATTTCTGTATTTTAATTGTTATTGTGTTTCTTTGGTGAGAATCACATGGATTTATTTTTTGTTTAATTCAAAAATTTTAGAGTTTACTTTAAAGTTCATCTGGGATTGGTTTTCATATATGTGCATGTGATTAGAAGAGGCAATTTTAATGAGAATAAAGTGCTATATGTATCTGGCTTTAAATGGTATGTCTTAGCAACCAAATCAATGAAAAAATCATCTTGCTTTGTCTTACCAAAGAAAGAATTCCAATTACATCAGTTGATTCTAACTTGTTAGGATGGAAAGTGGTAAGGAGGTGGAGTCACAATCATTCATTCACCTATAGAAATTCATTAGGTATCTGCCTTGTGCCAGGCAGTATCAAGAAGATACAGAGCTTTCTTGCAAGGAGCTTTTAGTAGGGAGAGAGATGTGTAGGCAAATATTCTGATACAGTGGCATTGTATTAGATGCTTAAGTAATTCTTAATTCGTCTAAGTCTCATTTGTTTGTCAAGATCTTGCCTGGTGATGAACTTGGAACTTTAATCCTCTTCCAACCTCCACAATCCTTTATATGTTTCCCTATCAGATTATAACTCCACTGTTTGTACTAAGACTTCTTTATCCCTGTACTCTACCTTTCGTCATTCTGCTTCATCCTCACTTACCCTTTTATTCCTTTGCTGCTTGCTTTCTACATGTTTGGGTTTTAGCTTTTTCTGTTCTTGGTTGTTCATCTGCTGCCCATTTATGTTTTAACTTCTCAATAGGAAAGGGCAGAGGTTGGTAGATGTAGAAGGTACAGCGGGGTTTAGGGAGTTGGATGTAGGAGGGATGCAATGTATGAATGCATGGCAAACAAGAAAAGATGTTACAGGTAGGGAGATGATTTAAATGTCTATATCTTAAAATTTAAATTGATACTGTTGATAATGGCATAGCATTATAAATAATGTTCATCTGAAATTTTATGTTCATACAAGTCATATTTTAAGGCAGAATAGAAAAGGCCTGACAGATTTTCTCTGGAGTTTTTGTTTACTGTCCTATTTATTTTTAAATTCTTCTAAATGAATTGTAGAGTAACTTAGGAAATTGTAGTAGCTAATAACTATGCAGGATGTCTATTAACAGCTTAAAAAGTCTCTACTTGAAATTGCGTATAAATTTAGTTCAAGCAGAAAATCCAGATAAAAGTTCTAGCTCTCTTCTGAGTTCTGCAGGGTACACCGATGAACCTTACAGAGCAAGAAAAGGGTGTATTTTTAATGTTGACTTTGGAAAAAAAATATCATGTGGAAACACGGGAAGTTAGATTTGAACCTGAATTGGTTGTATATTATTAGTCATGCCAAATGACATGATGAACTTGGGTAAAAAAAACAAAAGCACAAAACCACACTGTAAAAATACTTAACTGAAAGAAAAAAATCTTAAGTATTTTGGATGAAATGTGTTTTGTTTTTGTTAATCCTCACCAGAGGATGATTTTGAGAGAGAGTGGAAGGGAGGGTGGGGGGAGACACAGAGAGAGACACATCGATTTGGTTGCCTCTCACACATACCCCAACCAGGGCTGAGGATCAAGCCTGCAATCAAGGTAGGTGTCCTTGACTGGAACGTGGACCCTTCAGTCTGCAGGCCAATGCTCTATCCACTGAGCCAAACTGGTTAGGGCTGAAATGTTATTTTTAAGCTCAATATATAACATAGATAAACAATAAATTTTCTTTGTCAGTTTGACAGTTTATATTCTTCTGTTTTCATATACTGTTAGTAATATTATTTTTTATGTGGAACATAAGTATAATATGAATGTTACATGATATTATTTCTTATATAATACACATTATTATAAATGTAAAATATGTTTGCATAACATAGTTCCTTAACATATAAGTGTTAATTTGAGATGTAAAACACAAGATATTCTTAGACATGCCAACAATTTTTCCAAAATTTCATGTGAATTGAAGAAAGAAGTCGATGAAGTGGAAATAGAAATTAAATATTTAAACCAGGTATATGTTATATGTATAAATGTATAAGTGTAATGGATATTACTTTAAGGTCTTAGAAGATCTATTTCTAAAGAGCCTAAATATGGACAAGGGCATATGATAATTTATTTTCCTCAGATTGCCTTTGGAGTCAAAATATCCAACTCTGGATTTTGGGGACTAGTTTAACTTTCTTTGGGGGCTGAGGAAGAAAATGATGAAAAAATATCATCTAGCTTAATAAAGAAAATTTAAAGGCATTAAAAGAGAACAAGACAGTAAATGGTTTAAAGAACTTAATTTTGAAAATGTATGACTATAATCTTTATAGAGCTAGGCTAGAGCTAGTTTAGCCTTTAAGATTGATGGTACATGATAGTTTATTGAGTACATTTTTAAAATTGATTTTAGAAAGAGGAAAGGAGAGAGAGAGAGAGAGAGAGAAAGAGAGAAACGTTGATTGGTTGCCTCATGTTCACACCCTGACTGGGGGACCTAACCCGAAACCTGGGTATGGGTCCTGATGGGAATCCAACCTGCCACCTTTCATTGCATGGGACAACGCTCCTACCAACTGAGCCACACCAGCCAGGGCTTTTGAATATATTTTTAGTGCCATCTATTGAAATGTGGCTTTCGTTGACAGGTATGTGAAAAAAATCAAAGTCTAAAATTTTCCAAATTTTGAGAAAAATTTAATAGCTAATTTTCTAAAAATTGTGTTATATAGTATATTGATCATTCATAGGTATGAGGTTCAAGATAAGTAATATCATTTGACTTCCTTTAAAGTTTATGGTAATTATGTCTCTAGGGAATCTGTCTACTTTGCTTCTAACTGTCCTTTTTTAAAATGTGTAAATGTCAATACATAAATAAAAAATAACAATTTTTTAAAAGGTGGAAGTTCACTGAAATCTGGGTTTGCTAATGGAGTTGTAAGAAAAAATTAAAGAAGGATTTATTGTTAATTTTACTTTGTTTTAGCAACTTTCACTAAACAATAGCTAATACTCCCCACAATATAAATCTTGTGGTAATATAGAAAAAAAATCTCATTTATTAGTTAAGGTAAAGCATGTTCCTTAATACTTTGCAGGTAATTATTTTGTTTTGCTTTATCATTTTTATTTTTAGCAGATTACAAGACTTTATGAAACTAAGAATCTGGAAGAGAACACTAAAAATATAGAAAAAAAGGAATTGAAAGAAAGGTATAGGTAAACTTTAAAGTGGGATTTTATGTGAACAAGTATTCTGCATCTAACAATTTTATTCTATATTTTATCCCAAACCACTAATTTTTATATAGAATCTATATTCATATTTTGTGCGTGCTGTTTTCTATTAATTTCTTATGAAAAATATTAATTTTACCTTTAAATATTATGGACTGATTTTCAAATTTGCTTGTTATTTAGTACAGCCAAGGATAATTTGTAAAGAGAAATGGGATAGCAGCAGCATATTCACTGTTCTATAAGCTGTCAGTTGTATATTTCATCCAGTTTTCCATGATGACTCAGCAGTGGGAAAAATAGTAGGAGCAGCAACGTACTTACCTTTTTATCATCCTGTCACCAGCCTGACCAATTCTTCCTTTGCCAGAGAGAGTGAAGATGAGCCAAAATGCTACTGAGTTGTGGCATCATATGTTTCCTTGACATTCATCCTAATGGTGATAAAATAGACATCAGTGCTGGAGGCATTTAAAAAGATTGATTTTGTCTGTTATTGTGTGATGAAAAAACAGATGTATTACTATTGCTATATTTGATAAACTTTCTATTTTTCTCATCTGCTTATACCCTTTTTCATTCTTCTTAAGTTTCTCTCCTATGGCTCCATTGCTTTTATACTAATTTTTCAACATACTCCTCTCCCAGATTAATTTTCCTGATCCCACTTTCTTGGACCTGTTATTTTCTTGATCCCCCCTCTCCCATGTCTCACGTTCATAGTAATGTGTCTTTAATTTTGTAATCAAATTTATTAGAAAAAAATAGTAAATGTACAGAATCTCACTTTATTGACAAATTTTTAAAAAATATATTTTTATTTGATTTCATAGAAGAAGGGAGAGGGAGAGAGAGATAGAAACATCAATGATGAGAGAGAATCATTGATCAGCTGCCTCCTGCGTGGCCCACACTGGGGATCAAGTCTGAAACTCAGGCATGTGCCCTGACCAGGAATCGAACTGTGACCTCCTAGTTCATAGGTTGACACTCAACTACTGAGCCACGCCGGCCAGGCTATTGACAAATCTTTAATATGAAAATTCTCTATATTGAGAGGAACTTAGAAACTAGTCATTTTATTTAATATAGATTTTGATAGTTATTATCAAGTAATATATTTAAATTATTTAATCATCAATATTAAAAAATTTTTTACTTGGAAAATATTCAGTGAAATTGCTCTTCCAGTATTTATGATCAAAATGTTGCTTTAATGGTTTCTGTATTCATGCTAGTTGATTATTTCTAAATAAATCTTTTTAAAGTTTGAAGTATTTCAAAATCTAAAGCATGCTACTTATAAATATTACTAAAGGCTCAGTGCAGGTATTTGTGCACCAGTGGGGTCTCTTGACCTAGCTTGCGGAATCGGGCCAAAACCAGCTCTCCGATATCTCCTGAGGGGTCCCAGATTGCAAGAGGGTGCAAGCCAGACCGAGGGTGCACGATCGGGGCCGGGGAGGGATGCAGGAGGTTGGCTAGCCGGGGGAGGGGCTGCGGGGAGGGCTCCAGGGTGTGTCCGGCCCATCTTACTCAGTCCCGATTGGCCAGACCCCAGCAGCAAGCTAACCTACAGGTCAGAGCGTCTGCCCCATGATGGTCAGTGCACATTATAACAACTGCTCGAATGTCTGCCCCCTGGTGGTCAGTGCACGTCATAGCGAGCAGTTGAGCGGCCTTAGCATATCATTAGCATATTATACTTTGCTTGGTTGAACAGCCAACCGGATGACCGGACACTTAGCATGTTAGGCTTTTATTATATAGGACATTTTAGTTTAAAATATTTTTGACACGTTTAGAGTTAAAATTATTGTGTTTTAAAAAATGAGAATGTGATATACTGAGAAGAGCACTGGACTTAATCAGGAAAGGTGTATTTTAGCTGTGACACTAATAAGTAATTTAATAATATTGGGTATATCTGTTAAGTTCTCTGGAACTCAGTTTTATCTGTGAAATAAGCAGTTTTAACTATCTCATATCTAAGTATCTCTTCTGGCTTTAATATATGCTAATTTTTATTGAACTTATTTGGGTGACATTGGTTAATAAATTATATAGGCTTCAGGTGTACAATTCTATAATACATCATCTGTATATTGTATTATGTGTTTATCACCCAAAGTCAAGTCTCTTTCTGTCAATATATGTTAATTTCTTACTTCACTAATATTTAATGTGATTTACTCTTCCCTTTAGAATTTTTGAAAAAGATGAACATGTACTTATATTGAATAAAACCTCACAGAAAAGTCAATTATTTCTTCCAAATGAATCTCAGAAATTAGTCAGACCAATAAATATTCTATCTTCAGAACCAAGAGTTATAGGTACAGTATCTGTTTATTTCCAAAAACTTAGTTTTCTTTGCAAACACCTAGAAGAAGAAATAGAAAGAAGCAATTTCAGTTATCATTTGATATAACCAAGAACAAACTGCTAGAAACCTATCAACTCAGGAAAGTACCACTTTGATTTTTTCTGAGAGCAAACAAGACATGCCTTTTGTAGTTAGCTATTTTCTCTTTTAAAGAGAAATCATTCATACTACATTTTTTAAAAACGTGTTCTGATTTGGTGGCACAGCTATCAGAGGAGGGTGGATAATTATTTTTTATTTGAGAAGTTGTCTTATTAATAAGTGGGTAGCTGACTTGTGTTAATGATATTTGTGACTTAGTCACTGAGATATTTGAATCTTGATTCATTCAGTAGATCTGCATATTAGATTAACTATAATTGTATTAGATAAGTACATTGGCTATTTTTGCCTCCTGGTCATTAATATTACCACTCTGTCTTTGGTTCCCCATTATAAAGATGTAGTTTTGCCAGCTGGTTTTCATTTTACAGTCATAGTTATTATAATAGCTATTATATAGTGAGGAATTAAGATTTGTATAATAATTTCATTATTCTATATTTTAATTTAAATTAAGTATTCATGTAACTTTTTTTAAATTACAAGGTTAGGTTAAATGTTGGGTATGATATTTGAGTCTATCTCTGGAAATTATTTGAAGTTGTACAATTTAATAACCTAGATAAAAAAGAAGACAGTTCTATGAAGCAGTCAAAGCTTGCCAGTGTTGACTCCAAACAGAAAGAAAACAATATGCAGGTAGGTATTTCTTCTTTAATAATATAAATTAAATACTTGCTTGCATTATTTAGGACATGCTGTGTGTGTGTGTGTGTGTGTGTCTGTCTGTCTATATTTGTGTTATAAATATATTATACAAGAGGCCCGGTGCACGAATTTCGTGCACTGAGGGAGAGGGGTCCCTCAGCCCAGCCTGTGCCCTCTCGCAGTCCAAGACCCCTTGGGGGATGTCTGACTGCCGGCTTAGGCCCAATTCCATGGAGTGGGCCTAAGCCAGCAGTCGGACATCCTTAGCACTGCCGCGGAGGTGGGAGAGGCTCCCACCACCACCGCTGCGCTCGCCAGCCATGAGCCCGGCTTCTGGCTGAGCGGCACTTCCCCTGTGGGAGTGCAGTGACCACCAGGGGGCAGATCCTGCATTGAGCATCTTCCCCCAGTGGTCAGTGTGTGTCATAGCAACCGGTCGTTCCGCTGTAGGGCCGAAAACAGCTCTCTGACATCCCCTGAGGGGTCTCAGATTGTGAGAGGGCACAGGCCAGGCCGAGGGACCCCACTGGTGCACGATCGGGGCTGGGGAGAGACATGCGAGGTTGGCCAGCTGGGAAAAGACCACGGGAGGGCTCCAGGGTGTGTCCAGCCCATCTCACTTGGTCCCGATTGGCCAGACCCCAGCAGCAAGCTAACTTACTGGTCATAGCATCTGCCCCCTGATGGTCAGTGCACATCATAGCGACTGGTTGACCATCGACTGTCTGCCCCCTGGTGGTCAGTGCATGTCATGGTGAGCAGTTGAGCAGCCTTAGCATACCATTAGCATATTACATTTTGATTAGTTGAATGGCCAACTGGATGACCAGACACAGCATATTAGGCTTTTATTATATAGGATTAGCCAGTAGTACAACCTCCAGGTCTAAAAAAACTTAAAAGAGTTTCAACAGGGCAGCCTGAGCATATACGTAGCCTTCTCATATACTCCTAAAAATAATAGAAAAAATATTTTAAAATACTAAGCCCTGTACCCAGTAGACCAAAAACTGAGATATTTCTGAAGGATGAAAACAGGATTGGATTGAAGAGGGAACTTGTAGCCCAGGATTTTCATAGAATACTCTTATCAAAGTTATAGATCTGAGAGCAATAAACCGGGCAATTGATTGGGTTACTTTAGTAGGTGTTGGTTTCATTAACACCTGTTCATCTCATAATCCTTCTGCCCTTGGCCAGGTGTCAGCAATGGAATTACTGTCTCTAGGTAGAAGCAGTGAATATAGGAGCTTGGGTTAGAGAGAGGTGGTACTCTGGATGATTCTTGATTTGCATGAAGAACAAGGAGCACACCACCCAGAAAGCTAACTTCTGGTGTGGCACATCTCTCTTCCTTCATTCTTCCTGAAAATAGTCCAGAAGGAAATTCTCAGTGAAAAATATAATTGCTTTCCATTAACTCATAATTAATACACACAGATACAGGGGTAGTGGTGACCAAAGTAATTAGTGAAACATTAATTTTAAATATGCATTAATTTAAAATTTTTAACAATATGGTACTAAAATTCTAGATGATATTTAATATGGGATGAAGGTGAAAAATAAATGAGGGAAACAAGTTTACTCAAGTTTTTTTTTTTTAATTCAGGGTTAGAGGTAAGGAGAAGATACAAATACTGATTAATTCTATATATTGCTGGAAAAATATAAATTTATGCATGTGTTAAACATTTAAGGGTAACCAACAGTAGATAAATGGAATGTGTAAGTTTTAAAACAATAGAAAAAAAAAGATGAAATGAAGAAAAGTAGTCCAACAGAAGTCAGGAATGGGAGGGAAAATCAAACAGCTAGAAAGCATTTTATTTTTTAAAATATATTTTTAAAATTGATTTTAGAAAGGAAGGGAGAGGGAGAGAGAGATAGAAACATCAATGATGACAGAGAATCATTGATTGCCTGCTTCCTGCATGCCCCACACTGGGGATTGAGCCTGCAACCTCAGCATATGCCCTGGCTGGGATTCGAACCATGACCTCCTGGTTTATGGGTCAAAACTCAACCACTGAGCTACGCCAGGCAGGCACTAGAAAGCATTTTAAATAGAAAACAAAGTGCCAAAAATAGTTTTGAACAAATCAGTAATAATAAAAATCTGACATAGGTGCTTCTATGGAATATATAAACAAAATACAACTAAATACTATTAAAACAGAACTGAAACAAATTGACAAATGAAGGCTGAAAATAAAAGGATGAAATATATACATCAGGCAAATGCAAACAAAGCCAAACCAAATGTAACAATGCTATATAAAATAGAGCTCAAGATTTAAAAACATACTAATTTAAAGGATAAATATATTTCATATTTTTTAAAAGAATAATTCACCAAGAAGTCATAACCATGATGCACTAAATCAGTGGTCGGCAAACTCATTAGTCAACAGAGCCAAATATCAACAGTACAACAACTGAAATTTCTTTTGAGAGCCAAATTTTTTAAACTTCTTATAACGCCACTTTTTCAAAATAGACTCGCCCAGGCCGTGGTATTTTGTGGAAGAGCCACACTCAAGGGGCCAAAGAGCCGCATGTGGCTCGCGAGCCGCAGTTTGCCAACCACTGCGCTAAATGATAATTTCGAAATATATAAAGGAAACATCAATAGAACTTCAAAGAAGCAATTGAATCCACAGTTAAAACATGACCACTCTATCAAAAGCAGTGCTGACTCTGGATTTGGCTACATGTGAAACAATATAAAACCAAGCCATGAAATAATAAAATTAAATAAGATAAACATTTCTTTTTCTCTTGCAATTCTAAAGTGATGCAGGTTCACTTTATTAGGGCTAATAGCACCATCTCCACAATTTCATTATTTCTCAGGCTACATCTATGCTTTCTTTTCCTGCTATCCTTAAATGCTAAGCTTTTGCCTCAAGGTCACATCATGATTAGAAGCTAACTATTGCAACTTTGCCATTATATCTGCCTTCTAGGCAGGGAAGAAGGAGATCAAGGCTAGCTGATTCAGCCCCATTAAAAAAATTTTGTGTGTGTGTTTAATTGATTTTAGAGTGTGATTTGAGAGCAAGAGAGAGGGAGAGAGGGGGAGAAAGAGACGGGGAGAGAGGGAGAGAGGAGGAAGGAGAGAGGAGAAAGAGAACCATAGATTTGTTGTTCCACTTATTTATGCATTCACTGGTGATTCCTGTATGTACCCTGACCAGGGATCTAATCCACAACCTTGGAGTATTGGGATGATTCTGCAAACAATTGAGTTACCTGGTCAGAGCTCAGCCCCATTTTTAAAGATCTTTCCTGGAAGCTCTTTAAACAACTTATAGTAATGTTTCAATGGCCAGAACTTGGTCATATGGCTACCTCTATCTGGGGAGAGGTTGAGAAATATAGGTGGTTTGGTTTTGGTTTTTGAAATCAACACAAAAGGAAAGTAGATTTTGAATAGGATACAGGGGTCCTCAAACTACGGCCCGCGGGCCACATGCGGCCCGCCGAGGACATTTATCCGGCCCGCTGGGTGCCGCTGCCTGTCCTGCTTAGCAGCGGACTCATCCCAGGCCCGCAGTGTGCATAGGAATTTGTTCATAGTTTTTTTAAAAAACTATAGTCCGGCCCTCCAACGGTCTGAGGGACAGTGAACTGGCCCCCTGTTTAAAAAGTTTGAGGACCCCTGGAGAAAACTGACAGTTTTTGCCACAGGAAAAAAATCAAGTAAGATAAAAAAATAAGTAAGGATGTAGAGGATCTGAATAACACAATTAGCAAACTTTGTTTCTAACATACACAAAATTCAGTTAAATTTTCATTTGCAGTATTCATCAAAATTGACAAATTAATACAACAAAAAGGATATCTAAACCATTTCTAAAAAGAAGCCATCTTCACTTTTCCCAAGGAATGTTATGTAGAAAAACCTATCAGTGTGATTCCGTACATTAACAGATTAATAAATGACTACAGAGGTAAAATATATATCTATATATTTAAAATAGTTTTCTTAAAAGAATGTAGGGACACTCATACTACCAGATATCAAAATGTTTCTCTTTTTACTTTTGGTATTGAGATAATTTACATATCATAAAGCTCACCATTTTAAAGAGTATGATTCAGTGGTTTTTAGTATATTCACTAGGTAGTGTAACCATCATCACTATCTAATTCCAGAACATCCCAAAAAATTTTAAAATATTATCAAAATGTAGTCATTATAAGTGTGGAACAAGAAAAGACAAATTTATTAGTGGACTACATCAAAATAAAAAAGTTCTGTATGACAACTAATATTAACAAAATAAAAAACAGGGATGGGCCCTAGCTGGTTTTTCTCAGTAGTTAGAGCATTGGCCTTGGGACTGAAGGGTCATGGGTTCAATTCCGTCAAGGGCACATGCCTTGGTTGCAGGCTCAGTCCTTGACCTTGGTCAGGGAGTGTGTGAGAGTGATGTCTCTCTCTCACATCTATGTTTCTGTCTCTCCCCCTCCCTTCCACTCTCTCTAAAAGTCAATGGAAAAAATATCCTTAGGTGAGGATTAACAACAACAAAAAGACAGTGATGGAATGGGCAGGAGATTGATATCCAGAATGTATACTAGTAATATACAAATAAATACATAATAATTCTTACAAATTAATAAAAAAGAAAAAGAAATGGTCAAAGATAAGGTAGTTTACAGAAAAGGAAAGATAAGGGTCACTAAACATAACAAGATGCTGACCTCAGAAGTACAGGAAAATGCAAATTAAACCAATGAGATGCCTGGTTTCACCTATCAGTTTTCAGACATCAAAATAATTGCCAACATCTAGTGAGGTCAATGACAGTGGGAATATAATTTGATACAACTACATTGGAGGACTGATTCAGTGAACTAATTAAAAATAGAAGTGCACATACTCAGCAGTGTTACATCTTGGCATCTACTGTAAACAAATACTTGTACAAATACTTGTATTAGGAGACATACTAGTATATAAAAATGTGTATTGTTTAAAACAGGCATTGAAAGAATACTTGTTCTTTAAGAGACAGGTGTTCCTTAAAGGACCAGGTTTTCTATAATATGAAAGTACAACAAGATGATAAAATTAAGACCAATGGCTGTTAAAACAGAAAGAAATGGGATAAACTTTTCTATTAAAATAAAAATATCTTCATTTTGGTTAAATAAGAAAAATCAGGGACTGTTTAAAATTAGTGACTCAGGAAAAATTAAAGACGTGAAACAGACAATACAAACAGTAGTAAAGCAGTGGTTTAGATATTAATATCTAAAGTTAAAAATGAAATATTAAATGTCATCCTATATAATAAAAAGCTAATATGCAAATCGAATAGTGGAATGACCGGTCGCTATGACGTGCACTGACCACCAGAGGGCAGACGCAAAAATGCAGGAGCTGCCCCCTGGTGGTCAGTGCACTCCATGGCCAACCTGCCACAGCCAGCCAACCTCCCCTGATTCCTCCCCCCCAGCCTGCTGGCCCCTATCAGGACTGGGCGAGATAGCCCCGATCACCGGCCAGGCCAAGGGACCCCACCCATGCACGAATTCGTGCACCAGACCTCTAGTCTATCTATATAAAAGCCTAATATGCAAATTGTCCCCTCAGGAGTTTGACCGGAAGACCAGAAGTTTGATCGCTCACTATGAAGTGTGCTGACCACGAGGGGGCAGCGCAGAAGGAAGGCCCTGGCCAATAGCTGGAAGGCCCCGATTGGCCCTGATCGCTGGCCAGGCCTAGGGGACCCTACCCATGCATGAATTTCGTGCACCGGGCCTCTAGTAAATAATAATGGTGATGACCAGGGTGACGATGCTCTTGGAGAGCTCTGAGTAGCCATGGCAAGCCGAACATTTTTATTATTTTGTGTATCAAATTCTAATGCTTAATTTCTTTTCTTCAGATATTTAATGACTCTGCTATGAATAACCACTCAAAATGTTCACATGTTACAGCTATTAAAAGTTCACAGAATTTTATGCAGTTCAGGTAACTTTTGAAAATAAGAAAATGCTTTAATTTCTGAAATAATTTATCAACTTAGCAAATAATATAAAAATTATATTTACTATATTTTAGATTGCTAACCCCACAGAAACAGTCAAACTTCAATCAATGGTTTGAAAAAGGAAATACAGGTACTTATTTTCTGTTTATATTTTTCCTAAGAATTGGGACTAACAAATTATATCAGGTTTTTATGCTATTAAAATAAGTTATTTAGATTGTTTGCATCTCTGGTTAATTGACCATGCATGCCTGGTTTTTAAAGTACATTTTACCCTAAATATAAAACAAATACTTTTCATTGTAGAGATTTGGGAAACAGAAAAAAATGTAAAAGATACAAAAATACCACCACTCAGACATAACAGGCTCTTTACACACTGGTATATATTCTTGATTTTTTCACTATGCATATGTATGTTTTGTTCTTTGATATTTTCCCCACAAATTTGAAACATGCTATGTATATCATTTTGTATTTTTTTCTTCCCACTTGATATACATTGTTGAGGGTGTTTTTCCATGCCATTCAGTTGAATTTATTTGTAAGATTGTATGGATATGCCATAATTTATTTAGCCTCCTCTCACTTCGAATATTTTGTTTCCAGTTATTTTGCTATTAAAATAATGCTACTATGTTCTTTTACATAAATCTTTTACTATCTTGGATTATTATCTTTGAATAAAATTATAGAAAGGTCACAGGATATATATCTATGAATTTATTATCATAGAAACAAGTAGCTGTTGAAACTGACACATCTTTGAAAATACTGACTCATTCTCTATCTCTCTCTGTATCTGTATAATCTATGTATCATGTTTTAATATATCATGTTCACATGTATGCATATTGTGGTAACCTAGTAATGAATAATAATTATTCTACTTATAGACTATATAAAAGTCTTCACCTCTTCTTGTCTCTAGCATATGGATAGCTGACTTTTATTTTAAAGTTTTAAAAATGGCTCATTCTGGTAGTATAAAAATTCTGTAAATATATGCATATTCAAAAAGGTCATGTAATATACTATTTCTCACACAGTGTATGATTCAACCAATACAATATGCTTATTTAAATATCCATGTAAATGGATATTCTTTCTGCTTTCTTCTGGGATAAAGAAATATATCTTATCTGCACAGGTGATCTGTTCCACCTGTTTATAATCCTCCATGCATGCCAAGCTGACTGAGTGTTAGACAAGGAAAGAATGGCTAATCTCTAGAAACAACACATCACTAGTACACTTATGTGGGGAAATGCATATATGTGGTGTAGTTTTAGTTGCAATGAGCAGAAATGGCGAGGTTTCATACTCAAGAAAGCATATAGTTATCTTAGAAGAAAAAAGACTCTGTTCAATAATTTCCAAGCATATTTTTGAAGAAGTTAATATGTGGCAAAAATAATATTGTGACTTAAATGCAAGAAGCAAAATATAAAGTTTTCAGATGATTAAGTAGAAAAATATCTATTCAAGATAAGGAAGTTCTATTAAATAAGAATTAAAAAGCCCAATCATAAAATAAAGATTGATAAATTTGGCTATATTAAGATTCAGAATTTCTATTCATAAAAAGACACTTAAAAAGAATGGAAGCTAGGTCACTAGGTCATCAAAAGACACCATAAAAAGAATGGAAGGCAAGATGATTTTGAACTGTCAGAAGACTAGTTTCCAAATACGTATAAAGAACTACAAATCAAGAAGAAAAAGACAATCCTATTGGAAATTGTGCAAAGTACACAAATAGGTACTTCAAATAGCGAAACTTTTGTGGCAGGTAAACATCTGAAAAGTTGCTCAGCAAATCAGGAAACTTAATAATAAAACCACAATGAGATATTATTACACATCGACCACACTAGCAAAATTAAGAAGTCTGACAATACTAGGTAAGTATTGATGAGAATATAGGGCAATAGGAACTCTCATAATTGTTGTAGGAACTGCCATTTATAAATGATCATGTATTGAGACCACACCTAAGTTATAATTGGAGCTAATAATTTTGTCTGGTGAAATTGAATGATAACCTAGAGTAGCTCAGGATGGTCAGTTGCAATAACAAAAATGGATAAATAGTTTGGAAGCTAAACTTTGAAAATAGTTTAACATCTTGTAAAATGGAAGATACACACACCCTATACCTTGTAATTCCACTCTATACCTAGAGAAATACAAGTGCATAAATGCAAGTATACTGCATATGTAAAAGAATGTTTGTGATATTATTGTTTGTAATAGCCTCAAAGTAGAAACACTTCAAATGCCCATTTTCAGTAGAATAGACAGATATATTGTGTGTGTTTGGACAATGGGATACTTTATATCATTAAAGTAAGCAACTTTGTCTATGTATAACAATACAGATGAATCTCACAAGCATATGCTAAACCAATAAAAGCAAGATAAAGAGCATGGATATTATTATTTTATCATGTATCATTTTAAAACAGGAAAAGTAAACTATATTGCTTAGGTGACCTATACTAATAAAAGGGTAATATGCTAATTAGACCAGGCATCTTCCAGACAACCATCCGGACATTCTTTCTGACAAAGCCCAGCCCAGGTGAAGCCGCCCACCCTGCGGTCTCGGGGGTGCCAGCGCCTGCGGCTATGGCTCAGGAGAGGGAGGAGCCACCTGCCCACGTCCCAGGTGCCTGTGACTGCAGCCCGGGCGGAGCCGGCTCGGGTCCTGGGTGCCTATGGCCGGCCAGAGGGAGGGAAGCCCGGGTCCCTGGTCCCAGGTGCCTGCAGCTGGCCAGAGGAGGGAATCCTGGGTCCCAGGTGTGGGACCGAGGCAGAGGCAATTAGGGGCGATCAGGCCAGCAGGGGAGCAGTTACGGGTGATCAGGCAGGCAGGCAGAGGTGGTTAGGGGTGATCAGGCAGGCAGGCTGAGGGGTTAGGGGTGATCAGGCAGGCAGGCAGGCAGGTGAGCAGTTAGGAGCCAGCGGTCCCAGATTGCAAGAGGCCCTTGGACATCCCCCGTGGGGTCCCGGATTAGAGAGGGTGCAGGCCGGCTGAGGGACCCCTCACCCTGTGCACGAATTTCATGCACCAGGCCTCTAGTATAATTATATAAAGCAAATCAAGGAAATGATTATTACAAAGTAAGAATGGTGCTTACATCTGAGAATGAGGATATGAGGAATATAAAACCTTTTAGAGTACTCATAATTTTCTGTTTCTTACATGGGTGGTGGTTATATAGGTGTTCTTTTTATAATTTTGTTCATTAAACTGTTCATATAGTTTTTAAAAAATATATATTTTCTTATTTCAGAGAGGAAGGGAGAGGGGGGAAAGAGAGATAGAAACATCAATGATGAGAGAGAATCATTGATTAGCTGCCTCCTACACCATTCCCACTGGGGATCGAGTCTGCTACCTGGGTATGTGCCCTGACCAGTAATCGAACCGTGACCTCCTGGTTCATAGGTCGATGCTCAACCATTGAGCCATGCTGACTGGGCTCATATAGTTTTTATTCTACTACTAGAGGCCTGGCGCACGAATTTGTGCCTAGGTATGGTCCCTAGGCTCAGCCTGTGATCAGGGACATCTTCCCTGGGTGCCAGCAGCTGACCCCGTCCCCCGCCACCACCCACCCCAGTTCCCAGTTTGCCATCAGGCGATCGGAGCCTGATGGCCGGGGAGGAGGGACTGAGAGGTCGGCTGGTCCCGCCCACTCACTGACCCCACCCCCGCCGCGGGTTGCCCTCTGTGTGTGGGGCGACCGGCGGGGTGGGAGCCTTGGCCTGGCGCCGCCCACATCCCCCACCGTTCACCCCTGGGTCCCTGTTTGCCACTGGGCGATGGGAGCCTGCTGGCTGGGAAAAGGGACCAAGAGGTGGTCAATGCACCTCATGGTGACTGGTCGAGAGGTCGTACTGCCATTATGGTCGCTGGGCTTTTATTATATAGGATCTATGTACTGTGTTGAATTATATGAACTTGTAATTTTTGTAGGTCAAAAACAGTTAAATATTGGCAATTTCATATGGTGTGACATGTTTTATTTATAATTAAATTGCAAAAAGAAAAAATAGTTTGTTCTCATATAACAGATGCCGAGTGTGAAGATACAGGGACAGTAAGACAACTAAAAGAATCAAAATGTACTTCACAAGTAAGTCAAATGTTTGGTTTCTAATTTCTCAGCAAACATTCCAATTTAAATATTAGTTTATATTTTTATTTCAGATTTATTATAGTAAAGATTATTTATGTGAGGTATAGATGTTATTAGCTTAGTAATCAAGTGGCTATGATATTATGGAATCTTAGAGTTTTAGATAAAAAATGAAGTTACAAAAAGTTTATATGAAAATATACAAAAAGAGTTGTCATTAATAATTGACTATATATATATTGACACCACAACTAAATTGTAACTGAAGAAAACATTTTTGTTTGGTAAGATGGAATAATTTACCAAAGCAATTTAAGACCAGTGGTTATCATAAAAATATATTCAGAATATTTTTTAATAATGGAAATCTTTAATGATGATATATGTAGACATACTAGAGAAACAAATTGGTAATTATAAAATATTCAGGGGGAAGTAAGAAAAGTATAGGAAAGATAATCAATAATGTTACAGTAACTATGTATGGTGCCAGTTGGGGTACTGAAAATATCGTGGGGAATGCTATGTAAAGTACATGATTTTCTAACCATAAGCTGTACACCCTAACCAATACATAATTAAAAAATAAAATAAAGAACTTAAGAAAAACAAGAGAAACAACATAGGTTTTTGCTGTAAGGAAATACAGGTAAAAAGTACATTTAGAGTATTTTGGTGGAGCTACTCAAACTGTTTCTGTAATGGAATTAGGTATAACAAACATATTTTAGAAACCACATTGCTAGCATATAAAATAATGTAAATGAAAATTAGTTATTCAAGTTCTCAATTTTTGCTGAGAAAGTAGTATAATGAATTTATAAAGGCAAAAAAAAAAATTCAAAGAACATACGCAATGAGAGCAAGATTGCTTAGAATTCTGTAAATTATTTCTCCCTTTCAAGGAGATACCATATACAACTCAACCCAGAACATGATGTGGAAATTTTTCTTTTTCCCCCGTTTTGGACAGATATATTTTGTGTGTTTGGACAATTACTTTCATTAACTATTCTTATTTTACTTATTTTGCCTATCCTATATAATAAAAAGCCAATATGCAAATCAACCAAACAGTGTAAAGACCGGTTGCTATGATGCGCACTGACCACCAGGGGGCAGACGCTCAATGCAGGAGCTTCTCCTTGGTGGTCAGTATGCTCCCACAGGGGGAGTGCCGCTCAGCCAGAAACCCTGAGCCGGGCTCATAGCTGGCGATTACAGCGGTCATGGTGGGAGCCTCTCCCGCCTCTGCAGCAGCGCTAAGGATGTCCGACTGCCAGCTTAGGCCCGCTCTCCAGGGGGAGCGGGCCTAAGCCATCACTTGGACATCTCCTGAGGGTTCCCAGACTGCGAGAGGGTGCAGGCTGGGCTGAGGACTCCTGTCCACCCCCCGAGTACACGAATTTCGTGTACCGGGCCTCTAGTGTAATGATACTATCATACATTAATATGATATTTTCCACTTCACACATTTTTATATATGTGAGTTTATTAATGCAATAACGTTCATTTTTATAGTTTCTGTTACTTTGAATTTTCAGGTTATACATGAAGAACATTTGGGGAAGCCAATAGATAATAATAATGAAGTAGAAGAAAGGGCTGAGAATTTTCCACAGACTGCTGAAATTCCTTTATTTTTAAGAACTCCTGAAGCTGTGAAAACACCCGAATCTTTGGAGAAATTACTGTTCTCTAAAACCCCCCCACTTGAAATGTAAGATTTTAATTAATAGTTATAATTAAAGAAACTATGTTTTGAGTTACATAAATAATTGATAGGAATAGTAAAATGCCTATACCTTTAAAGAGTTTTTATTATGGAATATGTCATATATACAAAGGAGATACACACTAGTATAATGACCCTATGTACCTATCACCCTGTTTGAACAATTATTCAGTTATTAACATTCTGCCATTCTTGTTTCATATATCTTCTACCCCATTTTTCCTGCAACATTTAGCTGAAGATGGCATAGATCCTGAGTACTTACCTAGTGCAATAGTCTATATATTTAAAATTTTCCAAAGGATAAAAAAAAAAACCTATGGAAAATTTAAAATGCTATTATCCCATGTGGTAGATTGTAGACATCATTGAATAATGTTACAGCAGTCATTTTTCCTTATGTTGCAATGTCTAAAGCAAGAATTGCTTTTCTGTAACTAACATCAATAGGCATAAATATCTCTAAAATGATTATTTAACTTTGAAAACCATAGATTTTTAATTTGCAGCTAAGAAAATAGTGTTGCATTTTGACCTTTTATAGTTCACTCCCTTCCTTAATGCTGATCCCTGAGATTCCTCTAAAACCTATGTCAAACAGATTTCACTTCATCAGGAATCTCTCACCTGTGTTCTGTATTTAAATTTTTTTTAATCCTCACCTGAGGATATGTTTACTGATTTTTTTTTTTTTTTTTTTTTAGAAAGAGGGGAAGAGAAAGACAGAGAGAGAGAGGAATATAGATTTGAAAGAGAAACTTCCATCGGCTGCCTCCTGCACTGACCAGGAATCAAACCCACAACCTTTCAGTGTATGGTACGATGCTCCAACAAACTGAGCAACACTGGCTAGGGTTCTACAACTGTATTTTAAATTGCTAGTAAGAGTTTTATATATATTAATGTAATACTGTTGACTCAAACATAGCATGTTCAAAGTGGGACTCATCATCAAATCCAAGAATTGTAAAAGGATATGGCAATCATATGCTAAAACCTTTTTTTATGGATGAGAAAACCGATCTATAAAGTTAAGTGATTCATTAATGGTCATAGAGGTAGTTATAGAAGTTATCTTCAGATTTCTATGTATTTAACAAACACTAATAGCACTGCCTAAGAATTTATAAATATTACTCATTTAAGATTCACAACAACTTTATGAGATGTAAGTACATTATTATCCTTATTTTATAGATGAGGAAACAGAATTACAGGTGGTACAACTCATTAGTGTTAAGAGTTGAGATTCAAACCCAGGCAGTTTTGCTTCCAGAATCCCTGCTTTTAACCACTGTTTTATATACTGTCTTGTCTAATTATTTTCCCCAAATATTTTTGTATTTAACTCCCTTATGCAACAATCTGTAATGACTGGCTTCTCATAAAGACTATAATTTTGTGACTGGCTTTCAGGACCTACAGAATCAAGGTTAAGAGTCTCGACTTTGAATCTGGATTGCTGCATTCAAATTCCAACTCTGGCACTACATTAATTGGAGCAAATTATTTAACCTTTCTATGCATCAAAATCATGTTCTGTAAAATAGAAGTGATATAAATGGAAGTGATAATAATAGTACCTATTTCATAGGGTTATTTGGAGGAATAAAGCACTTTAGTGGTGATGGAAATACCTAGAATAGAGCCTAACAGTGTATTCTCAGTGGGAATTATTATCATTCCATAATTAACTGGTCTACTCCATTTAACATTATTTTCCACCTTAAACCATCTTTTTCTTCTTAGGTTGTCACTTCAGTAGCTACTTCCTCCCTTTCCTTACTGTGTCAATTCTTACCTCTCTGTCAGTGATTTTCAACTGGTGTGTGGCAATAATTTTTAAAACACGCAATATCTGACCGTTTAGTTGGGCACTGACCTCTTTTCCCTTAGATGGTCAAATAAAAAAATGACAACACAACAATAACTGTTAGATGTGAATGAATCAAAATTATACCTACTTTTTTTTTGTCATGTCAGCAAAAAATATATTTTTTGGTGTGCCACAGAATTTTAGTAATTAGTTTATGTGTGCCATGAGATGAAAAAGGTTGAAAATCACTGCTCTTTGCCATTTGTTATGGTACTTACCACCCTGCAATATTAAATAGTATGTTTTTAACATTTTGGTGATTTCTTATTTCTCTATAACAGAAACAGAAGTACAATGCCTGAAGATCAAATACAAAAGGAATCCCCTGGGTTTTCTTTTCTTATGAGTTATACTTCCAGATCACCTGGATTGAATTTATTTGATTCTTCTATATTTGATTCAGAAATTGCATCAGATAAGGTAACATGAGAAGCTAAAGTTTTATTTCTAAAAAAAAATGTACACTAGAACCTCAAAGAATTTTAATTCTTTAGTACCAAACTATCTTGAGATAAAGGCAATTTTTAAAAAGATTCTGAATATTGATATTATAGCAAAGTTCACCCATTATTTTTTTGTTTTCAACTTCAGGTGCCCCAAATTGACATATATTTATTAAAAAAAAAAAAGAATCTCAGGGCAGGAATGCTTTGAATTGCAGTTAAAGACAGTTTAAAAATTAATCTGGCTTTGTAGTTTATGTGTTTAATTTCTAAACAAATTTCCTATATTCACAGTGTAAAAACTCCAGGTTATTAGTTGGTCTTTCTATCTACATGATTGTATATAACAACATTATAATCAAATAATTTTAAAAGACCTAAAGAATTTCCATCTAATAGTGATTTCTCCTGTTCAGTGATAGAAATCATGATAAAGTACTTATTTCTATATTTAGCAATTGAAACTGAAAATTAAGACTATGTACTTTATTTGATTAATAGAGATAGCATAGCATAGTGATTAACACTAGACTCTGAAGCCAGACCACTTGGGTGTATACTGGATATAGGATTTTGGGTATGTAAGATTCTATTTTTTATCTGTAAAATGGAAATAATAACTTTTACCATAGGGTTTTTTTTACTGTTAAATGGATTTATGTATATAAAACACTTAGAAAAGTTCAAACCATTTAATGCCGTAAGTAGCAATGTAATACAATATAAATATTATATTGTTATTGCTTATCTAATTTAGTCACAGCCAATTTTATGTGGATTAGAGTATTTTATTTCTACATCTAATACATAATATTAAAATATTGAAATTATAAATTTATTGATGGATGATATGGTATTAGTATACATTTTGTAGTTTTTTATGTCTTCAACTTTGATCTCAATTTATCGAAATGATTATTTCAAAAACAGTAATCCCTAGGGGAATTAAAAAATAGTTAATTCTCATTTACAATAGTAACATAAATGCAAAATACATGTATGTCACTTTAGCAGGAAATATGTCCATTTGGATAAAGAAAAAATATAATTGAATATATCAAAAGATATATGACATACCTGTATAGGAAGAAAATATTGTAAGTATATATTTCTTCCCCAAATAATTTATAAATATCCAATTCTCCTGGCAAGCTGATTTACCGTTAATCTTTTGTTTTGATTTTGTAGTAGTGGGGTTGAGGAATGAGATTGGCATAATTATTACTAAGTTTTCTGACCAAGAATAATAAAAATGTTAAAAAAAAATAAGATTTGAAATAAACTGAAATGGAATTCTAAGATGACATTTAACCCAAAGGAATGCAGAGAAGGAACAGCATAACAAGATACCTAGGAACAAAGTGAAAACAAATAGGAAAATGTTTGATGAAAATATGAAATTTTAAAATAATTACATTCACTATAAATGGATTAAACACTCCATTAAAAGGTAAAGATTGTAAGAAGGGATAAAAAGCATGACCCAGCTATAAGTTATCTACAAGATAACACTTTAAATATAAAGACAAAGGCAGATTGAAAGTAAATAGATGAAAAAGGTATATCATGAAAACTGTAAGCATAAGGTCACAATGACTATATAATATCATTTTAGGTAATCTTCAAGGCAAAGAATAATGGCAGAGATAAAGAGGAACATTTCATAAGGATAAGAGGGTCAATTCTTAAGGAAGATATAACAATGACAAATGTGTACATGCCTACTAACAGCATCAAAATACAGAACAAAAATTGATATAATTAAGGGAGAAATAGGTAAAAACACAAACTAAGTTGGAGATTTTTAAACAATTAAAATCTGTCAGCAATTTATATAATTAGACAACAGTCAATAAATGTATGTTATAAAATCAGAACAACACTATTGATCCCCTTGACCTAACTTACATTTATAGAACACCTCACCCAGCAACTGATGGTGCATTCACCAAGACAGATCATAATCTGGGCCATAAAATGTCTTAAGAAAGATAGAAAACAGAGAAAATTAACAAAGCCAAGTTGGGCCTTTGAAGAATATTAACAAAATTTATAAACTCCTGCCCAGTGGTTGAGCATCAGCCTATGAACCAGGAGGACACAGTTCAATTCCTGGTCAGGGCATATGCCAAGGTTGTGGGATCCATCCCTGGTGTGGTTTGTGTAGGAGGCAGCCTGTCAATAATTCTCTCTCATCATTGATATTTCTATCTCTCCTTCTCCTTTCCTCTCTGAAATCAATAAAAATATTTTGAAAACTTATAAACTCCTTACTAGACTGACAAAAAGATAAGACAATATAACTACATTAGGAATGAAAGAGAGAATACCATTATAGATCTTATGGACATCCTATCTAATAAAAGAGTAATATGCAAATTAACCATCACTCCGCTACATCCACCAGCCACGCCCACCAAATCAGGAGCGAGGATGCAAATTAACCCAACCAAGATGGCTGCAGCCACAGAGAGAGCAGGAGGCTTGGGTTTCCCTGGTAATGGAGGAAGCCAAGCTTTCCGCACACCCTGGCTGGCCCAGGCCTCCACTTAAGGCTACAAAGTTTTAATTATAGAAAATAAATAAATCCCAACAAAAATGGCAGCAGCCACAGAGCTGGAGAGAGCAGAAGGCTTGAGTTGCCCCCGGCAATAGAGGAAGCCAAGCTCCTGCAGCCCTGGCTTGTCTTGGTCTCCGCTCAAGGCTACAAAGTTTCAATTATAGAAGATAAATAAATCCCAGATACCAGGGCCTCCGCCCAGGCCACCCCACACCCCAAGGGAACCCCCACCCTGACCCGGGACACCCTTCAGGGCAAACCAGCTGGCCCCCACCCGTGCACCAGGCCTCTAACCGATCTAATAAAAGAGTAATATGCAAATTGACCATCACTCCAATACACAAGATGGCTGCCCCCACGTGGACACAAGATGGCTGCCACAAGATGGCCAGCAGGGGAGGGCAGTTGGGAGGGACCAGGCCTGCAAGGGAGGGCAGTTAAGGGTGACCAGGCCAGCAGAGGAGGGAAGTTGGGGGCAACAGGGCCTGCAGGGAAGGACAGTTGGGGGGGGGAACCAGGCCTGCAGGGGAGAGCAGTTGGGGGGACCAGGCCTGCAGGGGAGGGCAGTTAGGGGCAAACAGGCTGGCAGGGGAGCAGTTAGGCATCAATCAGGCTGTCAGGAAAGTGGTTAGGGGGTGATCAGGCTGGCAGGCAGAAGCGGTTAGGGGCAATCAGGAAGGCAGGCAGGCAAGCAGTTGGGAGCCAGCAGTCCTGGATTGTGAGAGGGATGTCCAACTGCCCATTTAGGCCCGAGGATCAGGCCTAAACGGGCAGTCGGACATCCCTCGAAGGGTCCCAGATTGGAGAGGGTGCAGGCTGGGCTGAGGGACACACCCCCCGTGCACGAATTTCATGCACCAGGCCTCTAGTTAATAAGAGAATAACATGAAGTAGAATACTGGTGGGGGTAACTTCACTTTCTACATAATAAACATCCTATAAACCTAGAGCAGTCAAAATAGTATGATGATGGTCCAAGGATTGAGAGATTGATCAATGGTATGGGCTACAAAATCTTGAAACAAGAGTTTAGAATATGATAAATATGGGATCACAAAATAGTAGGGATAAATTGGGCATTCATTTTACACTGTACAGCAATAGAAGTTATAGATGCATTAAATGAAAGTGTTGCCCTGGCTGGTATAGCTCAGTGGGATGCCTCTCTCTCTCTCCCTCTCTCTCCCTCCCTCTCCCTCTCTTCTTCCCTCCCTCCCTCCCACACACTCTCTGAAAAGCAACAGAAAAAATATACTCAGGTGAGGATTGACAAAAATAAATAAATAAGTGTTTACCCATAAAACATTTCAAAGCAAATATAGGTGAAAATTACGAGAGCTTAAGAGGAGGAAGGATTGATTCTCTAAGCACAAAAACAATGGAAGAAGAGCCAAAAGAAAAATTGTTTAAGTTTAGGTTTGGTTACATATAAATTTTCACATGTTAAAAATTTTAAAGATAAAATGATAATGTGACAGTAAGTATTTTAATGTTTAATATGTAAAGAGCATATATGTACCAATGAGAAAAATTACTGCCTCAATAGAGATAATGGACAAAGTCCATATAATGAGTAGATAATTCACTGAAAAAGAAATTCAAATGATTTATAAAATCGCTGGGAAAAACAGCTTTCCTTATTAATTGTCAAAGAAATGTAAATCTGTACATAACAGTATTCAGGTGTGCTTTTTATTAGAAAAAGAAATAGAAATATTGAAACTGTATGGTATGTCACCCAGCTGGCATGGTTCAGTGGTTGAGCATCGAATCCACCTATGATCCAGGAGGTCATGGTTTAATTCCTGGTCAGGGCACATGCCAGGATTGCGGGCTTAAGCCCCAGTGGGGGAGGGAGGGCGTGCATCTCTGATCACTGATACTTCTCTCTCATCACTGATACTTCTCTTTCTCTCTCTCTCTCTCTCTCTCTCCCCCCTCCCTCTCTGAAATTAATAAAATATATATTTTAAAAAAAGAAACTGCATTGTATGTTACTATGGAGAAATATTAAAATGCCATTAAAAATCAGGTTTTGGAAGAATAATAACATAAAAAATGCTCATAATGCAGTATTAAGTTAAAAAAAACACACAGAAAACTGTTGTAAGGATTCCTTTTTTTCTTTTAAATCCTCACTGAGAATATTTTTTCCATTGATTTTCAGAGAGAGTGGAAAGGAGGGGGGAGGAGGGAGAGTGAAAGAAAGAAACATCGATGTGAGACACATTGATTGCCTCCCACATATGCTCCAACTGGGGCCACGGATGGAACCTGCAACCCAGGTCCATGCCCCTAACTGGAATCGAACCCTAGACTCTTTGGTGCACTGGCTGATACTCTAACCAGTGAGCCGGCTAAGGCCATGATTCCATTTTTTAAAAGCTTGTTTTACAGAGGAAACAGGCTTTGGCAGCAAAACTTGATCTGAAGTGATGTGAAGCTATCATACTTCCTATTACTTTACAAAAACATATCTTTATTATTGAAAGTATTAGAATGTCCCCTTTTTTTCTCTCTTTGAACCTTTCCATCCCCTTTGGACCTCCCTCCCAGGCCTACTGCACTATTGTCTGTGTCCAATAGTGCATTATACATATAAATTCTTTGGTTAATCTCTTCCTGCCCTCCTCCCTGCCCACCTTCCCTCTGAGATTGGTCAGTCTGTTCCATGCTTCCATGTCTCTGGATCTGTTTTGTTCCTCAGTTTATTTTGTTCATTATATTACACATATAAGTGAGATATTGTGATACTTGTCTTTCTCTGACTGGCTTATTTCACTTAGCACAGCGGTCGGCAAACTGCGGCTCGCAAGCCACATGCGACCGATACCCCCACTTCTTCTAACGCCACTTCTTCAAAATAGACTCGCCCAGGCCGAAAACCGACTTCTGCGCATGGGCCGCGAAGTTTCAATCGCACTGTACGTGTGCGCCCACACATGGTATTTTGTGGAAGAGCCACACTCAAGGGGCCAAAGAGCCGCATGTGGCTCGCGAGTCACGGTTTGCTGACCACTGACTTAGTATATAGGCAGGAAAACAATACCAAGAACCTGATTTGTAAAAGAGGCTTCAGAATAAAGCAAAAGTTAATTAGAATTTTAGGTTTTATTAATATTCCAAAGTAGGAACTTCCTTAGTAAAATATATGTTGCGTACTAATATTTTATCTGTGCCCAGAATCAAATCAATAAGCCTTATTTTAATATAATCAAATGATAAGTTTTGAAGATAAATCTCTTTTTAAGTACAATAGTGTACTGTCTAGAATGTTGCCGTTTTGTCTACTCTGATTATGCTTACTAGAAGAATCAGACTTTAGATTCAAATATAAATGCTATGTATACTGTTTTACTGATTTCATGAGTAATACTTAATGGAAATTATTTTTCAGTTTAATGAACACTATTCTGCAGGAAATTTAAATCCTCTCTCATCACAACAAGAAGTTGGTAAGTGATATGTAGTTTGCATTTATATTCATGAGGGATACTAGTCTGTACTTTACTTTTCTGGTAGTGTACTTTTCTGGTTTTGGTATCAAGGTAATGCTGGCTTTATAAAATGAGTTTGGGAGTGTTCCCTCCTCTTTGATTTTTTTGGGAAGAGTTTGAGAAGGATTTGTGTTAATTCATCTCTAAATGTTTGGTAAAATTCACCAGTGAAACCATCTGACCTTATTTCTCTTCATATCTAAAATACCTGTTGACATTAGAAACTAAGTATAGCTGGGCCAGTGTGGCTAAGTTGGTTGAACATTGTCCTATGCACCAAAAGGTTGCTGGTTTGATTTCCTGGTCAGGGCATGCCTAGTCGGGGTACGTGTGGGAGGCAACCGATCATGTTTCTCTCTCTCTCTCTCTCTCTCTCTCTCTCTCTCTCTCTCTCTCTCCCCCCCCCCCCCAATATTTTAGTTCTTTCTGGACCTATAGCTATATTTTATCACTCTTCCTTAAGTCTACTGAATGTCAGTGGAACAATAAAGTGAGAAAGGCAGAGAGGAGGTACTCAAGTATCTGTAATCAAACCATCCATCCACCTACCCACCCACTCACCCTACTGCTGGCTGGTTCAGATTTATTTAGGGTGAAATAACTAATATGTTTAAAAATATATGAAATTTCTAAATGGCACAAACTAAATTGTTTTGCTTAATGTACTCATTGAATTGGTTCTCTATGAAGAAATATAGGTGTTTTAAAAGACTTGTTTCAGGTAAGTCTTTGGATTACTGTACATTTTAAATTACTTAACAATATTTATAATTAAGATGTTGAAATATATCTATAGTATTAAATAATAAAATGAATGAAAAAGAATATTCTTAATAACAATTCTGGGAATTGTTATTTTTTATGTAAAGTTGATTTTTAAAAATTTCTTTTAAAACTATAGAGCCCTTTTCACTGTTCTGTCATTTCCTAGAGACCAATGTCATTTGCAGTAATTGTAGTTACTCATAAATAATATTTGAATACATTTGACTTATGCGATGTCCCTTAGATCCAATATTTCTTTCTCCATTCTTTTTGCTGCGGTTTTAGGTAAGGCCAAGCTTTTATCATTTCTTTTCTGTTCTTTTTACTTCTAGACACTCTCCTCTTCCAGCCTTTCTACATATCCTCTCCTGAGTAACTCTTATATAAAGAAGTACAAATTCTGTCATCTCTTCTTGAAGATGTTTAGTGGCTTTCTTTTACTTACCAAATGAAGCCCAGTTCTGTAGCTGGACATATAGCAGTTTTTCCAAGCTTATCTTTATTTATTCCCTTTTAATAACTATTTATTATTTCTCAGTGTTCCTGAAAGATGAATTGATTTCTGTCACCCATATATTTCCCATGCATACCTATTTCTGTGCCTCTGTGCTATATTCTCCATTTGAGTTCTTTACCCTTCCTTCCACCTTATATACTACTTCTTTATGTACTTGAGTTCAAATTACTTTAAAGTAGAATTTAAGTTTGAATCTCTATAACCTTCCATACTACAAAGGATAGTACTTTGCACATAAGAGAAATACAGTTAAATATCTGCATGATAGATAAAATGATTCAATGTTATCCTATTTATTGTATGCTGTATACTGTAATTTAGTAGGTTATACAAATTATGTAACATGAATAGCATGATATTGTGTATATATTTTCTATAGGAAACTTATTTGGGAAACCAGAAGGAGAAGATGCCTTTACATTTTCTTTTCCATCAGACTCTTCAACTCATACATTTGGAGCTGGAAAAGATGATTTTAGTTTTCCATTTTCATTTGAACAGGATCAAAACTCAACACCCCCTTCTTCTGTAAAAGGTTTTTCATCTTCCTCACAAAACACAACTCAGTTTACTTTTTTTTGAACTAATTACTAAGTTCTTGAATTATTTTACTGCTCTGTAATCCTCTAGGGCCTAAATTTACATTATTAAAATATGAAGACTTTTTTGTCAATTAAAGTAATAATGGGTTAGCATATTTTATTATATTATTTAAATATTGAAGGAACTTAAAGCCCATGTCATTTAATTTTGCTTTTACTGTGGTATTAGCTATCACTGTCATTATTTTGGTTTTGATTTTGCAAGCCATATTCAGGCAGAACTTTTACTAATCTTAATAGAATTTGATGTTTTTTCCTTTAATCTTTATTATAAATATTAAGCCTGCTTCTCCACAGAACCTAAGTTTCATTTTGGTAGTATTTTAGGTGCTTTGATAAGAACAAGAACTCCTTCATGCCATCAGAAGATCTTTTAGCAGTAACCACTAATATTCAGAATTAATGTTGAGATGTACTTAGTTTTTAGCTACTAAAAAGTGCTTTTAAAATTACTGTGTTTCACTTGCGCTTTACTCTCGCAATATAAAGAGCAATACCTTAACAATATGTGTTTTCTTATAATACAACAAGGGATAAAATTATAATTTTATCAGTTTTTTCAATTTCTTTAGTGGAAGAAAAGAAAATGTGAAACATCATTTTCTGAAAATTGGATTGTTGTCTTAATGGTGACACTATTAATGTTTTCTTTTTCTTAAATATTTTAAAAGAACATTTAAAATTTTGTTTCCTATCTTCAACAAAAATATATTTTATGTGCAGCATTTGTTTGTTAATCAGTTCTATAGCTTAAATTAAGATATTTAAAATTCTATGAAATTATATAAACATATTGCTCAATATCATTGTATTTTGTATTTTTTAATTAGTTGTATTGTGTTATTAAATAATAAAGAATCTGACTCCATATTTTGGATTTTAAGCCTCACCCTGTTTTCTTCCCCTTTTGCCCTATACTAGTATTTGGTCAAGCTGATAAGAAAGCCCAGATGTTCCCTCCTTTGGCACCACATTAAAACAATCTATAGAAACTCTTGCTCCAGCTCCACCCCTGGATATAAAAACCCAAAGCCAGTCTTCTTTCCCTGCTCTCTTAAGCCCTTTTCAGACCAGCTTGGAATGCCTGGCCTTCTCTCCTCAGAAAAATGTTATTATGCAAGTAACAAGATTTCTCATATCCTATTGGAGTGTGTTTGGTGTTATATCTCAATATCCTAAGCAAATTTGGAGTAAGAGTCTATCTTGCTTCTTTAGGATGTTCGCAACATATCATAATAGTATTACATTAAGACTTCTCAAAGTGTATTTTTAGAAGTAGAAGGATGATATATAACTAATGATAGAAAGAATTTAAGAGAAATTTGGACTGTTTTTAAAAACAAAACAAAACAAAAACTTTCAACAACAGTTGAAAGATGAACATTTCAGTGAAGCTGGAGGGGGTTGTTTTTTGTGGGTTTTTTCCCCACATTTTTTAAAAATGTATTTTTATTTATTTCATAGAGAAATGGAGAGGGAAAGAGCCATAGAAATATCAATGATTAGAGAGAATCATTAACCAGCTGCCTCCTGTACGTCCCCTACTGGGGACTGAGCCCCAAAACCCGGGCATGTGACCTGACCAGGGATAGAACTGTGATCTGATTTATAGGTCAACACTCAACCACTGAGCCACACCAGCTGGGCTGGAGGGTTGTTTTTTAAAATCCTCACTGGAGGGTATGTTTTTATTGATTTTAGGGGAGAGAGAGAGAGAGAAACATCGATCTGTTGCCTACCATAAGCACCCCGACCAGGGATCGAACATGGAACCTGGGTATGTACCCTGACCGGAAATCAAACCTGCAACCTTTTGGTACGGGATGATGCTCCAACCAACTGAGCCACATGGGCCAGGGCTGGAGTTTTACTTTTTATATCAAGTATTTATTTTATTGACTCTACAATTGAATTAAATGGTAGTTTTGATAAAAACATTGACTATATTTGAAAGAGAAGAAAAATATAATTGATTTATTAGTCATTTATTAAGAGTTTCAAAATGTATTTTAGCCTTGAGAGACCCAGTGATTCCATGCTTTATTTTTACTTTAAATAAATGCCTACCACACTAGTATAGTTAGATTTATCATGTATTAATGAATGAGGTAAAGTAAAATACATACTTAAAAAATATCTAAAGTATGCATGATATTTTGAGGGCATATAGAAGAGCTAAAAGACATAGTGTTGTTTTTTAAATTGAATTTATTGTGGTGACATTGGTTCACAAAACCATACAGGTTTCAAGTGTACAACTCAATAAAACATCTATATGCTGCAAATTCACTTATTGCCCCAAGCAAAGTCTCTTTCTGTAAAAGACAGTCTTATGCTGAAGGGACTTATATTTTAGTTGAAAGGACAAAAACTTACTAAACAACAAAAATATTACAATAAAGTACTTAATAATAAAATTCGATAGTTTAAAACTTTGTCTGTGGTA